>NC_135037.1:10640000-11280000 GCF_051020975.1 Osmia lignaria lignaria | reverse complement strand
ATCGCGTGTTATGAATTCTTGACAAAAATTAGAAATAGGAAAGTAATCACCTGTTTATGTAACAAATCTCTTCGTCGTCCTGCTGGTTCTTTCCCCAACAGGGGTACCAATATCCCTAAACAGGCCTGAAATTTTTCTAACGCGAGAGCATAGTTTCCTTCTGCGAGATATTGTTCTGCAACCTCTCCTATCTCCAGCGCATCCGCCATACTGGGTGTAGTTTTACTAAGAGTTCCTATCAATAAATAGATAAGCACACACGTTAACATCTTCTGCGCATTATTAACTCTTCGTAGAAGAACATGATTTAATTTTTCTACACTCTTTAGGTAAATTGAATTGTCCGTATAATTCAGTTAAGTTAGCTTAAGTTAATTCAACATCTAAATGGTGCATGCATTAATATTGAGCGCTACAAATTTTCAAACGGAAGACCTTCATACAGTGAAAAAATAGTATCTAAAGAAATAGCATAAAATTTCAAAAAGGAAAACGAGTATGAATTTAAAATTAAATTTAAATTCCAAATCGTGCGTTACCTAAGGAGTGTTGAAAAATCGAATATGTATTTTTTATATTTCCTGATAACAGACAACGTTAATACGGGGTAATGCTTTAATTAAAAAATAATAATGAACACTTTCTGTATTTTTAAGTGGAATTCAACATTTGTTCGATAATTTGTATATTTTATTAAAAGAATTATCGTATTATAAAGATTTTTATACAGACGTAGCTCTTGATACACAAACGAAGTTCCTCTGTTCAAGAATGGTATCCATCGAATCGACGAAGAACTTCCTTTATCCTCTACTCGTGCACACTTCACTTTATCGCTATCGTCATCTAAATATGATGCTTTAAGTATCTCTGCTCTTCTAATATAATCATTAACATGGGATCTTAACGTTTCTTTTCGTTTCAAGTCTGTCTCACCTAATAAAGTGAATTTAAATTATGTACTTTCAACCTTCGTACCGTGGATGCAGAGTCAATTTGATCCAACTAAATGTACAATATATGCATAGAAAGTTTATTTATAAAGTTCACGAATAAAATAAAAGTATTCTCTGCATGAAATATATATAACAACCTCTCCGTCCTTGAAAATAATATGTTCGTTGCGTTCACGCGATATCGCGTGCTCAACCCACGGTGTTTAGCTCAACTGAATTGTAGATTAATTTATAACAATCAAAATATTATTAATTGGTTTTTCGTTAACAACCATTGGTGTCGAAAAGTCTTATTTAATAAGCTCCCAGTAAGTAAAGGGTTGAACACACAGATGAAAATATATTGCATTTAATGACATTTTAGTGATGGGTCAAAATGGGCCCTGCATCTGTCTACCGTCTCAATTCCATAACATCAGTCTTCATAGGAATAATTGTGTATTTAATTATTCATAATCATATACTCATTCTTACTTGTAAGAATAGGAATAAAATATCTAAGAGCTTCGCAATAAAGATGAAAAGCTTCTTTGGAGTTTTTCTCACTATCCAATTTCACAGCTTTTTGTATTAATTCTACCGCCTTATCATAATTTTCCCTTGTAGGAGCATGAGACAAGTCCAGAAAATCATGGGCAAAAAAGTCATCGAATGTTATCCTTTCTTCGGGGTTGTGCTTCAATAAGGACATCAATAAATCTTTGCATTCGGGTGATATATATGATCCTTTGGGTAGCTATAGTTTATAATAAAAGAGAAATTGTTTTTCTAGTAAAAAAAACTGTATTATTTATATAGTATTGTTTATGAAATTCATGATTAGTGGAAAATTTGTATTTTCTTTACTTTTTAACGCGTTCGCTGCCGTTCACGCGATATCGCGTGTTAGATTTCCGATGCGATATCGCGTGCTAAATCATCAAAACTTAAACGTTATGGCACACAGCAATCGTCCAGCTTCTCCGATCCGGCAGCGAACGTGTTAATTAAATTTTTCAAAAACTAAGTGCAGGAGAAAAATAAATTACGGGTTAGTAGTCAGCGCATAAAATATATAATTTGTCAAACAGCATGGATTCTACTATTTACTATATTAATTTAAATTATGCTTTAGTACTACACTAGCTATTTATCTAATGACTTATACAAGTATAGCACAAAGATTTTTCTATCAACTTTACTTATTCTATCAGTTTTAGTTTTATTGCTTTTTGTGGTTGTTCTACCATTTATTCTACCAATATGAACCAATTATAAGCTTTAGTATGCTCTACCATTTACTGCACCAATTTAAATTAGGTTTTAGTACTACACTAATTATGTATCTAATAGTTTACATTAATATAGTATTATAAGTGGATTCTTTTACTTCACTAGGTGCTCGATAATTCCCTGTGAAAAACACTCTTTGTTCGTGTGTTCAGGTCATTACTCACGTATACGTTCTGCGCACACGCATTACTTACATACGCGCATGCGCTTCACTCCCTTGTCTAGTTAGCCAATAAGTGCATACCTATGTGACAGGACAAATGCGTCGCGAATAAAAGCATGCATCTCATTGGCGCTTGATAATTGTCCGTTTCTTAGAAAGATCCATTTATAAAACGCCAAAGGCTTTTGAATTATCGAGCAGCTACTTACCTTTCCATTTACTTACTCCGGTCTAAAACTATGTTTTAGAATTTTTTACTCAACAATGAAATATTTTTTAGCACTACATTTATTTATTTATTTGCCCAATATAAAGTAGAGTTTGATTCATTAAATTTTATTGTCCTTATATACATAAAAGCAGGTAAAGCAATAAAACTAATCTGCAAACCTAACGGTAAAGTGGACTTATGTTAGGTTAGGTTAAGGGGAAACCGTACGAATTACTTGGAGTACCTAACAGTGGTTCATTGTGAAAAATAGATTTATAATAAAATCACCTCAATAGGTCGCTTGTCCTTGATCTTTTCAGCTAATTCCTGAAAACTACTGCTAGAATACGGAGCTTTGCCGAAAAGACATTCGTACATAATCACGCCAACGCTCCACAAATCAACACGAGCATCATATTTGTGTTTTAATAAAATCTCTGGCGCCATGTACAAAGGAGAACCACGGATGGTAAACTTTTGTTCCGAATTCGAAAGATACTGAGCGAAACCAAAATCTGAAACGAAACAGGAAAGAAGAAAAATCGTGGAATAACTATGATTGGAATCAATGAAACGAACCTCCGAGTTTTAGTACCAAATGTGGCTTTCTGGTTAGTAACAAGTTCTGCGGTTTTAAGTCCATGTGAGAGACATTGTGATTGCGTAGATATTTCAAAGCTAGCGCGAGCTGTTGTAAGAATCTACGACAAATCTGCTCGGGTAGCTTGTGCTTCTTCCTTATAAAGCTCGATAAATCACCGGCGTTACAGTATTCCATCACGATGTATATGTGCCTGCGTTATATAGAAGTGATAAACACGTTCTATGTTGTTTAAAATAATTAGAGAATCAATCTAATGATTTTATAAGTATTAGAAATACAAATTACTTCTCGACTCTCTGTATAATGTAACACGTATATTTTGTATTTATCATTTATTGTAAAATTTTATGGTTTTAGTATTTTAAAAGTATAAATTGTAAAATCCAGGGCAAGTGCCCCGATTGCTCAGTGTTAGGAACAGCTCTGAGAGTATATTGTGTCAAGCTAAGGAATATTTCATTTTCAAAGGATTAACCCTCCTAATTTAATATCATATTTCATATTATTTTCATTTTCTAAATTTTACAGTGTTCCTTAAAAAATTATTCTTCTAACATATGAACCCCTTTTGCTTGAAAAATTATACATTTAATTTTAAGTTAATACCCTATTATACGTTTTTTAAGTCTAGGTCACGATTGACCCAGACTCCGCTGTTCAAGGATTAAGGGGCTAAAATACTGTAACTTGGACAATCGACTAACCCATCGTCCCAGAAAAAATCTCTCATTTCCACTATATGCTCGTGCTTCAGTATCTTTAGGAGATTGATCTCGGTCACGAGATTATCGATAGCCGACTTGGAAAGCGACGATTTGTCTACACATTTGATTGCGACTACCTCTCGGCATCCATCCTACAAAACCAACCAACAATAGCATGCGTTAAGTCGCCTTGAGATAAACTTACTTTGGTTTTTTTTTTTCACTCTTCAATGCAACGACCATCTTTCTGGCTACCTCTCAAATAAACGGTGTCATTCGGTGGCCAAAGTTCAGTCATTAAAATGTATTTAAACAAGTTGCACTTGACTCCATGACTCGCTAATATAAATCAATAGTGAACCGACGAAACAGGGGAAAAAAACTGGTGCAAAGGTTTGTTTATGGTTTCGTGCAATCTTCGATCGACTACGTGGAATATACTTTTAACGTGATTATTTGTATAATACTGATGATATGATAGATTACAATATAAGCGGCCACTGTATAAAAGGGACATATTTATAGTTTAACGTAAGTGTTGGAATGCTTTGTTTCTATACAAATATTTTTGTTTTAATTATTATGAATTGAAATTTAAAAATGTAGTGAACTTGTAGAAAAGCTATTCCCCTACGATTTCGATGATTTTTAAATATGTTGTAAAATTCAACATTTTAAGCAACTTTTTTCTTCTAAGCTATATGTCGAACTTGAGTAGTTTGCGAGATATTCGTGAAAAACTATGAGTACTAATGCATTGAACTTCCCCTGTATACGTATATGTCCGTGGCTGTGTGCACGTCGGCAAGCAACCCTCGCTTCTCTACTGTTTCTGTCAGGACCACATGGCCCGGCTACTGTCCATACAACGGGTGAACTTAAACTCAAAGTTAACTAATTTCAATCATTTTGTCATTGGACTTGCGTGGCCGGCCGCCTGATTTAACCTAGATGTATAAATAATGGAAAAAATTATATTCCGTCAACGTTAGTATTATACATTGTGGTGCACAATGATTGGTTAGGTTACGTTAGGTTAGGTTGTATTATATTATACTATATTAATATTCCGGTCGCTTTTCGGTGGCCAGCCACTTGAGTCAAACGTCATAATTTGATTTTTCAGTTCACCCATTGTACGAATAGGAACCGGATCATATGGTGCTGCTTAAAACAAACGGTAGGCAAGCGAGCCGACGCACACGTGGCTACGGATGCATACGTATAGGCGGAATTCGCTGTGGTAATAACAATATATTTTCGCGTAAATTAATCAAGTCCGACATATATCTTAGAGGAAAAAAGTTGCTTAAAATGTTAAATTTTACAACATATTTTAGTTATCGAAATCGGAGGGGGAGCGCCTTTTCTTATAGATATTTTTTTATGTCGTAACTTTGAATTTATCGTGCGTAACGTATCTAAAATTCACGGTAATCGGTACACGTGGAAGATTCATTAATTTTTCATTATTCTATTCAAATCAATTTGAACATATTAAAAATTAAATTCAAATATAAATATTTAATTATTGGGCAGATACGGTTATAAATTATCGACTTCACACCCGTGTTAGAGTGTTACTAAATTATCCGTCTAATACATAATCACTTACCGACCTATATATTATGGCATTGGAGTATTCTACTTTAAGTGTAAGCAAAGAGAAATAAAGTATTATGTATTATATTATACATAAAAAAGGTACTAAAGCTATAAGCATACTATGCGTTACTAATTAAAATTTTTACTACAAATAACAAACAATTGTTTCCATTGGAATAATTATGAAAATAGAAGTAGAGGAAATTATGCAAATTTGCAGAAGGGAAGAAAATTAGAATACGAATTACTTTTATAGGTCAATAAAATAAAAAATAAAAATTTAAATAAAAATATGTAATTAATTTAATAAATATAACAAACTGCATAATTTAAAAGGAAAAAATCGCGGCACCAGTTAATCTAGCTACAATACTGTTTTGTCATATGTTTTGTATACCGCATCGAACCACAAAATGTACTTACCTTTTTAAATGCTTTGTAAACAGTTGCATAACTTCCTGAGCCGATTTTTTCTAACAAACAATAATCACTCGAACTGGGCAAACTCATTTTGCCCGATAACCGTGTAATTCACTCCGACATTTACCTCAAATATTACAACACTATAGGGTTAGCTTTAATTTTGACGGAACAGTGTGAGGTTGCTGCTTATCGTTCATATTCGCAATGGCGTAAGACTTCAATATTATCATTAATTTCTAAATATTCTTTACATATAAACAAACATACGTCAGAAACAAAAATTCTTATACGATTAGTATTAATAGAAATACTATTTCAGTTATTGCTAAATCTCTATTTATTCTAATCTTGTTACATAATAAATGTAATTTGAATAGTTTTAAATAAGGTAAGAAGAAATTTATAACGTGTAAATAATAATATAACGTCACTTTTATAAAGTTTTTATTAATTTCAATCTTACTATATAACAAAGATAATTTTAACAATTTGAAGTAAAGTAAAAAAAAATTATAATTTATAAATTATATGCTTTAAAAAAATTATATTGAGTATATTTCATGGGTTTGTATATATTTAATTTAATTTACAATTAATTGCAGGATTAAATTTTTCTTTGGAAATAAATTTATTAAAATAGCATCCTTCATAGAGACGCCCATGTATCAGCTGTGTCGCACAAGGAGCACACTTCAAGTAGTTGACTAGAGCCAGTAAAACGTTAGTTGGCGACGAGGACATTTCGTTGTCGCGTCACTGATAGATTTTCACTTCCTCGGATAGTATTACGTGAAATTTTGTGTTTATTCTTGTTCACCAATCACCAAACTTTAATTCCAACTAGAAAAAGCGAATATAAAATAACAAAGTATTTGGCTGAATCGTTAGGAAAAAAGGGCATCCGTACCGCATTACTATGGACGTGACAGCAGTGCTCGAGCTATAAGCTCGTTCCGTTTATCACAGCAAATGGAGCAGTATAGATTTACTTATGGATTAGCCTACTGATTTGTCCAGTGCGATGGATGAAAAGATTTTGAATGGTAATAACTTTGTAAATATTAGATATTGTGCAAGGTGTATTTCATGTTTGTTGAAATCATTGATTATGTTTTTAAACTGTTTACATTACACAAAATCAATATAATTATTATGGCTTGCAATATAACTATTTACATACATTATAATGTTTGCAAAGCGGTTAAATATGTGATTAAAATGAAAGTGTGCTGTATTTAAATATTTATCTATGAAAGTAATTCTCATTCAAAATTCCCGCTATAAGTTCCAATTAGTATATATCTATAATTTTTGTAAGGTTATAATTACATTTTGCTATAATTTATCGTATACTTTATTATTTCAATTTATCAATCGTATAACTACTGAATACTAAAACAAAGCATTAAAAGTAATTAAAGAACAATGTAAAAAATCACCGCGATAAACAGAGAGCCGTCATTGGTTGACGTTTACATAGAAGCATTCTGATTGGCTGAGAGCACGATAGCTCATTCATCGTTTCTGCCGTGATAATAGCGTTCGGTGTATCAGCTGCCGGAGTTCAACTCGGATGTTTTGGCAGCTGATTTTATTCTCGTTTATGTCGCTCGAAAACTTTCTGAAGTTTCAGTCGTTCATATTATCGAAGGATTCGTGTTGTTCTTGTCATTCTGTGATATTTCATCGATAGTGTAAGTAATGAGAAATGGACGATAATGCTTCTTCCTTTATTCGGGAAGTAGAGAATGATGACGTCATGTACTGAAACATAAGCTGTTTTCACCTTGTTCCGATACAACAGTATTTCGCGGGTACAGGTGCGATACATTTCTTAATATCCATTGGATACAACTATATTTTTCATAATTACTCGAAAACTTCTGAAACCTTCTGTTTTCATTTAATTGTGGTGCTTTCATTGTTTGCAACAAAATGGAGTTTGAGGCATAACAATTTTTTACACAGGTGCAAAATAGATAGAATAAAAGGATATATTTGTACATTGATTGCTAAATAAATCAGAGGGATTATAATGGATTCTGAAGAGGAAATGTATGATGATGTTGATTCTGGTAATGAATCCAGTGGGGATGATGTGGATTTTGCGATGGAAATAGAAGCTGGAAATCCAAGAGAAAGGGCAACGGATGTTGATGATTATCCTTTTGAAGTTTTGTCTACAGAAGAAATAGTGCAGCATATGGTTGACTCCATTAAGGAAGTCAACATTGTTGTGGAAGTAGGTTAAGAAACAAAAGAAAAAAATTGTGGGTCTTATATAGATGTAATTGAAATATTGTGTGATTTAATTGTAGATACCAGCAACAACTACTCGCATCTTACTAAATCATTTCAAGTGGGATAAAGAGAAATTAATGGAACGCTTTTATGATGGTGATCAAGAAAAATTATTTGCAGAAGCAAGAGTCATTAATCCATTCAGAAAGGGTCCATTAAATAGAAATCGATCATCACAGAGTTCTCTGGTGATTAATATTTATTTTTCTATCCATTTGTGTAACTAAATGGGAATGGATCTGGTCTCCCACCTATTTTAAAAAATTAAGATCAGACTCTAAAATTTTAGAATTTCAGAATTAAAATATTTCTAAATTTCTAAGGTACCTAGTCCATCTAGGAAAAAATGCTAGTTACACTAATATTTTTTTGCATATTATGCATGTAACATAAATAACCAAAATCATATTTACAGTCTCGAAGAACATCAACAAATGGTACAGAAGAATGTGGAATCTGTTTCACAGTGCAACCATCTGCAGTATGTATACATAATACTCAATCAGATATAATGTGCTGATGTTTGTGTTCAAATTACTTGTTTTTAACCAAAATTAGATGATGACTGGTCTTGAATGTGGCCATCGCTTTTGTACTGGTTGCTGGGGAGAGTATCTCACCACTAAAATAATGGAAGAAGGAGTGGGTCAAACGATAGCGTGTGCAGCGCATGCCTGTGACATTTTAGTTGACGATGCCAGTGTGATGCGTCTTGTGAAAGATCCAAGAGTTAAACTGAAGTATCAACACCTAATAACTAATAGTTTTGTCGAAGTAAATATGAATACTCTTATTTATTAAAAAAAAATTTTCTATTATACTAATTGAATTATGTTACAGTGTAATAGGTTATTAAGGTGGTGTCCATCTCCAGACTGTAATAACGCTATAAAAGTACAGTATGTAGAAGCAAGACCAGTCACTTGTAAATGTGGACACACATTTTGTTTCCATTGCGGTGAGAATTGGCATGATCCCGTGAAATGTCATTTACTGCGTAAATGGATTAAGAAGTGTGATGATGATTCCGAAACATCAAACTGGATCGCCGCGAATACAAAAGAGTGTCCGAAATGTAATGTTACTATTGAAAAGGACGGTGGATGTAATCATATGGTGTGCAAAAATCAAAATTGTAAAACTGATTTTTGTTGGGTGTGTCTTGGACCTTGGGAACCACATGGTTCTAGTTGGTATAATTGTAATCGTTATGATGAAGAAGAGGCTAAGGCAGCTAGAGATGCTCAAGAAAAATCACGATCTGCGTTACAAAGATACTTATTTTATTGCAATAGATATATGAATCATATGCAGTCACTGAAATTCGAAAGTAAACTCTACGCGAGTGTGAAGGAAAAAATGGAAGAGATGCAGCAGCATAACATGTCTTGGATTGAGGTAGAATTAATTGTTGGGGCCACTAGGTAGAGGGTAGAGTAAGCTAGGTACCCCCCAAGATGTAAACTGTATTAAACATTTGAGACTGCTTATAAACATAAGGGACCTGGCCTACCCTATCGAAATTCAAAACTATCTTATTGAAAAAATTATTTACATTCTTATATCATTTCTAGGTACAATTTTTAAAGAAAGCAGTAGATATCTTGTGTTCTTGTAGACAGACACTTATGTATACTTACGTTTTTGCTTACTACGTGCGAAAGAATAACCAATCTGTGATTTTTGAGGACAACCAAAAAGATTTAGAGGGCACTACAGAACGTCTTTCCGAGTATTTAGAACGAGATATTACAAGTGAAAATCTTGCTGACATTAAACAGAAAGTTCAGGATAAATATAGGTAAGTTATAATTATCTTTATATGAAAAATAATAAAATTCTAATATTGTAAAATAAATTTTTTTTTTAAAGATATTGCGATAGTCGAAGGAAGGTGCTTTTGGAGCATGTTCACGAAGGTTATGAAAAGGATTGGTGGGATTACGTGGAATAGAGATCTGCACCAGCTTCGTTTTCAGGGCGTACCGGACAAGGTTCCTTTCTTGTCGTTTTAGCCCCAGCTGTGATAAATCAAGAAAGCTGACAAGAGACATAAATAGAGCATGTCATTGAGTGATTTACGTGTTAGATATATATATGATCTGTGGCAACACATATATCGTTACTGAATTTTGAATTTATTAAAAAATTGAAATCCTATTATCATCAGGCTAAATGTAAAGTACTTTTGTATTAATTACTGATGCTAATTTGCACTCGCTGCGTGCTATTTTCATCCTTCATAAACATGCCTTGCAATAATATTTTCAAGTCTCGAATGAATTTTATATATATAGATATAAAAGAAATTGAACAATTTATCGGAAATTTGCTTAATAGTATAATACGGTTCACCTTTTCATACTATTATAAGATTCTCTGGGAAAGTATTACATAATCTTTGAAATGGAAAAGACTTTTCAAGAGTTCTTCAAATAGATAATGAAAAGGTTAATATAGCCACTAGATTACCTTAACCTTGTCTTTTATTCTCAGTCCTGTGCACTCGATTTATGAAGGGATAAAAGAAAAAAAGGATAGTGCTGGATAAAATGTCTACCATTTTCGCTCTATTTTGGACAGTAATTGTGTCCAGGCTATAACTGCCAATTCTTTATGAGAAACTGAATTTAAGTGATCGTGTCGTCAGTATCATGTGCAATTTTTACATCAACTTATATTATTTTAGTTCTTACTTTCTATGTAATAAATTGAATATTGTTTAAACGAATAATTCTGTACAGTATAGAACATACGAGGTTTGCCTAGGCAAAATGGCGATATAGGAAGAAAAAGCTCTACCACTCGTGTATAAACGTTTACCCGGGAATATTTTACTCCTAATATTTTAAAATTTTTAATTTGTTTCTTTAGAACTTTTAAATTTGAATTTCTCAGATTAAAAAAATTTTGAAATTTTAGTTTCGGAATCTTGAAATTTAATACATATGTTATATTGTATCATATTTAATAATTAAAAATTATATCCAGTTAAATTAGTACCTCAAATTAGGATTTTGAACATTCCTTTTTCCTGCCATTTTTCCTAGGGAAACTTATCATGCTCGATATTGCATCTGTTAAAATCAAGAAAGCGAAAATCGGAATGAAAGGAGTTTTAATTTATTTCTAAGAAATTATTGAAGTTAACGCAAAAGGGTCCAACGTTTTTAAAAATTTGAAATTTATTTTTGGGGTGCGGCGATGGATAAAATTTGCATATTTTTATAGAAATAATTCCTTTATATATTTAAACAAATTGTAAATGAATAATTTCAGATAGAACTTGTTTGATGTGATGTTCTCGTAATGCTGACGATATGCTTCATATATCATTAATCAAATAACTTGTGGTGAATGAATGTAGTACAATGATCACTTACTGTTATATAAGTGGGGAACGAAATAAGTTCCATTTGTACAGTTATATAGTTACATATTCACATATAAATGCATAATACATAGTTGTAATATCAATATTAGTGAACTTAAAGTAGAAACATTTGAAGGTTTATGAAAAGAAGAAAAAATTGTTGATTCTTACTATTATCCATGTTAGGAATTAAAAAGGTAAAAATACAGTTGTTTTCTGTACAGTCGCAAAATCAGAGTAAAAGTAAGAGAACTGTTAGACATGAATATAATTCGCAGCAAATTATTCTCTGGTTCGTGGTTTTATATGATACGTTTATGTAATTCATCAACTTATAAACAATGATCAGGGAATAAACAGTTCTTTATATTCAAACGTAAGAGATATTCTAAAAGAAGATCTGAAAAAGTTTCGTATATTGTCATTGGTGTAATTAGAATTCTTTTATGGAATGGACCAGGATGTTTAATACTGTTTAATTTTGTTCTGTTTTAGTTGAATTACGTATTACAATTAGGCAAAGTATTTAGTTCTGTTAAAATAAGATTCTACGAACAGGGCCGCGTCTAGAGCTATTTGAGCCCTGGGTATATACATGGAAATCGCGGTCTTTCTTACATATATTTATATCATTTGGTTTATTTATTTCATGCAGTAATAACATATACTTCCATTTTGCCCAGGAGTAAACGCGGCCTTGTCTACAAGAGAATTTTGAAATTTTTGAAATCTGGTATTTTGAATAATCTAAGTTTTAGATTTTTAGAATTTTGAAGTTCCGGAATTTGTGATTTCTGATATTTTGGAGTTTCGGGTTTTGAATTTTGAAATTTTTAGAACTCTGAAATTTTGCAAATTTTACGTTTTTTTTAGGGGCTCACCCTGGCCCCTACCTAGTTACACCAATGTATATTGTTCGTCCTTAAAATCATTATCTATTTATTAAGATATGTGCGATAAATTTTAAGTAATTAATTTTGGACTTTTCAATTATTGTTAAACATATCCCATGAATGTAAAAGTTAAAAAAAGAGCACTAGGAACTTTTAATGGTATCAAGAACTTTGATACTACTCAAAGAAGCGCTCTCTGTTAGCATGTTTTTAATACCTATTACTTCTCAATCTGTACGCAGAAACCACGTAATATATAACATTAGTGAAATCATGTGTTTAATTCAGCAGTCAAAAGATCAATGATCTACACAATGATATTTTACTAACATTGTCACATTTAAATGAATACAAAAAGAGTCAGATAATAGTAAGTTCGCTAATTAATTATGTATTTTAGAAATTTTTAAAATACCTACATTCTGATATCGATCAATAAATCAATATATTTTGAGTAGTACATAGATTGTATTTACGTTTGAATAAGTATACTACTTTAAATAAAACTATATCAATATCTGAAAAATATATTTTTAATAATTGTAACACTACAGAATTAGTCTTTCTTTTTCTTTTTTTTTCTTTTTAATTTAAGAAAATATCTTTTAAACTGTAACGCTTAAGGTACAGTCTCTAATGACTAATCAGTGACTTCATGCGTAGTACATACAGTGACTACAGATCTAACAAGACTAGACATACTTTTACCCCCTGTGGCTCGGGGGGCTTAGAATACGGCCACGGTATCCCCTGCCTGTCGTAAGAGGCGACTAAAAGGGGCCACACGTACACACACACATCGACCACGATAACAGTATGGAGAGATAAGTTTACAGAAGTAAAAGTATGGAAAAGAAAAGAAGGAGAAATTTAAAAAATGCGCGAGGTTTGGGGTTGGCAGTGCTGCCAACCCATCCCCAATGCGCGTGGACGATAGTGTTAGTTGGGCAACATGGGGACAGATAAGTCCCCAAAAAGCGCCGGCCCCTGTGGGGGCGAAATTAGTGATAGTGATAGACATAGGCCGGTATTCAGAGTCGCAACTTATTTCTAAGCTGGTAGATTCACAGTCTCCGAATAAGCAACGTCTTAAGCATCAGATTAAGCATTTGCGTAGGAATGTAGATGCTTATCGCTGTGGATTCACAGTCGAATAAGTCCGCCTTATTTGTAGGATACGAGTTCTTATTTGGCTTCATTGAGGTTATGTTTTTAAGTCGACGATATTGAGGACTTATGCACGCGTTTGAAGGTGTTATTGTGCAGTGTTGAACGATTTATTTTGATTAATTGTGGTAAATTATTTTTAAAAAAGTACAAAATGGAGTTGGACTTTGCGGATATCGAGGACATTGATCATAATTTGTATATATATCCACGAATATCGAGACGGGAGTGACCCGTTTGATTGTTTTGTCTGTCCTTTCTCATGACACCCCTGTGGAATCCACAGTCTGAAGAAAAAATAAGGTAATACTGATACTCTTTAGTCGACTGATTGATGCACAAATTAACATTGAATTATTCGATCGACACAAGTACAAGGAAATCCAGATCAGGACCCGACAGATAGTAGAAAGAACGTTCGGTGTTTGGAAGCGCCGTTTTCCATGTCTTACAAGGGGTTTAACAACGAAGTTCTTATGTTCTACAACAACGGTAGTTGCATGTGCTGTGTTGCATAATTTAGCCCTAATTTTCAATGACATTCTTGTAGAAGAAGATGAAATTGAAAACCAAAATGAAGATGGAGAAGAATTATTAGGAAACGTGGAAAATGTTAATGGCATTGATGGATTTACTACACGCTTCAGATGGATTTACTAATAACATGATTCAAGTATATATATTTATATCATTATGTTCTTTAGATGCAAGCTCTGGCTTCAGGCATGTGGTAGAGAAGATCTTCCTGCTTCGGAATATGAACACTACCACAAGACCCGCAGAGTATGTAGTAAGCATTTAAAATAGTACATGGGTCCTCCTATTTTCATATCAGATACAAATATTCAAGAAGAGAGCAGTAATAATCCTGAATTTGAGCTTCCAGCAAAATTTCGTGTTGTAGTCATAGCCGATAAAAATACATTTAAGTACATAATAAGTGTTTAATATATAAATACATAAGAATAAATAATTTAGATAAATGAGAATAAATATGTTTGATCTTTAGCAACTGCAGGTCCATATCATCAGGGAGACATTACATCAATCCAGACGAATCCTTTTACAATTATTTATTTACTTTAGAAAACATTTTTTTTTCAAATGCACATTCTATTTTACCTCGCACCCATGTAGGTAAAAATATGTATCATTTATGTAGAAATGTAACTGGGTTTTATTCACTACATCCAATTCATTCAAACTTCTCGCTCGTTGATACAACCCAGGGACAGCGAATCGTCGACATCAAAGGTGCCGCCGGGAGTGTCGCCTCTTGTTATACTTCCTCTTTGACTTAAGCATGGACTTCACTAAGCAAAGCTTAAGCATCGCTTCCTTAACTAAGTCGGTCTTATTCGCCGACTGTGAATACATAGCGACTTAAGCATTGCTTATTCGAATAAGACTATCTTAGTCAAGAACGTCTTAAGTCTTTGCTTAAGTTGCGCCTGTGAATACGGCCCCTAGGGGCAAAAATTTCGTACCGCGAAATAGCGCCCTCTGACAGTAAAAATGGAAATTAAATTCATCACAATTTTTCGATCTCTAATGAGGTACATAGGAAATGCAGGGATGTGAGGAATGCAAGGATATAAGGATATAAGGATGTAAGGAATGCAGGGATATAAAAGATGTGAAAAATAATAGATACAGACTAAGAAAATTGATATTTTTTTTAGAAATATTTATTATCTTTAAATACGTGTATAAAATTTTTAAGAAACTACCACATATAATATTCATTGCTGTTTAAAAAATGTTACTGATCGGGCACTGTTGTGTCGATTTATAAATTCTAAATATTTATTATGACAATGTTTGATTGACAAGGAAAATTTATTATTTAATATATTTTCTAACTAAAATAAATTATAAATAAATACATTTAGATTGTTTCTACCTAAATTCAATACAATTTTGAGATTCCTGTTTGCTATATGTATATATTACATGTAAAAATCAATTAGGGGCCTTTAATGTTACTAATTTAAATTTGAATGTTTCCCCGCGCTTTTGTGAATTTCTAAAATATGACTTTTTGAAAACAAATATTGAATTAAAAAAAGAAAAAGGCACCAAATTAATTTGTACACCTAATGTGTGTCTAAAACATGAATTTTGAGTATTACATGAAATTATATTTTGATAACATTAAATAAAGAATCTTCTCATTAATTTAACTAGTCCAGAGCTGCAGTTATTACAAAATATGAATATAATAGGAAACTTGTTATATAAAATCTAAACTGACTGAAGACAGCTTTCCAATCACACAATTCCATTTTTTAAATATAAGTACACTGATAGGTTGTACCAGAAACATACCCTGCATCATTTAATTTCTAAGAGTTTATCAGGAGGTCACTGTTAAAATTGTTGCAACCAAACCCAAAGTAGCACCTGTCATTAAAAGACTCCTCCAGATTGCTCCACTGATCTCTTCTGCCACAGGGTATTCTATACACAACTGTTCCTAAAAACAAACACGTTTTTAAATTTAAAAAAAAGGTGAACTTTTTCAAATTTTAATTTATTGAAACTGATAAAAATATGAATATGTATTAGAAATATGTATCAGATGAATAGGTATTAGAAATAATTTTGAGTAGTGTTAATGTGACATTAAGGCTAGATTTAGGCCTAACCTAAAAAGTTAAAAATCATAAATAGAACTTATTAAATTTAAGTTTTAAATTAGCTTTAGATTTAGTTTTAATATGAAACCAAAAATGCTTACAATTATTTGTGACATTATTTTGTAAAAAAGTTGTAAAAAAGGTGGTACTTACCCATCCTCCATACCCTTTGATAAAATGTGCCACCTTTTCCCCGATGAATCTTGACACATAAAGCGGCAATCTCTTTTTGAGAGCGTGCATTCGTCTGTCACGAGCCCACAGAGCAAGCCTGCCCATGAACGCGTACAAACACACGATCCTCGCCCAAGTAACACCGCCGTGTAAGAAGAGCTCATCTGCGACTCCCATGAACGCCTCGTATGCCGTATCCGGCACGACGTTCAAACGGTTCACCATGCTCGCGAACAATATGCTGTGTTTATTTAACATCTGATACACGTTGTGCCTCATGCTCCTCGATACAGGGTCCCGTGATATGAGATAGATATCTTCCTTCAGCAGATACCGTATCACGTCGTTGGCCAAACATTCCGCGGTGAGTTCTATGGAATCCTCGCAGAGATTGTACCGAGTAGAGGAGACCAAGTGTGGGAATAGATGCTGCAGTCGTATCTGGAAGAAACGTAATTTAACGGTGCTTCTGAGTTGACGTCTGCAAGCCATACGGTAGATTGACAGTTGGTTGTTACCTGACAGACTTCGATGAAAGACATAGCGGTATTGGCAGTGCCGATGGCATATCGGCACAGGGCGCCGTTATCGCCGGCAATCACTGCTCCACCGCCTCCGCTGTCGTCGGCGATCACAGACTCGTCGCAGTCGTCGTCGCAGGCTCGCTCGCTCGACGAATTCTTGTTACCGGGGGGATCGCATTCCAGGATGCCGCCCACTCTGGAATGCGGTTCCCCCCGCACTGACGCGGCCTGCCCCTCTCCGAGGATCTCATTGTTCGGTGGTGCACCGTCGTCGCCGGCCATCCTCGTGCACGACCGCCCGCACTGCTCTTCACCACCAAGATTTTACACTATTACTCGATTTTAATTTTTTTCCTCTCAAAACATGGCACCGTGGTGGAAAGTGTGGTGAATCGCCCGAAGCGCCGGGTTAACGAGCGCTGCACACGAAAAACTTTGGCTCGCTTGCCAGACGACGTAACGCTCTCTACTTTCCCGCGGCCATTTCCGAAGCCGAAGCCGAACCCGCACCCCACTTCTCTGACTGTTACTCCCCACCACTTCTTTGACGTTTCCTACCCGCTTCAACACCACTCCATTCTCTTCTATACGTATACTACTCTCTATAAGCTCACACATGTTCGGCGAGGGAAGTGCACAACGGTACCGGCTTCTATGGATCATTCACGTTTCCTCCCCACCATTGACTACTCGCGTATTCCACACAAACTCAAGCAACATCTATAGGAATTTTATACATGTGTGCGACTGGAACTATCTCCTTTCCTTTTTCGTTCGTGTCCTATCTCTGCTTCTCGGCGGAGGCGCCGTCGATAACCTCCCACCCTTCCGAAGAGTGCTCTCGCGCACGTGCACCGCCACAAGCGCGAATACCTGTGTGCGCTCTGAGAATCGAAACGAACGGAATTTTCGATGGAACGCGGAGTTTGCTTGGTATCGAGCACCGTTCCCAGCCGTATCCTTACCATTATATCTCTGAGCATGGAATGCGGCGAGGAAAGTTTGTGCATCAGAAATTGTGTACAACCATTTAGAGTTATTTTGTTAGAAAGTTTTACGCTGTGTTTGTATGATTACTAATAAATTTGGATGTATTTACTTCCTTTCCCTTATAGTTGCATCTTTAAGGAAAATGGTTCATCAGATTACAAGAAGTTGCAATACCTATGGAGATTGTGCTGGTGTAGTCAGTGAAAGCCACGTCATGGCTACTGACCCAAAGGTGACGTAGAGATGACGGTGGTATTCCAGTCATTGGTAGTTTCCCATTTCATTGACGATGCCATTCTCTCTGTTATTATGACTTCCTGCAGACGCTGTCATAATTTTTTCGATATTTGTGAATAACTGAGTATGTAGATAAATGATGTATAAAATCTCAAAATTTCAAAATTTCAAGGAAGGTTTAGCATTCAAATTTCTAACCTAGTCTATTACGTGGATGTACTGATACGCATGCGCAGTTCTCCATACAAGTGGAACTCTAGATATTAGACTCCCTCATTTTGTGCCCCAATAACCTACAAGTACCTTTTCTCTTTATATCCCAAAGGAATTATAGAGTAGCAATTTTCATCAGAAGAAATATTATTCTCATATAAATATCTGCCAAAAATCATACTCAAGTATATAATCACTTAAGTATTTGTAACATAGCATTGATGTTTTCATCGTTACATAACAGCACGATCGTTTGGAAGGTACTTCTTAGTAGCGCAACAAGTTGAGCAGAAAAAGGTATGGGAAGATGGTGTGCAAAGTGTTCGCAGCTCGATTCACTTGTAACGAATGCGATATTACTCGTATTCGCGATGCTTCAGAATGTGGTGGCAATACGATATGTATTTCCAAGAAGGAATTATTATGTTGAAACTGGTCGGCGAGCACGCCGGCCGGCTATGATCGCCGGCGCGCGACTGTGCCCGCTCCTTTCTGCCTGTGCAACCTTCAAAGGCCACAGAATGCGTCGATGAATGAAGTAGGAAAGTTGCAGAGTGTCGGCCGACCGGATGTGTATACTAGGTGGCCGAAGAAAATGAGAGCTCCTACGTCAGTCGACATCAAACTAGTTTTACACCCCCCATCCACAGATGCAACGCTGTTATACACCGTTGTGGTAATTATTATCCAGCTGATTTAGGTGCATCTTAGTCTGATTTGTCAACCATTACGATCATACCATTTCGGTTCTGAGAAATAAAATAAGATCCGGAGTGTTTATATTACCAAATTGTTTGGTTTATATTACCTATTATTTAGGTATCTTTGTATTCAACATGCAAATCATTTTAAGTTTAAGCAACATGTGGTCGAGGTTAAGAATGTTTGAGAATGTAAACCGACAATTTCTATTGAAGTTAGCAGGTGCAGTGGCTATTATTGTCCTGTTATTCGATGCGGTTTACCTTTCTATACCAAACGTGGATAATCTTACGTGCAAGGTAGTAAAGCCTAGCGGCCGGACATGGATAAATTGACGATATGAGTCATGTGTAAATGACATCTAATTGGGTCATTATCTTACAGTTGCTTCTTAAAGTGGCAAGAGACGCAATAAGGAGCTTTGTGGATCACGAACGTTTCATATGAGAAATTCTTTGAATTGATCAGTATGTTCGAACTTTAGGTAAAATAGTGTTCGTTGTTTACATCATTGGACGAGGTGAAGAATATCGTGTACAGTTCTGAGCATTGTAAGCTTTCCTAGGGCAAATGGTAGTATAGAGAAATACCATTTTCCCTAGGAAACTCCACCATGCTCAATGCTGTACATCCACACAAATGCTCAATTTATCATGTTTTACATTATCCTCTCATACCGTGGATAAGGTCGCGCATATCGTCTCTTCTGATAACTCATCTGTTCTTGAATTACCTTAGATTGGTAACAATCGTGCTTTGTCTCTGTCCGTTTCATTAAACCGTCAGGCAACGGTAACAAACATATCAAGTATCCTGACAGATCCGTCAAGACGAACCCCCACGTGTGTTTATCATCGGTCTGAACGATTGAAAATACAATCACTGAACATTGTTTTCTGTTTGCGAAGTGGACCGTGGGAATACAAGAGAGTGAACGGCACACAGTATTTCAGGGGAACTCGTGGCAACCGGCTCTCGGTGGCTTTTCTTACCGTCATTCATGATACTATGGTACGGCAATAGGATGATTGCCTGACGGCCGGTGCCTAAAGTGGATAAAGTCTTCTATAGTAATTTAACTCGAACAGGGCACAGGGGTGCAGAGACTGGGCCCTTCGGTGATCTCTTCTTTTTTACTTAACCATATTCATGACTATACAATATCATTTCTGCCGGATATGTGTATTTTAATTAATTATCCTTAGTAATTAATTGTACTTTCAAACTTATAACGGATAAAAAAAATTCAGGCTCAAGGTGGTATAGTTACCCAAAGCTATTTTCTTAGGTCCAGGTCATTTATATTAATTCTGGGGGCTCGGGAATATCAAATTTTCGAAGCCCCTTTGGTTCAAAAATTGAATTTTATTCTAATTTCATAGTAAGTGGAAAGCTTAAAATGGAGCCCCCTGAAAAGTGGGCCCAGGGTTATAGCCCCCTTTAGAGCCCCTTGATTCGGCGCTGCTTGATCATCTTATCTATCCCAATGATACTTGTAGCCACAAAAACAAAATGGTTACCAGCATCCGAATGATCGATCGGTAAGATCCAAGGAGTAACTTCCGTTCTCGGTGTATAATTTATTTATTCACCAGGCAAGTTCGTGCTTCACTTAGTTATCCTTAACCGTGAGTTTTATTACTTCCGTGAAGCTGTCAATGGTCGGCTATTATCCCCAATCGCGTGTGGTACACCTTTTTTTCTAGTGTCACGGGACGGCGGGAGGGGAGGGAGGTCGCCTGATTTCGCGGTCCCGTGCGACGTCCCTGAGTTGGCAGTGGTACATACTAACAGATTGACAGACGTGCTCGCCGCGAACTGACCCCTTCGTAGTGATTTAGTTATCTCTCTATCGACGCCTCGTACACTTATATAAAGAAATAAGGGAAATAGTGTTACCGGAAGTGTTGTATAGGAAGGTAATACGTGCTCTTCACTGAATGAGCTTCTGCCGGTTGGGGATCGTCTTGAGACGAGATATTATGATTAGGTAAGTGTATCTACTTTGTTTCCTCATTGTTTTTTTCTGGATTTCTGTTTGAAGTGTTTAGCCGCATATGAGCCGTACTGGGGTTAAAGTGATTAATTTAGCACTAATTTATTAATTTTTCTAGTTTTTGGTTTCTGCAGTTAATCAATTTTGCAAATGAGCTGGACATACATGTAAGGTCTTGAATTTTTAATATGAAATTCTAACATTTTGTTTTGTGTGGTTTATACTCTTAACGTTAGAATACTATGGGCGGGTATGTACTTACACTCGGCATGTTACTACATCAAAATTTCTCTACGCTTTCCCGCGAAATTTTAAATTTAAAGTTAGTTATTTTACTATGTACCAAAGATGCGAGAACGCTTAATAAAATTAAATTTTGGTACATTTAGAAAATAATAACATAAATCAGAAATATAACATATTTTATATCATATTAATTATTGTACACTTAATGGACTATAGTTCAGCGTGAACATAAGTTTTATAGCGTACTGAGAAATTGAAAAAATTCTTATGACGCGCTTTATCGCGAGATTGTTTCGTTGCAATCGCCTGAGAACAAACCTGCAATATCTCGGAGGTATGCCTGTGCATAAACAATGCAATTGGAGCCATAAATTTCCAAACAATATAAGTCCACTTTTTAAGACCTAGTGAATAATAACATTTAAAATAACACAATAGCTTTGTCCCTAGAATACTGTTGAGGAAAATCAAAATAATTAATGAGGAATTAAAGAAGATCAAAATAGAAACTGGTTTTTTCCTCAAAATATTGGTTGATGGGCTTTTGCTGTTCTGAGATTTATAGTTTCAGTTGCTATTTAAAAAAATGAATTCGCTTTTGTAGATTGAGTGTTTTGATAATATGCATAAATTAATTCGAATAAAATTTGTATAGTTCCGAATTAACGCATATTAAGATAAATTTTTTTAATTACGTTCTTTTTGTATAGATGACGTAGAAATTCGAATTATTGAACACAAGAAATTTTACATTATTAATGTAGATACTTACAAATTATGTATTTTAATTTAATACTTATTGTTGCTTTAACGAAATATTTCTTAATTCTTTGTACGCGAAGTTTCTTAACATTCAACAAAGTAAGAGAGATGAAATTCCTCGCGAAATCAGCTCCGTTAATAAGCCGAGTAGATTTCGAGCGGAAATAGATCATACCGACTGTTTGCAACACGTATGAACACTTATGCTCAACGTAATCGTGTTTAAAGTTCATAATTTTCTAATCGGAAGTAATTTTACATTATTAACTCTATAACTGTTAAGCTGGGGTCTATCTGACCCATAACGTGAAACTGCTCGTTAATTAGTGATTTAAACGAAAAATAAAGTACGTTAAAAAAAAAAAATGAAGGTAACACACTATTTTGACGGAGGAATGATGTAGATCTATCCCCCTGTGGCTCGGGGGGCTTAGAATACGGCCACGGTATCCTCTGCCTGTCGTAAGAGGCGACTAAAAGGGGGATGTAAAGGAACGAGTAAGATGAGTGGACTTAAAAGTACAGAAAGAGTGTGAAATTTAAAAGTACGGACAAGTATGAGTGGAATTAAAAGTATAGAAGCATATAGCATAAATAATGTAATTGAAAATGGCGCGATAATGCGCGTGGCCGATAACTTTTCGTTGGGCAAAAAGGGACAGATCCAAGTCCTTAGATTACGCCACCCTCAATAGAGGGAAGCTTATGAAGTGAAGTGATGTAGATCTAACAGTAATGACTGTGTGATTTATAATCTGATTTCTAACATTCGTTTGTTTTTAAACTCATTGACAGACAGATTTATTGTTGCAAGCATGCAACTAATCTATTCAAAATTTCCATTGTGAGTTATGAAACAAGATTCTAGAGTTAGAACCGAAAAGAATTATTTCTGATATTAAGGGATTAATAATTAGAGATATGATGAAACAAACTCATTTACTGCCACGAGTACTAGTAACAAAAATGAAAATTAAATCTCATTGCAATCGCTTATTGAACATAAGGGGACCACCATAACTTCCATAAGAAATTAGGAAATTGGCAAAAACATAATCTACAAAATTTATAAGATATTCAAAATTCACTAGTTTTTCAGTCTTCAAGCAGAAGTAAAGATGTTCTCAATTTCGCAACGAAGCATCTTTCGCAATCTTATTTATATACCGTTTAAGACTTCTTGGCAGTTTTGCCCATAAGTCACGTCGTGTTCTAAATCCTATCTATACTAAAAAGGTGATTTCTTTAGTTCTTTTATTGGACAAAGTAGGTTTTCCTAGAAACTCGTTAAAGTGGAAGAAAAAGAATGGTATTGAATAACAAAAATGTACAGTATCGAGCATAATATAGTTTTTAGCATTTCTAGTAAGAGAAGAAATATAGACAGAAATATAGAATTTCGGTATTTAAGCAAAAAATTGTTTTCCTTAGAAATTTAGTTATGCGACCTTATTTATTTCCACCTTTCAGTTTTTAACGAATCAGGAATGTTGAAATGTAACAAGATGACGTAACAATATTCTCCAGTTTCGTAGGTTCGATCGAAACGACACGTATCCAATGTCCATTCAGCTTCATGCGTTCACCCACGCAATCGCGCTCTATGTCACTCGTGATCCAGAAGATTTTTACGCTGCTTGACGGTTGATTGCCCCTCGAGCACGTTGATGACGTCAGTAAGCTCGGTGAGTCACTACGTGCAAGCCACTGCATGCTTGTACACTAATGTATGTACACACATAAGCGTATACGCGAATTATTCGCATTACTTTCTCGCGCGTGTATTTAGCAAATAACAACTTTTCCTTTCTTTTAACCGACTTCGAGAAAGGAGGTTTTGAATTCGACGCGTATTCGTGTTTCTCTGGAATTCAAATGAAAAATATTTTTTCCATATTTTCGACTTATTTTATTTCGCGTAGAATCATCCCTATCACGGTTGTACCATCAATACTAGGACACCCTGTACGTATACATAAAGGTCTGCGGCCTCCAATCTGTTGCGCCAAAACGTTTACGCGGGAAACTTTGCATTACAATTTATTTATTGTTCATAAATTTCATACTGCTTAATAATTAAAAATTATGTTATTTGTTTTTTAAACTACTTTCAATATTAATATCGTTAAAATTTCTCTGCCCAAAAGAAAAAATAACGGAACAAACATTTCTCGTAAGGAAGTAAAGAAAGAACATCCGTATCACGGAAAAACGTGCCGATAATTTATGTTTAACATGCTTTCTACTTGCGACACGAGACAGAACAATTTATCACAATTTATCAAGATATCAAGAAATTGTCACCAAAGACATGATATT
The DNA here is from genome assembly GCF_051020975.1 of Osmia lignaria lignaria. Classification (NCBI taxonomy): domain Eukaryota; kingdom Metazoa; phylum Arthropoda; class Insecta; order Hymenoptera; family Megachilidae; genus Osmia; species Osmia lignaria. The sequence continues at coordinate 11,255,526 of NC_135037.1, read as the reverse complement.
TGAAGGCTTTTATAAATATTTCTTAATTTTGCTTGAATATACTCCGACTTAAGCAAACAATTGATCCCGTTTTTAGATAATTTATATGCCTGAACAAAGATTGTAATTTGAGAAAAATATTGTATTTTATATTACCTAATGCACGTTGTTTGCCATTTTAAGTTTCTTAGTATCTTTTACCCACACGAAGAACTTAATCTGTAACGAACAAGTTATGGATATTAAGAATTCACGTTTTAATCGAATAGTATACAAAATTTTCTACGTATTAATTATTATCCCGTGTATTGAAAAGGAGAAAGTTAAGATTAAGTTCAAATTATCAAAATTTCGAAATGTCCGCTCACGCGATATCGCGGGTTAGATGCGTAGTATTCAAACATTATAACACACAGCGACCAACTCGCTTCAAGGACTTGGCAAACGAACGTGTTAATGAAAAAGTTAGTTTAATGATAATTGTAACTGGACAGAACAATGAGTATCGTTATCAAAGCGTATAATTACAAGTTTAACTATCTGACACATCGCCACGTGGTTTCAAATGCAACAAAGTTCGATGACGTCACGATTGATTAGAATGCCAAAGACCATAGTCCGGAAAAATATTTATTGCTCGTGCGTGCGAGCGCATCTATTGTTACTTGATCATCGCTAATTGACAAATGTGAAACCAATCTGCGTCATTCCGACTTTAAATCATCCTCTTATTTCACAAAATAAAGATCTTTCCTCTTAGCTTAAGTTTTAAGTCAACCTATGATTCAGAGTCTAATTTTAATCTAAATTCCATTTCGTTTTTTACCATCTAAATTTCAGTGTTCCATTTAAAAATTCAAACTTTTTCAAGTTACAACTGGTCTGGTTTCATTATTAAATATTGGCAAAGAAAAGACACGAAATGGAACGTTGAGCAAAACAGGCGAATGGAGACAATCATTGCGCGGCGCGACAATCGATTACATGATCATCGTAATCGTAAATCATTGCGTATATTAAAGCGATCAGGGACGTAAGAATACATGAACGCCCCCAAAGCTGCAGATTCTGTATTTATACACGTAAACAAATATCTAAGAGACTATTATATTATACAGGGTGTCCCAGAAAGAGTGTTAGTCTATTAAGGGGGTGGTATCTGGGATGATTCTGAACAACATTTTTCTTTGCGACAATGTTGTTGTTGAAGCTTTGTTTTTGAATCAGAGAGCGCATATTTTAGCTTTCTAATTGGTTGATTGGCTAACCGGTTCAGCGAAGAAACGAGTTTGACCATGAATATATAAAACTCACTTAAGTATAATTAATTTATATTTAATTCGCAGCAGGTTTAGTGAATGAAATGCAAATGATTTTGTTTGTATGTTCTTGTGGATGTAATTGAAATGTTGTAGATGAAAGACACCGGGTAGATGTCTATATATAATTCACAAAGATTCGTAATAACGAAGATTGTAACAGTTTGTCGCAGAAGAATAATCTGGCTGGTACAAGTAGTACGAGAGTGATACAAAAATAAACAATTACAAGCATAATTCCTGTCGACGGAAAAGCAAGTACAGTAGGGTACAATAAATCATTAAGACTGTTTGTCTAGATTTATGACTCGTACGAGGAGCGTTGCATGGATTACGAGGAAGAGCTCGAAACGTTAGCGCTCTGTAGCGATGGATATTCGATGTTCTGTTACGAATTTTTGAGTAGTTCTTTAATTATTAGAAATTAGAAATTTTTTGGAAATTTTGAAAATTTTGAAATTTCTGAAATATCAAAAAGTCTTAAAGATTTTAAAGATTTTGTTATTTTAAAAATTTGTTGGGATATTGAAGTATATCTGATTCTTGAAAATTAAGAGCATGCAAGAAAATAGGTAATTTAAATTTATTTTTAATAAATCTAATATGTTACTTTTATGATATTTAACCAATTTTAAATGTAATGTAATGGGGTATCAGTTTATAATATAGTGACATGTTAGTATAGTGAAAATTTAATTTTAACACTTTCGGATGACATACTAAAATTACAAAGAAAAAATCTTTTTCTTTTTTTCTTCCGACGATTCCATCGGTCGTCGGTCGTTATCCCTCTCTAATAATTGCCACTTCGCCTCACACGCTCACGCACATTTTTTTTAATTCCCTCATGTATAATATGGCAATATGTGCAATAAAGTGACATTCGCCATGTGATTCTAAGTACTAGATTTTAATAAATCTAGTTTTTTGCATAATTATTTTTATCATTATTATTTGCATGATATTTAATGTTTAATTGAAATATCAGTGACATGTAACATATTGCAAAAGATCCTTTCACTTAATAATTTTTATTATCATCATTTATTGTTATATTTTCAATGAATCTAGTAGCTTATTCTTATGCTTAATTCCATAAAAATTTTATTAAATATTACGACATATTCAAATGAAAATTGAAACATCACTCAGATTCAAGTGACGTGTCACTCAAAATTGCTGATCAATTTCTAAATCCTTCGAAGCACGTGTAAGAGAAGAGAAGAACATCCACAACGATTACCGAATAAAATGTTTTCTCGTCGGTGTCCAACGACCGACTCCTTATATCAATGCTGCGACGTTCCGACGAATCGTTTGCACGATATTACGCAACACCCCGACGAGTGTTGTGAATTTCAACGACTCCATTCTTCGACACATTATACGCGAGAGGTAGTTGTGTTCTTCGAGAAGGCACAGAACGTAAACCAGTGCCTGAACATGCACAGATTCTTCTTTAATATAATTGTTAGTTTAAAAGAAAAATATATTCTACATTGGAAGACGTTTGGATCCCAGGATCCAGATGATATGCCTGTGTGCGGATTCTACGAATCGGGAGTGGGGGTATCGGAGCCTCGTGGGCTACCCTATATAAGGTTTGCGCTCTCTCATCTTCTCTCGGTTGTTCCCCAATTCGGGCAACTTCTCCAAGACTTGGCAAACCGCACACTGTAAGTCCTATTTTTTTTTTTCTTATATATTAGCTTGACAATTAAACAACGCAATTTTCTGCATACTTTGTTTCAAAATCTAGAGGAATGAAAAAATTATTGATTCGAATTGAGTTACGGTGGTCTCTTGTTATATTACCAGGTGAACGATTTAATGTTCATATCTCTTCCTCTTTCAAACAAGAATTTGGAAATTTGAAAAATTCTACAGCTAGTCCGCGGCAATATAACGAGAGTCTATTGTATGTTGATTGAAAATTATTCCGGCTGCTTTTAAAACGTCTTCAAGTCTCGATAGTTTCGAAAATTTTTAAGATCGTTCTATTTTAGGCAGAATAATATTTGATGGTTACGTAAAAAGATTCAAGTTGCGAATTCTTACTGAAATTAAATCGAATCACAAAAATAATATGTTTTTCCATTCGTTTTATTACGTTTGACGTCAATCAGAAGATAAAAAATAAAATTTCAGTGATATGGATACATTCTCCAAGGCACATTTTCCAAGTAATTCAAGCTTACCAGAGCACTGAATCACTTTGAATGTTATTTAAATTCCAGTATTAGAAGTCTTGAAATCTATAAAGATATTGGCAGCCTTTAATATCCATATTTATGTTTATATTATCATATTAAACATTACATATTTTATTTTATATTATAAAATTATTTTAACGTATGATTCGATTTCTTAATTGCCAGCCTTGTACTCTTAATAAATATTTAAATGCTGGGTGGAAAGAATATAGTAAGGTTATAAATAGAGAGTGTACGAAACCGGTCATCGTGTTGATGAGTTAATTATATAGTGACAGTAAACTGTGCAAACGGTCTGCGTAAAGTCGAAGTAATTAAAGATCCAGGATCGCGAACTAGAGCACCGTATTATTCTCGATGTTCGGGACGTAACCGGTTCGAACCACTTTTAAAATGTTCGAGCACGTGTCCGATGGGGTCGTCAGTAGCCCGTGGTAATTTCTTCGATTGATTACATGTATCATGGTTAAAAATGATCGATGATGTCCGGTTAAATTCTCAATAATCGAAGTCTGCAATAAATTCGAAACAGATTGACAAGTAAATTGTTTCACGCAAAACAATAGCGGTGTATCTTCAATACTATTAAAAAACTAAACCATACCGCACGCACGATCAAGACGATAAAATATATTATGAAGGTTATTTTAATTATAACACAACTCGATTATTTTTGAATTTTGTGAAGGTTGAGAAACTATGTTGTTTGTTTAATTTTCATGAAAAATACATTGCGAAGGTCGAAAATTTTTCTAATTTTTCTGATACATTTTCTTAAGAATTCTTTGATTTTATTGGTTTGTTTACTTTTTCTTAAGGAAACAGTAACAATGATAAAATTAGCTCTTACGATTCTTGCACGATAACAATTAAAACGTATCAACAGAAGAAGTAATGTAAGAAATTGCAATAGTTCTTTGAGCATAGATGGAATAAACCTTGCCCCAGTGACGTCGAGGTCAGCATATGTATTTCCATTTTTCATATTACCTTACACGAGGAATCCGACCTTAGACACATATTTGGCTTTTAACCATGTTTCAAATTGGCTTTCTGTTAATAAATTACTGTCGTATTTTAATTTTGATACCTTGACTACTATCGGTTTCTAAGTTCTCAGGACCTAACGCCTCGTTTCACAGAAAGTAGATCTACAGCCTTCGTATGCAACGCGTTAAAAAAACAGACTCGTACGTAATAAATTAACATGTCATGAAATATTAAGTAACCAGCATAACGTTTAATAATATACCGATAATATAGTAATGTTAATAATCGAGTGAAAAACACGAAGACTTAAAAAATGTTTCGAAATCGAAATTTCGTTTTCGAGATATAAGTGCTTAAAGTTTAGTTACTCGACTTCCAGCCGCCATTTTGAAATCTTGTGCGTATGCGCCAATAGCTGACTCACGATGAGGGGGTCACTGACCCTGGACTCCTCTGATAGCGTGATCTTTTGTTTATATTTGTATGTTTTTTTACGTGAGTAATTAGTTGATTTAAACAATTTGCTTCTGTTTAGTTTAAATTTGAATAAGTTTCATTTACTCTAACAATACCCTCATTCAATACGTATCAAAAACCCATTACGTACAAAATACTCCAGTCCCCCCACCCGGTTGTCTATCATTATTATTCAGAAAAACATTCATACACATAACACTGCGTGCTAATAATAAACGACAGGAATGTTGTAACAGTGTTTACAAGTTGCAAAAGATTGAAACCAGAATTTAAAGCGTGAAAGGATCACGCTTGTTTTTTATCTTTCGAAAGCCTCACATGATCAAGTAAAGGGGGCATATCCTTTCACGGTCATCGTTAGGCATATCACTAGAGTGCGACTAGGAAACGCCAGTGGAGCATTTACACTCAAGTTATCTGAGTTAGTGGGAGGTGGCAGGTAGCTTTTAACGTCTCGATTCCCCAACACTCATTTCGTTTCCACGCACCGTCTCTCGCGGTTCAATCTATTAAATGTCGATTTACAACGTGTACCGCGTAAATCGCGCGTAGAGAAAAAACTTAATCAACCCTCTCGGTTATCGAACCGACTACGCGAGTTCTTCAGTGCGTTATCATTCGTATTTGAAAAAGAAGCGTTTATTAATGCTTCAGCATCCGACAACGCTTCAATATCCTCGTAATTCCATATTCTTTAAAAGAGGATTGATTTTTGAAATTTTGAAAGAAATAAAGAAAAGTGCCCTTTGGTATCGTGACGTAGACAGATGAAGTGTGAAAATGCAATTGCGTTGAAGCTATATCTTTACTGATATTTTACTTGTGACATTCACGTGTCACGGCAATTAAGCTTCTCGTATTGGGCCACGGTTCCTTGGACTATAATTTTAAAGGAAATTCTACGCTCGTTCTTCAAGTAAGTGAATTGGAATTGTCTGTTGGGTCCATAATTGATACTTATGAAATTTGATACCTGTGCAATTTTTTTATTAAAATTCATGAAAATTTATTTTAACGACTTGAAGGAAGAAATCGTTGCAATTATTACTTGGAATCTGTTAAAATACTTGATAAATATTTTTTGTGATCCAATTCACGCGTTTTACGCTTGCTTCACGATATGAAATAATATTTGTACAGTTTGTGATCGGATCGTGACAGTACCGTAAACCAGTTATATAAACAGAAACAATTACTGGAATTAATTTTGGAGAAAATTACGGTTCATTACTTTATTTATTTGGTATTTCGAGTTATTTAAATTATACTACATCTTCATAAAGTCTTATTCTTGGTATCGAAAAACAACATGACTCATGATAAGTACATAAAATACTGACATAAAAATTCAACGGTATTTCGCTCGATCATTATGTGTCTATATTTCATAATATTTATTTAGCTTCTCCGGGTCAAAATACTTTCACAACATTCGTTTACTATGAATCAATCATTTAAGGTAACGGAAGTGTAGTGATTGGACGTGTAAATACATACAGGTGTTTGGACAATTCTAGCAATTAAACGCCCTTCACTAATTAGACGTATAAAAAGCATTCAATAATTCAGCCTGTCCAATCACCAGGTCTATCATCTAAAATAATTTTTCGTGGAATTTTTAAAAATTACAAATCTATAATTTTCTATCATCAAAGAGGGAGCATGTTGGAAACAGTAATTTGATTAATTAATTAATTATTTGATGAGAAAGGTAGTTTAGTAACGCGATAATTGAGCCAAGTATGCTCTATTAGAAGAATGGTTATTATCTAAAGCGTACGATTAGAAATCTAACTAGCTGACACATCACCACGTGGTTTCTCAACTACAACAAAGTTCAATACACTTTGGTGAATACTGTTAAACATTAAAATACTATAATCAGAATTGCGCGAGAATTTCAATAACTTCTGCATTGAAAAATACAAAAACCTTACAATTTCCAAAAGTTGCGTTTCCTTAATAAAATACAAATTAAGTACACAATTACAGAATGTAAGGTATGATCATTGTCATTGTGATCTACGCATTACTCATTAAACGCCCGCTACATTCATCGTATTAATTGCGCATGTGTGAACGGACAAGTATAGAAAGGGTTCGTATGCAACATTCTTTTTCTATTGCTATATCGCCATTTCAGCTCGCTGAATGTTTGTCGAAAACGGGCCTCAATTAGACTCTGAGTAGCCCGAGTGTGAATCTTAACGAGTGTGATGACACCGCTTTTCAAGCGACGACACCGCTCGCGTTCCGCCTTCTCCTTCCACCCCGTTTGGCAAATTTGTCGGCAACGAGACTGATTATTATGTCCTTGCGAGACTGACGATAATTACAAACCGCTTTACTTTCAGTGCCACACGCTTGACACGCCGATTAGAGCTTTCGAGAGCAGCTTGACCTCGTTTTCCTCTTCCACCGTTCGATCCGCGATCGCGAACGATACTCGATCAAGCATGACAAGCAGGGACAGGCATCAGGCCAATCGTGGGTATATTATGACCCATGCAAATCAGTACGCTGATAGAATGTAATCTTTTAACCCTCAGTGCAGTATTTTAATGTAAGATGTAACTTTGATAGTTTTTCGTTGCTTGACACGTTCACACTGTCACTCACGTGACATCGCACTAATATTATATTCAATATTTATTAATATACAAAGACAAATAAGTGGTTTTAACAATACATACCACTTTGATTATCAACTTTGAAAATTAACAACCGTTTGACGTCAGTGTACTGTTCGGAAATCGTAAGTTGCCGAGCGGCTACAAACATAGATTTATAGATGTAAGGGCCTCGGCCAATAAACATAATACGTGTGACTGGGGGCAGGTCAACGAATTTGATTTAATTTGATATTTCTAATTAATTTTATTCTTCTTAAAGAAAGAATTTATGACGAAATCGTGAATGGTGCACCACGTGCATCACGTTGCACCTGCAGTGTACATCATCGTAGATCGCAATTGCATTAGGGCGGATCATTGAACTCAATTTCACAACGGATAATTGACAATTTAACTGATGTAGTTAATTACAGTGTGTCGTACAACGACCTCGATGCAACGTCGCAAACCATTTATACCTTTAAAAGAAGACACGATTGCACTTATCATTACTATGTGTCATTGATTTTTCTACAAGTTTCTGAAAAAGGACGTTCAAGATTTGTTCACTTTATTAGAGTGTTATTAATTGTTTACCTTAAAGAAACTTAACTTAAGAAATTCAATACAGTATGTATCACAACCCTTACGCAGGGGTGCACTCTATAATTACAATTGTTGGGCGTCAGAATGGAGGTAAGGGGATTTACTGCGTTACAGGAGGCAAAAGGGTAAATTTCCCTTCGATAATCGCAATTTACTCCTTTTTAATTTACAGCGTCTCGTCGACGCGACGGCGTGCATTGCGCACGGGAGTTTTGGGGAGGGGGAACGGACCGGGGATTGGGTCGCGGTGTCGGGTCCGGGGCTAATTGGTCGGTGAATGATTGGCTGGGGGGATCGGATCGATAACGTGTCGATATGGAGTATCGCCGGGTAGAGATGGCACCACACGGGGACGCTTGCTGGCCTTTGCCTTTTGGGGGCCTTCTGCTCTTCATTTCTCTTCCGGTTTTCTCGTGTCTCGCCCCCAGGGATAAGGGAATTTTTGGGGTGCTAGGGAAAGGGGTGTTTTCCAATCCAATCTATTTTAAAAAATTGACAAATGTAATATTAATTAAGATAATATAAAAATTTGAAGAAAGAAACTTCCATTCAGTATCTGAAGCAGCTCCATACATTAGAGAGGCTGAAGGCTGAACGATATAATTGCGGGGGAGGCGTGCCTTGGCTTAATATCGTTCTAGAAAACGACTAAATATTAGCAGACATCCTGTACCAAATAATCGTTAAATAGACGACATCACGCGCGTTTATTCGAAACTTTCCGTGAACTATTGCGAATCACAATTATTCCGGAAGATTTCGCGCGGCTCGACTTCCTCATTTACTTCGTTACACGTGTGTCTCCGAGGACGTACGTTCGCTATGATTTATTGGACACTGTTATTTTTAATCGCCTTTACGTGTTAATACATACGTCGTCGAGTGGCGCGCTGAAAATGCACGATACATTATCGTGTCGTTTACTTGAGATACGATTTTTTAATTTTTCAATTTCATATCTTACATTGTTAGCATAATATTAACGGCGTTCAAAATTACAATGAAAATTAGAAAATCTCTAAATAAAATGTTACAGGATCGCTTTGACTCAAAATTCATTTGATATTAAGAATGAAAAGTGATTTACCCCATATATGTATAATTATTTTAATAAATTACGGACTGATAATTGTCTTCAGACAGTAATGCATTTATTTAGATGTGGTAATGTTGTAAATTGAACGTTTAAACATTTGTGTTATGAGTTTATTTTGTATCTAAAGACAATAAGGGTGATATTTTCTTTAGTTTTGAAATATCATTTTCAGAAAACTACCCTTCAACGACCGTGTGGCCTAACGGATAAGGCGTCGGACTTCGGATCCGAAGATTGCAGGTTCGAGTCCTGTCACGGTCGAAAATTCATTCTTTTGTTACCTTTTTATTTTAACCATTCAAATTAATTTCTGTATTAATTTTGATCAAAATAATTATTTATTTGAAATTATGTTTAATTTTTAACTATGCGATATATCAACCTCTTAGAATTAGCATTGAGATTATATATTCTATTTAAAAATTAAAAATTAAATTAAATTAATGAAATGTACTTAACATGCAATATTATTAAATAACAAAGACCAAGGATTATTATGAAAACTAAAGATGTAATGATCATGTATTCTGTCTTGAAAATAAATTAATACAGCCTTCTCTGGAATGTGAATTCTAATATGTACCATAAACAACCAGGATTGATTTAAATTGGAAAATATTTCTTGCTGCAGGAAACAAGCTTCATATCGTGCAGTTTTACTGTTATTTTTCAACGTGCTTACGTATTTTTCATCATAAGTTATAACATGTATAAGTGTGAAATTATTTAATTGAAATAAAAATGCATTGAACGCATCTTGAACGAATGGATGGACACTTGTATGGCTATTTTTAAAATTAAAAAAAAAGATTTGATTGATAAGGGAATTGAATTTGTTCAAAACAAAGGAATTACTCGAACCGAGGAAAAATTTCAGCATCCTGGAGAATAGCAAAGAGCAGCCTTGCTTCACAGATGACTGCACCTGTTTAACACATAAACGAAACACGTTATGACCAACTTAATTGTTACGTGTTCCCACAATTCTATTATATTCGACGTTAACGTTAACCATCTATAACGTAACAGTTTGTTTTGCGCACAGTTTTCTTGCTACCTTTGACTGAATGAACTCTCCAAACCCCTTGAACCATCTTTATGGATGCAAAGTTAAATTTACAGAGAAATACTAAGAAATTATAAATATGAAAGAGGAAAAATATAATGGACATATCCATGATGGCAAAGCAAAAATAAATAAGTACAAAACTTACTGTTCCCTTATCCTTAAACAAATTTTGTTGGAATAAGATCTTTATTTCTGTTTTTCTATTTTTTAAATGAAATGTTTTGAAATTCCATTTGAGAATTAAAATTTCCTGTCAAAATATCATCATACAATGGTCGTTTATAACAATAACAATCTTATTATCTTAAGGCAAAGAATAAAAGTACCCTCGTAAATGCGAATCACGTCCTGCTTTTCAAATCGCTTTGTAAACAGATTCAATTATCATTCTCCATCATCGGAAAGCCTCCAAATCGTTTCCTTTCAAAACGTTACGACCCACGTCCATTATCAATACAATTACAAATTGGCATTACTTAACCTCTGGATATTGATTTGAAACACGTGTTTGCGCCCAGATACGTTTTCAATGAAAATTTCGTACGCATCCCTTATGGGTCATAATTTTCCTGTCATTTCGACCCATAATAATTTCATTATAATTGTATATAAGATCTGACATTTATTTAGAAACACGCTTGCGATCAAGTCAGGCTTTCCCAGGTAAAATGGTGATGTCCGTGTAATTTTCTGTGTAAGTTTCAATACAGACCCCTGTTTTTTTTGTCGACTTTCATTCGCCATCTCGGTCTGTTTGTATAAAGATTTTTTTTCATTTCTCTAATTGGAGATTTTTACGATTTGTTTCAGCTCACAAGTGAGCGCAAAACCTAGCCCCGCCGACGAGCAGCAGCAGATCAGCGCAGATTCAGCAGGAAGACTTCGCCGAGATCCAGCAATCCGCAAGAATAAGATCAATCTAATATCGATCGAAGCCCATCGTCGAGTACGAAGATTTCTCATCTAACTTCATCAACAAGCCAGATTCACCCAACTGCGCCGACATCGTAGAATGGTAGAGAGTGAATCCAATTCAAAGCACAATCATAGTACGTATCTCAGATATTAATCCTTTATAGAGTAGTACTGTGGGGAAAGCAGTAAAAATTTTGAAATTGTCACCAGGAAAGGGGGTGGGGAGGGTAATTGAATTTCTTATACCATGTTTTATCTTAATAGTTTCTTTTTTCAATATTTATTTTTGATACTAATTTATTTGTTCTTTTTACAAAATTAGAGTGTGATGTAAAAGACGAGCGGCTAAACGGCTGTGGCTCAAAGGATCTCGAACTTGCCCGTAGGTAGAAATTCACTACAATCTCCATTTATAAGGAGATGTAGGTACTTACAGATCCCTTAATACTAATTTTGTATTCAAGTAATTATAAGTTTCTGTAACAGGTATTGGAACAAAGGGCAAGACCCTAGATCCAGAGAAAGGATCCTTCGTTAAAGCAGATTTCGAGAAAGCTATTGAACTTACCGGTAATTATCATTATTTACTTAAACTAATTTCAATACTTAATATTCAGACACCTTCAGTCCTATTTCTGTTTTCCGTTGCTATAATTACTAGTATATCTCCTATAATTATTCTTATAATTCCAGACTATGGCAAGTTTCACTACTTCCTCCTCACAGTATGTGGCTTCGTCAGCACCAGCGAGGAGATGGACGTAATTTCTATGTCCTTCATCCTCCCAAGTGCACAATGTGATTTGAAGCTCGATACCCAAGCCAAGGGATGGCTCAACTCGATCATCTTCATCGGCATGATGGCAGGGGCGTACGCCTGGGGCTCTGTCGCAGATGCCCTGGGACGTCGGAAGGTTCTAATTGCCATCTCCTTCACCAACGCCCTTTGCATCGTAGCCTCCAGCTTCAGCCAGTCCTATGAACTCTTCATGTTCTTTCGTTTTCTTAACGGCGCTGCGTAAGCATATATATATATCACTAAATTACCTTTCCTCTATGTTCCTTCCTACACCATTAGTTAATATTTAAATTAATTTTCCTTAGTAAACATTTATACGCGAGCGGTGGTACTTTTTTTCCTTTTTTCTTAGGGAAATCTTTGGTGATCGGTAGTGTATGTATCAGTGTTAAATTTTCAGCCTCGGAGGCAGTGGACCGGTCATCTGGTCTTATTTCGCTGAATTCCAGCCGAAGTCTAAGCGAGGCTCGATGCTGTCCTTCATGGCTGCCTTCTGGACGCTTGGAAATCTGTTTGTTGCTGGTACGTTTTCATACTTTTTAGATTCATATGTTCCGAATACACGAATTTCCAAAACTAAAATTTCATAGTAGGACCTTCATGATACGATAAGCTCTTGATAGCTTCCTGCATTTGAAACTCTGGAGACAAATCTTTCTAAGAAACGAGGAATTATTGAGTGTCGATGACATCCATGCATTCTTCACAGTTCATTTATTTCTGTGACAAATGTATAGAATATTAGATAACAAATGTATTTTTCTTTAGGTTTAGCATGGTCGATCATCCCTAATGACATCGGTATCACGAGTACGGCATTCACTTATAATTCTTGGCGAATCTTCCTGCTGATCTGCGCTGCTCCGTCGTTTATCGTCGCGGGGCTACTCCTGCTGCTCCCTGAATCCCCTAAGTACCTCCTCTCCTGCGGAAGATACGAGGAGGCACTCGATATCTTCCGTGGGATTTATGCCATTAACACTGGTAAACCACGTGACAGTTACACGGTAAATATGACATTTTTAATGTTTTTATAAGTCATTTTCGTTAACGTAACTAGACAGGCGGTAGGGTGGGCCAACCAAAATGCGGACCGGTTTTCACACCATTCTAAAATTTCATATTTACAAACTTCCAGCCCTGCTCTATACCATATTAAATAAGGATCAATAGCATCTCTGCATTCTTAGATCATGTAAAAATATCAATTAACTTTTTGTACAGGTAAAAGAATTGATCTTGGACGACTTCCGTGAACCGGAACCGACCAAGGATGGCATCGAAAAGAATAAATGTAAAACAATGCTTAGCGATATTGTAGACAATAGTAAACAACTGTTCGTTTCACCGATACTTCGCTTCACTATCATCTCCATCATCATCAACTTTACTTTTCACATCGGTTATTACGGTCTTATGATGTGGTTCCCCGAACTGTTCAATCGCTTCGACGAATTCCATCGTGATCATCCTGGTGAGGTCGCCTCCATATGTCAGGTGACCGACTATGTTGTTCAAAAGGGTTCTTACAATGTTGAGAATCTTTGTTCGGATAAAATTGGTGCCTCCGTCTTCATGGAATCATTAATCACAGTGGCGTCTGCTATTCCAGCAAATATCATTGCTGTTTTGGGAATGGACCGCCTTGGACGCAAATTCTTCCTTGGTAAGTAATAATTGTTTACCTTTAACCGCAGTTGTCCATCACTCACGCAAATGAATGAAAATTTAAATTTCCTTTTTTTGCAGTTTTTAGTACACTGTCGTCAGGGCTGTGCTCAATCGGGCTGTACTTCGTGTACAATAAACAACATAATCTCATCGTATCAGCCTTTTTCAGTGGTGTAATAAGCTGTGGTAACGCGGCCTTAGACTGTCTCATAACAGAAGTTTTCCCAACTCATCTGCGTGCCACAGGAATTGCCATCTCCATGGTGGCAGCACGTCTTGGTGGAATCATTGGGAATATCGTAATAGCTCAACTCTTGGACATGTACTGCCCAGCACCAACCTTCATCGTTGCTGCTCTTTTAATTGGTTGGTATAAGTATAATATAAATACAGTACCGAACGAGGCAGCCTTCCCTAGTGAAAGCAACTGTGTAGGGGAGAATGACTCCGCCACTCGCGTGGCAAAACCTTCACTTGGCAAAATTATATTTAATATTTTGAAAATTTGGTTTTCTGATGTTTTAATATGACTCTTTATATACTATTCGTGCGCGAAAAGATGGCACGGCTAAAACTTGTAGAGATCTATGCCCCACTACCAGATATCCCTACTTCGCATCACAAGTATTTTCGTAATTGGTCGAATCGCTTGACGAAGAAAACAAATGAATCGGTCAAGTGTGACTGGAAGATAACTTCCAGAACCTATGGGTGGGGATTAAGCTAGACATTAATCGTAAGAGTGAGGTCAGGCGGAGCAAACGAAGATCGTCCGTCGCCTGTCTCCTATATCGTATGCCATCTTCTCGCTGAAAAACAGCATACACCTGAACCTCTTTCCCCTCTATCGCCATTTTCCCTAGGAGAGCCTATTAGACTTGGTACTGTTTTATGCATTCTTTCAATTCTCATTATTGTATCTTTTATTTTCTAGGTGGAGGATTATTGTGCTTATTTTTACCAAACACAACGCGTGAACCACTTTCTTGATACCAGTGGAGAATTACACCAGACCTGACTAACCAATGTGCAATCATAAATGCATTCAAGTTTAGGAACTTAAAAAGTCTTAAAGCAACACATTATAAACATCCATCTCCGCTCACATTCAGTTCATTATAAACATGCGTATTGAACTCCACATTCCTATTTTACATATCAAGTTCAAATGGCAATAAAGTAGTATTAGCAATTGGAACATGTAGTTGGTAGTAGATTATATATGTATATGATACGAATGTGAATTCGTATGACACTTTCTTTATAAGAAGACAGAGATTTCACATACATAATTTCTATGTATTTTCATGGATTAGGATATTAAGACCTGAAAATGTGTAGATTTTGTACACTGATATTAAATGTATTATGTAGATATGGCACTTTGTATCTGACAGTGTATTCCATCATATTTACAATATTTTGCCATGTACTTTTGTACCTTTATCGTTTGAGAATATTTTAATACAGTCATCAATGTTATTTGTTGTGTACCCTCGTCATTAGCGTAACTAATTGTAAGTAGCAAGCTGGGTTTGTGTCCCCCCCCTTCCCCCTCCGCGCCCCCCAAAAAATATAGACCAAAATTCAAAAATTTAAGTATTCCAGAATCCTAAAGTTTTAAAATTAAAATAGAAAGAATAATATTAAACCCAATGATATTCTACGATTCTAAGATTCTTTTATCGATATTAGAAGCAGGTTAAAATTAAATATTAAACATTTGATATTGTTAGTAAATCTATGGCATCTGGCCCACCCCAGAAAAATATTCTTATTACGCCAATGATCTTCGTATATTTATAATATGAAGTGTAACGATTCCAAGGTATTTGAAATGTAAAACCGAAATGTAACAACGAAAAAAAAAGAAAAAAAAAAGTAAAATTTTATCTAAAATACTTCTTTTAATATACCTACTCATTAATTTCTAAATTCAAATTTCTAACTTGAAATTTTACTTCAATATAAAACTTACCTCTCGCATAAATTCTTTATTATCTATTAAGAAAAATATACATAGTTGGATAAGGATAAAAATGAAATAGAAAAATTAGAGAACAGTGTAATTTTTATTTTTCACAAGTACATTCAATACCTTAAAATTATTCTCTCATCATTTTTTCCTTTTGCCTGGCAAGTTTCTTTTTACTAAGTTTCTTTTTTGAAGGCTCCTCTTCTGGGCTCTTTATTACAAAATCTTCCTTTTCAGTCAAAATAACTTCAATATGACACGGTGAACTCATATAAGCTATACAAACATAAAAATTTAATTAAATCACTAAAGCTTTATAATTTTTGTTTTAGATGGAAATAATTGGAAATACTTACGGTTGATGCGACCATGAGCTCTGTATGTTCTTCTGCGTAAACAGGGAGCATGGTTTACTTGAATGTGATTAATTACAAGACGGTCAATATCTAAACCCCTAACATCTGCATTACTTTCTGCATTCTTTAACAGCTGCAATAGAAATTCAGCTGACTTCTTAGGCCAACGACCTGAATTCAAATATAAAAACCTTATTAACTGTAAACATTATTTTTGAATCTCACAAATATCATTTAATGAAGAGGACCTCCCAATTGTAACACTCATTTATAAAACTGTTATGTTACAGAGTTGGCACAACTAAACACACCTATATTCTATTTTGGAGAGTAGTTTTGGAATATTTACTGAACTTTACCTTGTGTGGTACCAAACTGTTTTGCTTGAGCACACCTGCCAACACCACCATTAAATCTACGAAATGGAACACACTCTTTGTGTTCAATTACGTTTTTCAGGTATTTCTGTGCCCTACGTAAGGGCATGTTCTTGATGGCTCGTGCTGCTTCATGCGTGTTCTGCAAAAAAATAAGTATTTTTTTTACTGGAAATTTAACACTGTATCGATTACTAGCACAATGGATTTTGTAAACACAATCAGGTGTTTGAGGTTAATGTCCGAACGTACGATAATTATTTCACTTACTTTAAAGTGCACTCGTAAATTGGAACCTCGCGCTTTGCACGATTTGGTCGCATTTACTGGTTCATGCGAATAACGTCCCATTGCGTTCTGCAATTATAAAAATTCGATGACAATCATTCACACTGGCATCCCGTTAGGGTAGGTGTCGCGGCTTAACCTGTCGTCACGCGTATTTGAAATTCGACAATC
Source organism: Osmia lignaria lignaria (assembly GCF_051020975.1). NCBI lineage: Eukaryota > Metazoa > Arthropoda > Insecta > Hymenoptera > Megachilidae > Osmia > Osmia lignaria. The sequence continues at coordinate 11,238,613 of NC_135037.1, read as the reverse complement.
ATCGTATATTAAATATCTACATCACACTTTTTTAACGAAATAACAACTTGAAATCACATGTTCAAAGAATACACAACGTCAGGACGATTATTAATGTGTAAACGAAGATGCAAATAGATTTGAAAATTGATGTGGGTTAAGCCATACGTACCTTTTCACAGCACAATTTTAAAGGAAAAGACGTCACGTGTGCAACTAGAAAAAGACTTCCTGTCAAATTAGAGTCGCCAACATAAAACATTACTAAGAGAAAAGGGAAGGTTATAGAGGTGGCTAGGGAAAAAATGATTAATTAAAGAAATATATATTTTAATAGTAACAAGGTATATCGAAAAAAGAAAAAATACAAAAAATATCGAGAAAGGGTAGTGTTTTTCTGAAAAGCGTGCCATCCGCAGTTCACCAGAGTCCATAACTGCGAAAAGACCAGTTTTGGTTCTTTGCGCATCTCCAGTACGCACCTTCGCCCTGATTGGCTATACTCCCAAACGAAGTGGAATGCGATTAGTAGAGAGCTCGCTGCGTTCCCCCACCACCTTCCAACCTGCGCGTCACAGGGTTGCAGTTATGGACTCTGGTGAACTGCGGTATATATACATTGCGTTTAGCGTCTACACAGTAGACTTCAAAGTAGATTTGCACATAGTGGTTGCTACAATAATAGAATATAACACAAGAATTTGAATCATAATAAGATATATAATTTCTCAAATTTTCTAAAAATTGTTTCTAGAACTTATTGTTCTAACAGTTGTTATAAATCAAGAAAAAATGCATTTCACCAGTTTATTAGAATCTCAACAATCAGTACTTGATTTTTCTTGTTAACATAACACTAATTTACAATAATACTAATTTTAGAGTGTGTATACATGATATATATATATAAATATATATAAATAATATATAAGAATCTTATCCAAATTTTCTCTCTAGGGACATTTAAGCAACACTGTACGTGAGTCTGTCGTTGTCCCGGGAAGATTTGTATAACCTCATCTCATTTACAAAATATTTGCAAAAAAACATGTATATTTGTGTCATTTACTGATCATCGTTATCAAACGAATGATCTTTCAAAACAAATCATACATTTTTAAATAATTTACCAAAAGGTACATTCCATCAAGAAATTTGACAGTTCGAAGCTTGACAGTTCCGCTTCAACAACACTGACCGAAAACCACCCTTTCCTTCACTTTACAACAAAATTCACAATGAGAACGATTTCAACGGCAGTGCGTGTAGTATAAATAGGAGAATAAAATATTTTCGACTGAATAAATTCTCAGTTGATCTAATTCGTAGCAGCGTCGCTAATTGTGTATTAGTGGTGATTAATTTCATATACCAAATGTCAAAAAACAAATTAAACTTAACGCTACCACCTGGCTCGATAGAACCAGTTCCAGCTGTATCACCATCACCACCAGTACCACCATTGCCCATTTACTCAGAACCACCAGTGATTCCAGAGTAATTATCTCCCTTACATCAAACTGCAAATTTTGTAGATTTGTCCTTCAATTTGATTTCTTTTAATTGTAGCGGAGTTATGGGAAAGATGAGTATAGATGCTATTCAGGAAAGGTTAGAAGAATTAGAAATGGACGAGGAACAAAGAAAAAGACTGGAAAGCTTTCTAGGACAAAAAGAGAAAGTTGGAGAGTTGTGCGATGAAGATTTTGAGAAATTAGGTGAACTTGGTGCTGGTAATGGTGGTGTTGTTATGAAAGTTAGGCATAAAAAGTATGGACTTATAATGGCAAGAAAGGTGCAGTAGTATTTATTTATTTTTATTTGATAGTTAATGCATTAATGTAATAATAATGATTGTAATGTTTCAGTTAATACATTTAGAAGTTAAACCTGCTATAAAGAAGCAGATAATTAGAGAACTGAAAGTTCTTCATGAATGTAATTTTGCACATATAGTTGGATTCTATGGTGCTTTTTATAGGTAATATATAAATTAATAAAACTTATTGAACTATGCTGTTATTTAACATGACATATTTTACTTTATACAGTGATGGAGAAATAAGTATATGTATGGAATACATGGATGGTGGATCGTTAGATTTAATACTGAAAAAAGCTGGCAGAATTCCAGAACCTATATTAAGCACAATTACTTCTGCTGTAAGTACTATGAAATAACTCTAAAAATCATAACTTAAACCTATGATTATAAATACCAACTTACAAGCTAAATTAATCAATACTTTGTAAACATAAACATTGGCATAATTAGTAGAAGTGAAATTTCACAGTTTTAAAATTCTGGAATTTTAAACACTTGACACTTACTATACACTTACCTAAACTACATAATCCACTCCTGAAATAAATCCTAATTTCGCCATTGTTCATAAATACGTATCAGCTGTTAGTAATAAGTTTCCTGGTCTATGATTCCCCCAGGAAACTTCCTAATACAAAACCTCCTAAATTCGTCGTATATCCAAAGAAACACCCCAAGCGGTAAACTCGGCCAATACCAATAAGCACTCAAAGGCATAAACTTCAATACTTTTCCTATCCCTGGTACATACAACAGAAACCCTGTTAAAATGATTTCAAAAATCAACGAAAAATTCAAAAACCAATTATCCATTCCTTGTTCTACAATCGAATTAACTCTAGTTTTACACATGATCAAATCTATCAGTTGTGTTATAACAATGGACAAGAAATACCCAGTACGAGCTTCATTTAATAAATCCATTCTCGTATCATAAGTCCACGTCTGCCCGTAAGAATCTTGCAAATCATTAATAGATTTATTCTCCCAATCTAATCGTAGTCCTAAAAGACGATCAGGTAGAAATCCATTTAACATAAGAATCATGAAATAGGTGTAAAGTCCAGCCAAAGACTGGGTCATTCCGATCTGCCCATAAGCAATAGATATTAAGCGCTTATTAACAAGTTTATCATACTGTGGATTTCTTGGCGCACGGCGCATTATATCAGACTCAGCCTTCTCGTATGCCAGTGCAATTGCTGGAAGCAAATCAGTGCCTATATCAACGCATAGAATCATCTCCAGAATGAATGGTAGAGGTATAGCAAAAATGAGACTGCTTAGCATAGGCAGCATCTCAGGTATGCTAGAAGTTAAGGTATACACAATAGACTTCTTAAGATTGTCAAATACCAGTCTACCTTCTTCTATCCCGATCACAATTGACGCAAAATTGTCGTCCATGAGAATCATGTCTGCCGCATTTTTCGCCACGTCGGAGCCTGTTATGCCCATTGCCACACCAATGTCCGCCTTTCTTAATGCTGGGGAATCATTCACCCCATCTCCGGTAACTGCCACAATTTCTCCTAATCTCTGACAGCTTTCCACTATAAGGAGCTTCTGCTGCGGAGAAGTTCTTGCAAAGACTATCTCTTCATAGTTCCTCACAATATGGTCTAACTGTGCTGCATCCATGTTCCTCAATTCAGAACCAGTTATGATTATAGCACCAGAGTCGCTGTCACTTAATTGTGAATATGACTTGTTCTGTAGTATTGCTCTTTCATATTTCGTCTCATTCCCCTCTCCAATGATGCCAACTTTCTTTGCTATTGCCATTGCCGTCACTGGATGGTCACCAGTCACCATTATCACCTTGATCCCTGCTGTGCGACACTTTCTCACTGCATCAGGCACAGCTGGCCTTGGAGGGTCTATGAGACTAATCAGCCCAGCAAACCTATAACCCATTGTTGGGAAATTGTAGGAACTAGAAGACTCGGTATAGAATTTAAAATTTGGACCGTAAATGCTCTCAGGTAGATGAAGATCGCAGTAAGCTAAAACTCGCTCTCCTAAGTATCCCAACTCTGCACAGGCTCTTCGGGATATTGTGAGATCCAGAGGAGTCATTTCTTTTGTTTCTCCATCGGTGGTTAGTATATGGGTACAGTTTTCTAGGATTATCTCTGGAGCGCCTTTCATGATCATTGTATATCCATATTCATCCTTGTGAATGGATAGCTGGTATTTTGTTATGGAGTTGAACGGGATTTCCGCGACCTTTTGGTGCACCTCTCTGAATTTTTCTGTGGGGTGTATATGCTCGCAGAATCTGAGAATACCTGTCTCTGAAGCGTCCCCAATTACCTCTCGCTCGTCGATTGGATTCAACAAAGTGGATTCTGCGATGAACTCTGCACGAAGACAGAGAGTGGCGTTCTTGATCATTATATTGAAAGCTGGTTTCTCCGTTAACAAGTGTTTCTCAACGCCGAGCCTCTCGCCTGGGGGAAAATTGTACCTCGTATGTCCAAACCATAAATTGGAGACGCTCATTTTGTTCTGAGTCAGAGTTCCAGTTTTATCCGAGCAGATAGTTGACGTAGAGCCAAGCGTCTCGACTGCTTCTAAATTTTTAATTAAACAATTATTCTCTGCCATTTTTTGGGCTGTAAGCGTTAGACTCGTGGTGACGGTAACCAATAGAACTTCAGGCACATTAGCTATTACTATACCCAGCATGTACGTAAATGCTTTCAGTATATTGGGATCTAGTATTAATGATACTATAAAAAAGAACAGTCCGAATATTATGGATATGGTGGCAATTATTTGAACAAAGTGTCTAATTTCTTTGGCGATTGGTGTTTCTTCTTTCTCTAGGTGAGAGGTGAGTCCTGCAAGTCTCCCTATCATTGTCTCATCACCAGTGGCTACCACTATTGCATTGCCCTGTCCTTCCACTGCAAAGGACGAGAAGAAAGCTACATTAGAAGATTCCAAGGGATTCTCATCAGTTGGGTAGTTTGTTCGAAGCACAGGTTCGCTTTCTCCAGTGATGCTCGAGTTTTCTACTCTGAGTTCACGACATTCTATGATCCTGATGTCGGCTGGAATTTTATCGCCAAGTCTGATTTGTACTAGATCCCCTGGAACTAAATCTTCAGTTGCTATACGCATTTTCATACCCCCTCTTATTACTGTTGCAAATGTAGGTACCATTTTTTTGAACGATTCCATTATCTGGAAAATGGAAACTTGAATAAGTGGAGGGTAGATCAAGTATTCGCTGAAAATCTTCAAATTTTCAAATAGTTAAAAAATGAACTACCCGTAAGTGCACCCCGGTGCACTGCCCCCTTGCCCCTTTCACTGCCTTAAATAGTCAAATTGATTTTACACAGATCGTTGTAATATACTTACTTTTGTATTTTTACTTTCTTGTATATAAGCACATATTCCTGAGATCAAACATATCAGTGTAATAATAACTCCTAACCATTCGATCCCACCACCTGTGCCTTCGAGTCCCATACTAAGTCCATATAAAATATAACACAATAATGCACAACCCCATAAGAGGCCGGCGAATCCGTGAAACATACATTTCATAAATTTTATATATTCTGGCGTTACTTTCGGCGGGGTCAGGGAGTTCGGTCCCACTCTATGGAGAACATTATTTGCTTCCTCTTGTGTCAAACCATTGACAATATCTGTGTTTAATTTTTCACACAATTGTTCCAACGGAATCATGTGATCTTTGGTATTCAGTTCTTGGTGCAGATCCTCTATTTCTTCTTCAGTAAGCTTTTTCTTGATTATTGGAGTAGAGCTTGCTTGTCTCATTATTTTACTTGCTCGTTGCATTACATTTAAATTTAGATAAACGGAGTATGAGTTAAGAATATTTTTCACGACGCTTTTGGAAATCGATCTTCTTCAAAATTCAATTTTTTTTTATGGCTGAAGTCATGACCTACTTGTGCAGGAAGATTTTAAGTTTATGTAATTCTTCTTTTTTTTTAATTATAACGAATAGATTCATCACGAATAGTACATACATATTATGCTTAAATATATATTTTAAATTTTGTATACAATTATAATGACATCGTTTCAGGTCAAAATAACCCAGTTAAATGATGCATATTGGTGCTTTTTATAGGTATTGAAAGGTCTGAGTTATTTACGAGACAAGCACGCAATTATGCACCGAGATGTAAAACCTAGCAATATTCTGGTAAATAGTGCTGGAGAAATAAAAATTTGCGATTTCGGTGTTTCTGGACAATTAATTGATTCCATGGCTAATTCGTTTGTTGGAACAAGGAGTTATATGTCTGTAAGCGATTACCAGAGTAAATATGATTATTACAGTAGCGCAACCATAATTGTACAATAGAGAGGGTTACAAAAATTTGTTTATATCAGATTAGTTTCCTTTCGTAGTTCCCTTCTCTGTTGCGCTACTGGATTATTAGTTAAGATTATTACAGATTTTGATTATGTTAATTTATTTGCAGCCGGAGAGGCTCCAGGGTACACATTACTCAGTCCAAAGTGATATCTGGTCCTTAGGATTATCACTTGTAGAAATGGCCATTGGAATGTATCCAATTCCACCACCAGACGAGAAAACTTTAACTACGATATTTAGCACGCCTCCAGGACAACTACCAGATACCGCTGCTACGAATCACGCTTCTACTCCAACTACACAATCACCTGGTCACAGTTAGTTTCATTTCTTTAATATTCCTATTTTAATTCGGCCAAATATTTTTTCATTGATATACTTTAGATACTGGTAGTCCGAGACCGATGGCTATATTCGAATTGTTGGATTACATTGTAAACGAACCACCCCCAAAATTGCCCTCTGGAATCTTCAGCGATGCTTTTACAGATTTCGTTGATCGTTGTTTGAAGAAGAATCCTGCTGAAAGGGCAGACTTAAAAACACTAATGGTATGTAATTTAATTGTGTGGTCATTTTCTATTTAAATTAATTATGGTTCTTGGTCCTTAGAATCATGAATGGATAAAGAAAGCTGAATCCGAGAACGTGGACATCGCTGGATGGGTATGTCGCACAATGGATTTGCAACCCACTACTCCAACCCGTTTAGCTAACGTACAATCCTGAATAAATGTCACTCTTACATACTTGACTACCTATATACGCGTTCAGTACTCTTAAGTGGAGTTTTAGGTTCTTTTTGTTTAATTCATATAAACAGTGGCGTTTGTGAATTTTTTCTTTTATATTATAACGATCCATGAAATTCAAGTCTATCGCGATTTTAAAAACAGACTTATTGCCATTAGTTTTTTTATATATCGTTGCTCAGTTTGTTAAGCTTTGAGCAATAGCATTTATTAAAGTAGACTTTGATATACGTATCAAAAATTTATTTTTTCTTTTTTAGGATGCAAGATGTTAGTTTTTAATTATACCTTTATATATTATATTATGTTCTTTAAATGATTATCAAATTTAAGGCATTAAATTATATTGTGGTCTGGTTTTGAAGTCGCGGGTAATAATCATGTAAGACTTAATAATTTTTATATGGTACAGTGTCGAGTACGGAGGCCTTCTAGAAGAATTCAAATTCAGAATTTTAACGTTTTTCAATTCATATTTCAAAGTTTTAAAATCCAGAGTTTTAAGTTTCAGAAAGGTAAAGTTTCTAAAAATATTAAATAAAATTTTCCCGGGTAAATTTTTATCCACGAACGACGGGACCTTCTTCCTCTATATCACCATTTCCCCTCGGGAGGTCTTCATCCTCGGCGCTATACACACCATAATAGAAAATCCAGAGATCTATATATATTGACATATTTGCATGAAATACGTCACTGTGCTTAAATTTTATTTCATTTTATACACGTTTTGTATTCTTATCTTATGATTTTGTTGAAAGTATGTAAGATAAAGAATTTATCCATATAAGTTCAACATTATTGTACACTCATGGGCAAATTGTGTTCCCTATAATGATAACTAGGATCCATAAATAGGCATCGGATTTATAAGAACATAATTTGATGAAGCAAGCGAAGTGTTGGCTAGTGATCAAGTTTACTAGTATAACATTTGTACCTGACATTCATAGAACACTATACATATTGAAAAAAGACTTTCGTTCTATCATTGCTATTTTTTACTAAATCAGTCAGCGGTCAAGCATGATTTAAAGTCACTGTCGAATAAAGTAGTATTTTAAATAGCAAACACAAGTATTTGAAATATAATTACAATAAAGCATTATTTATAAGGGTTACATCACCAGAAATGTTCTTTATTGTAATTAATTCTGAAATACTATTTTATTATGCGTTAATGTAAAATCAATGTATAGTAAAATACTACACAAATTTTTGTTAAGTATTTCTTTATTTCTGACAACATATACATCATATTGTAAACATTACAGTTTGTAGGTGCAATTGACAAGATAATTTTTGATGCGAGTCCATGTGTTCACACAATAATGAATAATATACAATTGTATGTATTGTATAGCTGTGCATTGAGTCTTTCTTGTGCAATTTTTGTGAGACATATTTGAAAGATCAGCCACCTGTTTGGCTACTTTCTTATTTACACATATATTTCAGTAATTAAGTATAATTAGAAGATGTTAATAATTTAATTACAACTGTGAGTAAAAGAAATAGGTATTAAGGTTTAAACTTGATGAACCTTTATTCAAAAAAATATTCAATCAAAATGTTATAAATATTATAAGATACTATAAATGGTAGAAATTCATCATTTTGATTAGCAGTGATTTTTCTTTTTTAGACAGATGGTAAGAATTTGGTCCATATCTGTAGATCATAGATAGATGTGTAATATTGTACAATCTAATATACATAGTTGCTTATCATTGTAATATGCTGATTAAAAGATTGGTGTAATTAGGATGTGCTTTTGGGGTGGACCAAGTCTTTTAGATTTGCTGCCAGTATCAAGTGTTTAAATATTGTTTATTATAATGTTAATTTTTTTTTAAGGGGGGCGTGCTGACCTTGACCTCTACCTAGTTACGCCAATGAATAAAAAAATGTCTATATGTACATAGAATAATACTAGTGTAAGCATTCTTATTCCGTTGTACGCAAACGTCACTTTTCGTCTATCAAAAAATATCACAATAGAATAATTAATTGGAAAGATTCATTAAACCATTATAGATGTAGTAAATATTTCTTCAGATTATATTTATGTTTGCTTAGTCACTACTTTTTTTACATAAGCGAATATGATTGTTAGCCTTTTCCGATTTGGCTTAAAATATATCGGAGTGTACTATGAGCGCATTGTGATGTTTACAAGCACAGTAAGGACATTCATGTGCCTACGCGTAAGACGCCCAAGAACTGACCTTTCGTATTAAATGTATTTATGTCTGACAATGACTTTCATGATATATTGTAAACAGAGACAAGTTTCAATAGTTAAGTTCTGTTAAGAAGATAAAAAGAAAAAAAGAAAAATGTAAGATACAATTTTACTCACTAAGCAGTGAATCTTAAAGGGATAATTACTTCTGGCACTTATTAAAAAATATGTCAATATTCCTTGTTGCAAATTTCTGCATAATTGCTGTTGTATTGATTCACTGTCTAAATGTTGTAACTATTTAACAAATAAATTTATCCCACATTATGGGTTTCAGTCTTACATCTGGGCACTTATTTTTTAACAATATATTCAGCGTCTTAATCACGGGCACCCAATACAACTCGCGGGTACCCAACGGGCAATAAGGTAAAATATTAATTTGAAAGTTGCTAATAAAATTCTTATATTATGTTTTATTGAGGTACAAATGGTGTACAAAATCTTTTACGCCTAAAAAGATTTACATTAACTACTTGCAAAAATGGAGATACTTTATCAAACTTACAAATATTTACAGAAGTTCCGCCAACAAATACTTTCAAAAGTGTATTGTTAGTTCGGCTAATTGTAATCGTAGCAGCTTTGTTTAAAGTTATATTTGTAACACCACGGCATTCTGATAGATCCAATAATTCTAACTGAGGTGCTGATCCAATAAGGTTGGTCACTGTTTTGTCAGTAAATTGGCAGCAACGACATTCGAATCTTTTTAAATTATTCATGTCAGGGAAATTCATGTCTGTTATTCTTTGCAGATCATTAATTATCAAGACTTCTAGCTTTGGTAATGTTGCTATAGCTGCTATACCAACATTTTTAACGAAGAAACATTCTGCAACATGCAAGACATTATGTGTAGTATTGAACATCATGCTCGGTACTATACAAATAAATTATTGTAAAGGAATATTTAACTCACCGGAAATATCTACATAAGTAAGTCGTAGACATTTCAATGCCAAATTAGTTAGAAGTTCATCCATAACAGCAATATTCATACTAATTTTTAAAATTTCAAGATTACTTAATTGCGTTATATGTAACATATCATCTGATTGTATCAAATATGAAACATTAGAAAGTTCTAATGTTTTCAAATTAACACAATGTGTACCGATAGTCTGGATGACGTTCCCAGATATGTCAACACATTTGCTTATCGTAAGAGATTTCAAATTCTGTAACTTTGCAATTGCCTGAAAAAATTATTAGAATCATTAAAGAAAATAAAACACAATAAATTTTATTGTATTTTATTTTCTTGCATCTTACAATTAGGCAAATTTATAAATTTCAAAATTCGGAAAATTCAAATTTTCTGTCCTTCACTGCATTAAAATATTTTTAATTTACCTGCGACAATAAATGTCTCTGAAGACATGTACAACATTCCAAAACAATTTCTTCCATTGTATCTAATGGCAAATACCCTAAACATTTCCCACATATTTTACCAAAGGCTACTTTGAAATACCGTAATTTTGGATTCACTTCAAACAACTTTTGTAAATCCATATCACAGATGTGCGTAGTAGAACCAAGACTAAATCTTGTGATATCGCGACAATTATTTGTCAAGGAATTTATACCGGATGCAGAAACAGTTAAATCAGTAACATCAATTCTCTGCAAATTTGGACATAATTTCCCAACAATGGTTAATGTACTTTGATTTAATTGACAAGGGAATTGTGATAGATTTATTTCAGTCAAAAATCGGCCACATCGTAATAATACTTTGCGAAGGATTCCAGTATTAATTTCTTTTCGTTTTGTGTTAGGAAAAAAACCCCAAGTCGAACATGATAAATCTAATCTCTTCACACTGCGCCAAGATTCTTGACTCAATGCCCTCCATCTTTTGCACACTATAATTAAAGAAATTACTAGGAATAATGTAATAAATTCATTTATGATATTGTAATATTTTCTGGATTAAATAAATAAATAAATATTCTTACCTCTTTCTATTCTAATTCTATCTACAATTGGCAGCTGAAGAAAGATGTGCATCAAACAATCGTCATTCAATGTTTGAATACTAATATCTGTAATGTCATTTTGCAAATAATCTTGATTACATTGTTCGTCAGCCTGTTTTTTGTCAGCTTTGTATTTGTCTTTTGTATTGTAATATTGATTTTCTATGTTATCTGGTTGATGCCAGGAATCAGCTGGTACCACTCTTAAATTTCTGTTGTGTAATTTTATTCTCTCCTCGTATCGAGCTCTATAAATTATAAACTATACAAATTTGGAAATTCAGATATCAAAGTCGAAATTTCCAAATTTTAACATTTTAAAATTAGCATTACGATTCTGTAATATATAATTTCATCTTCATTTACCTTATAGCTGCCTCCACACTGTTAAATGTCAGAAATGCATAGTTACACGATTTTCCGTGGTTTCCTTGATTTCTTTGTAAATAACAATTCTCAACATCTCCATATTCAGAAAATAGTTTGATGAGGTCTTTGTATGTTGTCTGAGATAAAATATTGTATTATTATTTTATATACATTTACTCACAATGCATTTTAATTCTTCCCAAATATCTTTAAATGATTTAAGAAGTTTTTTTATTATATACTAATACACATTGTATTGCTTATAAATAAGCAATTTTTGTATTTATTTCCCAACTTTATGATTTTACTTTATATAACTTTTATACATGAAAATATACATATACAAACCCTTTCTGCCAAATTGCTGATAAATAATTTTCTAATTGGCACACCATCTTCGGTTACGGGTAAAAGATCCACAGTAAACGCAGTATCTATAGTACAGGAATAAATGATAAATAAAATAGAAATTAACCAAATAATGTGACAGTCATTACCTTCAAGAAGAGAACATTGGTGCAAATTGTCAAAAAAATCTTCGTCCGTGTAATCAGTCATTTTTATGTTTAACAGTTTGTTATCTTTTGGATTTTATATTTCTTGTTGAGTTTTTGCTTCACTTTCTTGAAATCCATAGCATGATGAGTAAAGGTGTATTATTGTTGGTATGTATCATTTATAGTAAATGTCACGACAGAAAAATGCTGACGAATGAACGTGTTTTTGTTCGTTCCGCACTGGTTGGTTTTGATTGGTTCTAATAATTCCGTACCCAAAAACAACGCGCATGCGTCATTTGGTACAAGTGACATAAGCGAGTGCATGCTTTAGCAGACCGCCAGCAGTGGTTTATCCTTCTTCATTGTCCTCGGTCCTCCCTTCCCGAGTATTTTTTTGCCTTTGTGGGCCTCACGAAGCAAAACCCTATATCTCTTATATTCCTGCAGCCCTTACATTCCTGTATCCCTTACATCACTGCATCCCTTACATCCCTGCATCCCTTACATCCCTTACATTCCTGCATCCCTTACACCCCAGCACCCCTTATAACCCTGTACCCCTTACATCCCTGCAGCCCTTACATCCCTGCACCCCTTACATCCTAGCACCCCTTACATCCCGGCATTCCTTACATCCCGGCATCTCTTACATCCCTCCATCCCTTACATCCCTTGCATCCCTGCATCCCTTACATCCCTTACATTCCTGCATCCCTTACACCCCAGCACCCCTTACACCCCTTACACCCCTTACACCCTAGCACCCCTTACATCCCTGTACCCCTTACATCCCTGCATCCCTGCATACCTTACATCCCAGCATCCCTTACACCCCTGTATCCCTTACATCCCTGCATCCCTTACATCCCTGCATCCCTTACATCCCTGCATCCCTTACATCCCTGCAGCCCTTACATCCCTCCATCCCTCCATCCCTTACACCACTGCAACCAAGATATCTAGTTTTTGACTTTCAGCGCCCTCTGGTTTCGAAAAAAGGAACTAAAGCTTGCCGAAATTTTGGCCCTCTAGCGGCAAAAATGTGAACTAAATTTTCGATGTCGAATCAGCGCCCTCTGGTTTCGAAAAAAGGAACTAAAGCTTGCCGAAATTTTGGCCCTCTAGCGGCAAAAATGTGAACTAAATTTTCGATGTCGAATCAGCGCCCTCTGGTTTCGAAAAAAGGAACTAAAGCTTGCCGAAATTTTGGCCCTCTAGCGGCAAAAATGTGAACTAAATTTTCGATGTTGAATCAGCGCCCCCTGGTTTCGAAAAAAGGAACTAAAGCTTGCCGAAATTTTGGCCCTCTAGCGGCAAAAATGTGAACTAAATTTTCGATGTTGAATCAGCGCCCTCTGGTTTCGAAAAAAGGAACTAAAGCTTGCCGAAATTTTGGCCCTCTAGTGGCAAAAATGTGAACTAAATTTTCGATGTTGAATCAGCGCCCTCTGGTTTCGAAAAAAGGAACTAAAGCTTGCCGAAATTTTGGCCCTCTAGTGGCAAAAATGTGAACTAAATTTTCGATGTCGAATCAGCCCCCTCTGGCGGTGAAAAAAGGAATTAAATTCATCACGTTTTTTCTATCTCTGTGAGGTATATAGGAGATGGAAGGACGTATGGGATGCAGGAATATAAGAAAGTAACAAATATAATGTAAACATAAGGTTTTATTTTACTGAAACCTTAATACATACAAAGAGCAGTATTTAATATGTATAAATAGTTTTATGACTAACTTAACATGGTTTTCGACTTAACAAGATTTCATTTGTTTACAAATTTAAATTCATAAATAAATAATTAATAAATTAGTGCACTATTATTTACAAGTAATAAGAATAATAGTAATAAATGCCGATGAAAAATTAAATCTAGCTTGTTGAGAAAGAACAATTAATTTAAAAATAATAAAGTTCTAATAGAATAATATAATAAATTAACAATATAATCCTCAAAACTATTAGATCTTCTAATAATACGGAAAACAAGTGAAAACAATTGTCAATAAAAACTTATTAATTAATGTAACTTCTACATGTACATACTGATTCGCAAATTATGACAAATAACGGTACAGAAAAAAACTTGGTAAAGGCCTCATTGTAAATCAATTTTAGGGCGCAGCAGTGATGAATGCAAATGCATGATTTAAATGGATTACACTTATTGATATTCTCCTTACATTTCAGCCAGTCTGTCATAACTGGAATTGGCGCGATAAGAGTACAATTAGTGCGCGAAATTTAAATGCGTTGCAAGTCATACTTCATTTAGATACAAAAAACACAAAACCAAACAGAAATAATTTTCAGATATTAATTCTGTTTATGCATTGAATAATAAAATAAGATAATACATAATATTAGAGAAAACTGATCTTTATATAAATTTATGTGTAATGTACTTGAATTAGGCGCTAATATGCAGAATCATTAAAATAGATCTGGTACAAGATCATCATCGCCGTAATCACTGTAATCGTCTGCTCCAGGTGGTACAAATATTCCCCCAAGTACATCGGAAAGATTTTCACCGAGACCCATCGTCGAAGCGATTCCAAATACGAGCCTCATCATAAGTATTCTCATAAAGTTAACCACATTAGTCTCTTTGCTTTGCAGAGAGACTTGTGTTGTTTTCTTTGCCCGGCTTTCAACGCATTGAATCTGCCGAGAGAATTCTTTTCTTTGAATCATATTTCAATATCAAGATAACTTGTAATGTGTATTCAAAATAAAAACCTAGATGTTATTTTATCTGTTATTTTACTCAGTCGGTACTTACGCCAAGACAAGCAAGAAGAATTACCATGAGGGCGAGCGTAACTCTCATGTTGCACTTCCGACACGTTAATCACTTCCGTCGAATACTTTTTCGATTGTCGATGAATTAATTCTTCGTTTGCGTAGATGTAAACTGTCTCGACTGAACCCGAAGAGCGAGCAACGAGAACTGAACGAATCGTCTTTTAGGCGGGAGAAACGCGTACCGTTCTTATTCTAGTTTCAAAGTTCGTCATCGATAGAGCACGATCGAACAGGTGAACGATGGGGACAAAGCGAAATAAGTGGTAGTAACCATGATCACAGAACCGAAGTTATTCTACGGTAACGGTACACGACAAAAAAAGGCATTCAGGCCATCTCTTCGGGTTATGTGATACGTGCTCGGCCGGTACGTAGTCACGCTAGCGGAGGATCTCTATTGGAATTGAGTGCGTGAAAATGGAATTGTTTTGTGAAAGTGTCAATAAGTGACGGGTTTGAGTATATTTCTAATAGTTAATGAATACTGCAAACAAGATAAACGGTACTTGCTAGTATACTCAGGCGTAGAAGAAGTACATTCAAATCTTTCAAGTAATAGATTTCAAGTATTATAGCAAATAGTGATGCCCCTTTCCATAGGGAAACCTCCATACTCGAGTGTAATCGTGAGCAATCATGTTGCACCCATTTTGACTATCAACATAATTATTATTAAAACCTGATCGCTTTCCTTGTTAATTTTGCAAAGAAAAAGTAGAGTTTTAATAGTTAGAAAAAAGAATAACAAAGACACTTGAAAGATTTGTATCTGCTAGATAATTTGAATGAAGACGGATTTTCTAAAGAAGGTTGAGTACGTATGCATCATTTACAGGTAATTTTGAAGGTACTTAGCCTGAATTGTCTATTTTATGACTTTGTTCCGATTATTATGAAAAAATGAACTTTCACGATAAATGCAAGAATATGTTAAATGTAGTCAAGAAATTATACTGAATTACGGATTATAATGCTGATACAGATCGTTGCTTGTCAAACATGCGAGACCAAAAATAATAAGCTTATCGTTGATATTAAGAATATGTACTGTAATCTATATGCTTAATACAATATATTGTATTAAAAATGTAAAATAAATAATTGTAATAAAAACTTCACATTTTTAAAAGACCATGGCAATTTATTTATTACGTTTTATTTTCGTTTGATCGACATTAGTGAAGTTTTTGAATTTATGGTTCATTGTCGTCACTGTACCATTATCATTTGTGCTTGGAATGGTGCTTTGATTACCATTGAATCGTTTACGAGCATTAAACTGTGCGTTAATCATCCGCCATTCTAATTTAATGAAAGATTAACGTCCGCTGTAGATAAATATACTGTTGTAGAAATAGATAAACATTGATTGTTTCCGAAATTTTAAGATTTTAAAATTTGCATCTCGTTTTCGGTAAATTTCTTAAACTGAAATGATTGTAAAATTATAACCAGGTTAAAATTTTTTTATCTCAGTTTGGTTTACTTTTGTTGTTTACTGTATATTTGTTAAGTAAAGTATATTCATCACCTAAATGAAATATATGAAAATCATCTAAAATAGCCGATTACCAATGATGGCGGACAATCGACGTATTCCAACTATTGAATGGAAATGAAAGTCGTCCAGAGGCATCGTGACGATGACCGAGGGTGCGATCAACGGCCACGAATGACGATGCTAATGACAAAGTCCGATTTGTGGCTAAGACAAGAGAGGATTCAGCTGGTACCGATGGTTTCCTTTGGAATCAGCGATCGAGCCAACACGAGGAGGAGGAGGAGGAACCTTTAATGAAAGGCAGGATGCGCTCGGGACCGGACGTGATGTACTCTGCATACAGAAACAGTTCCAGAAACGAAGGAAACACTGGACTATGATGATTGGTACTCCCCTCCTTCATCAAGATAACCGTGCTCTAAGTATGACATGCTGAGGAAGACGTCACCGGATAAATTTTTATGCTTTCTCAACAGTTTCTGCATTTAATTATGGGCACAACCATCATTCTCGTTCTCTGCAAACCGGAAATTTCTCCATAGGGCTTTAGAGTCCTTTTCAAACCATTTACCTGCAAAAGGAAAGGAATTGTTATTAGTTACAATTCAAGTCACAAATGAAATTAACATTGTGTATAGCACAGAGTACGGTAGTATTTCTTAGGGAAAAAGTGATTGGAGATTTTTAGATTAAAAAATTTAAAGTTAAATTCCGAAATTGGGAAATTTTAAAAGACTGAAACAGCTAATGATAAAGTCTTGCCCTCCAACATCGTCATTTTCCCTAAAGAAGCCTATTATACTCAATACTATACACGTATACAATCTACCTTACTACGTATTGATAACCGATTTGAAACAGTTGTATTGGTCATTTTCTTAAACATCCCTTTGTACGGAGGATAAAGACAACGTCATCTGTATTTGACCGTAACAGAGATTTTCATGGAGGGTTGTGATTCAGTAACACGAAACGATCAATACTTATCAATGGAACTTTCTATTGCAACCTATACAGGTGAGGAGAGAATGAAGTAAGCGGGCGTCAAGAGTTCATAGACCTAGTCGGGCTATTATTTAAGTTTGTAGCTATTGCGTGCCATGTATCATTACTGCAAATAAAAATATTTCATATAAGCAAAAGAGTTCATTAAAAAATTGATACAATCCTGAAAATTAAATAAATAAATAAAAAGATAAAGAAAGTAATTACAGCGTTGCTCATTACCATTACATCAAGAATCATTAGTCCTCTTCCAGTCCGTCTAGACACGAGCGGAAATGGTGTTACAAACGTACATTTCCTCGAAATGCAAAATTCATGTTACGTCAATTTAAAAATCGATTATTATTGACAGAAGATCGTTTTCCCGTGACGTGGGTGCGTTAATGGGATACATACGTGTCGTCAAGCATGAAACAATAGTACGCGTATCTGTCCTTGTCCGATTCAACAAGGCTTGGAATCAGTTCCTCTTTCGCGCTATCCTTCGAGAGAAAGAGGATTCTCCTGTTCGGCTAGTGCGTGCTTCACCCTCACCGATGACACTTTGTTCGGTCTCCGCGACACATCTTTTCCTCGCCGTCTCGCCTCGGTCTTTGACAAAAATGTCTCGAGAAAGTTACTTCGAATTTTATTAAGTTCCTTCTTACTTTACGATGCAACTGGATAAGCGAATTATTCTTAAGCTGTTATCTCGATCGACTTTCATTGGTACACAGTGAATTTAACTTGATATTGTGACACGTGATTCTGTGGAAGAATTTCTTGTAAGAGATGAACGCGGAGGAGATAAAAGTTGGATGCTTTCAAGTAGTTATTGTGTTGCTGTTGGGTGTTAATTATGCGATCGTTGCCATGAGCCATGCGTTGCCGATTTTTCACAATTATACACCGAAGTTTTATTGTCAGGTAAGGTTTTTAAAATGTGAAGAATGTTGAGAATTTATTTCTGAGACGTGAAAATTGAAACTGATTAGATGCGATAGATGGGATTCAGTGCGACGGTCGATGCGATGCGATTTTTCAACCGCTTCCGGTAACCTGACAAAGAAATGTTATAATCAAAAATTGAACAAGGATATTAACTTAAAGTGACACTGTCAAAGAATCTTAAATAAACAAAAATAGATATTATAAAAAGTGGAAATAATTTCCTAGTTCACTTTTTATATAACTTGTAAGTGATAAGAATTGTTAGAACAAACTTTCCTGCTGTAGTTTTGTTTGGAAACTCACACTGAAGTAGATATCACGGTTTATTTGGCAAGTTTTGTCTGATGTAAAGTTTGAAACCGTTTTCAATAGTGTATATGCTTATACACGTGTAGCAGAATTCAACAATCAGTGGTAGCCTAATTCATTTGAATAAATATAATTATGGAAATTTGTTTTTTTAAATTAAGATAAAAATTAATAGGTTGCAATAGGATGTACTGTGCAGAGATGAGAAGATGACGAGTGGAAGGATTCGGGGTACGATTGGTCGTAGTCGGTAAGTCACACCTCATGCACACGCATTCTAGATCGTCGCGTGTTATTGGCCGATGCGGTCAATGAAACTTTGTGACAAAGTGAGAGGATCAAATGTGGAGACAGGGCTGAGCTTGTTAAGTGCTACCTTTACCCCTACGATGTCCCGCTAGTCATTTTTCTATCTCTGCACAGTACATCTTATATGTATACCAGGTCGCCTTGCCTGGTTTAGGTAAAATTTTGAAGTCTATGCAAGCATTTTCATTTACATATTGCAGGTAAAGAACGGAACGAAACGAACGTATGGTTGCCAAGAACTCAGCAACGTGACTGTTGCAACCAACCAGACTTCCGGTCTGACTGAATCACCGGATGCAAATTTGTGTTTTGGCGACTATCAATTTGCAACCGAGTTCGGTGAAAATAGCGTTGTAACTGAATGGGGTTTAATATGCGAGAAACAATACTTGACGTTTCTTGGACCAACTGTATATTATATCGGTGTTTTGATGGGCGCATGGATTGCCGGACTTTTGGCAGATCGTATCGGAAGACTTCCGGTTCAAGCGATATGCCTTTACACTCAGGGTACGATGGCTGTGGCATTGTACGTCGTGCAGGTAAACTTTTTTATAAGATTATTACAAATTTTAAATGAGAAAAAAATAACAAACAAAATATTCTTGTTTTATTTTAAACGGGATGTTAATTTCAGAATTATCCGACGTTTTTGGTTCTTCGTGGTCTGCAAGGGGTCTTTGTTCAAGGTCTACAAAATTCGACATACATTCTTTCCTTGGAATTGTTGCCTGCAAAGGCTCGGACATTCGTCGCGTTAGTTATGCAAATTGCCTGGGCTATTGGTTTACTCCTTTTGGCTGCACTCAGCTACGCCATACCGGACTGGAGAATTTTACAGTTGGCAATTTCGGTTCCCACTGCAGTCACCGTACTTTACATATGGTAATCAACTAATTATTCATAATGAGATAATTACATTATCATTACCAGAGCTGTTCATAGAGATTACATAAATGTAATTTTATTTATAGGATCATTCCAGAATCGCCAAGATGGTTGATAGCAAAGGGAAAAACAACAGAGGCAGACATGGCAGTGGAACGCATTGGAAAGTACAATGTCTGTTGCACTAAATCGCGAAGGGAGAATGCTAAAACGGAAATGAGCGTTCTCGAGAATACAATTCCGGTGAAACCAGAAAGAAAGTCTCGGGTTTCGTGCACGGATTTGAAGAAATCAAAAACCGATAATGAACTCAAAGAAGAGGCTGCTAATTTGCTAAGCAGCAGTGCGGATGCATCTGAAGAAAAAGTTCAAAGTAAAATAACTTCGAGCAATATTTCAGATATTCTATTATGAACATTTTCAATAAACGAATCTTTTCTTCCATATTTTTTACAGAAGCTAGCTTGAAAGTAATGTCAGAAAATCGGAAAAGCAAACTGTCTAAATCGGACTGCGAATCAATATCTTCTCAAGGTGAAAATGGCGAAATGGAGAAGAGGAACGTTCCATCTGGCTCTAAAACTCATCGAAAGACGAAATCTATATCACAGCCAGTTAATAATCAACGATTATCTATGAAGAAAGCGTACGACACTGTAGAACTACGAATACCTGAGAAAAAAGAAATGTTAAGTAAAGACGAAGAGAAGAAGTGTGAAAAGATTGAAGAGAATTCTAATAATAGTCGTACAAAACTTGAATTGAAAGAACAGTTTAAATCCACGATTTTAAGAAGACATGGTGTTGCAATGATTTTTCAATGGTAATTAATTAATTTATATTTGTACACTGTATCGTCACAAGGCTTCGTACAATAATTTTGTATTTTCATTTATTCAAGGTTCACCTCTTCCATGGCGTGTTACGTTTTCATGACACTCGTTTCACCCTTACCCCTTAATCGACACATTAACTTTGCTCTAGGAGGAGCATTAGAAATTGCAACATATATATTCACGTACTTCATATTATCCAGATATGGCAGACGATTACCAATGTCTGCGTACCAATCAATCTGTGGTGTTATTTGCATCCTAACAGCAGCTACAATTATATTGTCACATCCAGTGAAAACAATCGGTAGGTGCTTACTTTTTTATCATGATAAAAGACAATAACTTTTTGTACCTTTATTTGCAGACCTCACGAAAACTATTATGCTCTTATTTGGAAGAATAACAGTGATGAGTACCGTTTTTGTAGCATATTTATACACGACTGAGATATTTCCAACTGTTATACGAGGTACCTGTTTGGGTCTCTGCACTGTATCCGCGAAAATCGGTAGTTTGTGCACACCGCACGTATTATTATCGGTAAGAATTTGCATGTTTGCAGAATTAATTTAATGAAATATGTTCTGCTGAATCGTTAGCTCGAAAAAGAATTAATTAAAAAATCTGATC
Organism: Osmia lignaria lignaria; assembly: GCF_051020975.1. Classification (NCBI taxonomy): domain Eukaryota; kingdom Metazoa; phylum Arthropoda; class Insecta; order Hymenoptera; family Megachilidae; genus Osmia; species Osmia lignaria. The sequence goes on along the minus strand of NC_135037.1, from coordinate 11,217,374 downwards.
TTTAATAAATTTTATTTTCAGGGAGAATATTTTCCAGTCACCATTCCATTAATAATCATTGGAATGCTTTGCTTAGTGTCTGGAGGTCTTGCACTGATTTTACCAGAAACTTTCGACAAAGTTTTACCTGACACGGCAGAAGATTTTGAATTGCTGACCGTGAAAAGAAGAGACAAAACGAACAATGATAATTTAAATAATGAAACCACAGTTACCACTGAAGATGCATCGGAGAGGGAGATACTAAGAACAAAATTGTTCTCCGAGGACTGGGTGGATGCTGGAAATGGTATATTAGTGAATTTCACGGAAAATAAAAATTCTGACTGAAAATTATAGTCAACTACAGGAAACTATACTGCATTTTTACAGGGATTATCCTCAATAATCAATAATGTTGATACAATGTTAAAAGATGAGATCACTTTATTGTACTGTTTATTGCGATTATTCGCTTTTTTATGATGTGATTAGAAATGTAAATTTTTGACTGGACATTTGCTACTTTTTATGTATATTTAATGTTGTAATATGTGATTTAGATTACTTAAGCGCAACTATATTTTTCATATTATAATAATTTCTTATTTGTTATAATGCGTTAAACATTAAACAAATTATAATAAAGCAAATTGTCACTGCCTGTTAAAACAAAAAATCATATCTCATCGAAATCGTAAACATTTATGTCAAGGAGTAGAAGTATTTATAAATACTTTGAATTGTATACAATTCGAAATGTTAATTCTCTGTGAGTTCAATAGGTACAGTACCGAGCGTAATACGCTTCTCTAGTACTATGCTCAGTACTATACCAAAGTATTACATTTATAATCATTTAAGCATTAGGTTTAAGTAGTGTAAAAATTAAGTTAACATAAATTGCGGAAATTATTATATTGTTACACGAATACAGCCTTTTATTATTTTCGTCCTCTTAACAAATAAAAATGTGTTTTACAAAAAATATAAAGTAAAAAAAAAGAATTGAACAGTACTGCAATAACTATATTAATACAAATTGTTTAAAATGAAACAAAATGACTTACTAAAATTGGTGAAATCCACAGCATCTATTAATATCTTCAATAATTTTCCACTTTTTCCACTGACTTGAAGCACAAACAGTCATAAACATTTATGAACAGCTATTCAGGTTTCAGCATCACTCGTCCAAAATCAGATTCTACAATTTGAGTGTCTTTATTCCATTTGTTTTTGCCAATTATGCACATCTCCATTGACGTAACTAGTACCTTTTTCAAAGATAGGCCAGGTCCCCCATTATTAGAAACCTTCAAATTTTTAAAGTTTGGAAATCTGAAATTTTTGTTTTCTAAAATCTGGAAATGTGAAAATCTAAAATTTTGGAACTTAAAAAATTTTAGAATAAAGAGAGAAGCAATTTATGGGGCCAATTAATAGGGGGAGGGAGCAGCAGACCTGGCCCCTAACTAGTTATGTCAATGCACGTATCTAAATATTAACACTTTTATTTATAATTTAATATTGTTTTGAGAGTGTTAAATTTTAAACAAGAAATAGAAGGAAAGAGGAAGAAGTGTAACCACAAATATATTGCCAACATAGAAAAGTACTTTATTTGCGACTTATCAAAAAACGCTACTAAAACAATTTTGACAAGGAACTATATTATAGAGAGAACTGTAGTTTTTATGGACCCATTTAGTAGCATGTTTCATATAAATATTGTTCAAGGAACTTTAGGTTGTACAATACCATTGTTCTGAGGATTTGTATGTTGCGTTTGCTCTGCAGCTGTCTGTAACAGTCTTGTTCTACGTCTGGTATAATGTTGCCATAATAAAATCTGTTGATCATCTATAAATTTCGTACACTGAGAATTCACTACTTCTCTTCTAAAGTGTTCATATTGTAATAAGTCTAAGAAGTACAAGCACATAGGATATTTTAAATACTTTGCATATTCTGGTTCTTTCCAATATAATAAATATTTAAGATAGTTAATGAATGTTGAATCCTTGAAATATCCACGCTGTGCTAGAACTGTAATAAAATTTTTTAGTATTATTTTTAAAAGAGGTTTCAAATATATTATGATCTTCTTTGTGTATATACGTACAGTTTAAATAGTTTGGATTAGCAAGACACTGGACAAATTCTAACTCAACCTGAAATCTTAAGCGCTGCTGATCATCTGTTTCTGGGCCCCCTAAAAAAATAAATTATATTAGTATAAAGTTATAAAGTATAAGTCTCATGTCTCATATCACATCATAACATTTTATATCTTTTTATTAGTCTTGAAAAAATTATACCGCAATGATTATACTTAATTAATTTTTTCATTTATTTAACATTAACCTAAAATAAACATACAAAATACGTAAACAATACAAAACAGATAAAGAAGAAAATTATAACATTATTAAAAAATAAATACCGTTCATTCCAATGAAAGATGGTTTTCTGCCTTTCATGAGACCCGGAGGATCATCCAAACGGTTCATATTATGTACATTAATTCTTAGCGGTCGACTCTTTTCGACAAATCTAATTATAAAGTGTAACGTTTACAAAACCACCTCGTAAAATTTCGGTATACGCATCCAGGATTTTCGTATACATATTGAATCCTGTGACGTAAATTAATCATAGAGTACAGGAATATAACAAAAACAGAGAAAGCCTACGCTAGTTACTACCCTGGAACTTAAAATTGCACCCTCTGGCGGTAAAAATGGAAACTAAATTCATCACGATTTTTTATCTATAGTGAGGTATATAAGAGATACATGGAGTAAGGGTTGCAGGGATGTAGGGGATGCAATGATGTAAGGGATGCAGTAATGTAGGGGTTTACTTTAAACTAATCTTAATATTATAATTCATACTGTTTCACAAATGTAATGCCACAATACAGGTACATAATATATCTTCTAATTACAGATTAAAAGATTCCTAACTATGAGTACCTTAGTACAGTATCGATTAATTTAACTTTGTAATTATATTCTAAGCACCATATGGTCGAAAGAAATTTTAACAGTGGATACTAACGCCTAAATCAGAGCGATGAAAGGAATTAGATCAGAAAATGATTAAATTAGAAAGCGTCGCGATGCGTTCATGTCCGGTGAATGCCTCTTCCATTTCAGAAGTTGCTTTCATAATCCACCGGTGTTCCTCGTGAAAATTAATTAACGTTATAACAGTACGATCGCCATATCGATGGTTCGTGTTGTGGTAAGGTACCCCCCTTACCTCTCTTGGGCCTCTTTAACGCAGCTTGGTTATTTCATATTAATTCATGCTTTGCTGCCACTGCAATTATCCTCTTCTTACGCGATCCGGTCAGCTAAAAAGTACGCCACACTTCAAACGGAAACACACGTTCTCCTAGCGTTCTAACGGAAGCCTGTAACCAAGTGGTTATACTACTGATTAATTTGTGATATCAATTAAAAATCAACGGGATTCCGTGATTCCCTCAGTCTTCGTCAAGACTCCAAATCGTTCACTAGGAGAATCGCAGGTACTCTTGTAAGTAAAATGACTTTATGCATATGATTATTATAATAATATTTCAAGAAAATGTTACAATGCTAAAATATATTTACTGGGTCAAAATGCATTCGAGGGTTAGTATTTGAATCTTTTATTTATGTTTAGTTATTCGAGACATTTCCCGTGTGTAAATATATTTCAATATAACACAGTAGATCTACTGGGTCAAAATGATCCAGTTTCGTCGCACGAAGATTAACACGTTATTTATTTTTAAGTTTTCAAAACATGGTGTCCAAAAAGGTGGTACCAGCACCCTATCCCTATTCGATTGAGGAGGAGTTGAAGAAGAATCCGCAAATAAAAGTGTCGGATATAGAAATGCTAAGAGAATGGTGTGAGAAGCAACAACACTTACCCAAGATGTCGGATTTGATGCTGCTAATGTTTTTGCACAGTAATTACTTCAGCATGGAAGCAGCAAAAAACACGGTGGAAAGCTTTTTTACTATCAGGTCCCATGTTCCAGAGTTCTTCTCAAACAGGGATCCTCTGGGATCGAAGGAAGTTCGTCAGGCACTCAATACTGTGTAAGTTTATTTTTATATTTCACAGTTCAATAACTTAGTAATATCTATATCTGCTTTTTTCGTTCATGCAGAGCGGTTAGCGAATTATTGGGTGTCTCGAAAGAAGGTTACAAAGTACTCTTCGCTAAATTGGTGGATCCTGATCCATCGCATTATTCTTTCGACGATGTGACGAAATATTTTTTCATGGCATCCGATTTAATGGGACTGAGAAATGGCACCTGTGAAGGGTACATCTTTATCGGAGACTCGGCCAATGTGTCTCTGGGTCACGTGGGACGTATCAGCCCTATGGGAATTAAGAAATTGGTCATGTACGTTCAGGAGGCAATACCTGTTCGCTTGAAAGGGATACATTTTTTTAATACACCACAGGTGATGGATGTAATACTGAACATGGCGAAGCCTTTTATGAAGAAGGAACTGTGGAATATGGTAAGAATATAAAATGTTTGTTTGGATGCTGTGATTAAGTAACATTATTCAATAAACCTTACCATTTTTTTATACCGGTTGATTACGAGAGCAATAATTCATGAGTTTCTTGTATCTCGTATTTCCGATCGTTTTATGTAAAATTCCAATTATCTTATGGATTGGACTTTAGACGAAGCAATAATTTTCCGGTTTATAGAATGACAACGGAAAAATAATGAATAACATCTTGTAAAGTTGATTGCTTACTTCGTATGCCGAATGACGGATCATTTTAGCCTAGTATATAATATACACTCCGTGTACGAGGGTTAATTAACCTTTACTGCCTTAACCTGTGATCATTAATTTATTTTTCAGATTCATTTGCATTCATCATTGAAGACGTTGGAAGAATTTGTTTCTGTTGATATTCTGCCGAACGAAGTGGGTGGTAAAGGAGGACCGATATCGTCATTGCATGATAAACAGATAAAGGAAATCGACAGTAAACGAGAATGGTTCATCGAAGAGGAGAAATTGGCTCGGGTTGATGAGTCATTGCGTATCGGCAAGAGTAACATTGCGAATGACCTATTTGGTGTTGAAGGCACTTTCAAGAAGCTCGAAATAGATTAAGACTACTTTTTTAATAACATTTTTTATAAAGACATTGAAAACACTGGTATATGTATATTATTGTTATACTACTTTTAAATGTAATTTTTTACCTACCTGATTAAAATACGCACTAAAATCGCACACCTGAGTCGTGACTGTCCCATCTATAGTAATTCGTGCAGCTATAGGCGGGGTCGGATTAAGATTACTTTGGTTCAAGAATTGAAATTTATTCTAAAGCTGTGGGCACCCTCAGATCTCCATAATTCGATGTGGAGGAGATGTTGAAAAATATCCACCGTTCTTGTATCTCAAATGCACCCTCGTAACCAGACAACACACACTAACTGCAAAAGATATAAAATTTATTTTAGTATTTGTCCGAGTTTAAAAGTTCGCCTTTAGAAGACGAAGGTTCAATCAAAACTGAGACATACGTTTCGTGTTTGCTTTTAGCAACATTATACTGACAGTTGTATACATTTCTTTTTAATTCAACTTAGCAAGTGTTTTTCTTGTTATCATTATAAAATTTTCATGTCACTTCAGAACGAACCTATAATTTAATGCTTAACATTTTAATAACTAGTTTGTTAAGTGTCATGCTATACAAAATTGCAAGGTAATAACCCATTCCAAGATATTTTAAGAGTTGAACTGTGCTGGAATGACTATGGATTGCCAGTATTGTTCCAGCCGTCGACGCAATCGACAGGAAAAATTTTTCTTTGGTATTGCAGTGCTTTGTTTCTTTAAATTATAAGTGTCGTTTACAAAGAAAAAGAATTTTAAAAAAAATATTAATTTTAACAGCAATAATTTAAATTTAAATTTTGTCATTTTTATCTTCATTAAAGTTTCAACAACTTTCGAAATTGTAGGTGCCTATAGTAAGAATTATTCTAATTAACCATGGCTGTCGCTAAACCAGTGAAGTTTGAAGATTTGCTAAAAGAGAATCCAGAACTGAAAGAGGAGGATGTACAAATGTTGAGAGATTGGTGCAAGAAACAACCATATTTACCGCCAATAACCGACACTGAGTTGGCGACATTTTTGCATAGTAATTATTATCGTATGGAACCAACGAAAGCTACTATTGATACGTATTATACAGTGAGGACACACGTTCCCGAATTTTTTTCTAATAGAGATCCTTTGGGAAATAAAGATTTGAGAAAGTCCTTTCAGACAATGTGAGTATATAGAAAATTTCAAGACTATTTATAAATTTTTCAATAAATTGTATTAGATATTAAAGTCATCTTAGAGGCTTTAAAATAATCGAGCATAATAGAGATGAAGATGCTCTTTACCGTCATTATAATAATTTCTTGCTGGTATAATATGAAACATTGTAGGAAGAATACTGATATTAATATCAAGGACACTGCATGAATAACGTCACAATGATGTAAAATGTTACGGAACACTGTCCATCTTCACGATCATTATTTCTCTAATCCAGAATTATCTTCTTGCATATCACTTTAATTACTAGTTGCACGCACAAAACATCATGCTATATCTTTAACTCATGAAGTATGTCGTACCTTTAGATTAATCATTGTAAACTGTACGATTAACGCGGTAGTTAGATAGAGGGTCATTTTGATCCATAAAAATGTCATTGAACACTATTGTATACAAAATTTAAAATACATTTAACTCTCGATACACTCAAATCAGTTATGCATTAACCCTGCATTCGGCGTACGAATGTTAAATAATAATAATCTTGAATTGAAGAAAAATAAAGAAGTTTTGAATAATTCGGAATCATATTCACCGAAATTTTTTGGCCTTTTTCAGTACCATGCAAATATTGGATAAGAAAACGCCAGAAGGTTACTCGATTCTTTATGGAGCACTACGTGATCCAGAACCATCACATTACGTCTACAACGATGGAACTAAATTTCTCACCATGGTCGTAGATTTGTGGCTTTACATAGAGGGTACAACACCGGGTCATATAATTTTATTCGACATGAAAAATGTTGTATTTGGTCATGCTGCGCGGTTAAGTCCCATGGGATTGAAGAAGTATCTTTATTACTTGCAAGAAGGATTGCCAGTTCGTCTAAAAGGGCTCCATTTCATGAACATCACATCTGTGATGGATGTGATACTCAACATGATGAAGCCGTTCATGAAGAAAGAATTATTGGACATGGTAACATAATTTAATTATGAACTATTAATTTGATACTTTATCGATTAAATTCATTGTACATTTCAGCTTCACACACATACAAATTTGGAGACGTTGTCGAAATTCCTTCCTTTAGACGCACTTCCGAACGAAACCGGTGGAAAAGCGGGCCCAACGGCGCAGCTTCACGAAAAGACGATCAAAGCACTTGAAGCAAATCGTGATTGGTTTTTGCAAGACGAACAAACGAGACGTGTTAACGAATCGTTGAGAGCTGGCAAAGGGAAAACAGCTTCTGATCTTTTTGGTGTTGAAGGAACATTTAAAAAACTCGAAATCGATTAAATAAAAATAATTGTTGCAATAATTTATAAATACATCTGTATAAATGTTCTTCCATTTGTAATGTACGTTATTTGAACTTAACACTTTTATAAAAGAAAAGTTACACACGCAGTGAAAGGCATATCGATAAATGAAAATCTTGTCAACCGCTTATAAAGCTTATAATATTATAAATTTAGAATTTGTAACATATTATTTGTAATAAATCACATGGTTCATTTTTTCAAAGGGAAAAATAATTTTTTTCTCATCGTCAATGAAAAATAAATTTAAGAAATATGGTGAATGTAATGAAGTTTCTGATTTCAAAAGCCTTGTATAATTTCTATATTGATTTATATAATTTGGAATGCGAAGGAATGTCTATTACGTTCGAAGAAGAGCCAATGTTAAAACAGGCTTAACACGTATTGCCTCCACCTTTTCGTCGATTTCTTATATTTACTTTCACTGGTAGACACTGTTCTCTCAGTTTATGTCGGTTCGTGTTAAAGAAGGTGTCCACCTGCATGCACCATGAAGAATCTAATGGTAAGTATTTCGATTCCATAATAAATCTATTCGATAAAAAAAACTTTCTAATTAACATTTGGTATTAAATATTTGTACATATGTATAATGAAAACTAATATCAAAGTCTTAATATATAAAAAATATAAGAATACAATAAAAAGATGAAAATATGAAGATATTCTAAGATCATAGATTTTCAATTTGGATCCAATTAAGTATTTCTAGATGATTCGATCACGATATTTAATTGGATTGAAATGTTTCTAAATTAGATCGCAATCGTTCTGATAAGCCCCTGCCTGGGGGATGTATCGCATATTTTGTCAGAATACTCGACAACGACCACTACCACACCTCCACCGCCTCCTAGACCTTACAGCTTCAAATACCAAGCAGGACGCTATCCTGGAAAGGTGGATAGGGTTCATCAAGAACGTGGAGATGGCGCTGGGCATGTTCAAGGTAATCACAGAATATCCAATGTTAAAGTAATTTAATAAAAGATTGATTTTAACTTATTGTCATTGGCATAATTATGATTTTTTCTCAGGTGGGCCAGGTCACTTAGAAATTCTGAAATTTTAAAGTTTTGAGATTTTACAATTTTCAAATTGGAATTTCGAAATTTTAGAATGATAAGGGGACCACAATTTTATTGCTCATTCTGACCCTCGCATAGTTACGCCAATACTCATTATCAACGCTATCCAAATTTCTAAATGGACCAGTATCTTTGCAGGTGCTTATTCCTTCATTGATCCCAAGCATAAAGTACGGACAGTACACTACACCGCCGACGAAACTGGATTTCATGCATCCTTGATAAATTACGAGGACACGGTTGCTCAACCGGTCGATTCCGAAGCAGTGAGGCTCGGTAAGGAGAAACACTTTCGACTTTATCAGAAGATAGCCGAAGCAAATGCCCACAGTGTTCCAACAAATCTTCCAAAGGTAATCTTGGAAACAGAATAATTTTCTAATGTAAATTGCATTAATTTCATATTCATGTATACATTGATGTACTTCAATTCTGCATGTTTAACATTTTGCTTCGCTAATTAATTATTGTATTAACCATATGTTAGTATGTAATAGAAAGAGAACGCTGCACAAGGATTCCTTGCGTTCTTGTCTATTCACGCATGCGCAGCCGCTTGTACAGTAAGAAATACAAAAGTCTTACAATTCCTGATATTTACATTTTCTTAATAAAATACAAATTACATAATTAAAAAATTTAATCTATATTCCACAGATAGTTTGAAACAGTAGCTTTCACTTAATGATCGAGTGTGTTGTTTTGCAGGATTCCGTGAGCGTGGGGAGAGCGAAGGACAGGCATATTCAACTCTATCAGAAGATTGCCGAGGAACATGCTGCAATTGCAGCTCAAAGAGAAGCCGAACAATTAGCTTACGAGGCTACCTCTGTTGTAAATGATGTAAATCCGGACCACGTGTATTAACCTTGCTACATAAGCTAAAATATGCAGTTGCGTTTTAATCTAGTATTAAAAACTCTATATATATTTTATTACAAATTCAAGAGACTCAATATTAATGAGCAATTAGGTTTTTAACGAAGCAAATAATATTTGAAGAGATCGTTTTCTTTAACTGCGTACAGTGTTATGTACAGAAATAATATTCTATATTGAACTATGTAAGATGTTTTTATTATAACAAGAAGTATCCTACTTTTTAAAAAATAAAATTCAAGAAATGGAAATGATGTTTGATGGTTGAATATATTAGGTGTATATACAGGGTGTTCGACAACAGGTGGGCAAAATTTTAAGGGGTGATTCTAGGGATCAAAATAAGACGAAAATCAAGAATAACGAAATAGTGTTTGCGGCTTTGTTTTCCAGTAATTAACGTTTAAACATTCGAGTAAAAAGCGCCTGAAACCTGCAACCCGCTCTGCATCGACGACTGAACATCAGGTCAGCAGGGGTCGGTAGAGTCATAACCAAGAAGTTTCTACTATTCAACGATTCTTGGCTATGACTGTACCTTCCCCTGTTGACTTGACGAACTAAAAAATTACTATAGTTATACGTTCTATATGGTAATATTGCAATCCCGAAAATACTTTTCTGAATTTAAACTATTGTTTCCCAATTAAAAAATATATAAATCTTTTTATAGTAGCTCTTAGCTTGATATCGCTTTCTAAAAGTTATCTTCAGAAAACGATATCAATTACCAGGTCACACCACGTGGAGGTGGCTACGTTAGTGACCCACCCTAAAATCATAAGAACGTGAAACCATTCAAAACAGACAACATAAAATAAAAATTTAAGCAATACAATCTTGAAATAGAAAATAAAATTAACATCGTAATATCAGAAACAATTGAGAAAATAATAATAATTTAACAATAAAATGCTGTAACGGAAAACATAATTATTAGGATTAGATATACAATAACGTGAAGCCATACAAAACAGACAAACTAAAATAAAAATTTAAACAATACAATCTTGAAATAGGAAATAGAATTAACATCCTAATATCAGAAACAATTGAGAAAATAACAATTCAACAATAAAATGCTGAAATAGAAAATATAATTAACATCATCATTTCTGTAACAATTAACAAAATAACAAGATAACAATTCAACAATAAAATGCTGAAATAGAAAATATAATTAACATCCTAATATCAGAAACAATTGAGAAAATAACAATTCAACAATAAAATGCTGAAATAGAAAATATAATCAACATCATAATTTCTGTAAGAATTAACAAAATAACAATTCAACAATAAAATGCTGAAATAGAAAATATAATTAACATCATAATTTCGATTACAATTGAAATGAAAAATGCTGAAATAGAATATATAATTAACATCATAATTTCGATTACAACTGAAATGAAAAATGCTGAAACAGAATATATAATTACCATTACAATCTCAGGGTAGGTTTTAAATAAATAGAACATAATTAAAATAAGAACATGAAATATAATTGATGTGCAAATCAATAAGAAAAGAATAATTTATTTCAATAAAGCAATAAACGAAAATGAAATAGCGGAAATAAAATCGCGAGTTGACCATTCAACGAGCTGGGTATTGAACTCGTAAAATGTCGAGTTCAATACGTCCTGGACGGTATTATTCATACCGTTCAAGGAAAAACACAAAAAATGAAAAAACAAATTAGCGAGCATAGTGACAGAATGACTGTCCATCCGAAGATGGAGAGCCATTAGTAGTTCCCCTCTTCTGGGCAAATTTTGCCGGGGCTCTTCAGCATATAGCCTCTTCTTTCTTCGGCAATAGCCTCACAAAAATCACTCGCGAAAATTTTACGTTTGCTCAGACATTTGTAAAAACGTAACACGTAAACGAGCAACGATCCCTTGAATCGCTACTCGCATACCTGCACAATTTTTGCAAATGTCCAAGCACAAAACACTTTTTAATTTCACTTCACTTCACTGCACTTTCACTTTAATACTTCATTTTTGTAATCGGGTCTAGTACCACGACTACGACTTACAAACTAATAAGGCTTGGCCTTGAAAAAATCAAGAGAGAATGCTAAATTAATTAATTGATAAATTAATTAAATTGCATTTTCATCTTTTCTCTTGATTTTTGGTTTCCCAACCCCAGATACAAGCTTCTCACGTATTAGAGGAGAATACGAAGAGAAACATGAAAGCTTGCTCTGGCCCTGCCTACTTATAAACTAAACTCAATCACACCAGAAGTAAACTACCTGCCTGCCTATCGCTATATTTAAAAAAGGGCAAAAATCATTCTCACAAAAATTCACTCCACGGTTCTCATACAACCACCCGGGTGCAAAAATGCCTACACCTAGAGAGAACGTCCCGGGACGCCTCCGACACCCGAGTTCAATTCAACTTTCACACTCTAATAAAATCATACCTTTTTGCTGAAATCGACTGACAAATAATAGTGAACATTATACTAAAGTAATACAATTCATTTTCGTATTCTATTGAATTATCTAATGTAAAAATTTTTCAATTTATTCTTGATAAGTATTTTGTAATGTTATAGTAAGTTAAGATTGTTAATAAACGATACAAATCCCACATCCTAACCACACACACACATGTGGAACTTCTATCGTGGTTCACTATTGGTTCACTACTTTTGTCAGTCGCCAAAATATATTACACTTAAAACTAAACCTTGTCCACCGCCCTCCACCCACGCGAGTACATCTAAGTACCCGAATGAGCTTTGGGCATAAAAATGAACAAGGCCAAAGGTATTTTCACCTACCAGTTTTCTTCATGTGTGCTGAAATGCCTAAGCTAAAACGTATGATTAGCAAAAACTAAAGATGATATTCTCACTTTATTAAAAGTAAGAATATCGGCGAAATTTCACGGCTCCGATTTAGTATATGGGCTGGCCCCCCAGGGGGTTTTATTTTTAATAAAAGTGACTCGACTTTGCAAACATAAAGCTTGAAGAGCAAATAGAAAAGCAAAAAAGCAAAACAGAAAAGCGAACAGAAAAGCAAAATTGAGCAACTGTGACATAAAACATGGTGCACTGCTAATATCAGTTGGCAACGGAGGTTCTTAGGCCCCCTGGACTTGCGCCCTACGCTACATACCACCCACCCCGCCTGGACGTCGTAACGCCAGGACAGGATGCACCCCTTCGCTAAGAGCGCTACCCGCCCGTCCAACACGTTGCATCCAACGGTGTCAGATTGACGGACGCCCATAGTATAGACAAAAGGACTACAGTTTAGAATATGGTAACATATTTTCATATGTTCCGTATTCTAAAGCTGCGCCTGCAAAGGCCTAGTAATGCATGGGTTTATCTCCCATGAGATGGTGTTTCACGGTCTTATGCCGCGGAATCCTTGTAACTAATTTGATTAAATAAATAAAATATTGGATTGAGTTTAAAAACCAAAAGGATTCCCACTAAATACTAGTCAGTGCATTGTCATATTTACTCTCGCGTTGGAAATTTTTCGCAACACTAATCAAAATAGAAAATCCTGATCTAAAATCATGACTAGTACATAAACCTCTAACAGGCTAATATTTCACTATACTGATGAATGATGAGTGTGAATGATGAGTGTTTAGGGTCGAGAACCGTGAACGTGACAGAATGAATTTCAAGTACGAAAGAAAACCTATATAGAATGCTTGAAGAGCAAATACTGAAAAGCAAAATAGAGCAACTATGACGCAAAAATGGTGCACTTCTAATATCGGCTGGCAACGGAGGTTTTCGGGCCCCCTGGACTTACGCCCGACGCTACATACCACCCACCCCGCCTAGGAAAGGATGCACCCCTTCGCTAAGAGCGCTACCCGTCCGTCCAACACGTTGCATCCAACGTGTCAGATTGACGGACGCCCATAGTATAGGCAAAAGGACTGCAGTTTATTAAATGGAACATATGGATGTGCGCCACATCCTAAACTGCGCCTTGAAAGGCCTAGTAATGCATGGTTTTATCTCCCATGAGATGGTGTTCACGGTCTTATGCCGCGGAATCCTTGTAACTAATTTAATTAATTAAATAAGACATTGAGTTTCAAAACCAAAAGGATTCCCACCGAATACTAGTAAGTGCACTGTCATAGCTACTCTCGCGCTGGAAATTTTTCGCAACACTAATTAAAATAGAAAATCCTGATCTAGCAACATGACTAAAGGGGAGCTTTAAATTATGCTTGAAGAGCAAATACTGAAAAGCAAAATTGAGCAAATATGACTCAAACATTCGTCCACTGCTAATATCAGCTGGCAACGGAGGTTCTTAGGCCCCCTGGACTTACGCCCGACGCTACATACCACCCACCCCGCCTGTTTAAGGCTCTAGGCCCAGGCAGAGTGCACCCCTTCGCTAAGAGCGCTACCCATCCATCGAACACGTTGCATCCAACGTGTTCGAGTGATGGACGCTCATAGTATAGGCAAAAGGACTTTAAGACAGCTTAGCGTATGGGATGCAACATACTTAAATGTTCCGTACTCTATGGCTGTGCCTGAAAAGGCCTAGTAATGCATGGTTTTATCTCCCATGAGGTGGTGTTCACGGTCTTATGCCGCGGAATCCTTGTAACTAATTTTATCACATAAAAACCAAAAGGATTCCCACCGAATACTAGTCAGTGTATAGTCATATTTACTTTCGCGCCGGAAATTTTTCGCAACACTACTTAAACTTGAAAATTCTAACGGGGTAATATTTACCCTCGCGTTGAAAATTTTTCGCAACACTACTTAAACTTGATAATCCTAACGGGGTAATATTTACTCTTGCGTTGACAATTTTTCGCAACACTACTTAAACTAGAAAATCCTAACGGGGTAATATTTACTCTCGCGTTGAAAATTTTTCGCAACACTACTTTAACTTGCAAATCCTAACGGGGTAATATTTCACTACACAAGGGTATGCGGGTGGATAAACGATTATGTGATAGAGTTCATGAGGCTGAAGTGCGAATGATGAGTGTTTAGGGTCGAGAACCGTGAACGTGACAGAATGAATTTCAAGTTCGAAAGGGGAACTTTATACAATGCTTGAAGAGCAAATACTGAAAAGCAAAATTGAGCAACTACGACGCAAACATGGTGCACTGCTAATATCAGCTGGCAACGGAGGTTCTTAGGCCCCCTGGACTTGCGCCCGACGCTACATACCACCCACCCCGCCTGGACGTCGTAACGCCAGGACAGGATGCACCCCTTCGCTAAGAGCGCTACCCGCCCGTCCAACACGTTGCATCCAACGGTGTCAGATTGACGGACGCCCATAGTATAGACAAAAGGACTACAGTTTAGAATATGGTAACATATTTTCATATGTTCCGTATTCTAAAGCTGCGCCTGCAAAGGCCTAGTAATGCATGGGTTTATCTCCCATGAGATGGTGTTTCACGGTCTTATGCCGCGGAATCCTTGTAACTAATTTGATTAAATAAATAATACATTGGATTGAGTTTAAAAACCAAAAGGATTCCCACCGAATACTAGTCAGTGCATAGTCGTATTTACTCTCGCGTTCGAAATTTTTCGCAAAACTAATTAAACCTGAAAATCCTGATCTAGAAACATGATTGGTACATTAATATCTAACGGGGTAATATTTCACTACACTAGGGTATGAAGGTGGGTAAATGATTATGTGATAGAGTTCGTGAGGCTGAAGTGTGAATGATGAGTGTTTAGGGTCGAGAACCGTGAACGTGACAGAATGAATTTGAAGTACGAACGAAGAGCTTTCTACAATGCTTGAAGAGCAAATACTGAAAAGCAAAATAGAGCAACTATGACGCAAAAATGGTGCACTTCTAATATCGGCTGGCAACGGAGGTTTTCGGGCCCCCTGGACTTACGCCCGACGCTACATACCACCCACCCCGCCTAGAACAGGGTGCACCCCTTCGCTAAGAGCGCTACCCGCCCGTCCAACACGTTGCATCCAACGTGTCAGATTGACGGACGCCCATAGTATAGACAAAAGGACTGCAGTTTATTAAATGGAACCTATGGATGGGCGCCACATCCTAAACTGCACCTTGAAAGGCCTAGTAATGCATGGGTATATCTCCCAGAGATGGTGTTCACGGTCTTATGCCGCGGAATCCTTGTAACTAATTTAATTAATTAAATAAGACATTGAGTTTAAAAACCAAAAGGATTCCCACCGAATACTAGTAAGTGCATTGTCATAGTTACTCTCGCGCTGGAAATTTTTCGCAACACTAATTAAAATAGAAATTCCTGATCTAGCAACATGACTAAAGGGGAACTTTAAATTATGCTTGAAGAGCAAATACTGAAAAGCAAAATTGAGCAAATATGGCTCAAACATTCGTCCACTGCTAATATCAGCTGGCAACGGAGGTTCTTAGGCCCCCTGGACTTACGCCCGACGCTACATACCACCCACCCCGCCTGTTTAAGGCTCTAGGCCCAGGCAGGGTGCACCCCTTCGCTAAGAGCGCTACCCATCCATCGAACACGTTGCATCCAACGTGTTCGAGTGATGGACGCTCATAGTATAGGCAAAAGGACTTTAAGACAGCTTAGCGTATGGGATGCAACATACTTAAATGTTCCGTACTCTATGGCTGTGCCTGAAAAGGCCTAGTAATGCATGGTTTTGTCTCCCATGAGGTGGTGTTCACGGTCTTATGCCGCGGAATCTTTGTAACTAATTTTATCAAATAAAAACCAAAAGGATTCCCACCGAATACTAGTCAGTGTATAGTCATATTTACTCTCGCGCCGGAAATATTTCGCAACACTACTTGAACTTGAAAATTCTAACGGGGTAATATTTACTCTCGCGTTGAAAATTTTTCGCAACACTATTTAAACTTGAAAATTTTTCGCAACACTACTTTAACTTGAAAATCCTAACGGGGTAATATTTCACTACACAACGGTATGCAGGTGGATAAATGATTATGTGATAGAGTTCGTGAGTATGAAGTGCGAATGATGAGTATTTAGGACCGAGAATCGTAAACGTGACCACCCCCTTTGGGGGGGCCAACCCATATACTAAACTGATGCCAATTTCACGAGTAAAATCGGAAAAACGTTTCAATTTCAAGAGCGATTTCGTTATCAAAGTAAGTAGTTATAATAATAAATAGTATTCATGCTTATTACTTTGATATCGAAATCCGCTCATCGCGAAATAAATTCTTGTACATATAAAAAAGAAAGTGTATTGTGAAGTCGGAGGGTCATCCGACTTCTCTACATTTTTAAACTCGAAATCTATATATGTAAATATGTACAAGAAAACCCTATCCTGAGCTAAGGCATAAAATACACAAAAAAGCAATTTGCACGATTATCATTGTATAAAATGATACAGTGATATTCGTGGGTCACTATGCTCGCTCAAAAAATAAAAATTACAACCAATTCCCGTGTCGCTACGGACCATTCGTCCTACGACATGATGGGAACCGGAGGAACTTTAAAGCATGCGACTCACCGATCGTTGACTTGCACCACTGCAATCGCCACGCATCTTATTGTTAGATTGATCCATAGCTCGCCTGTTGGCTCGTCAAAGAAACGGTATCCCCACTGGCCAAATCACTCATCTGAAAGCATAAAAATTACGATTCTTGAACGATATATGTTTTCTCTCAATTTGTTGTAGTTAATATGCTAATACATAGGATAATTCAAAAATATGCATGCAAAACTATATGGGAATAACTACACCTTAAAACACGGTAAAACACATGCAAATACATCCCAAAACACTCGAAGACCAAAACCATAGAACACTATAAAATATTTGCAAAATTATAGTAAAACACATAGGGTACCAATCCATAAAACCTACTAATAAATCCGTATAAATATGTCAAAACACAAAGGGTACTACTCCATAAAACCCACTAATAAATCCGTATAAATATGCCAAAACACATAGG
Source organism: Osmia lignaria lignaria (assembly GCF_051020975.1). Lineage (NCBI taxonomy): Eukaryota > Metazoa > Arthropoda > Insecta > Hymenoptera > Megachilidae > Osmia > Osmia lignaria. The sequence continues at coordinate 11,199,797 of NC_135037.1, read as the reverse complement.
GTACCACTCCATAAAACCCACTAATAAATCCGTAAATATATGCCAAAGCACAAAGGAAACCACACCATAAAACATAATAAAGCACATGCAGGTACATGGGGTACCACACCACACAGCACACTAATGCACTTGTATAAAAATGTCAGAACACATGGGTGACCACACCATAAGACGCACTAATATATCCGTATAAATATTCCAAAACACAAGGGAAACACTATAGGAAACACCATAGCCACACATAGAAACACTTATGGTAACACACTGATAAATCCATGCACGAATATCCATAGTGTCAACCCGTACCGGTATATGTTTGGCACCTCCATCCGTATCCTTCGGCGGTCGCGATAAGACTGACTAGATTTGACCTTCCTCCAGGTCGCGCGCGAACCGGCGCGCGGCGCGCGCAATCAAGCATGACGTTCCGCTTCACCGGTTCCGCAGATTTAAATATTTCTATCTGATAATTGTTAATATTTGTTTAATTATTATTTTATATTTTACAATTGTTTATTAATCAAATTATTGTTATATCTATTTAAATTGTTTATTTCTTTACATATCCGCGTGGGTATATTGCAAAATTTTGTTTAATTATTCTATTAAAAATTATTTAATTATTATGTTTAATTTTACAATTGTTTATTAATGAAACGAACGAACTGCGCCCTACAGAATGAACGAGAAACTAAATTTCTGGTCTGTTTTACCTTTTTGACGTCTTTTGCGAGTGAAAAATCAACGAAATCGTAGTTTTCGGTTTTTGTCTAAACGAAAGCTTGTACACCATCCCCTGGGTGCTCGTTTTGCTCTATCCGACCCAAAGAATGGCGCTCTGGTCTCTATTTGGACATTCATTTCGCAAAAATGTTTATATTACAAATAAATTAATGCAGGTGAGTCCGATCCGCCATTTTCTTGACTGTGGACTTTATAACTTTTTGACGATTTGGGTGAAATAAGGACCAGAGCGCCATTCTTTAGGGCCTTCTGGACACGTCCCTCAAATTTTTTTGCATTCTGTTTAGAAATGACGACGAAAACCGAAAACTCGCGTCTAGGGATTTTTCTAGGGACTGTCGGTAAAGTTTTCGACGCTCGCATCGCGTTAAGTTAGTTACTAATCACTATAGATTTCCGGAAAGAAAATGGCGGGAAATTTCAAAATCCCAAGTTTGAATATATTAATATTAACATAAATTAAAAAAAAAATTAATATAATTTTTAATTTTTATTATAAAATTTACTATATAAGTAGAAAATATTCGTGATGAAATAAATATTATATAATATTTTTCTAAGTAAATGTTTATATGCGAGTAGTGGGGTTTTTTTTTTAGAACAGCATATTCTCTAGGAAGATTTATCATATTGGCGACAAATAGTACTTATTTCTCAGTTTACTTCAGAGCATTCGAAACCATTTAAGAAGGTAGTAATTGCGTTTTATATTTTCCTCAAAACCAATCATAATGTCAAGAAAACGCAAATTATTAAGTATAAGTGAAAGGTGTCGTATTTGTCTCGTTGAACATGGTTGCATGAGTAATTTATTCGATGAAAATGTGCAATCAAAACTAGATGATCTAAGTAAATGCACTTCCATCAATGTATGTATACACTACTATTTTAACATAAAGATTTACTTATATGTGTTTTTTTATCATACAAATTTGAAAATTATTTTTATAGATTAAGGATGAAAATGGTTTGCCGGATATTATTTGCCATACATGTCTTTATAAATTAGATATGTGGAATGAATTCAAAGAGCAATTCATAAGATCCAATCAAATGCTATTGAGTCAATTAGAAATTGTTGAAACTTCAAATGATAAGGTGAGAATAAAAAATTAAAAGATTTAATTTGCTATAAAAATTAGGCTGTGAAAATATTTTTTAATTTCATATAAAAATATTTGCTTATGTGTACACAATAACCTTTTATACTTTTATAACAGAATTCAGAATTAAAGAAAGCACATGGCGATTTAGATCAAAGTGGAGAAAACAGTCTCTCTGATGCTTCTGATAAGGTATCAATATCACTACCAATATATGTACCAATAAATAACCTGATTTCTCTCATGAATGATTTAAACTATTTACAAAAATATTTTTTCCAGAAGAAATCAAAATCAGAAGTCCCTCCACTGATACCGCTAGACTTTGCAAACAAAGATAGTGTAGTTGATCAAATAATGCTCAATGAGATGTACATATCAGAAGATGATGTCACATCATCTAAAGATTCCTCACAGAGAGCTCATGACAAAGATAACGTAGAAGCAAAGTCATCCCAGGTTTTGAGTAAGGTTAAAATCTTTATGGCAAGGCGTAACAGAACATTGGAACAAAGGAAGGCATCAACACAGAGATGGGTTGAGAGGAAAAAAGCTCTTTTAGCTGCAACAGGAGAAAGTGTTTCAGACACAGATTCCATGACATCGGATGATATTCAATTGACACCAGTGCAGAAAGCAAGAGCAAAAACAAATTTGGATAAAGAAACTGAGAAGCAGAAGAGATTAGCAAGAGCTCTAAAGAATTTAGAAATTGATATGATAGATAACTGCAGTATAAAAAATAAAGATGGTTTTATGAGTATGGACACTGATTCTGATACACGCAGAACACGGTCCTTCAAAGATGTTAATTCTGATGCTTCATGTAAAAATAATTCCTTAAAAGGGGAGGTGAAAAATGATTCCAAGGAGAAGGAAAATTCTCCGAGAGTAATGTCATTGAAGATAGGCGAAATAGAAATCGCCGAAGATTCATTCAAGTCCTCTTCATTGAAATCAGAATTGAAGATTGGAGGTACTACATATATTGTTACTTCTACGCTCACAGAGTCTCATTACCTAAACAAAGCAAATCTGAACAGTCTCTTAAAGGAATGCAAAAATGGAAGTAGTGAACAGAATCTTAGAGAGAAGAATACTGATATCATTGATGCTGTGCAGCTTCGTAGAATAAATCCAATTCCAACAGATTCCACTGATAAAAAGTGTATTGAAAGGTGCTTGAATATTGAAATAGAAGGAACAGAAATAGAAGTCTTAAAAAGGGTACAAGTTGAATTGGCAGATTTCGTAAAGAAAGAAATGAAACAGAGATTAATTGGTACGAATATTGATAAGAAAACAAGGAACATTTGCCAAAATTCACATAACACTTTAGACCAGCAATTGAAGAGTATTGTAGAAAAAACTATAAAGAAAAATTTTGAATCTTCCGTGATGAGAAGCTGTGATGCTCCTCAGACTCCTGGGAGGGTTTCGCCCACATTTATACAGGAAGTAATGAATTCTCAAAAATACCAACCAAAAGTTGTGTTGAAACGTTTAGATATAACGAAAGAAAGTAAGCAACGCAATATCAATAACATGCACCTTGCAATAAAACGTACAGTTAAGGGTAAGCTTGGTGGACCATTCAGTATGGTTTCACATAAGCGTCAGAGTGTTCCGCCGATAAGGTATAATGATTACAATACTTCTCCATTGGACTCTGATTCAAATTTATCAGAAGAAACAGGAACGTCTGGAATAGAAAATAATCATAATGTACAAAAATCACAAAATAGTAATGTGGCAAAGCACATTGAACAACTTAATGAACAGCGAATGGATCGGCAAGAAAATGTATGCAAAATAAATTCATCGAGCAGTGAAAAACATGTATGCGGTGTATGTCAAGAGTCATTTAATAATTACAATGATGCTGCGATTCATATTCGTACACACAAAACAGACACCATATCAAAATCCAATAAACATAAGATGATGCGATGTAAAAGATGTCATGAGATAGTAGAAGCGAGGTTTGTGAAGGCTCATATTTGTAAATCTACGAAACACGTACATAAATGTTACGTGTGTAATTCTACGTTCCGAACTGAGAAACTTTTGGTGCGTCATTTGGAAAGCCATGATCAGTCTGAATTTAATATAGAGAACATAACAAAAGGAGATTCTCAGAAGTTGAATGTATTAAATTCTAAATCTAAGAATCAAGTTTCGAAAGAAGAAAATAATATAAAATTGGATAAAGGATTGAAGGAAGATGCTATGTCAGAAAGCGAAAGGCCAAAGAAGACGTACACCTGTTTTGTATGCGATAAAATATTTACAGATGAAGAAATATTGAAAGACCATTTACAGAAACATTGTGATGACATGAGCGAAGGCGATCAGAGTCCTGGTAAAGAGCAGTACCAGTGTGCGATCTGTGGAGATTCTTTAGATTCTGAAGACGCTCTGGAAGCACACGTTGAAAAACATTTGTTCGACGAAGAAGATGATAATCCCAATCTCATTAACATCGCTAATGAAAATGAAAAATCGAAGGATGAAATTTATCAGTGTGTACAGTGTTCAGAGATATTCAATTCAGAAATGTTGTTAGAAATGCATATGCAAGCTCACGAAGAAGAAGTTGCGATAGCAGAATGGGAAAAGCAGGGAATAAAGACCTATGAGTTTCAATGCGTGATATGCGATGAACTTCTTGAAACCGAAGAAGATTTAACAGAACATTTAAATATACATAATAGTGATGGGCATGTTTGTCAGTTATGTGACAAACCGTTTTCAAGTTTAGAAGATTTACAGAATCATGTTGCGACACATTAATGCAATTTTGCAGTTCATTGAAAACATACAGATTGTATTAAGCAACATAATTGATATATTAATACGTTCGTGTATCATTTACTACTCTTTGATTTTGTATTTAAAAAGCATCTTTTTAAATTTAAATAATATGATACATGTAAATACCAGTATGTAAGTATATACAGGTTGTTCTCATTTTAGTTATTAAACTTTATTGCACTTACTTGATTTTGTATCTGCATATCTAGATAGGTATAGCTTACAATAGATAAACATAAAGATGGTATGTGAAGTATATACGAGGATTTTCTTTTTCATTTCAATAATAATTTTGTTATCATACAATGCTTTTTAGAATGAATTAGTTCTTCAATAATTTAATATTTCATATCTATATATGAGTATATTAAGTTGATGTATACATACATAATAAAACATTGTTTCCTGATAAATATAAATTAATTATGCATAAAGTACGGCTTTATTTTGAACAAAATACGAGTTGTAATATAAAATATGCTAGAGAATAGAATTGATAAATAAACATTCGTATATAAATCTTAATGTGTTTTGTTCTATGGAATCTAAATCATGTATATTACACACTATGCAAATAATATACATATTTTTTATACGACATAGTGTTTTATGTTAATTTTTTCCTTCTAACAACTTTATTGTGGTGTAATACCCCTGGGTATGGTATAATAGGGACCCCTGAACCGAGTTACGCCATTGTATACCTTAGTTTTTTCTTCTTTCAAATATAATCAGCGTTTCCAAAAAATGTCATCGATGCCTGATTTATTATGCAATATATCATACATATTCTATTTATTAAGTTATACATAATAAAATTTATACACAAACTAGAATCTATTTAACAACATTATTGGAATCGTGAACACTCTTTACAGAAAATAATTTGGAGGACTAATGATGTAAACAATTACAAAAATCAGTCGCTGGCTGAATTGTAAATGTTATTTTATATATATATATATATATATATATATATATATATATGTATATTCTACCATATTTACATAAATACTGTGTATAGTGACACGGTCGTTCATTCGTGAAGAATAACTAGTAATTTATATCACTATATTTATATATATTATATATATATATATCATTGAAAATTTGACTTTGTACGTATACAAGTCAACTTTTCTGAGCGCATCGCGAAAACAAAAAATATTTTTTGTATAAACAACATTTTTGTTAAAGCTGACTCTAACCATGTTTGAATTCATTTTTCATTGTATGTAAAACTATATAAATGCTTCACCCTTCGAATCATTTTTAAATCTACACAGTCCGTTTGGTTTCACAATTACTTCACAACACTGTTGTCTATTCACTAAACTTAAAGACATCTCTATACTAAATATTTTGAAAGCATGTAATTCGTGAAGGTACATTGATTATGAAAAAAAAAAAAAATTCATTTCAATACATCATTTTGCGCTTTCATTTCCATTCCTTAGGTCGTGATTATGGTTACTAGAAAAAGTGTAATGATTACATGAAATGACATATATCTAATTTTTATATAAAATTGTTTTTCATTTAACAAAGATATTATGATTTCATAACTGAAACAGTGCTTCAATGTAAAAAGATTATGTACAAAAAAGTACAATAATAATGACGCAAGTTATAAAACAAGATACAACTTTAATTAGAATTTATAAATTTTTAAAAACTTCATCCCTTACAAGTAAATTTTATACGTTATAGCCGTGATGCTTTATTTTTGATTAGAAACAAAAAAAAAAACGAGTTTGACAATTTTGGGTCCCAAATATATTATGTAGCTCTGTATAGTGCCAAGCATAGGAGATTTTCCCAGGGAAAACTTTACTTAATATTTTTAAAAATGTTATGTTTTGAAACTATAGAGATTTATTCATAATACGTGATAACTCTCAAGTGTAATAGATAGTGGTAAGGTTTCTTTCCCCCAGATCGTCATTTTTCCTAGGAAAGCCTCCCATGTTCGGTACTATACATTAAATTTTAATGTACGGATTTTTCGACGTTTCGCTTTCAAACATCATAAAATATCAACTTCATTGAACAATTGCAACTTTACATATCATTACGTTCTTAAATCTATTATATACAACGATACCATTCATGAAAGAACAGATTTGCAATAGTATCATTTGAATAACAATAAATTAAGTATACCTCTATCTCTCGCTCTCATAGCGTTCGCCCAATAATTTTGTTTATAGCAATAATGGTAATAATAATGAGTCGAAAAAACGTATGATTGTACATTATTCCGAAGTTTAACTTAATATACTCGTGTTATCCATCTTATTGTTTAGCGCTATATATATTTGATGGATATAGAGAACCCTAGCTATCTATGAGAAACCATTACTCCTAAGAGTAAAAGTTTCTTTTCACTTCTGAGGAAAAGAATAAGTCGTTTTTTCTCGTTTCAATGTTATCAACATTTCAATAATAATTTCATCGAACTGGAATGAAAGTATTTATCAGAGCCATTGGCGTGACCAGGATGGGCTAGGTTTCTCCAAAAATTTGGACTGACCATCCGTTGCATTTTGAAATTTGAACCTTATGATTATGAAAGTTTGGATTTTAGGATTTCAGAATTCCAAAAATTTCGAGCGACCTGTCCTACCCCATCCAAAAATCTTAGCTACGCCACTGATCAATGTTACAGATTAAGTCATTTTTTATGGGACTGAGGAGGGAGTACTCGAAATTATATTTCCGATGACTGTTGTATGACAATATCTTTGATATCAATGATTTACGCGTGTTTTAATAATATTTTAGAATATTAGTTACTCATAACATCGAACTGTTCAGATTTCTGTCTGTTTTAGCGATCATCATGTATCACACAAAAATGAATAATCTCTAATAAATATAGAGTCTCGTGCAACTCTCTTATCTAACAACATTTACAAATTTCAATGAAGGCGCTATTTCATAGAGAAATAAACAACAAAATAAGAATTCCTTTTTCTTGTTTTCGTTACGCGATACGTATTAAGTAACTAACAGTGTTTATGAAATTTGGCTTCACGTGATGATTTACTGAGACACGAGGTCTACGTAGTTTGCGGGATAAAGACCCACTCTACCATCTTTTCGTCCTTTACACCATCCTTGTTCATCTTCGTCTTCTAATTTTTCAAACATGTCACCTGTGAAAGAGTGTACAAAACATTCATTCTTTAACTATTTTATAGTTAAATATTCGCCATATTGCCGATTGTGCAAGTTTTCAGGCGGATGTTCATACACACTAGCAGAGCCGGTGCAAGAATTTTGCTACCCTGTGCAATAATATATTTTGCCCCTCTAAATATTTAAAAAAATGTACTAAAGTGTGGTCTATCAAAAAATAACACTTATGGCATATTAATTTTGGCACTTGTGGTAGTCACGTAATTTTGATACCTAGTTGTAATTCTGGTTTTTCTCATACCTTGCTTAAAGCTAAGCTCGTCAGCTTCAGCTCCTTCATAGTCATACAACGCACGCACAAGAACTCCAGGTTCTCCATTATCCACCAACGGTTCACCTCCATCTTCATCCCATTCCTCTTCTTCAAATGGATTTGATTCTTGCTTAGCGTTTGTACCGTTACTAAGAAAAAAGGGTATACGTCAGATGTAAACACTTTGAACTGAGAACATATAGAAACTTTCATGATATTTTTTCTTCATTTTTAGGATTGCATCAACCTTAATGTTATTAAACGAATAAAACGAAATGAAATGAAAAATGTCAATTTATTATTTATTTCCTCGCAGTGCGGTAAAATTAAGTATTAAAAATACGTTTAACACTCACGTAATCGTGGAAGTCCTGTTGACTGAATTACCATCGTGATTATTCTTCTCAGAAGAATGTTTACCAGAACTGATCGTGTCGGTTTTGTTATCTCCCTGACCACTGTCCGTTGATATTACCCGGGATGTTGGTTTCGATTTTGATTTGTTATTAACAGGTGGGAACTCCTGTATCAATGGAAGAACATAATTCAACCCTGTTTTCATGGAATTTCTATTTAGTGCTTCAGACCGTATACGAATATTAAAATCATGCGTGCAATCAAGTACGTATGATAATACTGAACCATTATTTACATAAGTAAATAATGATTGATAAGCTCGTATGTACAGTTCTTATTTTATTAAATTGCATTACGTTTTTGTTGTTATTTTTAACACGGTTCGTGCCTGATGAAATTATTAAAGATTAATGTGTTACTTTGGAAAAGCTGATTTCCTTTGCAAATGATGATAACTATATCTTTATAATTATTATGATAACATTATCGAAATTTAATGGAATTTTTCGTATAATAACAGAAAAGCTGATTTTTTTCTAAAATAAAAATTTCATCTTTTCTCTGAAAAAGGACAGCCGTGCATAAGAATTTCTCTTTGAAACAATTTGAACGCATGCTTGAACTCACACTTGCGCAAAGTATAAAAGATTTTTTAATTTTCTACACAGAGTAATTCATGGTTTCTAACAGTTACCATTCTCGTAACTAGGATTTTTTTTCTAGAGTGAGCTTGGTTCCTCAGAAATTTTGAAAATTTGTAATTTAAAAATTATAGGTTTATGAACTAGGCTTAACAAATCTGAGATTTTACGTGCAAGAACAAGCGCATAGCCGGTTACGGTTAATTCAATGAGGTTAGACGAGCCAGAAGCTTAAAAAGGAAACCCATCCTCGATGACCTCGTCCTGCCTGTCCGTTATGACACTATGTTCATGGTTCTCGATTAAATAGAGTAAAAGAAGCTTGCATATTTTCTGTCTAGTTCATTCACGGCATGTATTAGCATAAGCGAATCGATGGTGTAAAACATAACAAAACTTTACATGCAGATCCTCGCCGACCGGGCGTTGATTGATGAGCGTGATGGAGCCAGCCGGAAGTGCCTCCTTCGACTTCGAGCCTTTGGTGATGTCACGGAATTCCTCTGTGTAGTCCTGCATAATAGCAATGCCCAAAAAACAATCACATGCATGCATTCCAGGAGATATGTCGATCGTCTCGAGGGGGGATATAGTTTTTAAGCTTTAAATGGGGTACGAAGCAGGTATTTTTATCGCGTTTCTGCTTGTACAGTGACAAGAATGGGTGCTTTTTTTAGGTAAAGAGAACTGTATGGTAAGATAGACCTCTTGATTTACTTTTATTCTTCAATAAAACATCGAGTATGAGGATTAATAATAATAGGCACTCCGAATAATTTAGGTGTTCCTTACCTAAAAAAGGGATCTATGGTCGTCACTGTACAGAAATACCATCAACGAAAAGAAAATTCTTTTTTTCATCTATATAATTTTGGAAAATCAAGAAAAAAAAAATAAGAATAGGTATACTCGTCTGTAGTCTCCCACCACTTGGATGTAAACGTTTACATCCAACAATTTGAATGAACAATTACTGTTATTCGTACTTTCCAGTCATATACTAAATTTTATAATATATTTATAATAATTAAAAATTATATTATTGCTGTTCAATATTACTTTCCCTTATATCACTATTTTTCCCGAGAAAAGCCTGATTTGATCGCAAGTGTGCAATTATGGGTTAGAGATTTGTTAGACGGGGGAATACGTTTATTAATTATGTTTTCCAACTTATAAATATAAGATTTTGAGCGATTGAAAATATCGTTATTTTAGATTTTTATAAACAACAAAATTGCAAAATATTGAGACACATAACTAACGGATAATATTAATACAGTTATAAAAAAAAAGGGAAGAACAACTCTACAGCTATGTTTTTCTAATATTAGATATCCAATCATGAGCAAGGGTTTACATGCGATAATAAGAATCTGCAATGCGTACATTAATATCTGATTACATTACCTCGAATTGTGGCCAGTTCATAGCCATATTTACACCATGATTATTCGACCACCATTTCAAATCCTTTTCATGGTCTGCATTGTTGATTGTGTGATAGAATTCCTCGTATATTTGTGGAAGTCTGTAAACATTAAACAACAATATGAAATTTATTTAAAGAAATAAAAATCTGAATTAACAACCTATGAATTATAATTTATTTCATTTAATTTTAATTTTTTTTTAGAATTATTCAAATTCTTTAACGTACCACTAGTTAAGAATCACTATACTACAGGGTATTATTCAGAAATGCTAGTGCATCATTGTTAACGTAATTCAAACTTGATCTAATATATAAAAAATGTATAATTACACTGGGTCTTGAGATATATTGAGACACTTGTGGATGCCAAAGAGAACTTCTTTGAAGAATTGGAGTCTCTGCGCCTCCATTTCTTGACACTTCTCGAACACCTGGGTCATATCTTCCATATATTTAGGATTGTACTGATTAATTTCTTGTAGAGCTGCTTCGTACTTCTCTTTCGCTTTCTGTACTTCTTCCTTCGTTTTCTGCACCCTATCTTGCATTTTCTTCACCTGCCAATTTAAACGAAAAAACAAGGATGATTTTTGGGGGTACATGATATATCGCAAGGGCTACATCAAAGGGTAAAGATCTTGGTACAAACCCACATTTGCAAGCTGGTCGACAATAAAAGAAATTATTATGCATTAATTTTCGATTGAAAAATATGCACGTTCTCGTGTCTAATCGTATCACAAGTGTCGAAACGTGTTCTGAATGCAATATTCTCGCGAATTATGACAATCTCCAATTCTTTACCCTCAAGCTTACAAAGCAGTGTTGGATATCAATCAATTAAAATTTTTTGAAAGTTCAATTGATAATCAAATATTTCAATCGCTAATTGCATTAAATATTGCCCAACACTGCGACAAAGGAATACCTATAGAAAAGTAAGCGTGATATGTATACATCGACGTAACAATGATTATTTTCTGAGGTGGAACATGTTCCTTAGTGGAATTTTGAAATTTTTAAACATCATGGTTTTGAACTTTTGGAATTTGAAATCTAGATCTAGTTACGCCAATGCCTTTACGTCAAATAAAAAATAAATAGAACTACACGTGCGACAGTAAATACAATAAACCGTGTAAATTGTTTTCTATTGTCTGTACAGTGTTCTGTAAAATTCTGTAGGTACCTGTGTATGTATATAAATTTTATTATCAAAATTAAATGTGTGTCATTAAAATGATGTATTACAAAGGGTGTGTGAAATGGTAATTGTACCGTAAAGAGCAGTGTTCTAAAACATGTAATTATTAAAGCCGGCGTTAAAAAAACAGTCATGCACAATAATGACTTAACGATATTTAGTCGTTTTGTTTTTCTTACCTTATTGTAATCATCGAAGGTATTCTTTACAATTCTTTACGGTACAAAGTGTGTTTTGTGTGCAGAAATCGAAATATTTGCAAGATCTATTCAATTGAAAATGCAGGTTTATTAAATTAAAGGAAGTAATTAATAAAGCGTTTTAGAGTTATTATTTAGATGTGCAAGTATTTTTTTTTTAAGTTGTATTTCTATTTTCATATTAATATTTAAAGAAATGATAGACATTGTTTAAAATAATTAGAGGATCACAGTAATTAGAAAATCATTAATTGCAGATGGTGTTGTATCTTTTATACGATGTTCTATAAAATTATAGCTCTGCCCCAAATTTTAGTTTCAATACTTTCGAGTGGTGCTAAGCAAGCAGTTGTATGTTTCTTGTTTGTTATTCAAATAATTCAATCCGAAGTTTAGCTCAAGTTATTAGCATACTTGAGTACTTTTATGCATCAACAAATTGTACGATATATTCAATGCGATTCCCTAACTGTTTTGAACAATTGTGAACAGTTTGAAACATATGTTTAAAAGCATTGTGTTCTATGTGTATATACTACGATAATCTACGCAAAGAAAGCATTGAAACAGAGAATTCGCTTACCAGCTGTGCTTTCTGTAACGAAAGATAAGAAAGAACGTTAATCGATAAACATGCCGCATGCAATATTATTATACATACAAGCTGAACGTCTCCTATTTTAGATTTCGCAAAGGTTTTTCGTAATCTCAGGCCCCATGCACCACATCCACAAACTGTCATCTAAAAACGTCGTTAGCCTTCTTTCAGAAGATCGTCTCCCGTTCGCCAATTAATTCATCTTTCGAACAATAGAGACGCACAACGTGCAACATTATCTATCTGCTACACTTCGACTTTTCAAAACAGGTTTCGAATATTTTTATATCAGAAACAGCACGTTCAAGTAAGATAATAAAATGGTAATTCGAGTTTTTTAATGCATATTACCATTGGCGTAACTAGGATTTTACTTCGGGATTTTTAAATTAAAAATTCGAAATTTCAAAACCCCCAAATTTGGAAAATTTTCAATTTATGCCCCCTACCTAGTTACGTCAGCGCATATTATAATGGAATAAAACAGTTTGTTTCTTTGACAGCTAATAAGTACATAACATAATTTAACATTTATCTACGATTAATAACCTAAACGTGCAAGAATCATTCACGAAAATTTTTGAAGCGTTTCGTGGCATTTAGGTCAAGATATAAATATGTATATCAAGGACATGGTATAACACGACATGCAAATTTTTCGATAAAACGAATAACAACACGAGATTTTGTTAACATACGTTTTCAGAGCCTCGGGCCATCTGAAAATAATACTTGCTAAAGAACAGCTGTATCTACTGTATTGAGCCGCGAATGCGTGAATCGAGATGCACACTACTACTGTTGGTACGTACAACACACACGTGTACACATTACATCATTGTGTATTGCGTGTGTGCGTTATGTCTTGTCAAGGATATTGTCGCTTTAAAAAGAATTTAATTGCAGTAATTTAATTTGCAACTGTTACGTACAGAATAATTACTCGTACCGATAGCTTTTATGCGATGCTCAAAATAAATAAAGAATCTTGATTGAATTTCTCAAAATTATTCTCTTGTTAAGTAATAACATATAGAGATAGATATTACGGTTTCGGGTTAATTTCTTAAAAGCGGGTTCAGGTGACTTTTTTGACCCCCCCTCTCCAATTTTGCTATTGTCATATGCAATTCTAAATTGAATGTCGAATACATATTCGAAAAGTTTCTGAATTTCGAGCATTTCTATTTAAAGACACTTCGTGTCTTCATCCGAACCCAGCCGAACCTGTCCGGATCCACTCGATTTTTTCCCGATCGGATCCGATACTTATATACTTTTTGGAAATCGTTTATTGCATATACAAAAAGAATAAATAAAGAAAATGATTAATAAACTAAAATTTACAAAAACGAAAGCAAAATATTCAACTAAAGATCCTCTAATCATTTCGAGCAGCGCGTCAAATCAATTCAAACGTTCAGACTCACTTTTCAATGTAATTTGCGATTCGAAACGATGTTTGTTTGGTGCACCTTTTAAAAGCGAACGAGATGACAAACACATTGTGACTCGAATACGTAATGTGACGATTGCGCTAATCGTCGATAAACGGGAATGACGTAACCCGTCAATAACCGTGATCAATGTTAATCACTAACATCCTTTTTTACCTGGTCCGGCGAAAGTGAACTATCAGCAGAAGCGTTCCTTTCAACGTTCGCTGCGGTTCGTTCTGTTTTACAGCTGTTGTGATATTCGGCTTTCGCTTTTTCCACTTTCTGCAAAAGCTTCGCCCATGGTTTCTGCGCTTTTTTGAAGGCATCCTCCATCTCCTTACGTTCCTTCAGGGTCATCATCGACTGCAATGGGAACCACATCCATGCTACATTAACAATTATGCAATACCTACATGGAAAAGTAAACGTGTAAAACTGTTGAGGAATTTGATGAATTTTGAGAGATCAATTGAGAATTTTAGTAGGTTGATTTTTAATAAATTTTATAAATTTTGATGGATACATATCTGACCCATAACATGAGTCATCGCCATTCTTCCTGAGGAAGCCTAATTTGATAGCAAGTGAACTTAAGGGTTAATTATAATGTACAAACTTAAGATTGTCTTCTTTTAACACTGCAATCATTAAATCTAATTTTTTTTTAACGAGGACATACCTTGTGATAGGTGTCCTTCTGCCACGTTTTCACCTGATGAATGATGTCATTACAGAGGTTCTCTTTGACCTTGAGGTGAAGATCACACAACCTGTCCGATTCAACCAGAACCCCTTTCCACGCTGCCTCGGTAGTGCCATATTCAGGTCCTTTCTCAATCTTATCGTTCCAATTCTTGGACCAATTTTTCAAAGCTTTCGCGTAACTCTTCTCTATCTCCGCCCTTTCTTGGACCAGAGCTATCAAACTGTCGCACAGTTTGTGACCATCCTCGATTCTTTTGGTTGTTCGTTTGTAGTTACCCGGCTCCCAGAAGGAGTCCGAGGTTGCTATCAGCATATTATCGTCGCTGTGATGTGACATCCTAGCCTAATTTGAGAAATTCCTTTCACCTGAAAGCAAAGAAGAAAAAACATATTAACATAATAGCAATTGTGCCCGTATCGTCTGCGTACCGTATACGTATCGTGTCGGTAGCGTTCCGACAATGTTCATTTTAGGTCACATAAACCCGAGAACAATAGGCACAATTCTCTAATTACGATAAAAAGAAAGTACCGTTACGTAAACTTCTTATACTCGACAAAAAATTATACAAAATTAAATTTCATAATACTCTACGTCAATGTTATATTTCCTGCAAAATATAAAAAGATAAGAACAGCATTCTTACAACAGTAATGTTGATACCCTTGCCTACGTACTTATATGTATACGCGTGTGCGCGGAACAGGGATCGATAAAAAAACGAAAAAGAATAGAACGATGCCGGGGAAATGGTTGAAAAAGGGAAAGAAAGAGCGAAAGAGAGGAAGAAGAAAGGTGGGCCGAGGAATGTTGTCGGGTCAGCAGAGCTGAGGGCGTTTATGCTCGATGCGGAGGAGGAGAAGGTCGGATCAAGGTTCCATGGGGTTCGATTTTCGGCGACCGGTGGAACAGGTGAACGAAATGGTTTCCTGTTTCACCTTTCACGTTCACACGTATACGCCAGTGCAACCGTGACGAAGCCACTGCACCTTCACGGAGGATCCTCCGAGTAAGCGGACTACGGATCAGGGACGAGCATCACCGCAATCTTTTCGAGTAAAGGTGTACTGATACCTTATTCACGCGTTGGTCGATACAATATAAATGGATATTCGTATTATTATAAATATTAATTCTTCACCCTGCTATTTTTCACCTTACTAGCTCTATTAAATACAAAATTAATGTAAAATTGTGGTAGGTAAAGATTCTTCAATTTTAATATTTTAGAATCTTAGAATCTAAAAATCACAGACTTTAAAAATTTTGGAATTTTAAATTCTTCGAATCAAAGTAATTTGAAAACCTCATAAGAAAAATAAAGTGAAGATGAGCGTTCATAAATACTCAGGTATTCGAATACACCCTAATGTATCACATTGCTTGAAAAGACTGTCCTGCTGCCCCGTCCCTGTTACAAACTATGGAGGAACGAGTACGGTCATTCCGAAGCATGGAATGTTGCTCCACCGGCTCGATAAGCACCGTGTTACCAGCGATCTCGTAGGCGCCACGACTTGTGCTGATTAGTTGATTCTAGCATTACTGGCTACTGGAGATCTTATCAGGTCGTTTCAAAAGTCTCTCCCGTATTCTTTTACTCGACCTTATTGTAACAGCAAACACGCAAGCGAATACATTTCATTTTCAATGTAATTCTCATTTTTCATATTCCATTCCTCTTTCTTAGAACAAATAAACTGATTTCTTAAACTGGTTGATAATATTCTAAGAAACTAGCGATTAATAAAATCCTTTTATTGTTATATCTATATTTAGATTTATAACTTTCGTAAAGTATTAGAGTATTAATGATCTAAATTAGCCGAGTCAGGCTTATCTGATAACAGATTCTATATAGTGAATTCAATATCAGGATTACTTTATTCGAAGCTATCGGGAAATTTTTAATTTTTTAAGATATATGTTTTATTTTAAATTTGGAAAATTTTTTATTTAACCCAGACCCCATGCTAGTAAAGAAAAATGAAAAGATCTTTTAATTTTTATATACATGTAAGTATGTAATTTACGTCAATTTTATGTTATTTATGGAGTTTATATATAGATAAGACAATCTCTAGGAACTTTAAATGTAATTTCTTGCAAATTACTTTTCTGCTGCGTTTAAATAAAACTGCGACGAACTTTAGCGATTAATCACTGTCTTTATATAAACGCTTGTGAAGAAGCTGACGACAGACAAATCAGATGAATCACCAGTTGTTTTTTTTTATTATTATGTCACGATTATCGCTTCCAGCTTTGGAATAATAAGTTTGCGTTTTGTTAAAACCACTATAATTCATTAACTGGATATGACCTACTACTTAAAAGCCATACATTTAAGTATCATTAATGATTCAACATCGTTTTAGTTGTATTACTACATAATTCATTAATGAATCATTATTAATCGTCTCATGGAAAATGAGCACAATATTATTTATTACGATGTCATTATTTTGTATCAGTGAATGATGATGATTCATTTGTTGACTTTTTGATTTATTGTTATATGTTTATATAATAATTTATATGACATATAAATCATTTATATGATTTTCGAAAATTATTATATATGTTGAAATTCCTGAAAAAATGGGGATGGGGGAGGCAAACTAGAATCGCAATTATGACATAAAAATCCAAATTAAAATTTTTTGGTTTCTACTTACTTGAATTTTAATATATAATTTGATACACTATAAATCAAAATGTCTAAATCACTGTCTTTTATTATCTTGTACCATTTTTAAATTAAATTTAATTAATTTCACTGCGCTATTATAATTTTTCTTTAATTTAATAAAAGAGGCTAGGACACAAATAATTTTTGTAAATCATTATGTACTGCTAAATTCAAATCACTATCTTCACGCTTATATGATGTTTTTACAGTCGAAACGCAGTAAACCTATTCGGCAATTAGTCAGTCGTACAAGGTGTTAATGTGAGGAATTAATCAACGAAATAGCGCACTATAAATCAATAAAAAAAAGACTGTTCGTTTTTTTTTTTTTTTTGGTCGTTGATCGATGACATCATCGTGTTTGCTTTTCCTGATAAAACGTCAGCGCGTCTGCCGATTACAGCCATGTAGAGGAATGTCGATAAGATACTGGGTGTCGTGAATAAACGTGACTAACAGCCGCGTGAGCATAGAACCAATGAGTCGCGAACGTCAGAACTAACGAGAACTCGGGAACGTATCCAAAACCCTTACTGAGAGGGAAGTATTTTGAAATTCGGGAACTTTGAAAGTTAGATCATGGAATGTTGAAACCATAGCCTTGCTTTTCCAGCAATAAAGAAGTATTGCTTTTCCAGCAAAGCAAATACTTCATTTTGAAATTTTATTCAACTATTCTCTTCACATCCGGCCATCTAGTTACAACAAATTGATGTGCTGTATAAATTAATTTTTTTAAGAATTCATAATTCCTGTAAGAAGGTGAATAATGTTTATGGTTTCGCTTATAAATAACGTTGTTACCGTTCCAAGCTTTTATAATATAACAATATGTTGTATTTTTATCTCTTCTGTATTTATAAAGCTTCTACGGTAAATGAACATCTGCATATATTCACCTTTCTATTTATAAGTGACTGTAATTGTGGAGAATATTATACTTCCTGTTTTCTATGAAACATTCTATTTTAAAATTCTATTATAAGTACAGAAGGTTCTTTTTCACAACTTTTACGCACTGTTCGAATTTTTATTATAGTCATATCATTGAAAAAAAAAGAGATGAATCAAATAATTTTGTTAATAAAATATTTTACACGGTTTCAATTTCAATAGCTCAAGAAGAAAAATACATACAAATGGCTTATTTTAAAGATGCTCCATCTAAACAAATGCCATAAAACTATACAGAAAAGAGACCATATCTTTGTTCTAAATACGTGTCCTATTTAACATTACCTATTACTAAATGTTTTCTAGATTCTGATACTTTTATTTACGTTTTCTTATTGAAACATAATCGATCATTTGTGTTTGGAAATGATAACTTTATAAGGATTTAGAACAGTTATCTTTAATCTATATTTTGTTGACTTTATCAATGATCCCGAAAAGAGTCTATCGTGTTATGATGTAAAACGAGAACAATGCACTGTGGTGGAAAATAAGGTTCTTTACATGGTTTATTTTAAGGGAAGAATATCGTTTAATGATAAAATTGAACAAATGTAAGTACACTCGCGATCAAATCAGGCCTCTCCTCCCTCGTACTCTCACCCCTTTCCTTTAAATCACATAATAACCATACTGTTATTTCTACAAGAACAACAGCAAGTAATTACATATCACTTTATTGTCGGTTGATTACAACTTTCTTTTAAGTCACTGATTTATCAACAGAGATATAAATAAGTATGCATCACGTTGATTTGTATTATCAGATAATATTCGATAATCTGAACAGATAAGCACATTTTTTCAGGCAATATAAAAAGTACTTTCACAATAATGTTCACATATGTATCTATACTTTTTTTTAAATCCAGATATTTTTCAGAGAAGTAAAAAAAAAAGGCAAGCAAGTATAACTGATGTAGTAGAAGCAGTATCATATTAGTAACGCAATAGCATAATAGCTATTACAACCAGTATGCTGGTAGTTACACGGTAGAATAGATACAAGTAGCATGGTAGGATAGTAATACAGTTGGAAGGCAATAAGAGCGTAATACAGGGTATCCCAAAATGGGGTGGTAGCTGGGGTGATTCTGAACATTTCGGATTGGTCAGTGTTTTTCTTTAATAATTCAAAAACGAAGTTTCAAACAACATTTTTGCAAAGGAAAATGTTATTCAGAATTACCCCAGCTATCACCCCTTCAAGCAGCTAATACTCATTCTGGGACACCCCGTATAGTGCAATTGTAGTATAGTAGCCTAGTAACATAAATATAGTTTTACCTATATATTAGTGTAGTAATAATAGCACAATAAGATGGTAGTAGGTTAACAGCAGCAGTATAACTGTAGCTTAATTGTAATACTTGGTATAGTAGTTATTATAGCCAAAGTACGAATGATTTTCCGAGATTACAAATCTGGCGACGGATATTCGCGTCGTGATGGAGATACGAACAATGCTGAGAATACAACGACCGAGGAAATGGACGTCCTTTAAAAGCAGCCCCGTCCACCAACTGCACAGTAAGAAACGAAGACTTTAACGTTGTATCGAATTCCTTTTATAACAACTATGCGCCTCATCTTCGTCGTTTCGGACCAGCAGGAAATAACTTTCTGACCCGTTTTCAGTTGAACGTACAACGACGACCAAAGAAAATGACAATTGTACCCGACAACACTTAAAATAGAAATACGAACTAATACTGCACATAAAAATAAAATTCTACACCTACTAAACTGTGTATATTATATTTATACAAAAAAAGACATCAAACTCAATGGGGGGCTCTCATTTACAAAATGAAAATAATAAAAAATACAAGATTAATTATAATAAAATTGGGGCTCTCTCCATGGTCCGCCGTTCGAGGACTAATGATAACTTCTTATCTCTCGAAGAACAAAGGTCAATTGATCGATACTGATTTACAAAATTTGCTTAACGCCCACAATTTTGAAGATACAACAATGAAACTTAGGGGAATGTATAAAGAAGAAGTCCAAATGTAGAATCTAATTAAACATTTTACTAATAAAGGAACAAAGGATCCTAAGGCTTTTCTTGCACGCAACAATATAATTCTGAATCTTTTTTTTTTATTTAAATAGTATTTTCTGGAATATTAAACTGGATGGAACGTTATCTAGGCCAAACAGAAACAATTATTTTCCACGATGCAAAGTTTATCTAGTATGTTGACCCGCAAAGTGGTTCGTTCAAAGATACCATCTAAGAAGACGATTCCTTCAGCGATACTATACTCACACGTTCGCGTATCTATTTCACTCGACGAAAAGGTATTGAAAACATGAATCGCCTAAGGTGTTGCTATAGAAAAACCCTCATTTTCCTATGGATGCCTAGACTCTTTGAGATCCTACAGAGACCTGCTTCAGAGGTATGAGGTCAGTTCGTAGCCCATTTCTTTGCAAAATGCAGAAATCCATTATCCAGGTAATTTTAAAAATCCCTGCATACGTGTTTGTTAATAAGATTCTTATACGAATTTTTAAACTTATTATCGTGTGTGCAACTTTAAATTTTTAATTTCTGAACCTCGAAATTTGAATTTTGCTTTGGGTATTAAGCAAACTTAAGTAATTCTGCTAGTATGAAATATTCTACTTATACTGCAGTAAGAACTGTAACTTGAAGGTATTTGTGACGTTAGTCGTGTCACATATGTCTTCATAAAAAGAGAGGAGCACCAGAACCGGACATTGTGGTAGTATGTAAAAGTAGACTGCAAAATAATAGAAGAACGTGGGGAACAGTTTGTGTATAGATCACGAAGAAAGGATTTGAATTCGGATCGATGTTGAAACGAGTCTTGACAAAAAAAGCTCTTTTGTTCTTTTTAGCCCCTCGAATTGAACAGGGCTGTATAGTCGCGTATTGTCATGACAATTTCTGTATTCTGTTAATTTTTGTATAAATATTTTTTATTGAAATTTTTAAATAAGTATGCGCAAAGTGGATCATCAGAAAAACTAATTTTCTAAAATCAATGGTTTAATTTAATGTTGAACGAATATTCTACTTAACAAGTACCTAATTAGTTTAATTAGACCACCTTATTTGAAAAAAATAAAAATCACAGGTATGAATAACCGTTCTTTTTTATTCGACGAGAGCTACTTCCAACTTCTCAAATTTCTTCACCACGAGCATTAACTGAAATTCCAACAAAAGCTTGGAAAATGGATGAAAACGGCTAGCAGAGTGACACGGGAATGGGCTTGAAGTATTCGGAGCGTAAAGGTACCGACAAATTTCAGTGGCCGTGTTTCATCTCCAGACAGTCAAGATGGTTGTCCTGGTCGTCGAGATTTCATTTTCACCAACGTTCCAACGAACCCTGGCTATAGAAATGTTGATAACTTTGATAACAAATGGAAAGACGAAGTAACAATTAAAACTTGTTGAAATATGTACACATCTAGATATCTTTGACAGAGACATTACGCATCTCTGCTCTACGCTCTTCAGTCTATTGAAGTTCCAATGCAGCTGTTCCTTTATTATTATTTTTTCATTTATAAAAGTAAACAGAATAAGCTATAATATACTAATTTTGGGATTCTTAATTTTAAGCATAGATAAGAATTATATGATTAATTTCTGCTATCATTATAATTATTGTAGTCATAAAAATCATCCTAATAATTTTAATTACTATAAACGTTATAATTATCGTAGAATTAAAAAGTCCACACAATGAATGTTTAATTGAATCAATCAATATCTAATACATACTGCAATAATTATCATTATCATTAACCCCCGTTCAGTAAACAGGGTCAGACCCCCGATACAGAGGGACATTATTCTATAAACGATCATGAAATTAAATAG
This sequence comes from Osmia lignaria lignaria, assembly GCF_051020975.1. Lineage (NCBI taxonomy): Eukaryota > Metazoa > Arthropoda > Insecta > Hymenoptera > Megachilidae > Osmia > Osmia lignaria. The sequence goes on along the minus strand of NC_135037.1, from coordinate 11,177,591 downwards.
TAGCCGAGAAAAGTCAAGGCTGATGAGGAGCATTAGGGTGCTACGTTGCTTTGATTAAGGTTAAAGTCAACCTATATCACAGATAAACAATGTTATTCTGTTTTGCATTGCAAAATATAATTCCATGTTTATCAATTAGAACTGCTATTAATAAATACAAAGATCTTTTTAGCAAAACAAATACCTCTGTGAAGAATTAAAAGTGGAATAACAAATAGGAATAATAAAAATTATACAGAAAAGAAGAATCTCTGCAAAAGGTAAAAATCATCAAAAGAATCTGTACGTGCTACCTGAACTAACGATTTCCAAGATTCTTCAGATCCTTGATTAATCTAGAGCGGGCTTTCGTGCAGAACGTAAGTAGCAGACGTATTTAAAGACCAAAAAAAGGAAGGAAGAAAAGAAAAAAAGAAGATGCACATGGGAGTGCATACAGGATGCATGTGTGCGTGGTGTACGAGCAACGAACCGTGCAGTTAACGTGCGTGTGCATACCTAACAACCTACGAAATTAACGAAACAAAAGTTTAACTAGTTCCCGACCACTTGTTCTCTTTTCACCAGTGTCCTCCAATTACTGACTTGCGTCGTCACTCGACGAGCTTTGACGACTTTGAAAACTAGGATAAACTCGATCTCCTTGCTCTCTGACATATCTTTTTCATTCAAATGCAACCTACCAGATGCACAGGTGTGCACGTAACCACGCGTGCACTCGTTAGACCGTATCCTTGATTTACTCGGTATGTACATAGATGCTTTAAACATTACGTACTGTGTACATTTTAATGCTTGCACGGTCAACTGTGGCTCTTTTTCTACGTCTAAGAATCCGGTACTAAATATCCGATCACGCGATATCGCGTGCTAAATTCTTGTAATTTGAAGGTCGCAACATCAAATTTGTGAACCTTGTCAGTAAAATCGTTTTATAAATATAAAATTATAAATGAATAAAATTTTATTTATAACAGAAAATTGTTTATCGATTAACCATCTATCACATTCATGCACAAATGACAGACGAATGATATTATACAAGTGGTAAGGCAGTATCTTTACCTTGGCATGATTGGATAATGACTCTCGTGAACGCTGTTAATTCACACTGCAGATGAACCACACGATATCACTGTCGACACTGAATCACGCATACTTTTGTTCCGAAAAAAAACATGAAGTGAATGGAACACGCACACAAATTTATAAATAACGCGTTTCTTCGAGGATTATGAACGCTCGATCCGCACTGTACGCCGTTCGGAGCAGAACTGACGTTCTCTATAGTACGTTTGGCTCACGGACGATCACGGCGCAAGATGTACACACAGAGGCAATGTAAATAATTGTACAACCTTGGTCAAAAGTAGTAGAATGCTTATTAACATTTCTTAAAAGCTTTAAGAAAAAGAAATCATTGAAGTAGTTAAACTATTAAAAAAAAAAGAAACAAGAATTAATCATACATTCTTATCAATATTTCAATTAGCAATAAACTAAGCTATCAAGATAATTAAAATTTACTGCATTTCTTCACGGATAATTTATAATTTAAAAAGCTTTGCGTGTTCTGAGATTAAAAATAAATATTTATAATCATTTAGTGTAACAGTATTAGAAAACTGAAGTTCTTGTTACATTTATAATTACGATCATTTCTGTGGAAATTAATTATTGTTTTACAAGATGTATATTAACATTCTTGAATAATTAGGTTGAATATCTTTCGTTAAAAATGAAACAACTTAGAGATAAGTATCGTTTAATGATTAAAGTTATGTTCGTTGAGCATATTGCACAATACGGCGCGAAATGCAACTAAAGCCTAATCAAAGTGGACTAGCACGAACGTGCTACAGATGCCGTAATACGGGTAATGTTGGTCAGTTTATCCGAAGCCAGCTAAATTCGTTACCATAAGCAGTTAGGAAGCTTGTTTCACGATGAGGTTACTTCACGTTTCACTCTGTTTCCATCAGGCTGAAATGCGTTCGTTCTCATTCATCGTTACGAACTATCGTACAAATAAAAACCAATAAGCTGGAAAAAATTTCTTCAACAAGCTAATACCTAAAATTTTTAAATGAAAAATTTTTGAATTTGGGATTTTGGAAAACAGAATATTACAAATCTATAAAAGAAAGAAATAGAACACAATTGTTGGCAAGAAGGAAACAATGAAAGTAAAAATACTTGTTGCTGTTTGAATGTTTAATCACATGTCGTACGAAAAAGAAATTTATGAGAATACAGATACGACATGTAAAAAACGTGGCATGCTTCTTGTCTCTATTGATTAAGTTACCGATGGAGCGTATAAAGGGGTTGGCTTCCCGTGGCTTGATGGGTCGAGAGGCCGTATTTGTGTTCAATCCTGTTATAAATCTAACGATGATTATATTGCACACAGAAGAAGGACCACTTATGTACATTCGCGTCCAACATAGAATTAGGATTTTTTCAATTCAGAAAAACTGTATGGGAAAGCAGTTTTCCATCTAATTTTCCAAATTCTATATTTGACTAAACTTAACTCCTACGATCATCATAACATAGGATATAGGTGGTGGAAGAAGCCTAACATTGGCACCTCCCACCATCCCTCTTCAATTCCCCCTCTTAACCATTCTAAGATGATGACTCCTCCCACTACACTTTTCCTTAAGAAGAAAAGTAACATCAAGTGTTAGACTTCCAAAGTTCGCAACATAAAAATTGATCAACCGAATTTAAAGGCACAGGGTCAAATGTGAGTGCACCGGGTATTAAATTGTTCCGTTCCATCGATGGAACAGAAGCTATGTGCAATGTAACTGTTTTACTGTAAGCCGTGAAAAAACGGCAACGGGATGCTTGCCGCTCCAAATACGGCGCGCAATTTCATCGTATGTATAATTTATTTTTGGCATTTGTTGTTTCGCCCTTTCATTCCCTCGGTGACCATTCAACTTCTTGGCACCGTGTGCTGCTTTCTCACAAAAGAAGCAAAACACAATGGAGCTTCATATTCTTGGCCAATCTGTATATCGGGAAAATCTGTTTAATTCGAGTGATTAAAAGAAACCCGTCGTTTGCCTCTTGCTACACTGTTCTGTCCCACAATTGTTCATATAGGTAATGCATGCAAACTCAGTCTGATCAGCTTAATGAGGATGTACCCGGTCTGAATGACGAGCGCAAATTATGCTCGCCTCGGTGGCATAAACGCCGATATTAATAACGCACGCGTCGCTACGCGTGTTGCATCCACTCCCGTTTCGCGCGGCATTCCTCAACATACCGTCCAGCTGCTCGGACGCGTCGTTGACGAGGCTGCTGTTGCGTGAATTATACTTTTTTCGCGAACAATTAACGACACGAACGGTGCGATATTAATAGCATCTTACGTGGCACGCAAATTGTTCTAATTTGCATGAATATGCAGTGTTCACTTTAGAGTGTGATGACTCTTCTGATTCTATAGTAGGTCTGAGATATCTAAGCCACGCCTTAGGAGGTCCTGCCTAGTAGCAAGCTCCGCCCAACCCTCTAACTGAAGACAATGGAGGGGGGCCTAAGAATACGAATGCCTATATCAGTGAGGGGCAGATCATGTGCATCCGCGTGAACTATGGGCACCGGGCCCATAGAAAGAAAATTGATACTGAAAGAAAGAAAATGGTACTAAATAGCTAACTCAGTGATGGGAGGTACCTAGATTAGGCTCCTCCCACCCCCCATACGCTACGTTAGGCTCCTCCCCCCCCCATACGCTACGTTAGGCTCCTCCCACTATTCACATCCTACGTTAGATATAGCTTTCTGTTGAAAATGGAAAGAAATTTGTAAAAGTAAATTTCGGAAATTGAATAGCAACGAAAGAAGATTGCCATGAAACTGTTAAGTATTTTGAAATCTACGCAAGTTGCATAAGGCGTAGAACGTTACCAGAGACAGCGCGATCTCATTGAAACGTGCGAACACCGTTATTCACGATCCACTGTGATAGTTCTAGATCGTATCGTGGCAATGCTGAGAAGGAAAACTTGAAATTCAGTTCCACGCGTAAACGCACCACTTATGGAAAGAATGTACGCTATTCCGGAAGTGACAGAGAGATTCTACGTACATACGAGCATGGTGAAAGCGATACTCTCCTAGGTTGCATTCTTTCATTGCCATACGACAACTAACATTGACATTTTTGAAAAGAATAAAAGTATCAATTCAATTGTTTGTGCTTCCTTAGTTATAGTCGTAGTATTCTTAGAGAGTATTGTCATGCGTATGCATTGGCGTAACTAGGTAGGGATCAGAGTGTCCCCGTTCCTAAATCTGTCTACTTCACCATTCCAGTAATGGTAAATTACATTATTTTGTAATAACAGAATTTCAAAATTTCCTAGGGAAATGGCATATTCTAAAAACACGTTAGGTACGCCAATGTGATAAATCGAAGAATGAATGACAAAAGTGCTTCCAAAGCAAACAGTGATTCATACTCTATTACCTTGTGTAACCTTTAACACATAATTTCCATTGATAAGTTCATTAATTTTCCAAACAGATACATACTGATTTCTTTCAATAGAATTTCTTCCTCCTACGATTCCATTCACGAACTCAGTTGTTACGTGATTTCCTATATGTTTATTTTTATTCAAGTAAAAAAACTTACTTTTTATATTGAACTTTGTGAACTTTGGATATTTTATTACCAAAGTATTCGCATAAAAGTGTTCACTATACAAAGTGTAAATCGTGTCCTTTTGGAAAATGTTTCTGACAATTTGCCAATGTTACGGTTAACTTGATCAATGACCCAAGGCTGTACTAACATCGGGACGAGCTTTCTAGTTGTCCTTTATTTAAGCCCCTGTTCTCATTTGAAAGCTATATACATTTCTGGCGGAATGTCAAATAACGTCTTGCACAAAGATATATAACCTTACACCCGGAAGTTTTACAACTTGTTCGTAAATAATTTTTATTCCTGAAGAACGTTATCACTCTTATCTGAACCATAAATATTTAATGATAACGACTAACAATTGTTCGGAGGTAATAATACCGTGCAACGATGCACAGTAAAACGGTAAAAACATTTCTCACGTAGTAAAATAATAATGTAATAGAAAAGTATTTGAAGAAAAGGAAAGGAAATTGATGATTTAATTATATGCATTATTTGTTAAAATTGTCCATCTATCATTCTACGTCAGAAATATGAATCTGCATCATTTTATCTCAAGTACCATTTCGCGAGACTTTTTTTATATAACAAACTCATATCAGACTTTTCATTTTCAAAAACTAGCCCAGCTGCAATTATATTTTTCCTAAATCCTTTAAAATCTCTCTCGTTTCAAGGCAGAACCCGCAATGGGATAGAAACAAAGACACGTTCCTAGAAAGTCCATAGCCGATCCAAGCTCAGTTTCAGGTTGAATCGAGTCGGTCAGTCAGCTCATTCCCACGAGAGTTTCCAAAGTGTGTCGAAGAGGATAGGAGAAGACACGTTGAAGAACAGAACGAACATTATGTATTTACGAACAGGTTGGTATCGGTCAATCTGTACAGGTAGTGTTCAGGACCGGTTCCGACGACCAGGGGGTCTTCTTCGCCGTTTGGGACCAACTTTAGAGAGACCTGAATAAACGTATCGACCTGTCCAGACATCTGGATCGACCCTGGCAACCACGTAATACCTGCCGCTTCGTGTAATTGATGGTTTGGTAATCTCGGTTCTACTACTCGCGGAAGTTCATCGATCGATCATCCCTATCGGGTAATAAAATTACATGCCGGATGATTAGCCGGGTAATATTGAATTTTCTGTCCATTTGCGTTAATCCTTGGATGGTGAACCGGGATCATTGGTGACTCATTGTCAGCGTATAATTCATGGTTTGTAAATGTACATTCCTTAACATTTTTTATTTAAATTGGAAATCATGTAATATACGAGTTGATAATTATAAAAATGAGGTAAGTCCACTTTCGTCTGGACACTAAAATTGATTATAAACTATAAAAACCTAAAATTAAAAAGATTCATTCAACAATTTTTCTAAACTAATTATACTCGTTATTAGATATTTCATATTTTTTTAAAAAACCGATGAACTATTATATACTATTCGGTCATATTCCAAGCTACTTGCAGTTTACTGTAATCTTATCACTAATTACAATGCAGTTGTTACGAGACTGAGATATCGTAAGTCACGTAATACAGAATGGACGCCTCGTTATTTTCCAGAAGTGCCTTTAACGGTACGAAAGAAAGATGATTAACGAAGAAAAAGATAAAAATAACTGGATTAAATTGCCAGGCGTGACGTGAGCAACGTCTGGCGTCTTAATTGAGTTTCATAAACGTTTTAGACGGCTCGTTGACGTTAACTCACAGTTACTCAGACAATTTTATCGCCCTTAACTTCAGCCCTTATAACCCTTCTACAAAAGGTACCATTGTAAGTTCGTCAAGTTACTCGTAAGAATCTTTTTTAACGTCATGCGTTCTCAGAATAACTTTTGGACGTCACGATGTGAAAATAGTTTTTCGTTTCTGTTACCAACAGTGAGTGTAAAAAAAAAGAACGATTATTTAAACATTTCAGAATTTCAAATCGAAATTTCGCATCTTCAAAATTCAGAAATTCTAGACTGTATCTTGTTGCCGTTTCTCTACGGTATCGCATGAAAAATGCACTACTTTAAAGGCGAGAAATTCGCTTATGGCGAATTTCAAACATTTGGAAAAATATTTGAAACAAGATCGTCCTGCATTCGGAATACCAGGATTGGATTGTCAAAATCGGGGTCAGCAATCAGCTGATACACAGAACGCAACTTCCTGTACCGTATAACCGTTACATAATCAGTTTTGCGTACGCTTACAACATTTGGATTAACGGTGTACAGCTCTCGATTACTATTATTTCGTGGAAATGATACGAGCTCTTTGATGTATCAAATACTGTGATTCAAAAAGCTACCACGTTGAAATTTCATAAAAGTTGATGAAACTTTTACGATGTTTTAATCCAACAAGTTGTTTCCTAACAGAAGTATACCAACACTAATTGTTAGTACCACCAAAAAGAAAAAGATTCTCTACCATTAAGAACTGATTGTCGTATTACAATCTCAATACACTATGCAATTGCGTGTCTCATATCCTTACACGTACATATTCATTAATCATCGAATGATCAAGAGTGTAATTTTAATGCTACTCTCTGTTCGTGCCTAATTTGGAACACGAAACCTCGCGAATAATGGAAACGTAACGAGGACACATCGTACAAGGTATTGTCAATGCAGCTGTGTCATGTGCCACATCATGTGTTATTGATTTTATAGCGGTTCTGTGTTGCTGAACAGAGATGGAGAAGCAAAACTGTGACTTTGGTTCAGGTTACTTAGATTCATCTGCGATGATGTACGTTCTTCTAGTATCCTGAATATGAATGAAGTTAACCGGATACCATTTTGTTCATTAAAATTTCTCCGCAACAGTATATGATAATTAAAAGATGCGTTAATACTTTTGTCTCTGACTGTATCTGATTATTGCCCTCTTTACGGACCGACACAATAAACGCATGGACAATTAGAATTTATTCACCGACACTATTCATCAATTGCGCGTGCAAGGTGATCGTAGGTGCCCTAATTGGAACGCGTAGTTTAAGCGTCATTAAAAGCCTTTTACGCTTCCCGCTGCGAGGCTGACGTATCGAGGGCCTGGATGTGATGGATTCGTGGATAATTCTACGACAGCTGCAATAAAACACCTAAGAAGTGTACGACGTTATCGCTAAAGAAACGTGATAAGGCAAGATAATGTATCAATCGATTAAACTCTTGAACGCATCGATTTCTCCATCAATCCGATCTTATAATTCCTCTATATTACAGAATTTCATACGAATTAAGGGAACGATCGTTCAAGGTGTTAACCCTCTCGGACGGCGGACCACGGAGAGAGACACAATTATAATTTAATTTTGTATTTCACTTGCAAAATGGTGAACGCACTGCAAGAGTTAATTATTACGAAAGTGAATTCGAATCGTGGATCGCATACCTCCTACGCGAATGACCATGACTTTCGACCTGAAAATCAACTCTTGCAGTGCGTTCACCCTGATTCGATTCATTGACGCCTTTCTAAGCGGACTGACATTCCGTACGCGTACGATTCTCTTAGCTCGCCTCGAATCTAGATTGCTCGAGCTCTCCTTTGCTTTCATTCGAGAAATCAGCTCTGAACGCGTATATCTGATTAATCAGGTTCAAGATATCGCTTGTACGTTTTCACATTGTTTTTATGCCTTGTCAATTATTAACTTGGATAATATTGGATTTTAAAATTCAAACGATTGAATAACTTCCTCGATTGTAAATTACAACAGCGCAGCAATAAAGTAAGTACCCTCCGCTATATCGTTGTTTTATTCATTGTCAGTATATAACTGCATAGTGATATCGTTTGCGCGTGGAATCCGTGTCGCGTTCGATACCGAATACGAATCAAAAAAACGACGAGCCAGGTTATCGTCGATTCAACGTGACAATCGTGAGAGTGAACGCAAGTGAGAACTCGTGAAAACTTTTCAGCGAGCGCGGAGAAATTATTCAGACGAAAGTTCTACGATTTAAAAGGGGTCGCGCGACGAGTTCACTTTCGAGAGAGTCTTGGCTATGCACACGATGAATATCCTCGTCTGGAAACGCAACATAAATATATACAGGGTGTTTCAAAATGTATTTGTAATTGTTTCTTAGACGGGAAAGGACGATAGTAGTCTTCTGCTGCTAATAAATTCAATATAGCGTGCTTAGGGCATCATTTTTATTAATTAAAGAAAAGTCTTCTGTTTTACGCGCTTACTTTTCAGTTGAAAATAAAATAGAAGAAATGACCTCTCGTTTCGACGAGTTTCGTAGTTTTAGTGTAATAAAAATCAATGCACATAAATGCATAAGCTCAATTCGACGTTATTTATTCTCACCCTATGACATTCTTGTCTATTTCTAATCGTTTTAGTGATACAACTTGTCCGTGGGGCACCCTATATACGACATCTGGCATCGATTTTTCCTTAAGGTCATCCCTCGAAATACCACATCGCAAAATGAAAAGAACTTCTTGACGAGGGTGCGCATTTGATTGCATTCCTATATTGTTCGGCTTTGACGGTTGCTTTCTCCCTTTCGATCGATTCATTTTCAGGTGACACAGACTTTCTTATCTCATAACTTTCAATAATACTAAAAATGTTAATTGTTCAAACCACTGGTGGAAATAGGATTTTCTATTGGAATGGGCCAAGTCCCATTGAAATTTAAAAATTAATCAATTTTAAACTCTTGGGATTTTGGAATTCGAATTTTGAAATTTTCAGAATGTGAAATTTTTAACTTCTGGAATTCTGGACTAGTGAATTTCTGTAATTCTAGAATAGTGAAAGGTGCAGCCCACATTTGGGGAGGGGTAAGCAAACCCACTCTAGTTCCTACGTAATTACGCTAATGGTTAAAACCACAAAACATCGATCATCGTTAATAATTTACTTTTTTGAAAAGTGGTTAGATAGAAAATTGATCGGTCTTTCATTGAATTTCATCGAAGTTTCATAGAATTTGGGACAAGTTCAGCAGTGCCTAAGCGAGTCGAAGGTGTTAAGAAGGTCGAAGGTGAAAAGAGAGAACCCGTTAAGTCAGAAAAGTAACTCTGTAGTGAAATGTTCCTCGCCATGCATACCGTGCGATCGCTGTTAAATCTTTCGCCTCATCTGTTACACGTTTCTTCGAGTGTTTTTACCTGAACGTTCCGGCCACTGCCGGCAATAATAAATCCCCCTTATGCGAAACACATCTATCAGAAGAGTTTCTTGCAGAAATACATAAGCGAACCACGAATTCCAAACGAGCTCTGTATGATTCCTGGTATGTTCAATATACAGTGCAACTTACAATTCGATGAAATGATAATTACAGCTTTATTTCACTGAGGATATTAAATAAATCAAAATCGTATGATTAAATGATATGATCAAAGAATTATGATCAGAATACATACCGTGATTTCAAAAATGGAATTCCTCTCCCATGTTTATTAGCCGATAGAACACCTACAACAGCCCAATATTTTAAAAATGATTAATGAGAGCAATTAATACCGGCTGGAAACATAACGTCCCTTTTCTTCCAATAGCGTTTTATTCATTCCGACTACAAGATATGCTCTCATTCATTCCACCACTTTATGCTCCGTTGCACCTCGATGGATTATTATCCAGTCACTTTTACGCTGCGTGTGAATTCCATTTGAGTTTACCATCAATTCTTTACGACAAACTAATTGCCATCGGAAACAAATAAATTTAGAGAAGATAACGATCGTCTGGTAAAAAACGAAATTCTTTAAGTTATGTATAAGTATTATCGAACGCAGTAAAGCATCCTAGAGAAAATGGAGAAATGTTGCAATTTTTATGTTTGAACTTTGGAATTTTTACACACACTTCTTTAGATCGACCTCAACATAAAACAATTTTTAGATTAAGAATGCCATGGAGGGCAGCGGTGATCTAATCTAACTTAATTACATGTAAGATAAACACATGAAGTGTTCAATTCAATCACAACATTCATTGTATAATAAAATTTTTTGTCAAGTTATATTAAATTGATCGAGCACTTAACGTGTTAAGTATAACACAATGTTTTGCTTGTGATTAGCTTTCTGCATAGAAATTCCGATGCACCGATACAGGATTCGAATAGAAAGGCAAACGGTCGCAAGTCTATATTAGAAGTCACGCGTGAACACGCGTCAATCAAATTGAATATTAATCTGTACCGAGAACCTGTTATTTCATCGTGGAAACGGAAACGTGAAAGCGGAATTAGCGCGGGTAATGTGATTTGCTCGTGGTTGTCAATGATTATCTAGAACTTTGCGTTTAGGAACGGATCAAAGTGGAACGAAACCAATGCTGTTTTCGAAACGAATCGGTTTTCATTTGTTTCGTACATTTTAAACTCTAAGGAAATAAATATTTCGACCAAAATGCAATATACAGTATGAGGCAATATTAAAATCAAGTCAGAATGAAACAACGTTAAACTCTTGTCACTCTTTCACCCCAAAACGAAATCCTAGTTACGCTAGTGAACGAAGAAACAAAAAATTAAATAAAAATGAATAATAATTGCTTTGGACTTTGTATATACTATGCATCACTAATGAAATGTCATCTGACGGGAAAAATAACATAATTGTTCACGATAATTACGTTTCATCAGGAAATATGATAATTTAATCTATAAGGCAATGGAGATTTTAATTGCCATTGAAAATCGACGATGTAGCAACAGACACTCGAATGTGCTTAAAAGTTCAGCCTCAAAATTCCTTGCTGCATCAGCGACATCGTGCACATCATTTTAATATTGATGAGGACGTAAATATAAGATGCTGCCTTCACTCTTTCGCTTCCGTGTTTTAATTTTCATTAGCCATTGTTTCCCTTTCTTTCGGTTTCTCTGATTTCATCATTGCTGTACACATAACCGTGTAACAAAAAAATTACGAAATCAATTATCTTTTTGGAAACACTTTTCCATTATTGTTTCGTTTCCAATTTAACGCACGCACTTAATGAAATATTTTGCTTGCAACCGCAGGATGTGTCAGCCCGCAAAGAGTTATGGTTATATGTGTATCTGATAAAAACGGCTCTGCGTAACGCATATTTTTTTTTTATAGAACTGTAAAATACGAGGAGAGAAGAGACTAATTAAAAAGTTGCGTGCATCAGTGATTCTCTTCTGAGAATCAGCTTCGCGAGTGCGTGATAGATATCTTGATTGTTTGAATCTAATCAGTGGATAATAATAGAAAAATCATTGTAATTATTAACTTGCGTGAATGACATTAATTAAAATGCAAGAGAAATTTTATTTTTCAATGATGATTAAATCAAATCGATAACTTATTTATTTAATATTTTGACAGTAATTTGATCATAGGGCAATTTTTTCATAGCCATGTCGGGTGCTAATTAAATATTAATTCAATTTAGTCTTCCATATTCGATTTTCGCGGATATACGCGCCGTTAAGTTTCACCGCTCGCAGGTTGTGTTTCGTACGGACATTGCGCGTAATTTTTGTATAATTTGTCCATGGATCGAGTCTTATTACGCTGATGCACCGTACATCATCTTTCCGCTTATTACGGTATACTCAGGGCCGGCCCTGAGATTTAGAGGTGATCCGAGGCGAGCTCCAAAAAAGGGCCCCTTCAGATAAAAGTACCTCCAAAAAAAAACTTCCTATAATTTTATTCCCAATATTACTAAATAGCATAAAATTTAAAAAATCAAAGCGAAACAGAGTCCGAACTAAAATTCAAATTGTTTTTGTCCGAGAGTTAAGCTCGTATCACGACAGTGTTCAAGCTTTCGCGAAATGTATCAGAATTATTCGTAATTATAGATTGGATAACGACAGGTTCCTAGTAAGGTGTAATTTTACACATCGATGCCGGTTTCGATACGCTGCTTCTTTTCAGAGAGAGCGCCAGATGGATTAAGAAAAGGAAGAATTGCAAGAGAAAATCGAAGTGCCACGGTACACTGTTCCATTCAGATAACCTACTTTCGTCCCACGGTATGCATGTACCGTCTTTGGAATGACGTGTCATCGTTTCCACAGATTTATGGTTTCATTGCATCGATCTGATTGCCCTCGCTTTGGTTACACCAACGCTATTCACTTCGCAAACTAGACTCGGGGCAAAGTTAAAACACGAATCAATTGAAAAATTTCTTGTTTCAACAATGAATTTTTATTTCTCACCACCCTGAGCTCTACATACCTAGTTATGGCACGAAATACTTCATTTTCATCCACTGTTTAATTAAACTAAATTTGCAGCATCATCAATGCCCCCCAAAATTAATATCCCACAAAATGTTATTTGTAATTATGAAAAAAAATTCCTAAAATTATATTACACGCGTATAAGACAATGAAGCAATAATTTGAGGAATGCGGAACATTCGAATGATTAGCACCTATGAAGTCATTAAATGCCAACCGCTAGTCACCGGCACCATTGGCTACTTTCCATTCAAAACAACGTATCATCCAAATCATTCACCTTCAACATTCTCGAATCAAGACACTCTTTGTAGAGAAATTTAAAATCAAGTCACTTTTGTTTTCAATTGGTCGTGATTTATTTATTTACAAAAGTGACGAGATGAAAAGCGTGAGTCATTGCATAATAGGAGCAATGTAGATTTATTGCTTGCGCATTGCCTTTCCCTTTGCACACGTGCATGTGCTCACCCATTGAAAACGTAATTCCCCTGTCCAATAAAAAATGAATTGAGCATTTAGTATATTATCAAATGTAAATATACTTTTGAATATAGTGACAACGGGGAATTTAATTATTATTTACGATCAAATCAGGATTTTCCAAAAAAAGAAAAAAGAAAAAAATGGTGACCCTAGTTCTCACCCCCTACCCGTAGGCGTCTTCGGGTAGGGGTCTAATATGCACCCGTGTGCATATTATCTGGTTCCGTTTCACCATTGTACTCGACATTACTCACGTAACGTCCTTTCGGATAGTTAATGCTGGTTACGTGATTCAATCATGTGCATCGTGTCTCTGAATTAATGTCACACGAAGTAGTTATCATACGGTTACGAGAAATAATGAATGCCTTTTAATTTTTGACAATTTTTTTTTCTGCCACAAAAAAGTATGATCTGATTTTTATCCAATCATAAGAAAATAAATGTAGTGACGTCAAGAAACTAATTTTTTAGATATTAAAGCTGGTACATTCGATACCAAGTAGTACTTACTATTAATGTAATTACCGATGTTAGATAAAATTTTATTTACGATCGTCGATGTATCTGTACCTAATGCGTTCTATCTCATTTACTTTTCCCCCTATAACTTAGAAAGCCCACCTGTTGAAATCGACCTTCTCTCTTTCTACAGCTACGTATAAAACCCATAAAAAGTGAAAATCTAACGTACAGAGATCATTGCATTCTTTTATGCCTCTTTAAACACAAATTCAATGTTATCAATAAAATAAAATTGCAAAGAGAGACTATCGATTCAAAACCACCCTATATAAATCTTTGCATTAATCTTCATGGAACTGTTTAATCAGTATTCAGTGAATAATTAGATACATTCATGTAAATATAATAAATAAGTGACTATAATATACAGCAATATATCTATGTATAAACATGACTCGTTTGCAGAATTATAATTACCACAAAGGTAAACCGCAAAGATAGTTTCAATGTATCTAGCACACGATATTCACTTTCATACGGGAGATAAATATCGCTTTCAAATTTCTAATCGATAGATGGCTCGAAGTTTTACCATTTAATGGATCTGCATTAATCAAATGATAAAATTGCACTGACGTTGATAAATAGTAAAATTACTTTTACATTCAGATTAATCGTCTATTAGTAATCTGGGTCGTCGACCCAGATTTATTTAAAATAAAAAAGTTTTAAATATTATTTGATATAATCAAGTGAGCAATTGATGATATAACAGAAATCGTAATAAATATCTCAGAATATTTTTTTAGACCATTTGAAAAAAAAAAAAAGGAACGTGAACTTCTTAAATTTTAAGCTGGGAATGCAGACCATGACCTTCCGCTTCTTACACCAATTATAATATACCTTTTGTGGTATCATGCGATTACAAAAATACGTCCATTATTGACCGAGTTAATTCGATCAATGAAGAAACGGAACAACGTTGCGGCCACGTTAATGATTTCTTCACCAAACGGAAACAAAATATACACGTTTATACATTTTTTCATATATGTATAAATACATATAATATTTATAAATTTTCATACAGGTTATGTTTGACAACAACCGTAATTGCTGACTTCGATTACAAAATTTTATAAATATGCGTTATAATAAAAATGGAAAAAATATATATTTATACACACTACGAGATTTGAACTCACGAATTATATGGACTTAATTTAAATATAAATCAAATTTGTGCGAATTTTAAAAATTATTTTTAATAATTATGTCATGCAACTTTACAGACTTGTGGATTTTGATGTCCTGTATTATTACGCAAAGTTTAAGTTATATTAGTGAGTTCATTGTCGTGCATTCCTCCTGTTAACCTAAAACTATTCGTAGGTATCTGTTTACATGGAACGCCCAAGCACTTATGTGCCAGTCGGTAAAAGTGGTTTGCACAAAATCATGCGGAAAGACAGCACGTTCATACGTATACTATCAAGGAATGTGCTAGCGTAGAGACAAGACGTGGTGAGAGTACGGAAACTTGGGTAGCCGCCAATTTATACAACATCCAATTGCGCTATACGAGGATTTTGCTCTTTTCGAGTTCCCTGACTTATTCAGTGCGAACCATAAACCCGCTCAATTTTCTACGACTGTAAATTGATACATTGCCTAATAGATTGAATTACGAGAAAATGAAAAGTTAATTAAATCAATACCGATTAAGGTCAATGATTCGACCGAGTCAGAATAACAGAAATGACAAGCTAGTGAATCATTCTCATAAATTTGATATTCGATCAGGTGGAAATCGAAGGTAAAACCTATCGACCTAATTCGTATCTGCTTCTCTGCCAGTACCGTGTATCAATAATAGTTTTTCAACGCAACCATACTACCTGTTAAACAAGAATTCCACTAGCTACCGTAGGTATGTCTTAGAAGGAGAATACGTAACCTGACGTATTTTTAATTACAAATTAGGTGACATTTAAAATCACAAGACATGTGTTGTCGTATAATTTGACAGGCGAGAGAAAAATGTTCGTACGGTCTGTTCTGTTACTCACCGAAAGCAATTCCTCGAGGCAAACGAACCGACGAGCGGTGTGTATCCTTTCGATGCTCCGGAACTAACCAAAAATCGTATCCACGTGTACGAAACGAAACCAATCACGACACTGTACCACTCACTGAATCCGTAAACGGCGCGCGATCGGATGACACTTTCGACGCGCGATTTTACGGCTATGGAATCTCGTCACGTCGCGCGTTTTCTCAGGAAACGGTACAAACGCTCATATTGCTGCTTCGCAGAATGAATTACCAGCTTCCCTCTCTGATCCCAACGATGGGCGTGGTTTATAAACCGACGACGCGCGAACAAACACGACATGCACGAACAGCGACCATTGGTAGAACGACAGACTGATTCACACTTGGACGAAGAATGTACGACGAATTAGAGTTTCGCGCAAAATTTGAACCGAATATTTATCACACTACACAATAAGTTCATGGAAAATTAGAAAATCCATCTATTATTATTAATATTGTAAATTGTAAAATACTTTTTTATTAAGTAAAATCTGTAGCATTTTTATTTTCTGATTGAGAAAACATTTTGCTCTAAAATATATTTATTGCTGTATACCGCTTACACGGATGTGAATAGAACTTTGTCCCTGAAGAACTGCTGTATAATGTCAATTTATTAAAATTTAGTTTATAACTGACAATTTAGTTTATTATTAAATATGCACTCGCACGCGCTTCAGAATAAGGTATAATGTTATTTAAAATGCAATCGCATTGGTGATATTCACGGAATTAATGTATGTACATGTAAACCGTGCATATGCAAATATAACCTCTGAGGAGAATTATTTAAAAAAGAGCATAAGCTTCTATATTTTAAAGAATATTTGATTATTGTGCAAATTACTATTAATGGCGTAAATGAGAAAATGAAAAATTGTATTTTTTATATTTGCATTACATGTATTTTTTAAGGAAAATGGATGTCTCATTTTCTGTTCTAGAGTGAAGATAAATTGAGTGTGGAAGAAAAATGGAAGTAAGTATTAATATATTACTTAAAGCGCACAAGTAACTGGGAATAAATTATGTTTTTTATACGAAAGATTTTGTTAAATTACATAATGAAAAGTCTTACTTTAATGATGTTTGATATTTTGTTTGCAGCATATACGAAAAACAGCACCATGGACACGAATCAATGCATGCAAAGATGTTACTTGTTTTATTAGTAACTGTATTAGTGGTACAAATTATTATAGTTGAATGGAAAAAAATACATTATAAATCCTACCAGGTAAATGGATCTTTTTGAAAATATATAAAGGATTTAATACCACATAAGCCTAACTGTAAAGTACTTTTGAGTAACTAGCAGTTCATTATGTCATAATTAATTCCTCATTATTTTAGCCTGATAATTTCAGAGAACTGACACAAATTGAGCTAATGTAGTTTCATAGATGAATGATTCTGGAGCATGTAGCCAAAAAAATTTCTGTGTTTTTTACACCAGTTAGGCTGGTGTTGCAATGAATGCCATATATAATCTAATTAATTTACATTAACCTATATTAAAATGTGTTTTCTAGCTTATTACCTTAGTTGCCATGTGGATTATTCCATTTGGATTAAGTTTAAAAAATCGTTGGTGGAGGTTTATATTTCTTTGGTTAGTATCATCCTGTATAACAGGATTAGTAGTACGAAAGGCTGTTCAAAAACCTATAGCAGGTACAACACCAAGGTACGTTTACTATTATTAATACATGTATAGTATTCTATATGTTTTTTACCGAATTTCGTTTTTTATAGATTGGTGTACAAATGGTTTCTTTTTATTTATAAACTAAGTTACGTGTTGGGTATTATAAGTTACATTATATTGTTAGCTACATTTTTTGGTTTAAATCTTGTATTTGAAGTGAAACCTCAAGTGTGGATGGATTGTGGTATGCTTTTGTTGTTTTATGGTCTTTATTTCGGAGTATTAGGGAGAGACGTCGCAGAGATTTGTGCGGATAAAATGGCTTCACATGTTGGGGTATGTAAAAATACAATAAGAATTAAATCCATTGAATTTTTCTCACTATTTTAAAATTTTAAGATTCTAGAATTCAAAAATTTAAATATTCCGGGATTTTTTAATTTTTACAATCCTTAGCGCTTCTTATCCAAAAATCCTAGTTACGCCACTGACTAAATGTCTCAGTACGTATATGCAATAATTAAACAATTTGCAGTATTATGTGCCAGGACATATGCCAACAAGGACCTTAGAGCCTGGTGTGTGTGCTGTATGTGGAAACAGACTTTTAGTGTCAGAAAATGAACCCGGTGTTATCGAGAACACATACAAGCTTAGTTGTGAACACGTGTTCCACGAATTTTGTATTAGAGGATGGTGCATCGTAGGAAAGCAGCAGACGTGTCCATATTGCAAAGAAAAAGTGGATTTAAAGAAGATGTTTTGCAATCCGTATCCTTTCTTTTTAATTGATATTACTTTTATTTAGTGAACTATACATTCCTTAATAATGCGTAAAGATGGGAACGACCTCACGTCTTGTACGGTCAGTTACTAGACTGGATCAGGTGGTCGATCGCCTGGCAACCGTTAATTTTGTTTCTTGTTCAAGGTATCAATTGGGGCCTAGGCCTCGAGTAAGTAATAGGGTATTTGAATTGCACTTACATCACCATTGTGTTTTCGTCAAACTAATTTATGTAAACAAACAAGTATCTGTTTGTATTTTTCTACGCAACAGTTGCTATTACATTTGTTATTTATAACAACGAAATCCAGTCCAATTTTAATCAAACGCAAAATTAGTGTTGCACCGTGTTGAAACATTTTATATGATCAGAACGATCTTACGACTTACGAAGTGCTATCCATTCTGACTTATGTAATACTTAATAATAATTCTTCCAAAGAAACATTTTTTACTATATGTATGAAGATCTTCATACTGTTACTGATTTCATAAAAAAAAAAAAAAAATAAGTTTTTCAAACGACTATGTGATATTGACTATAAATGTGTTCTAATTTAAATTCCTATGCGGTTATCCGAATTAACTGAAATTTAAAAATAAGAAAAAGAGCAGTATTAGCAGTAGCAGGAAAAGCAGTTCAGAATATTTTATGGAACCTCAGAGGTACACTATGAATGCTTTGAGTTATGAAAAAAAGATTAATTCGGATAATTTGTATTGAAATTATTTAATGTTCGGTTATTCGAACTTCGGGTAGAGTCGGGGAGCGAGAGAGGGAAGGTCACGAAAGTATCTTGCTATGTATAAATGTTGGAGTTGACCAAAGTTGGATTTCATAATTTCAAAAGTAAAAAATCTCAAAACATCAGATATCCAAAGTTATAGTATTTCGAAATAAAAAAATTTCAGATTTCTTCAATCCCAAATATCCAAAATTTCAACTTTTGTACCCTCTTCGAATTTTCCTTCTCTTTTTTCCAATACTTTCTCTGTTCAGGTGAATACAAATGGAGAGCTTTCCAAAGGCACACGACTTGTATTCTTTCTAATTAACGCCTGCTTAGGGCCGACTTTCTGAACGAACCCAAACTCTTAGTCCGCTACCCGCAAAAATATCCTGAATTGATTGAGAATGGTAGGAACGTAGCATATTTACCATTTCTTTTATCATTCCGCTTCCTTGTTAAAGCTAGTCGATTTAAGTTTGCAGTTCACTTATCTTAAAAAAAATTTACTGATTCCCGTGCTCACCACTATTACTGATTTCTTATTTAAACAATAAGATGATCTGTCATGTTTAAAGAGAGATATCTTGTTAAATAATATCTTCAGAGAGGCAAATAGAAGATATCCAAAGAAAAGGAATTATATTCAGCAATAGAACTGTATTATTTGTGATTTCTGAAAGTAGTACCTTATATTTATTTTCATTCCGGAAAAGCAATTATATTATAGATTTTAGTAGGGAGATTAGGTTTAAAAGTAATATCGAAGCAGCAGATCTTTCAATTTTTTTGGGTGCATTGTAAGGAGCGTTAAATTTGTTCTAATAGCAAAGCATGAAAAATTAGAATGTATTGTCACTACGTGACAGCAAAATAGTGGCATAACTGCGGAGGGGGCAGAGTAAAACTGACCCTGCAAAAATATTCTGCTACTGTAAAATAATGTACAAAAGGACTTGAAGGTTGGATCGTTTAACGATCAGATTTTCATATCTTACATTGTTTTATAATTCCTTTTGTCGAAGCATTGTAAATATTAGAAATTGTAAAATTTCAGACACGAGAAACATTGTTCCCTAATAAATGATGTACAAAAAGATACCAACTTCATGTAAAATTTATTTCTCATCAATAAAATTTATAAAACAGTCTATCGTTAGAAACTGTTAACAATTAGAATCTTTTTTTTTTTTTTTTTAAATCGTATAAAAGTTAGAACTTTACCTCTTCATTTACTCAAGCGAGTGATTCGGTACCTTTCGTTTCATTTTGTTTATAATTTTTCCAGAATAACGGATGATTCCACTGGACACATGAATAAGACAAGACTAGAGGTCGATATTCGTTAGTATAATGATCTGATCAATCAATCGTACGTATGATCAATCTTTTTTTTTTCATACAAAAAGAACAATAAAACGTTGTTTTAATTATTGCGAAGATGAGGCAAGTAAGGTGAAAGGGAGGATGTGATTGTTATGTTGGGCACGCATTGAAAAGTCATTCAGAAAGAAATCAATGATAACAATTCTGTCAATAATGTTACTAAAAGTTTAATTAATCTCTCATCATGATTCCTTTAGCAAAAACAACTTGTATCACATCACGCATTCATAGGTACTTTTTCCAGACAATTGGACATATATATATATAAATATCTGTTTTATACACTTAAAAGCATTACGTTATCGTTAACTTTTTGGGAAGAATTGGTAGGACCATTGGCGTAGTTAGGTGGGGGGGAGGCATAGTGGGTTTAAAAATCTCAAATTTCTAAAATTTCACAATTCAAAAATTTCGGAGTTTTAAACTTGAAAAATTTCGAAGGTAGCTGGCCGACCTCAGAAAACATCCTAATTACACCAATGGGCAAGACAGATGAACAAAACATGGACAAGGTTCGAACACACTGAGCCTGGCAGATTGGACGACACAGGTGTGAAGAGAGAAAAAGAATTTGACAAGACGCCACGAATAACGACAGGATTCCTCGGGACGGGTCAAAGGGCAGACAATCACAAACACGGGGGAATTTTATAGATATATTTATTGAGTACTTAGCGTGTAAGAGTATAGAATAATATGTTACCTTATCCGTTAAATATCATTACATGGTATCATTGTATAATGATGTAGTCTTTAAAATAAAACCTCGCGCGGACAGTTTGCGCGTGTTGTGTGGCTGTTTGTGTGTTTCTGTGTTGACGAATATATTTACACAATGCTCGCATAATCAATATGTACAATTCTCACGAAAGGACAAGAAACGAAAAAGTACCAGAAGAACGGACGAACGAGCCATTTTCATCTTCTCGATTTTATTATTCGTCCGGAAGGAATCACTTCCTGGGGTCTTATACGAAAGTATAAAGGGCGCTATAATTATCTTGCGGGTACCCTAAAAAATCGCCAACATCGATGCCGCGTATGTCCGACCATTTGTTTTCATGAGCAATAGAAAAACCAGTCGCAGTTTCCGATTACTGGTCGACAATGTTAACGGAATAAAACGCATCGTATGAATGACGAACCATGACGAAGTTATGTACAGAAAGGAGAGACACTTTCTTTGTGTCACTTGGAAAATAGAAGAAACGCAACTAGACAACTGGTTGCGAACGAACATTGCCTCTGGGTGTCGGTACCGCGTCTGAGCAATTCGACGACCAGCTAGCAATCTCTTCCAAACAAGGGCAATGTTGTTTAAGATACTTGAGTAGGGGTACAATATGACAAAAGCTGAATATGTGCTTTTTTGGTTTGCAAGGGTACAGCTGCTAGCACAGATGACTTTTTTCGTTATGGAGAAGTCTAAGGATCCCTATCCCTACATTTAAGTCACACGTGGCACGAACTCGACATAATTCGGTTCGCGCCGTTAAGTTTCGGCTCGTTCCGACAGGCTTCGGCTGCCCCCACTATAAGGACCACGATTGTACACTTTCAAATGATGACATGAATGTTGGAATCAAAATTACTTCAGATTACTTCAATCAAAATATTTTTAAAAAATTATTTTTCTTAAAACTTATTTTTATGTAATATGTGCCAAATTTCCAATAGGCCTTTAATTTACAGAATGAGAATGAAAAGATCACAGATCTATCGCTTTCGGTTATAACAGATTAAATAACACTGCTCTTGTTCGAATTGCCCGCGCCTGCCCCAGAGAACAACATTCATACCATCCGGGCATGAGTTGCCCGGGCATAGTTTAAAACACGCGAGGTCCTCGAAAACAAAAGAAAAACAATGCGCACAACTTCCCCCTCAGTTATCGTTAAACACAATTTGTTATATATTAAATTTACTATAATAGCTTTCGCTCACTCTCTGTTCACTCACGCTGCTCAACACCTAACGCGCTCGCTCTCTCGCTCTCTCT
Source organism: Osmia lignaria lignaria (assembly GCF_051020975.1). Classification (NCBI taxonomy): domain Eukaryota; kingdom Metazoa; phylum Arthropoda; class Insecta; order Hymenoptera; family Megachilidae; genus Osmia; species Osmia lignaria. Next base: position 11,155,107 of record NC_135037.1, on the reverse strand, counting down.
CTCTCTATCTATCTATCTCTCGCTCACCAAACACATTTGGATCCTTTTAAACACATACACGATAGTTACGAAGTATTGCTTTTTTTTAGTCGCGGTTCGCCCTCTTAAACCGAGTCACAGCGGACGGTTGCCCGTCGACGGCGAAGATTCGTGTCGAGCGTAACAGTTATAAAGTCTTTCCACCTTGTCGCGAGATTAAGCTTCCATGAGAATTCTGCTATTCTTATATAAACAAAGTCGAATACCAATGTTGAAGCCCCCCCCCCCCTCCCCTGTACCTGACGGTAGGCCGAGTTTGCATTGGGCCAGTAGCTTTGGCCAGTAGGCTCTGCCACCCCTCGGGGGCAAAGAAGATACACTGCCTGGCCTGGCTACCTGTTAAATGTACACTGAACTTCAGGTCAGTTCTTCAGATCTTCAGAGTCATGAACACCTATTATCCCTCCACAAAGTCAACAGAATGGTTGCAGTCCTCGTCTAGAAAATTCCTTCATAGTTTGCAAATATTCTTTAGGACAGAATTCTCTGGGCGCAGTCTCGCGGGCAGGTGTCCATGCGCTAAGCGTAAAGTTAACTCGAGTACACAGGACCTTATCATTTCTCTGTCGTGTTTCCTTCTCCTCTCTCCTTTGATTCCTTTTTAAACGAGTACACCTAACAGAAAGTGTCACGCGTATGCTGAGCATCTAGAACACTCTATTACACATGGCGGATGGCGGATGTAACGATTAGTTAACGGGCAAATCAAACGAGCACTGTTTCTCGTACTTTCATAATGGTCGATGAAAAGGTATTAGGATTTGGTGATCAGAGCCCGAGGTTTTCAATGGCTCGATGCTTAAGACTTCAAAGTAGGAACGAATGTGAACCAATGAGCTTCGTGATGGGGATATTGAAAATGGTGGATCACAGACTGATATGCCTCGTGTCACCCCGGGCTCCCGTCTCATCGAACAAAGAAATGGAACTATAGTGTTTCGAGGAACTAAAGATCGTTGTCAATGATGAGGATGAAAGTTATAGTAATGTCTGATTAGTGGATGTAGGCCTAGGACTTGATTAGTATTTATTGGAGGGTTGTACACTCTCAGGTGCAATGTAGATTTCTCAAATAATCCTTTAGACTCTTCGGGTTTTCCTAAAATTAACTGCTCCCTCTAGCCTCATCCTCAACCAAAGAAGGCTTACATTGCCCTGAGGTGTACCGACCCAAAGTTCTCTTAATTACAAGGGTAATAGTTAATATTTTAACGTGGCTAAAGGAATTTCACAATTACGAAGTAAAATATACATAATTCTGATGTCTGCCACTCTAATAGATCATTAGTACTTATGCAATCCCTTCAGGGAGTAGTAGAACTGACTGTGCTTACAAGTGAACATAATCTCCATCCACTAACCAACCATTACTGTGTCCGACGAAACAAAAAGTGCCGATTCGTTTGACCATCAGCCTCCGTTACACACTGGTAGAAAAATGCATTGTTTTTACAGGGTGAACGCGAAATCTACTATTTTTTGCGTGGGTTTGCAGCATACACTGGCTATACACAACGGATATGTACAGCGGGTCGTTCATTGTTTAAATCTTAACCGTTTACTAAATCCCTCGTCAACTAGTGTACTAGTTAATTATGATTATGTATGTTTTGCTTTTTTTTTTTTCATTAATCCACCTAACCTGGAACACAACGTGGTCAAGATGGCTCGCACGTTGGCTCGCTATTTCTCTATAATTATTATTTTTATACGTACGTATCTTTATTTCCCCCTTTTACTCGGCTTCGATCCAAATCGTTACAGCTCGATCTCTACACTTTATTTTTTTTTTTAATTTCCTTTTTTTTTTTGGTTACCGATATAAACATCGACGAGTTCAGTTTACAATTACATATTACAGAGAGGAGGTTCGAAGGTTTGTCTCAGAGAGGGCGTAGGGTTGATCTCCACGGGATGATCCCACAGACAGACACACGGTTACATAGGACATCTTTGACGACACAATTCAAAAAATAATTTTTTCACTTCTTTTTTTCTTTTCTGTTTAGTAGAAAGATAGGCGGGGTATTTCCGTACAATAGTATCATATTAATATTTTATCAGTTATTACTATTATTAGCGTTAGTATTATTATATTATTACTATTTTTATTATTATCGTTATTATTAGGTTATTATTCCACCTGGACATTATTAGACTCCTAAAAACCTTTCCTCGTCTATTGCTCGTCTCAAAGTACTGACACGAGGCATAGTATCATACAACGTTGCAAATTCCTCGCTTCGATTATTATAGCTGGTACGACACGCAAACATAACCTAGCAGATCTATTTACATGGCTCCTCCGAGCAAAGCGTGGATCAATCTGTGACGATCGACGCTATCTTCTAGGCAAACGAGTATATTCACTCGTTTGTGAATAAGCCTGAGGTCCAAATTCATTAAATCCTCCATTTTCTTTTCTTTGTCAACGCTAGACCTGTAGAGCAGTGAGGAGTAATTGCACCTAGAGGGCGTGGGACACACAGGGATAGCTGAGGGCGGCTGGAAAGATGGATGAAGTGTCATCATCCTTGCTTCCCAACTCATCAGTGCATATGTGATGCCCTCCGTACTCATTAATTGCCTGGGCGCCCAATTTGCTCCTCACAGCTCTAGAAGGTGTAGGTAGGTGTTGTGTACGAGTACCATATGTATACATATATAAAAGCATTATCAACAGTTTCCACTTAACCTTATCGGTTTACTTTAATCGTATGTATATCTACACGTTACGTTTAGTCGAGTAGCTATATTTACAAATCGCTCGCCCTAGCACACCATTTCCTTGCGTCATGTTAAAAATATCTGTTTGTCGACGTATTTCTTTTCATGTGTTTGTGTGAGTATGTGTATGAGTATACTTGTCCCTACGTAATAGTCTATTAGGCGACATCGAAAGTACATCTTGCGTATATTACCCCTTTCCGAACGCAAACGCTCGGGATACGTCGGCCTCGTTCGTGCACCGCTCGTTTTTAGACCCTGTTGCATAAATACACCAGCTTCTCTTCTTCCTTCTTCCCCCCCTCTACCACTCGTCATCATCACGGACGGCACCTTGAATGTCCCTGCACGTACCCTCCTCCGTTTGCAAGCTCGTGACTAGCTGAAGCAGGACTCCCGGTGTATAGGTTAGGAATGAACACGAGCAATGCTATTATGGCACACAGAACGGGCACAAGAACACACTTTCGTTCGTTCAACGAGTGCGATGAGAAGGGAACAAAGAGGATCGAGAACGACGCCACGTATACGCGACCTTGGACGAGCTGAAGGTTAATGAATTTTTTTAGTCTTGTCTCTCTTCGTTATGCTTCCGTATGTTTGTCCGCTGCGCGATTCACGTGGGCGCGTGAATCAAGTCCCAGATGGCGTTGCGATCTCGCGTCACATCCTCGAATCACGAGTCGTGCCTGTGGATCCTATTGCGCCTGTTCCCACTCTTCCTCCTTTTCCTCTTCGTATCCCTAGTGAAGGCAACATTACCGGGGTCATCGGCTAGTTGGGGATATCTGTGGACACTGTGGATATCTACACCCTCGTAGCCGTTCACTGCCCCCCGGCTGATCAATTCGTCCTTCTCCTCCTTCGACCAGTCTCCTCTGCCTTGGAAACCAGCCATAACCAACTGCTTCTCGATTTCCCAGGCTCTTTCCACGGCCCTCTTATGAATGTGCTTCAATATCCTATGCCTCTCCTGTTCAGGGTCAGCCCCGTACCTGATCACTACCGCGGCATCCGGGTTATGTAGCTTCAGTTCCTTCCAAGTGCCCACTCCGTGCTCCGTGGTCTCGTAAGTGGACACGTTGAACATGCCTCCCAGACGGCGCAGCTCCTCCATATCGTCACGAATCTTCAGCGCGTTGTCCTTCACGAAATAGAACACATCCTGATCGTGCACACTGAAGTGGAGAGGTAGGAAGTAGGAGTTGTTGAACACCGAGGTGACCACGTCTTGGACGACGCTGTTCACACCATCCACTACACTGACTAACGCCCGTCCACCGATGCGGGATACCAAGATACCTTCACCGAAAACGGCACGCCGGTGGGCCACTCGCGGAAGAAGGTTCCTCGTCTTTGGTTCCAGTTTCAGCAAAGGTTTAGGAACGAATCCTAGGTCGGAGAATTTCTCGTGCACGCGATTCACGATGCACTGCAACCCAGACATGACGCCGAAGTCTGGTGTTAATTGAGGAGACGTGATGGTAGCGGTCGGCTGGTACACCATGTGCTTCATGTACTCCGAGCCCAGCATGGCGGAGATATCATAGCCGTACAATTTCAGCCAACTGGCGAGGTCAGTCATGTACTCGACGTTCTGTTTGAAGTTCACTGGATCATTGTTGCGGAAGCGGTAAATGAAAATGTCGGTCGGAGTAGTGAGTTCGTTCGCCATTTGTTCCCAGGCTGGCGTCATCCATTGTCCAACAGTTGGATCATATAACCTCTTGTTCAGGTAGACCAGTTTTGTGATCGGGTCCAGGAGTCCACCATGGAAATCGATGGGCAGGTAGAAATCTGGGTTGGTGTCCTTAATAATTTTGCCAAATGGCGTGCGTCTCATTTCTTTGATCAGATTTCCATTGGTGTCGAATAATGCTATGGGGGAACCATTTTGATCCGTCGCCACGTAGAACCTCTGCTCGGAGGTTTCCACTGTCATAAGGAAGTTGCGGGCGTCGTAGAGGAACCGGAAGGTTTTCGCGGATTTCGGGAAGTGAATGTGCGTGATCAGGTCCGGCGTCTTTGGATTCGCGTAGAAGAACTGCGTGATATTCTCGCGGTCGTCGTTCCAGGCTACCAGGCGTCCGCGGTCGTCGTAGAAGTACCATATCTGGAACTTCTTGTGCTCTGATGCGTGAATCAGTTGACCACGCGAATTGTACCTATACAAAGCAAGAAATATTATTATCATAGGTTCAGGAGGGGGATGTCTTTTTGGATGGCACTGAAAACTTGGTGGGTGTATATTTCAGAGGTGTTGACTAAAATGAAGAAATGGGAATTAGTGGACAGAGAAATAAATGTCAGAATAATTGAAATCTGAACAAACCTGTATTTATGTTCCCCTCGAATGACGACGAATCCTCTGCTATCATACGAATTGAACTCAACGTCGCCATATTGGACCACACGATCACCGCTGTCATAACCCAAAGCGATCTTCTCATTGTGTTCTGTCACTCCAATCACGTTACCATTTTCGTCATAAGCATATTGCCAATTGTTCTCAGTCTCTGCCACCTCTAGGACATGTCCATCCGCATTATATGTGATCTTCTCTATCTTGGCCCATTCCTTCTTCATGGAATCTTTTCCAATTAACATCTTCCTCATTTTTATGCGATTACGATTATCATACTCTAGCTCCATACGGAAGACATCCAGTGACCGAATATTCATAAGGACAGTCTTAACCCGTCCATGTTCGTCATAATCGGTGACCGTGAAGAACTGCTTGCTGCTGTCCTGCATGACTGATCGGTTAAACAGGTTCCTGTATATCCTAAGATCACCGACTCCTTCCAGTATGCCCAAATTCTGGTTGTACTTCAGCCGTAACTGAGGAAGCTGTTTGCCATTGATGTCTACTTCAATGCTGGAAATTCTTGCATTACCATCGTACTGGTAACGATATCGGGCATTGTCCAGGCCGCTCTTGCTACCGAATTTGATTTTCTCGTCTTTGACGATACCAGCATGGTACTTGTACTCAATGCGCATTTCGAAGTTTGGTTCGTTGATGTCAATGCTGTGGACCAAGCTCGTTGTTTCTTGGTATGTGTAGTGGATCGAAGACAATCCTGCGGAAGTGAATGAAGATTAATTTGAAATAGGACCCCCTTGTCGCCAATGTCTGCGTTGACCATATGCCCGGAGAATACCCCAACGTAATTATAATTTGGAATAATTTTACTAAGAAGATATACATACCAGCAAGAGTAGTCTCCAATTTCCCAGTGTGGTCGTAGATATAAGCAACCTTGCCGCTTTGATGTGGATACACCTTCGCTAAAATCTGCCCGTCATCATTATACAAAATTTCATACGGATGTCTGTTCATGGGCGAGTAGTACTGATACTTGTAGAATCCTAACGAAGTCTGCAACGAGAACGCATGAATGTGTCCTCTTGGTGTGGTTAAAGACTGCAAGGCCCCAGCTTCATCGTACTGCAGCAAGTAGTCGCTTCCCCTTGGCGTGGTCACTTTCAGTGGAAGACTGCTGAACATGTCTTTGAAGGCATACACCATAGACGTACCATCGCTGTATTTGATCTCGTATAACCGCCCAGCTCTGTCAAAGCCATAAGTCTCACTGATATCCCCCCAAGTCCAACTGGTCAGTCTACTGAAGCGGTCGTACTCCAGTTCCACTCCGGAGAAGATACCATTCCTCGGACCCCATTTCACTGGTCTCGCTGTTCTATCGTAGGTCACATTCAAAAGCTCTACATCGTCCATAAATACAGCTACGCTATTGGTTTCTCTGTCGTATTCAAGAGACAGCAAAATATCACCGTTAACCCGCAGCTTCCTGCCAACTTGAGCAACAGACTTTGAATTGCCCCTATTTTTGTTGGACTGAAGCTTTCTGAGGAAGTATCGCCACTCGAATCTGTTCGCCAAATCACCAGCAATTTCCGTCCTCTGCTTAGCGGGCACTGGGTAGCTCTCGCCCAACAGGGGCTCGATTTCAGCCAAGACCGAGTAAGGCAAGGTGTCCGTGCTGACTGTATGGGCCCAGGGTGTTACCTGGCCGACGGAGCCATCGGCCAGGACAGTAGTCCTTTGTTCTGCCTCTCCAACCTTCGTAACAACCGAGGATCCCTTGATCAGCATCGAAATAGGCTTCCTGTTGTTTTGCCCCACCTTCACCACAGCTCCCTTCAGGCTAAGATCGAAGGTTAGACTGATTACCTTGCCCGTAGGAGTGACTGCACTGGTTAGTCTGCCGAATTCATCGTAGTTATATACGAAACTTCTGCCCGTGCTGTCCAATTTGGTCTTCAGCAGCCCAGTGGGCCCGTGATAATCGAACGTAACGTTGTAGTTATCGGGCGTGCTCAGCTCGTGAAGCATCTTCATCCTAGACATTCGAAGCCTGCACTTCTGGCCCTTCGTGTTCTCGATGGAGTTCACCTGGCTGCTGTAGTCCCTCAGCAGGAACACCTTATTACCCGCTGCGTCAGTGACCGTGCTGAGTTTACCATTACTGGTGTTCACATTGTACGTGAATTGGTACACTGTCTCCCCTGTCAGGATGTTCTTAGTAGCCACGTGCTGCCCGAATCGGTTGAATACGTAGATTTCCTGGGTGTCCGGCGAGTAGATCTCGTACTCCCTGGCGCCACTGGCGTCTGGGATACTGGCCATCACTGATCGGATCCTATAGTTCGCCTGATCACCGATGTGAACCACTCCGTCAGGGGATACGGCAACAGCGGAGATGGTATTGAACTTGGAAGTGGACGCCAGGTAGTGATCGGCTTCGAAGCAATCGCAGCCGCGCTCTAAACAGTTGCACTTCGACTCCGCGCCGGCGTAAGGGGAGATCTTGCCGTCGGTTCCGATCACCCTCACGCGGTTGATTCGCTGTGAATCGCTCTCGGCGATGTACAGGTTTCCGGACGGGCCGAATGCGATGCTCTGCGGCATCACCAGAGTAGCGTGTGTCGCCAGCTCGGTGTCAAACGAGGAGGACGGCGAGGCGCAGTGGAGAGGACGACCAGCTACCACCTTGACTCTACCATCTGGAGCCAGTTGTAGCACCATATGGTCGTCTATCATGTGCAGGGAATTATCCAGGGGGTTAATAGCCAACTCAGTGGGCCACCGCAGATGAACCTCTTCTACGTTCAGTGTGCCCTCGCAAGGAATAGGCTTCCAGTGCGACTTGTGCATATGATTGCCGATCACCGTGGTGATGATACCGTCCCTGTCGACCATCCTAATATTGGTCCCATCGGCGAAGTACAGTACGTTGTCGGCTGATATGGCGACCCCCTTGGGATACGCCAGTTTAGCGTCCCGAGCCAGTGCACCATCGCCACAGTGAGCTTCGTCCCCAGGGAGACACCGCTCTCCCGAACCAACCACCGTCTCCCAGTTGTGATCTGGGTCGGAATAGTCGTTAGTGTCGCGCACGCGGATGATCTGATGGGACTCGGGGTCAGAGATGTACAGGGAACCGTCCAGAGGACTCAAGGCAATGTGGTAGCGGTAGGAGACTCTCGTAGCACTGAAAGAACATTTATTCAATTAAGCAATATTAAATAATGCGAGGGGCTTTAGAAATTCAATCGTGGGACTTACTTCAGCCTAACGACAGTCCTGACAGTGCCATCAACGAGGATTTTCCTAACGAGATTGAAGTCTCCGACGAAGATGGATCCGTCTGGAGCTGTGGCAAGAGCAACCGGCGCTAGCAGTCGCTGCTTGGAGGCCTGTCCATCGCAATCGTAACAATCCAGAGGCCTCTGATGCCCATCGCCCATGGTTGTAAGAATTACTCGAGGCTTCTGCTTTAGGTAGATGTTGGATCCGTCTCCTTTCTGCAGAATGCCTTCATGGAAGTTATACCTGTGATGGATGTCCAGGTTCCAACCTCCAACTTCAGATATGGACATATCGTGGCCACTGAGCTTCGTCGTTTGCACGTCCCAGATGATGTCCTTACAGTCCCTGTACTCATACCCCACCTTCACCATAGCTGTAGTCACACCATAGACTCGTTGTCTATATACGTTCAGTCGGTTCCACGCGTAAGTAAACTTGATCACAGGATCCGCCTCGAATATTTTCTCAAATAGAATGCCCTCAATGGTGATTCTCAGGTGAATTAAATTAAGAGTCGGTGGAATGACTTCGGGTGTCAGTTGCAACTGAATGGTGGACAGATATCCGGCTGCTCTGGAGCTGTGGTATACAAGGTTCAAGCCAGTGCCTGGTATTTGAAGACTCTCTTGGATGACCTGGGACTCTGCCAAAATGGCGCTCTTGTCGGGACAGGCGCCTTGAAAGCCGTGCTTCCAGGTGGCCAAGACCACTGGCTTCATTAGGTCGTAGTCGTGGGCGGCACAAGCGTGAGGGACATGGAAGGGTTGCTTCTCCTCGGCGGTGCTCATCACGATCTTGTCGATAATTACCACCTTGAAGAAACGAAGATTTTTGTTACATGTAGTCTTCGATATAGGATTTAGTTTGGTACGCAGGTCCTAGATTATTACCTCGTTCCAAGGTACAAAGACTATGTGGCTTTGCGGCTTGAAGGGCGACCTGCCAAACTGCAGGGTGACCGCGCCTCCGCCGTTCACCAAGAGATCGAACCAACCGTCGTCTCTCGTCAGAGTGAAACCTTCCAGGGGTGTACTGGTGCTAACTCGTACTCCCATTAGTCCGGTGCCAAGGTGCGTGACAACTCGGCCACGAACGACGGCCGAACGGCTGTCAGGAAATAAGAACATTAACGACCACCGGATAATAGTTAGCTCGGGTGTGTGTACTTTTTTTTTTTCAGCAAAGCAATTGCTATCGTCTAAACTAATTTTCAATCTACAACAGTATTACTATCATTTGTAAATTTATTTCTTGCAGTGTTATTGGAGTTAATCGTCGCGCATAACAAAAATGTGCTGTCATTTCGAATATCAAGAACGATGAAAAGTGTCATTGAATTATGTTTATCCTCTTTCGATGTGACAGCACCTGTTTCAAATCGTGTAATTTTACGAATCACGATTTCAGTCTTGCCGACGTTGCTTTTCAGTGCTAAAGAGGTAGTATCGAGTAATGAACGTCCAGGGTGGGTTCCTGTGAAGAGATGGGAAAGGAGGAAGAAAGAGAGTGTCTTGGGCTGGAACCTGGTAGTGAACTCCTATTAACAGGGCTACCTAGTAGGACCTATGCTTTAAGAGTTTTTTCCTTAAATTTAACAGTCGAAATTATTATCCCTTAGATGACGCAAAATAGTAGCAAAATGGTGACATACTCCCACGTAATACCTCGATGCCTCTTTGGCACTGAAGCATCGGTCGACGTCGAACTGTCATTAAATACAAATAGATACATACACATATACACGATTAACACAAAGTCAGAAGCTCAACTTAAAAGGCACGAAAGACAACGTAGGAATAATAAGGTAACCAAACCATGCAACGAGAAAGAGTCAAACAATGATGAAGGTTTCGGTGAGGTAGGAAGAGGTTATGAAAGTTCTTCCTTTTCTTTTTTTTTTTTATTGGTTAGCGGTACGTGGCGTTACAATTCATTCGAGGTAGCTTGTCTTCGTCAATTTGCGGACAAACGATGAAGACACGGGCTCGTCCTCGAATCGAACGTCCACGAGCAACCCCGTTTGGATGCAGGATTTTGATTATGTACACATGATACCAAATGCATGAAAATATCGTCAAACAGCAGCAGCTATTCGACTCTGCTTACACTCTACTAACTCGCAAACGGGTGTATTTTTTTTTTGTTCCATTTTTTCTCGTCGACGAAATTTCTTACCTTGTATTGAAGTGATTCCAGAACATACTGACCGGGCAGCACGGATAAAACAGAACCGAGTTAAAAATGATGTGATTAAAGGCAAAGCTAGATGGAGAAGATAGATAGATAGAGAGAGAGAGAGAGAAAGAGAGGTAGAAGAGAAAAGAAATTTATTAGTTCAGAGTAATATTTTTTTTTTTTTAATGAAAGGATAAAGAAATTTAGACTTCTGGATCCCTGAATCGGTAGCGAAAAGCTTGATGCTCGAACATGGAGTCACACATTCACGCCAAGCTTCACTCGGACGGACACGGTGATAGAAAGAGATAGAGATAGATTAACACGTTCGAGCCTGGGGTAACAGGTTTCAACCCCTTCGCCTCTATGCTATAGGTAAATCCAGCCAAGTGGGTCCGAACGTGTTAACACGTATAAATATCGATAAAGATCAATCGTGTTCAGAATGAGAATGAAATAGAATGGAGACGGGGTTCAGTGCAGGGCACACGCTCGCGCACACGTACGTACAAACATATGTATAAAACTTTTGGGATGTGATTTCACACGGGTCACAACAACGCAGAGAATATATCATATATCTATTGTATACGTCTTTAGTGTCTCTTGTAACGTATAACGAATAAGTATATAGTAGTATATGCATGTGTTTCTAGGGCAGGAATGCACATGCCCGGTTGCCCGCAGGCAAATTTACGGGCACAGATCCGAACCGGTCCGCAGTAGAATAAATTCGAGCCCGTGGAAAGCACGAGGGCACTTAAGTGCCCTGCGGACAACATCGAATTAGTCTTTAGATTGTATACAAATCGGAGAAACACGGTACCCGGACGGCGTCATAAGACGTCATGCTCGGTACACCCGTTAATGACTTTTAGTAGACCCATATAAACACATGCATCTGTTTTAAGGTGTATACGGCATAATTGTAACACTATATGTTATCTGTTTTGATGATTCCGGGTGTCTGTAACCGGATGTGTATTTATAGAACTGTACCACGTAACATCAAAGTCGGGACGGACACGGTTACCACGAGCGAGTAATAACGTATGTATTTGATCGAAAGGTGATCGATAACGAGACAAACCGATCGCGGGTCAACGAAATACGAATCGCGCACGCGATCCATCGTGCTGCCGACACAAGCTTTGTTAACTCACCTCTCGTTGAAGGTTTCTTGTCGGGCGTAGTTCTGCAAACTACCCTCGTCGATTAAAAATTTCATCCTCTCGAAGAAGGAAGCGGTGATAGCCGGCGGTTGCTTTCGCAGAAGTATATCGATCGGCTTCGGGGCCGACACGCAAAGCTGACTGCTACGGCATATATGATTCGAGCAACATTCCGGATCCGCGCAATCGATCAGACCGTCTGGAAAGAATATATTGATTCAGGTCAGAATAAGGGTTTATGGCATTGGGGTAGGATTTCTGATAGACTTATGAAAGAGATGTTGAAAATTCGATTTTTGAGGGGCCCCTAACAAATAGGGGCCAAGATAGGCTCCCTCTTCCTATGTGGACTGACCACCTCGTCATTCGGGGATTTTAACACTAAAATTCTAAAATTCCAAAATTTTTATATCCTCAAATATCAACATTCTAAAATTCTAGAGTTTCAAATATTTTCAATACTTTATGACCGGTGGGTTCGACAAGCCCCCTTTCTTGGTCTTTTTAGGGTTAAATCTTGAATCTGTAAAGACGGTAAAAATTTCTTTGAATTTCGTTTTTATTCATACCATACCTTTATCGTTGTCTCTTCCGTCGTTGCAATTCTGTTCAAGAAGCACGTTGCAGTCTTTGCCATCCCAGCCATCGTAACACCTGCACTCCCATTGGCCATCGTTGCTGACTCTGCACTGGCCATGACCAGAACACGAATTCGGGCATCCTTCCATGGTACAATGTTTCCCGTTCCACCCAGTCACGCACAAGCATGTTCCATTCTTGCATTGACCATGTTCATTGCATCTAGGATCGCATTGCTTCAAATTGCACAATTCGCCGGACCATCCGGGCAGGCAGTCGCAGGCATTGTCCACGCAGTGGCCGTGGGGCCCACAGTCCAGATCGCATAATTCTGAAAAAGACAGGAAATTTTGAATTACACAAATGTTTTTAGATTTCTAGTCTTTTATGGTATTAGTGGGGACAAGCAACATATAAAAGCTAGCAAGTCAATAGTTTTTGTTTAGAATAAAATCAAGTTAGTCAACGAGAAGGTATCAATGTCACGTTATTAGTAAAGGGGTCAAACAGAATCGGTCGTAAAATTGACGTATAACCTGGAAACATATGAATAGAATGATAAATATGCATACTGAATTTATTTAAAGAATTGAAGACACCTGAGAGCAAGCGATTCTTCGTCTAAAAATGAATTTGGATCCGATGAGTATTTATATCCGCGTCTAATAAATTTATAGCTTAATAAGTAATTGAATTTTAAAAATTATATTTTCATAAAACCATTATTAACACATTTGCTGCTGAACCTGAACTCTCCAATTGATCTGCCCGCCACTGCTCTAAGGGTCAACAAAACCCCCTACTACAAGATATCTATTCTCTCGTATTACCTTTCGAACAGTCATCGCCAGACCACATAGGCTCGCATAGGCAGGTCTGCGTCTCAAGATCAAAGTTCCCATGTCCGCTGCAGTCTGGTAGACACTGCAGTGCTTCCTTGTCCATTTGACTGCAATCCGCACCTTTCCATCCTTTTTTACAGATGCAAGTACCTTCGGCGCAGAAACCGTGACCGGAACAGGTTGGGTGAGGACAGTCCACTTCCTCGCAGTACTTTCCTTTATAACCGCGCACGCAATTACACTTCCCGTTGGTGCAGTGGCCATGTCCATTGCAATCGGGCACTTCACATTCGTCGTGGCGCAGGGAACACTCCTTCCCTTTCCAGCCGGGGTTGCACTGACACTCTCCGTTTATGTATTCTCCTGTAATTGCACGGAAATTAATGATACCGATGAGGGTAATTGAAATTGGGACCATTGGTGTAACTAGAATATATTTGGGAGTGGGGAAGTTCTGAAATTTGGGGATTTTAGAAATCTAGAATTTCAAGATATTAAAATTTTAGAAGGATGAGGAAGATAATCTAAATACATTTTTGGGAGGACCCAGATTAGGACCCCTAAACAAACCCTACACTTACCACGCTGGCTACAGAGAACCGGGCAGACACTTTCGCTGCAATCCTCTCCACCGAAGCCAGGATTGCATTGACAGTGACCCAGCAAACATTCACCCTTTCCGCTGCACCCGTTAGGACAATTGTGCGTCATATCTTCAGCGATTATGGCTATAAAAGACACCTCCTGTGGATCTCCATCATCATTGTACAACGAGAGGAACCAATGACCAGGCTCCATATAGTGAGTCACTTCTTTCTTGATCGAAGGCTACACGAGAAATCAATACAAATCTCAGAAACGCTCCATCGATACTCTCAATTCCTCCATTACATTTCAGGGAAAAAAATAATAAAAAAAAGACGACCTTTTGAACCGTAGATTTGAAATTGTTCAAAAAAAAAAGAATAAAAAATAAATTTTCTTCAGGACATCTGAATAGAAGATGTTGATAGGCGGTTCTACGAGTCCTATGATAGAAAAGAAAATGAAAAATGGGGCAGTGGCACATACAATAACACTAACATGGGACGCCCGAGTGGTCCTCGCCTTGAAGCCGCTCAACACCTCCAGCAGATCGTATTGCGTGTGCGTGGGAAGAGCATTTCTCCGCGCGTATACGCCGATGCTCGCGCCACGTGGGATATTGTAGTCAAACCGCACGTACGCGGCTTCCGATTGGTAGAATTGCATGTTCCAGTAGCTGTACGGTGGAATTTCCTTGCTCAGCTTCTGGCCAAGACCGACCTGAGCGAAAGTCGTGCCGTCAGGTGGGAAAGACCTGGCCGGGAAAGTTCTGGCACCTGAATATGGAAAACGGCGGGCACATCAATATAATGCTTTCAGTTTTTATTACAAATCAGTTTTCCGACGAGATATGTCCATGAAAATTGAATTTTTGTTTAAGAGAAACTTAAACTTATATCTGAATACACGAATTTTTTTTAATAAAGTTAAACAGCAACGTTGTTGATTAAAATGAAAAATTAGAATACTTGTAATAAAATATCACGTTTACAAAAATATAAACTTTTTTCCATGTTCATCTAAAAACAAAATATAACTAGGTATTATCCTAGTTTCTAAAGTTATCTTGTATTTTGCTGACGTGTATGAAATTCAGTACAACCACGAGAAAACATCTCCCGCGAGAAAACTGACTGTTCTTGTTAAAATGTAAAGCATAAGAGATATTTAAAAATTGCATGGCTGTATACTTAGCTAGGCTTTGCGTATCAGCGAATTTTGTCGACGACTTAACATTCGTATTACCTTACATACATAATTCATCAATTTTAATCATTTTCATCACTTGTCTATGCAAGAACCAGCACACATTATTTTTAATATTGAAAATAATATAAAATTACAAAGAATTGCAATGGTTCTTACATTAGACACTTTAAAAAAATTAAAAATTTTAATTATCCAAAGAAAGGTTAAAGTTATTGAGATACCAAAAGCTTCGGTTCTTCTCATTTAGCAATCAAAATAATTGTTAACAATTACGGAAAAAAGAAAGATAGCGAAAACTTAGTTTTAATCCCCACACCAGTCCACTTATTCTCCTTTCATTCCGTGTAAAAGCCGATTAGAGTTACCTGTGTTATGTACTTGCGTACGTCACGATGCACCAGTACCTCGTTACAGCGTTACACAAACTTCTGCTCTAACCACGACCACGTTAAACACTCAACAAACTACCGTTCTACAACACCGAAGCAAACTGGCTGTACTTGGCGGATCGCTACGTGTATCAAAGCCGGCATGAGCGGAGAAGAGAAAGAGAGAGAGAAAGAAAAGAAGCTGAAAAAAAAAGAAACCATAAACGGGGCCTCACCTTCCAGGATCAGTATAGTGGGTTCTGGGGGTAACGGGGTGGACCCAGAACACGACAAGTCGACGCTGCTCGATTCAGTGTCGTAATTCGCGGTGGTCCAATCGGTAGATCCGCCATTTTCCTCGGTGGTCGAGAAATTCTCTTTCACCACCTCCTCCTCCGCCATCTTGTTTGGCTCTACAGACAGACTCGAGTTATCTATCTCATGCTCGTTGTTCTCGTCGATTGCTGAAAAATTGTCCCACTCGTCAGACGCGGAGCCCATGCACGGGCAAGAGCACTCGCACTCGCCGCCCGCCCACAGCGGGGGTGGCGGCGACGAAGGAGGCTGCGGTGGCGGGGGCAGTCTGTTATCGTTCGTGTTAGAAACCACATTCGAGCCTGATTCCTCCCGCTGGTGAACTTCGGGTGCCTGGTGAGCGCCGTCCGTGGGCACGGACACGGATAGCACGTAAAGCGGCTTCGAGGATGAGTCGCTCGAAGCGATGGTTATGTTCACAAGCACACGATGCGGCGACGATGATGCCGATGAGGCGGATGAAGGTGATGAGTGAGACCGATCAACCGGCACCTCGATGATTTTCACTTGCTGGGTTAATGGCGGGTTAGGTTCGACCGGGACGTTAGAAGGAACATGAGTATCATTGGGGGCCTCTTCCTGGTCCGTCGGTGTAGCATCTTCGCGAAATTTTTTCTCGAACTCCCGCAGGAACTCCTCGTCGCTCTCCTCTCTGGTGATCACACGGAAATCACTGTTCTGACCTAGACGGGGAACGCTGTTGCCGAAGCTGCTGGTCCGATCCAGCCTCGTCTTCGTCACGGTATCCGACTCCCCGCCATGATTCAACTTCACGATCTCCACTTCCTCTTGGCCGTAATTATAAATCGGTAAAGGGTAGTCCCGCTGGAGTTCCTCGGATTTCTCGGAACTTTTCAAGCCACTAGGAGGAGCGTCGGGTTCTGTCGACAGGTCCTCCCTGGAGAGCTCTCGAGTTTCCTTCACCACGTCCGAAGTATTGTCAGAGGTGTTCTTTTCACTTGCCGAATTCTCTGCCGAAGATTCATCCACCGGTGGCACTGGCTCCTCGATATCACTCGTGGAGCCAGGAGTACTTACGCTCGATGAGCCAGTGGTAGAACTCTCAAGCAGCGATTCTACACCACTAACGGTACCGTTCTCAACGTCCAAAGTATCTATACCCAACGTAGACTCTTCGTGTTGACTAACGTCATCTTCAGAGACGGTTGAGCTTTCTACCTTACCACCGTCCACGGTCGAGCCAGTGGACTGGACATCTTCCGGGGTAACTGGATCAGTAGTAACGGCGATGACCGAATCATGACCGTAAGCTAATTCGATCGCAGACCCTGGTGGGGTCTCGGAAGGCCGGTTAAGTGAAACGGAAGAGGAGGCGTACGAATAAGAGGCAACAGAGACAGAGGACGAAGAGGCGACAGTTGTAGGAGTCGAGTTAGTAACCGAAGAGTCAGAGAGATTCAGGGCAAGCAGCAACGTCCCCATGGGAGTCGTAGACGATCCTGATTCGCTTCCGGTTTCATTTGGCTGAGGATCATCCGTATACGCAGCCGTTTCATGCACAATCTTACCAGGACGATCCTCGTCTAATGGGAGGGCCGATGGCTGCGAAGACCGTGGCGATGATTCGTCCTCTTGGACCACGGTCGAGCGCAGCTGCACGGTGGGTTTAAAGGATGATGCGACAGTTTGGTGCAACGCATGCTGGTTATACGTATCCCTACGCTTACGGATGTACACGTGCTCTAACATGCTAGCCGACGGTTTAATACTACCTCCTGACGACGATTGTTGACGCGTTCTGCTGTTCGACTGCGACGACGACGTGCTCGACGTGGACGTCTTGTTACCCTCTGATAATAAAGTTTTCGTGTCCGCGTTCTCGCCCACCAACACCGTGCACGCTTTTGTACCTTGGTAAGACCGGTTCACTATGCTCGAAACTGAAATACAGAAAGATGTTTTTAAATGGTTTTGCAGCCAATAGGATTTTCAAATCCAGTTCCACGCGATATCGCGTGCTCGAATGGCGTATCTGAATAAATTGAAAAACAGCTTACCTACAACATAGGCCAACACTGCTGTTATGCACAAGGAAACCATAAGCAGTATCATTGCGATCAATTTCCAGCTGCACCAATCAACCCCTTTCACAAAATGACAACGGATGCTTTGTCTCCTCATTGGGATCATTGAGGGCGCGTGCCCGTACGGCAAAGGTACTCTGTAATTAATCAACAACAGGCTCGTTTAACTTTGATGACTGCAAGTAAGAATCATTATATCAAGAAAGAAAGGAACTAAAACGCAAATATTCACAAGTTTCGTTTAAGTGATAATTAAAATTAAAATTATGATTTTAGTTATTTTAAAGTTTCACTATTAAAAGTAAGGTCTGGTTTGCACAGTAAGTTGGACGATTTCACGGTAGTTTTAAAGCCAATTTCAAAGGAAAGGAAACGTCGTTTCACTCCGCTTGTTATCCAGCAAATATGTTTGAAGCCATCACGTGCTTTCGCGCGAAAGCATTGCTTCAGGAGTATGTTTATGCTCGAGCGTCACACGCTTCCATGTAACTCAGAAACGTCTAAAAAAAATATTTAAACGGGACCGACCGGGTGCCTCGAGTGCGAGGGTGCCTGTTTGCTTTCGTTGCATCACGCGATAATGGAAAAACGAAAGCCAGACGCACCGTCGTCTTTGGTCCGGTCTTTTTTTCTATATTTTTCAAGAACAGAAGTGGAAAGGAAACGTTTTGTGGAAAAACAGAAACCCCGTGGTGGTCGAAAGTTTACGACCGTTTAGCAAATTTCTAGTGGACACTCGAGGTGCTGCAGTGACTCATTCAATGGAACCCAAGGAACACGATTTTCCATGGTTTTTCTATGGAATGACACTTCGTCTTCAAACATTGTACGGATGATTCACGAGTGTCTTCATTGTTGAAAAAATCAACGTGTTCGCCACGGCTCATTCGTTCCGACCTTTCTTTATCGTCGATAACGGAGAATTGAAAATAGGCTTACCTGTCCATGTTGTTCTGCAGCTCGACCTTTATTGGGCTATTCCCTGAGGACTGATTCTTGTTGTTGTACTCATTCTTCGGTATCTCTGGAAAAAAAAGAGAGAACATACAATTTGTAACGTTGCAGATCGAGGAAAATTTCTCATGGGATACGGTGGCCTACTTCTCCACACCATCTCACTTTTATACACTCGACAACGTTTGAAACAGCCTTAACGGGTTATCCTTGTTTCTATGCAAAAAAGTACGTGGCACAGTAACAATGAAAGTTTATGAAATTATGAAACTTTTTATAATATTGCGGTAGTTCATTAGCAAAATAATTTCATTTTTTTTTGGATAACATTGTAGGGTTTTATGAGGTAAAACCACCCCCTGAAGGGAAATATTTTATTCATTAAAAATTAAAATTAAAAATATTGTATTTTAATGTTTCTCTTAAAATCTTTTTCTACCTTATGAACAAAGATTTTTTACGTGATATTTAATTATCAAACTTCAGATTTGAAGCGGCTAGCACGGATTACACAGGACGCAGGATCTTATGGTGTTTCCGAAGGTGTTCGATTTTTCTTATGCACCTTACGGTGTTGGTCGCTTGAAATTCAAACCGAAACCACGATGAATCATGTACTTATCGATTCAACACAGGCGTTCGTTCACCGTCTCGCTTCTTCCTCTTTTTCCTGCTTCTTCGTGTATATTGGAGAACACGATGGAAAAGAAAAGGGCGTCGCGTCTGGCATCGCAAAACGTACACCCGCGACGCCGACGTTGTCCGTCTATCCTCGAATCGAGGGGAAAAACTTGACGTTTGCTTAATTCGTTTCCTTTCTTGTTGTATTTATACCAACTACACCCATCGATGCGGTCTTTCCTGTTTTCTTCAGTTATGTGTGTATCTTAGTAATTATAGCGTCGTTGGTATTTTAGAATTTTTAAATGTTAAATCCACGTAACGAAAATGACTAACCAAGGAATTTTCTAACATTTAATACTACGAATACAAGTTCATTTAAGTTCCTTTCCAAATAACGGCCAGAAAGATCCTTGTTCCCTGGTGTTGTTTCCAATAGGACCAGGTAAAAGGGTCTGAAATTCGATGTTGAAGAAAGAAAGGGATAAGAAATTAGTTGGTTCACCCTTCACCGGTAACATGTACCTGGTTGAACACGAAAATCGGAGCGTGGGAAGACGAAGGTCCTGCAAAAGCGACCCCATGCCGCTAATTGCAGGTGTTGCCGGTCGTTCGGCCCCGAAATCCCATGATTATGGCATTTAGCCAGATATCCATGATTACGGCCAATTCATGGGGTTTCCCTTAGCTAAGCTTCTTCCTTTTTCATGGTTATTGGCAGCACGAGACGTCTAATGCGAGCAGCCGAATAAAAAAGGCGGGATACGTTCGTTGGTTGGCGTGTCAGAATTGCTTTTAATGATCTACCTGGCCCGGATATGATTTACTTGCACGCAGTCTGGTATTTAATTAATGATTCTTCTCGTTCCCTTTGACAAGCGTCACTGTCAAAGTTTATAGTTTAATTCTAAACCCGTTGCGGTCCCATCTCCAATTTCAATTTTGAATTTAAGTAAAAATGTTATTTTCTTTCCAAATATTCTCTGTAACAAGATGTTTGCAAAAATTTCCACGATTTGAGTGGTTTAAACGAATGGTCCACAGAAGCGTAGGTGACAAAGCATATTGATGGTAACGTCGATGACCAAGCAAGAAGCAAAGGAAGTATTCAGACAGGACCTTTAGGAGGAGCCTAAAAGTATTCTGTGGAAGGTCATAAGTGTCAGCCAGTGTCATAACCAAAGGTCAATAAGTCCAGAGATCATAAATCACTGTTCGAACCGTCCCACGGTCTATTCAAGTATACCCAACCGCGTTAAGTATACAGATGGCCGAGGAAAAGTCATTTTGAAGAGAAGAAGAAAAAAAAAAAAAATTTCGACTTCCAGTTCATGGAAAAACCAAACAAGAGAAGAAAATTCTTCTTGTGGGTGTACTTTCGTGTCCCTGCTTCTCTTCGCCACTTGAAACGTCAAGGAGGTTAGGTTTCGCCCGTTGTTTTCCTTGCAGCCGATACCCCTGGCGTTAAAGTGTCTCGAAAACGTTGTACCTTCGTGTGCTTTTCTTCTCTCGAGTGCATTCCAGCCCTCTGCCGCATCCAGACGGCATTTTACCGGTTATCGTTTCTGGTAAAATTTCAGAACGCCTGCACTTTCAAACGTTCCACCCTTTTTCTTTTTACAAATGAAAAAAAAGAAAAAAAAACACAAGTTGTTCGATCATCAACTTTTGAACTAAACGAGAATTGAAAACGAAGAATTTGTCGAACCCTTAAGCTTCAAGGGTGCAGCACATGTTAAGAAGAAAAATCGATACCAGATGCCCGAAGGATTTAAAAAAGGAACAAGGATCGTTACTTTTCACCGAGGATGGAGAAAGGCTTCTTATTTTAAAGCGCATTATCGATTCCAGAATTTCTAGACTAACTAGGTCGTAATCTCGAGGTAACCAGAAAGCGGCTTGCTCCTCGAAGATAAACTAAGAAGCTTTCGGCCGAGATATTTCGATAAATAATCGAGGTAAATCCTCATGGAGGAGCGTCGGAACTTTTCAGGTACGCCAGACATTTTTCCTGTAACCACTTCAGAATCCTGGCTACGCGATAAGATAGCAGAAGAACCCCCCCGGTTGGTCTTAGGAAATTATCGCACCCCCGCCCACGTTGCTCATCGCTGATTACGCCGTACTACCCTCGTCAGAAATGTCACTCGTTCTCTTCCACCCTTAAGCTTTCTTATTATAGCGTTCTCCGAAATACTTATCGCCAGACACACCTCCTCCGAACGTCAGAATCATCATTTGTCTGCTTTTCACCGGAATCTTTCTATCAGTAAATAATGATCTATTGATAAACAGATGCGAACTTTAAACTGATTGACAATAGAGATTTCCAGGATTTTCAGAAATTCTCAGGACACGTTATCACAACCCGAAGATGTTTGTGAGCGACAAATATTATTCAGAGATGAGATAAATGTCTTCTGTCGCTTTACTTATTGTTAGAAAATTTTCTTTCAAATTTTCGAATTTTATTGGAATTAAAAATTTTTTAAAATGGAGACCCTGAAATAATAGGATTCGAACTCTAGACCTTTCGATTTGTAGACAGATTTTTCCCAATTTAGAACAAAATTTTCTAAAATAATTTTAAATAATTTCCTGAATAGTGAAACCCTAGGCATAAGCGTAAGCTCTAGAACGCTCAATTATAGAACAAGGGTAAGCTCATCAAATCAGGGGACGTTCTCGAGTAGCAGCCTTATCCGCGCCTTAGTGACCCCTTTTCTAGCCCTCTAAACTAGCCTGAAGACTCACTTGGTATACTGTAGAAGCCGCCGGACGGGCTGCGTACGAGACAGGACGGCTGAAGATCAGGATCACGTTCGTGATCGCTGGCTGTATGACTTCCTGGTAATCTTCCGTTGACACGGCTCATTGTAGGGTTACGGGGTGGCACATCGGGCGGGCCCCGCGGCGCCGAATTGTCCAGCAAACACCCTGTAACAACGGAAAGAATCTTTTATTGGGACAACTATTCTATAGTTGATTAAAACGGTAATTCTTTTTCCATAAATTGACAATATTGTGTATTGTAATTGTTATCGATCATATCTATGTCAATGTACAGGGTGTTTGATAGATTTCCAGCAGAGACGAGTGTAGAACCCTCATATTATATTATAAATTGTGCCCCAGACCTAAATGTTAAGTTTCGTTAGAGTGTAAAAATTCTGAAGACCTAAAGAATAAACAACCGTTTGAGAATCAAGATCATTATAAAAAAGGTTGGAAGATAAGTCGACCTAATGTAAAAATAACGTTGCGGTCTAGATAATCTAACCGGGTCTTCTTCGAGATTCAATGGCGAACAATATGTACGCGTAATCCTGGGCAGGTGGCCAGATGGTTTTCAAGCGGGGCGAAAGGGTTGAGCCGATTTCGCGATTAGGCACGTTTCACACGGCCAGTCTTTCGTTGTTACAGGGATTATCACCAAGAAGTGACCCAGAATTGCGAACCTTCTTCTCTGCGCAACGACGCGAAATGAAAATTTTTTTTAAGTACCCCAAGCTTTGTCCCTTCGACCTTTTGAAGCACTTCAATGTCATACTTCTGATCCCTTTTTGAAAAAGAGGGGTTGTATCAGTTTCTCCGTGAAGCACGTTTGCTACACTAATATATGAAAAATTAATTATTTACAAGCAATTGATTGATTTTTATAATTACTTTAGTTTGATAAATGTACGTAGAAGAGTATCGGCTCACTTTTAGATTCTTTCGAAGTCGATACGAAAAGTGGAGCAGTTGCCGGCATCTTTAAGTCGATTACAAGCCTGGTCTCGGATTCGAAGCACCTCGCCCTTTCATTGTATCGGGCACGATATAAAAAAAAAAAAGCGAATAGACCCTACGGATAGGGTGACCGTCAAGAAATTCGAGTCCATGCTCTTTTTACGCCATATCAGCCAATGAACTGGACCTTTCTTGTCCCTCCTCAGCTATTCTTTATGAAACACGCAACAGGAAGCAGGAGCGTGAACGAAGAAATAGGGTGGAGCAGAAAATCAAAGGGGAAAAGAAGTTTCTCCCCTAATCGTTCAATTGTCTACCCTTTTTTCTACTTTTTTCCAAGCAAATTTCGATCGGGAGATCCCATCCTCCGTCTAAGGTTCTAGAAACGGAAATGACAGGGGTAAGATCATTTCCGGATATTCATCTATGCGTTCCTTTTATTGTTATCGGTCGGAGAATCCAGTTTGGTGGATGTTCTATGACACTGACGGGTTGTCAATATCTTAGTTTAAAAATTTGATAATTTAAAGATTTGAAATTTCCAGATTTCCAGAAAATTTGGTATTTTTATATTTCTGAATTTCTGAATTTCCGAATTACCAAATTAAAAATTTGGAAAATTCTGGGTCGACCACTTGATCGTCTCATCACTATTCTATAATTCAGGGATGGCTAAAACAGATTTACAGAAATGATGAAGGTTCTGAAAATATTTTTATGATTTAATGATTGAGAATTATTATTTTATAATATGCTAGATTTCAATGCAGCAATTGGCAAGTAATAAATTATTCATTATTAAATGAATTATTCTAACCTAATTAGTGCAATTTAATTTAATATTGAATAATTATTTAAATTAGTCTAAATTAATTCCTCAAGCAAGCATCATTAATAATCAATATGGTTGCTTTTTAAATGAACTATAATAAAAAGAGAAGACACAGTGAACTCTCAGTTAAATCTGTTCTGTACTGGAATGAAAATCAAAGTCCTACTATTTCTCAGAATGTTTTAAGCTGTGGCAAGTTAAAATCTACAAACTAAGAGCGTCAGAAACATGTGTAAACCCTCTCTTCAGATCTGCTATCGCCGACATAATAAACTGAAACTGTGGGTTAAAAATTTTTAAGAAGAAACAGATTCTTTATGCTAATAATTTCCAATCAATTTTTTCAGTTCCAAAAACAGTAAATGTCTAAAATCTCATGAACATCCCGTATTAAAGGGCCAAAGAACATCTTTGATGGAACCACGCACGGGGTGTATTTGCTGATAAAAAAAGGCACGGAAATAACGTGTATTCGTTCGATAATATTTTCACAGAAGGCCCTCGCTATCTACGAGAACATAATTATCTCGCCACGAGCCAGGATATAATTCACATCCTGTGCCAGAAGCCCTTCCGGTAGCACGTTTTCACTCGTTACACGTCGATCTCGTCTTTTTATAGGGAGCACTTCTGGAACTTTTCGTTGCCGTAGTTCGAAACTTTGATCGACTTTGATCGGTTGCCTCGAAAATTTACGGCTATTCACGTTTTATTCGTTTTCGAATGCCCGTTTCCCGCACTAGCTCGAAATATGAAAGGAAACTACTTTGACCTATAATTCAATTCGCAATGGAACATTTCATGAGGTTTATATATTTATTTGATTCGATTAAATGTTCAATTAAAAATTGTAAAGATAAATATTAAAATCTCTACTAACGTGTATATTTCTTTCATATTCCACGGTATATTTTTATCCAGCTGGTTTTTTGATCATAGTCCCATTTTGCTTAATTATCACAAGCCCTCACTGCTTCATTATTTTAACCAGGATATTAAAATGTACCATTACCATGCTTTCATATCGTTTACCATAAAAAAATAGATTTTCGCGTTTCTCACAATGGCTGAAAATATGAAAGGAAACTATTCCAACTTGCAATTCTATACAATTAAATATTTAATGAATATATTTATTTATAAATTGCTTCAAAAAATTATATTCATTGTTACTAATATATCATAGATTAAACTTATGAAATTTAGTTTTCTCAGGGCGTTGAATAATACGAAGGAATATTTTTCCCATCGCTTGCTATAGTATTAATTCGTTCCGGTTCGGAAGCTAATCCCAGACACGAGACTAGTAACCCTTGTGTCCATTTTCTCGGTTCCACTCTCAAAAATACGTCGATTCTGCCCCACGATACGTGACTAGGGCTTCGAATCGTTTTACTTCTCCCCTTTGGAATGGCAGTAAACGTTGCTGTACGATGTTCCTACGGGCCGCGTTTTACTTCTGAACGATTTAACACGGTCCACGATTGGATGAAAAAAATTAATTCGGCCATCACGTACATTTTATTCCGAACTCTATCGTAACCGATCGACCCAGTTGTTCCCAACGTTTTTACCGCCTGTTGTAAACAGAACAATGTTGCTGTAAACTTGGATGAAACTCATTTTTCATCTAATCCAATCGATCAAACATTTAAGTAAAAAATACAAAATTCGATAGTTAGAGAAAAGACCATATGTTCTTTATTATAGAAAAACGAAATTACAAATAAGAATTCCTAGTAAAACAGTTATTAAAATCTACTCTGCTCTAGATTTTCCTGTAGCAAGATGGCTACGAAAATCAAGCTGTTAATCCGAGCAGCCACACCCTTGACTGGCACAAAGCACGGTCTGCACGTGTTGGCTAATCGTGATCGGTAACAAGAGGCCACTCGGCACCGAAAGAAGAAAGGTCCTCGGGTGTACCTTCTTCAGGTACTATACCCGAAGAAAGATGGGCTGCTTCTCTAATAAATTCCATTAGACATGGCCTCTTACTCCCGAGGTCCCGGATATTATGTTACGCGTTTTGACGTGTATTCTCAATGGACGTGCATCCATTACGTGGCCCGGTGCGACAACAACCGTCAAAGAGAAGCTCATTCAGCGGAATCCTTTTCGGGGCCAGTGGACTCGCTGGTCCCTGGAAGAGGGACCCATGGTTCAAGCGAACCGAGGATAATTCGATTCACCAACGACAGGGTCCTTGGCAACGTGTTCACCTTCTATAGCACGAGACTCATCCTCGATACTGGATCATCGGTAGCCCAGTGGCCTGGGCCCTTTTGTCCAGGTTACTCTACGCCTCTCTGTCGTTGCTCTTTTTTTTCTCCCCTTCTTTCGCGTGTACCGAGCGGAAAGAAAAAAAAAGGATCCTCCAAGTAACGACCGACACAATAACTACTCCCGCCGATCTATTAGGAAGAATAACGACGTGACGTGCCGACGGCGCCTTCTGCTTCGATGATTTCGGTGAGAATCGAACGTGCTTCTTCTAGTCGTCTCCTTTGCTTCTGTGCTTAGGGCACACGTATCCGAACAGTGAATCGTGGTGTTTAATGCTCCGATTTCATTAACGCGATAGTTAATTTATTAATCTAAATATTATCTAACACGAAGTACCATAAATTCGTCTTCTGAATTCCACTCTCAAAATTCACACGAAAATCATCCCTGACCTGTCCTTAAGTCTTAACTATCCATTGCATGGAAAACGTTAATCTCTATAAATTCCCAGCCCCTAAATGACTCTTTACCCAAAGTCTCTTCCCTTCAGTTTCCTCTGCTGACGTCAGAGGAAAAATCTTGAAAAATGAAGGGAGAGGGTGGTCTGCCGCGAGGCGTGTGGGGAGGTAGAGATATAGACGAAGGAGAGAATACAGGAGCCGTGATGGACGAAACGATTTTAATTGGAAGCCAGAGGTGGTGGTAGTAGCGCAGCCTGGCCGAAGCTCCAGATAGGGTGAGGTGAAGCATGGCGGGGTTACGAACGGTTAGAGGGGGTGGCGATAGCGCGATGTGGTGGTTCTTTACCCTCGTGCTCGTTCTTTCGCTCCCTTTTACCCTTGCTAGGTACATTTTCGCGCGTGTACCTACTACACGCCCTTAGAAAAGGGAAGGGGAGGGGGGAACCAACACCTCGATACGATCAAGCCGTTCCTTTTCTTTTCTCCTGATCTTTCATCGTAGACGGTTCCCTTAAACTGCGCAGAATGGCGCAAGGGTGGTCGTTTTTTCAACGGACAAAATGGGAAGTCCGCTGCTTCGAGAGACTACTGCGAAGGAGGGGGTGGAGAAGAGCTTAATTCGTTTCCCATTAGAATTTACGTGGCTCGGGAAATAAAGAGGGTACGAAAACGGTAGCGGAAAGAAAGTCAGCCTTGAGAATCCGTGGATCGCGTTTCCTTCTTCTCTTCGTGGTTGATATCGAATTTCGTGACCGGGAAATAACTGGATAATAATATTAGCTTCGTCGAGTTGACGAGGACGGTTTTGTAAAGAGAGCTGCCTTTGATTCGGAACTTACACAGTAAGCGCTCGCTAATTCTTCTCGTGTAAACGAAAATGAGGGTGATATTTATTTTAATTCATTTTAACATGACACTTTCAGTCTGGAATTAACAGCCATAAATAACTTAACACGTTAACTACCACGAGGGATCATCGATAACCTATTTTCTAGCAACGCCCTAGGGGTCATCGGTAACTGATGTTATCGAACTCAATTAAAACGCCGATGCTTGTAATCTTCTGTACAAAATTGATATTCCGATAATAATATAAAATCACACGAAGCAATTAAATATACCCATTTTCCAATAATATTTACATGTATCTACATTGTTATTTATTGCAAATTGAAACTTTAACCGTCTTATAATGTTAACCGATAAAAAAAAGAATAAATTTCTGAAATTTTATTAAAATCAGAGTGGGTTACTTTAGATCTTCTGTTGGTCAACAAAAATATTACACCCAGTACGTATGATAAATTATCTAGGGAGCAGATAAACGATTGCCCCCTCAGTAATAACTCGCTTAACGAGCCGATAATGCCCGGAGATGAAAAAAATGAACGTTCATTTGCCGGGATATAAGCAGCGAACGAAGAAGCACGCTGCACAATGGTAATCGAATGATATATCCTTCCATTGATGGTGAGGAAAAAGCGTCCGGCGAACAGAGAAGCGGCAAGAGTCTCCACGGGGAAATGGGGCAGAGCTTAATTCGTTTCCTATTAGAATTTATGTGCTGTGGCCACCAGTAGAAGAGTGGAATGAGAGGCAACGAAAAGCCGGTCGTTCTTCAGGATCTGAAGCGCACGTATACTCGAGTGGACTTCCAAGTTTGATAGGAAGGGCCAAAGCAGTGTTCTGCTCTTTTTTCCTTGAAATCCAAAGAACAGACGGACCGTGGAAAAACGAAGACGGTGGTCTTAACGGGAGGAATTTTCAGAAGATCGAAATCAAAGGTGCGGCGGTCGGTGTGAATTCGAGGACGAGTATGGGATCTTTAGCGCGTTCTGAAAACTACCATTTATGGTCAGCCTCTATCACCTCCATCTTCGTTCTTTCCTCAATTTTACACAAACGATCACTGGAATTGGTCGTTTGGATTTCTCTCTGTGATTGACATTTGATCAAACGAACCAAACTGTAATTTCCTCTTTGCAAAAGGGCTGTTTCTATTTTTTCGGAAGGATTTACGGAAGCATGCAAATTTGGACGTTTTACGATTGCACTTTCGCTGTGGGATTTATGTAACGCGAGTGAAAAACGAGGAGAATAAAGGGACGCAGCAGCTTGCACGATTCTGCGTTTTTACGCTGACTTTTTAGCGTGTTGTAGCTGTTTCGAGTATATGACGTGTGTGTGTTCTCCATCACCTAGAGTGTGCTTCCTGTTCGTTGGAACATGCTGAATTCCCTTTCAAAATTATAGCACGTTCGAATGAAAAATTTGGAAAGTGAAATAATGCAGAAAAACGCGGTAGCAATTCCTAGGAATCATTATTCCTATCGTCAGAAATAATTAATGTCGGTAATTGGTTTCTTTTCCAAAGGAGCAGCCACGCAATAACGTGAGAAACTGAAACATGGCCAGGCAAGTAGTGGACTGGTATCCTGAAGAATCCAACGACCGGTTCCAAGTTGGCTCGCGTGCGAAGAACGCTAATAAGGAGCCGACGACAGCCCGATCATCTGGGCGTGTAAACTACATACGTGGATGGAAGCATCTTTGCGTTTCCAAGACTTGTTTCTTGCCCACGCGTACGACCATTATCGCCTGTCCGATCGTATCTGCGAGAACCGATTATTCTGGCCGATCCGTGGAGAAACGTCATAATCGGAACGTGAACACTTTCTCATATTCGACGTGCAACACGATTTCCTCGAAGCATTTGCTTTTCTTGCCGAGTACATCAATATATCATATATATTAAACCTTCCCGATGACGTTCTGAATTATATTATGCTTGAAACTAAGAATTATATTTTTACAACTTGAATTATAACTCAAAATTTACTAAAAATGTTACTAGAACTTTATTTCTACTTTCATGTTCAGTGAAATGCACTAACATCGAATATTTAACCGGCTCACATTTATGTGCACGATTTCCTTAATGTAATCAGCGATAACGAGTAGGTGAGTAATATGTTACGTTAAGGTGTAACGTGGTACAGAAGTTTATGGATTATGAACCACGCCAAGAGGCTTCCGTGATAAAAGTATACGTAGCGTTTCGTTTAAAAATAACGAGAGCTATTCCGATATTTTTAGAAAAGAATCGATAACACTAGATAGTATAATTTTTTTTTTTTACCTAGAAATGATAATTTTAATAACATTGACAACGTATGTGTATATTTACACGTGTGAATATACAACATAACAATTGCTAGAAATTCATTTCTATTCGAATAAAGTTACTAACATTTGTCTCAGTGTAAACACAACTGTAGACACACACACACACACACACACAGAGGTCTGAAACGATCTGATAAAACGGAATCAATTAACAGAAGTACGTGGGTGTTAACAAGGGGTACTTTTGGCATCGGCACTCGTTAATCGATGCCATTAACAGCCGATAGAAATCACAGGTAGTAATCGCTCATTACTTTCCTTTGCACGTTATCGTCTTATAATATCTACGCCTCGTGATTGGCCAGTCTTAATTCAATGATATAGGATCTAAGAGCATGATCCAACTATTAATTAAAGCCTTAGCCGAGGAGGCTAGGTCGTTAGAAAATCCTTCGAAGAACTTTCGAAACAGGCCTCTCTAGATTCGTTGAATTTCTGCTATACTTTGCGAAAGATAAACCTGGCCAGAGTAGGTAATATTCAAAATGTTATTTAATACCTTGCACACCCATGACTGAGTTTTAGAACAATGGTAATGTTTCACTGAATAAATAGTAGAGTGTAACGTGGATGGTGGTTGTTAGACAGTTATGTTTTGTTTGAAAGCGTAATGGGATATGAAAATTATTGGAGAATCCCGGGATAGATGGAAAATTGGGTCATTTCCGGAAGGTTCGGGTAACTTAGAAAATTATTTGAGATTTGTTCACAAATATTGCCTCAAGCTCCACAATTTATAAAAATTTATATGAAAAACAGAAGAATGTATAAAAGTAGAAAAATTTTAGTACAAAAATATTAAGAAGAAAAAATTTGAAATAAATCATCGTTGAAGTCTTAACATTCCAAAACGCAAGAATTTCAAAATTTCAAAATTTCAAGATACCAAAATATGAAATTCCTAAAATTCCAGAATTTCTGAACTTCTAAGAGGTCTCCTAATTACATCAATGTTTAGGTAAGAAGTTCATTTTCTAAAATTATGATAAAGAAGAAAATTATTCCTTCATGAAGACACGTCGAAAGAAGCCAGGTCAAAATAAATTCGCAAAGCCAAGGTTAAAATCGATGCAGTGGCCGTTTAGCCAAAGCTGGAAGCTGAGGGTAGACGAGCCTCGTAAAAGAAGGAAAATAAAGGAAGGAGATGAAGCAGAAACGGAAGGCAGAAGGTTTTCAAGGGTTTAGGGGAGGGGTTCTGCGTTTGGCAGATCGTGGATATTGGAAGGAGGCCTGATGAGGTCATGGAACACGACATTGGAAATTTTCAAGTATTTTCCCAGTAAATCTTAACAATTTCCAAGTTTTTTATTTTAGATAGCAATTACACTTTTCATAGCTTGCGCCATGAAAGTTTATATCGAGCACGGCACACCAACTAGTTCATTAAAAGCATGATATACAATATTCGTTTTCTTCGATTGTACTCGTGAAAAGAAAGCAAACACGTTTAGTGGAATGTTTATCAGGCTGACATTTCCAAATGTCGGTCGGTTTATCAGGTGTTCCCGGGTGGAAAAGCTTAAGGCTAAGTCGCACGCACGCGTGTTCCCAGCCATGGGAACGTACGGGCGTGCATCGAATCGACG
Organism: Osmia lignaria lignaria; assembly: GCF_051020975.1. Taxonomy (NCBI): domain Eukaryota; kingdom Metazoa; phylum Arthropoda; class Insecta; order Hymenoptera; family Megachilidae; genus Osmia; species Osmia lignaria. The sequence continues at coordinate 11,123,836 of NC_135037.1, read as the reverse complement.
ACGTCATTAAATTTACATAATAAGGCATCGCGTGGTTCGAATCAAGGGTTGCAACTGCTATTCCTGTTACTGCTGTCTATTGACATTGTAACGTGGATATATTCACGAGCAGCTGCGAACGAATCCAGTTTCGACTTGAGCCGATTAACGTCTACGTAAATGTAAAATTAATGATAAATAAATATTTTAATTTTAGTAATTTTAGTATTACTATTAGGTTTATAGACATGAATGTAGGTTTGGCGAACCCTCGTTGCATGAAATCGTAAAACATCGCTTCTGAAATTGCCATGGCGTCACGTTCGTCGTCAGCGACCCTCGCCAGAACGTGTTTCTATTATCGAACCCCCGACGTTAAAATGCTACTGTAACGAGGGAGGGCTTCTTGAATTACTCGACGAGATTAACGTGTAGTAATAACAAGGGAAAGAGGAGGGCAACCGTTGATGCAGAATATGCTGGAGGAGGAAACGATTCCGTGGTTGCCGATTCCTCATTAGAGGCACGCGCTTAGTTTATCGGTAACCTCCGGTAAGTCTATCTCATACCTGCCTCTGTGCAATTTAATTGCCAACTTAACCGTCGGATAGGAAAGCCTTCGTTCCTTGATGCACCGACGTACAATCATGGATCACTATGACCCGATGAAAGTTCGACGAGGCAATTACCGCGTTGCACCACGGGTTTTACCCGATATGAAGCGGTTAGACAGGTGACTCAAAGACGTGATAGGGTTACAGGGTCAATCAGGGATGCTGAAGCGATGGGCAGATCGAATGCCCGCTCAAGAGCTCACGGGCAACGGCGTGTACAATTCATATTCTATCTTTCTTTATCAGTAATACCACGTGGTTTCACTGTACAGCGGTAAAACTTTCAAAGAATAATCAAACAATAACAATTGCTATCCAATTATAGTCAAAGCATCCAACCGCGTAACAATGGCCCATTTACGTCCGCAATGGGGAAGTTGCTTTCATAAACATCTCGTCAACACCCCTGAATCACGAAAACATCGCGTTTCTACTTCTCACTGTTGCAGCCCTCTCATCGAACGGAAGTAATCCACCCCCTCCCCCCACCCTTTCATCGAGGTGTTTTTAAACCGGTGAAAGTGTTGCTCCGGTAAAATCGATCCGTGCTCAAAATAGAGAGTGAGAGAGAAAGGCTTTTATCACGCGAACAGCAAGCTCGATCGTTGGATAAGCCGAGATTTCGTGGTGGTAATCGATACACCAGAGGTCTACAGGCGCATGAATTTACACACCGGCGGATAAATTTAGCGTATAGTGATTTGCATGCATCCTGGTGATAAGTGGTCGAGGAAAATGCAATGTGCCCTCGTCGTTTTTTCACTCTGACGTTACTGTTCGCGGTTTCTTTTCGTACTTTCTCCGTATAAATACTGTGCTACGGTTACAGGAGTGAGCGATAAAATGGCACCACTCTTAGGAACACGATTTCTGTGTACTTGGATGATATTTTTACTAAACTGTAAGATTTAATTTGATGCTTTTGCTGTTTTCTCTTCTTTCTTTTTCGACACAGTTCGGGGAAGATCAAAATCGGTATTTTTCGGCCGGAATTGATTGTCCCGCGTTAACGCAGCAGTTGAAAACAACATCCCGGCGGAGTAGCAAGGCGATGTCACGGAACTGCATTATCACGCCGCGCGTTATTTGTCACGTGTGACATTTCGAAATCGTGATGCGTGGGAAAATTTTTCATGCGTCGAAGCAGGAAATAGCGTTCCGCGAGATTTCGATTCCGGCGTAAACCGGAATTCCTACCCCAGTCGCGGATTCATCAACCGAAAGAAGGAAAATGGGGATCGCGAAAATTTGCATTATCCCCGATTGAACCGTTATTATCCCGTTACCCGGTGAATCGTATGAACGTTTGCGAAATCAATTGTAGCGAATGAATTTTTCCGCTTCAAATCTAAGCTTCAAACTGATACTACTTTGCAATACCTTTATGTTACGAAATCGTGTCACACTTTCTATGTTTGGAAGCCAGCTATTTAAAATGCAACAAGGTAATAAAATTCCATTGTTTGCTACTGGCCATTTCGTATTAAGAATATCAATGACACGTTTATATAAATATTCATTTTCATATTCATACTCAGTTTCGAAAAAATTTTAAATCAATAACAATCTATTGGAACCACTATACAAATATTTCAGAAGGTGCAACAAACCGTGATAAATAATTCCAGCAGAAAATTCTGCTTAAACCGTGAAGAGAAAAGAAGCGGACGAATGCTGACTGAACGACATCCCGTCACGTCCGATTCTTGCCGAGCATCCAGGATCATCGAAATGATGAAAGAAATCGGCAGGGAAAATCCTTCACGTTCGAAGGACCGCACGGACTGGTTTCCGTGAAAGAAAAAACTACGTTGAAGAATACCACCCACCTCGACCACCACCGTAGCAGTACGTGTACTCGTTATAGTCCATGGACGGCCTCTTGAGTAATCCACCGCTGGGCACTAGGTCCAACAACGCCGTGGGATCGCACATCGAGACTGAAACTTTGATCCTCGTTCGTCATCGACGAATTCAACGTCACCGTTTTTGCCGCGCTTCAAAGGGACAACCAAGCCCTTTAGTAAAAGTAACTCTCGGTTGAAATTAAAGTTGGATAAAAAATAGTCCTCCGATCGAATTGATTTAATCGTCCCTGTGTTCGGAGTGCGAAAAAGTTACTTGCACGTTTCGATGGAGAAAAATTTGCATGGATCGGTTCGCCGCGCGAATTTGCACCTAAACAGCCACACTTTTTTCAATGTATAGACTAAACTTCTTTCTAGGGTGAATTGAATCTATTGCCGACGGAACTGTGGCTCGTTCGCACACTAGACACTAGATACACTAGTAATATCCTTGGATAACGGTACGGGGTATACACTTTTCTCCACTACTTTTATTTTTATTTCAATAAATTAAATTACGATAGTTTTGAGTTTGATTAAATTAGGAACTTGGCACTTTCAGTGATTGAACACTTAATTAATCGATAACACAGAATTTTCACTATGGTTTGATTGCTAATTATAAAAGTTCGATTGTATCTTGAAAGTCAAATTATGCTCGGGATCGAAAGCGTTGTCCAGCAACGTTAACGTGCACTAATCAATTATCCTCGAATGCGATCTCTATCGATACTGTAATTTCAGTTCAAACCTCGCTCGCAATCGATTCTCGAATTGACGAATTACACTATCAATGCTGCGATTCGAATCGAATGTTCCTGTCGACAAATTACACCGTCGATAGTATCTCTTTAAAAAGAGCGAATTATCACTTTCAAACAATCGCACTATGAATTATAATTCAAATCAAAATTACACTATCGAATCGAAGTCGATTATTATTCTTGAACGATAGCACCATCCAAAGTGATAGATTATCCACGAATCACTCTACCAATATTATTACTAAGATAGTTCCAATTAAAAGCGTTGTCCAGCAACGTACAGTTTTTCCAAAAAAAAACACACACTAATCAACTATTACCCTCGATGCAATTAACCACCGTGTTTTTTCAAATAAAATCAACTTGTATTTCTTAAAGAACTACGCTGTTGAAATCATCCTTTTAATCACTATAATAGAATTCTTCCAGATAACACAGACTAATGGATTATTATTTCGGAAGGGTCGATCGACTATCGCGTTAATTTCGAAAGGAAAGTAAGGTCGCACGAGGGAGACAGGGATTACACATCGAATCAGACCATCCGCACGCTTGCGCGGTCACTGACAGACTGAGGATACAGGGCCACCCGATGACTCCCGACACTGTGGCGGATGGAGCCGAAAGAATGAGTGGGGGTAAACGAGCACCAGGGCGATTCTTCGTGGAAGGGGTGGCTTGCGTATGTATAGAGGGTGGATGGAAAAGGAACGGTAGTCGTCGGAGGGAGAAGGGAGAGACAACAGCCGGTCTTCGACATCCCGACTACCACTGCTCCACTGATGCTGCAGTGAATCGCATCGTGAGATAGAAAGTGGTGCAAATGCGGCCGAGTCGTACACTTTGATTCACCATCAAGAAAATTGATATTATTCGATAATCGGCGCAACGATCTTTTTCTTTGTACAAACAGTTCATCAGCTTTCTATCTCAACAAATAATATCTAATCAGAGCACTTTTTCCTAAAAATAAGCGAGTAAAATTTAATTAAAGAATGACGTGTGCATTTGTTTAATGAGATATTAGATTTTAATAGATACTCGTGCTGAAATTTTTCTTCAAACTTCTTACTCATAAATGCGCACCGGTATGAAACTAAAATTAATCCACGAATGGCATAGAAATCAACAGTTGTTTATCCCGAATCAGTGTTTCAATACTTACATCAGGATACAAATAAAGAAGTTCGCAAGATAAATTTGAATGGTAGCAACAGTTCCGTTTCCATGAAATTCACAGAACAACGATAATGTTATCCATGACAAACGAGCGGACGATAAGCTCGTTTCAGAGAAAGAGAGGGAATTATCGAACCGACACAGTGGTCTTTTTTTCTTATTCACTGTACGAAGTTTTATCGAGTAACCAGGCTCGTCTATCGCAAAGTCGATTCTGTTTTTCTTCCGCAACGATTCGAATTACTTCCAGCAGCTTCGCGCCATTCACGGAATTCGCGCTCGACCTAATGCCTTCGTAATGCATCGGGAATTAATGGGCGAGAGGCGAGTTAACGAGTCAATGGTTAGCGTAACGAGACTTGAATGGGCCAACACGAATGCTCCTGCGTAAACGACCAGCCGAGAAAGTATTGACGTTGGCCAAAGAACGTCTGCCGTTTGCCCCTTTTCTTTTCCTGCCCCTTTGGTAAAACGGAAAACTAACACCAGATGGAAGCACACGTGTCGTTCACTTTCGATATATGGGGATGATTACAAAATTAACGAGACTGTCATTGAAAATTTCATTACTCTCTTTTATCGATAACATTAATCGCCAGTTTAATTGCTAACTAATTGAATAATTTGTTAAAGGTATCATTATGACAGAATTGCGTACCACTGATCAGAGTATGAACGCGAGAAAAATAAAAAAAATTATCTGACCCGTATAATGGAGTACAGATTCGACGAAGGTCGAATTGCATAAATCATAGGAACAATTCGTTGACCCTTGCGACCTGTTTATCGGCACGACCCATTTACCAGAATCGACTTTATTTATTTATTCGTTTCCACGTACATCGATACGTTTCATTCGAACGGAGAACAGCTCTGAGAAGTCGACAGGTGGTTGAGAAACAAGAGAAACATCCCTCGAGAAACCTATATTTTGCATATCGTATCAAGGAATCATTATTTATGAATATGAAACCATTTAAAATCCCATTCAAAACTTCTCATTTTAAACCTTCCCAAGTAATATTTATAGCAGTCTCAATTACTACGAAAGGTTGATTATAATATAGAATTGATCCGAATGATTTTTCAATATTTTCAACCATCGTGTAAAAAAACATACGTGCATACACGTTCACGGAATGCTTGTTTGATTCATGGACGGTTTCTGGTACGTGGAGCATATTTTTCAAATACCACTCTGCCGCTTTCAAAACCACCCCAGGCCATACATAAATCAAAATATATACAAAGATGTGTTTGAGATGAGGATTAAAATGGGCCCTGTGTGTGCCCGTGTACGAGCGTGTTTGGTTACAAAATTCGCGGGATTCTTCGTTGCCGATATATCGAAAAAACGAGAACAATCTCGTATCCACCGCAAAACCCAGAGAGATTGCGAGGAAATGTTCAATTTTCCAGGGAACAGTGCCGTTGGTCGATTTTCATTCGCATGACCCAATTCGCTTTGCCGCTGGTCATGATTGTATCCAAAATCTCGACATTTTCCAACAACACGACTCCTCTGTTAGCTATACAAGAAGATCGTGTAAGAAAAATCCTGGAAATTTTCAAAAAAAATCATCAGCAATTATTGACTGACCTGCTTCCCCATGTCAAAAATATTTTATCCTTTACGTCACTAACGAAGAACAAAGTTCCTTTATAAGATCGTTTCCCCTAAAATAGATGACTAATTAAAAAAAAAAGTCGTATATCATCCAGATATAGCCGTCACAGCAGTGAAAGTGTCATAAGTACAGTGACTAGCTGTCGATGATCATTAAGGGTGAAAATCTCCAGTTCTATCAATTCCGACCCAGCAGAAAATCACTTAGACGGCCAGATACCAGCAACTTTACACCGAACCGAAACGATAACCCCGGCAAGCGTCCACGTGCATCGACATAAATCGACTTTTTATTAGGACCTAGCACGGACACGCCTCAAACTTGAGAGGAGGCGAACCTCTCGTTACAAGCAGAAGAAGAAGAAAAAAGAAAGAAGGGTAATCCTCTATCTCGGCGAGTTTATGTCTCTATAGGAAGCTCGCCAGCGAAACAGGGACGACCCTCTAGCTCGCGCTTAATCTCTTTAATCCACTATCGGCTGTAAAATAGTGAGTTAAGCCAATAAAACTGTGAAGCACGGTTGAGCCGCGCGGGAGGTCTGGCCAAGTAGTGTGCGCTAGGATCGAGGTTTGGAAAAAAAAAAGAAAAGGGGTGCGCCGTGTCTTGTGAAGGGGTCTCGCAAGGGGGCAACCCTCGGGCTCCTTAACATCTGCATACGAGGAATGATTGGTTCGTAAATTACCGAGCTCTCGGGTAGGTACTGATTTCTTTCTCGTTGCTCCGTGACCGATGCGAGAGCGGTTTCCTTCCCTTGGTCAAGAGAGTAACTGGTCTTCTCGTGGATGCATCGAGAATAAAAAAATACTTTCCTCGCACGGTGCAGCATCGCGGCTGTTAGCCAGAGGCTTGGATAAACACGCGTTCCGTGAGCGTAATGTGCTCGCCAGGCGAGAAGAAGGCGCGTAATAATGGATCGTTTCGAAAGGCTTCTTTCAAAGTGCCGGCTAACCGACGTGGCAGACCCTTCGGGATCGAGAGGATATGACCGTGCGATGGGGGTGAATATCTCGCAACACAGACTTTCATCGAACCAGTAATAAATCCTTGCGACTATTCGTGGATGATAAAGCTGTGGGTGAGGTATACTAGACTTATACTATCCCTAAAATTCTTTTTATAACTTAATTTCATATAACCAACTTATGAACACGTTCGCTAGTATGATAGATTAAGATATAAAATTGTCGGTTTCGCAGGTTTCAACGTGGCAAATTAGCGGCAGGAGGGAACATTAACGTAAAACTAGCTCAGCGACGAATATCAAAACTCTTGCAGCACGTTCCCGGCATGTTTCATAACTGTTAGTCTAGAACGCGTGTTCGCCTCCTAAGAAGCTCCGAGACGAAGGGTGAATTCCATGAATCTTGCAAGCACAACTTGCTCTAAGACGAGGAAAAAAATGTTACGAATAGTTGCTAGAGGAAAATAGTCTCGTGTAAATTACTCGATAACGTTGGAAATTAATCGTGCAAGTTTGGACAGGTAGAACGTGCCGTTTTCTTCGAGCGCATTCCACTCCAACGAGTTGCTAAAAACCATGGATACATTAAACGAAATATTATAAATTATTAATATAAATCGTCTCGTAGACGTAAGAAACAAATAAAATTTTAGCCCTCCGAATTCGCTAATTAGTTCAGAGATAAAGAAAAGTACCGGAAATTTGAAATGCATTTCCGAATATTTTTCATAATAAATAAATTGAGAACTTATATTTCAAACTTAATTTCTAATTTGGAATACAGCACTATTATTTATATTATTGATTTTGATCAAGTTTCGATACGATGTAGGACTTGGAAAAATATTTGATACGTATTTTACTTTTTATCGGCCATCATCTATGCTGGAAGAGTGAAAACAGCCCTCCGGTTGCAAAACATATTTAGTCTGGAAAACTATCCGTTGCAGAGAAAATATTCAAATATACGATTTCTGTATTTTTAAATCCCAGATTCGTCTGTGTAAACGAATTTCCCAAAAAAGTGATTTATTTAAATGGTTTGGTCGTTCATAAATACCATGATTAATTAATTGGTCTATTAACCTTTTAATAAGCGAGTTGCTCGCTGTGTGCCGTAACGTATGAACGCGATATCGCGTGAAGTGTCGAGTACGTTTCACAAGGAAACACATGACCGCGAGAGTGGAACGTTTCTTTTGTCGGGAGCAATAAAGGTAATCGATTATGTTATTGCTTTGTGCGAAGGCTATTGAATCGAACATCTGGTTGCCGAAGATCCGTTTAAAGGATCACCGTGTCCACTGGATCGTTCACCCTTCGAAAACGTTACTTTGCAAAGTCACGATGAACCTGTTCGAATCACCCTAACTACTGCCTCTCTTTTTTTTTTCTCACTAAAATGGATGGCAAGTGACGGGCAGAAAATTTAGAACCATGTATAAAGTACCTTCGGGTTTGAAAGCGAGAGATATCTAGTGTAAATCATTTTTACGAAAATAGAGAAAAGTTGCCTTTTTTTGATATTAACTTTATGATAAATTTTTGATTTTAAATTACCAACACAACAGATACAAATGATCTTCAATTTCATATCATAGTAAATGACAATTTTTGTTCAAAAATGGTTCCATTTTACTCTTTCAGTTGGGATTCTCACAATCAGTTTGAAGAAAGCAGGTAGACGCGATACAGCTCTCCGAAAAACCGGGTTAGCTTTACGAGGCCGAGCTCGCCATCTGGTCGACGCGCAATCTGACTTTGTTCTTTTTTTTTTTTTTACGTAATCCCAGCCGTTTCCCAATCTGGGACGAGGAACTCGTTCCTTCAGCCCTTTCTTCCAAAGCACCTACGAGCAGGGTTAGGCTCCATTGAAGCCGGTATCGTGGCGAAAATCGAATTCAGGATTCCCGATCAGCGTTCACCCTACGTGAGAATCGGTCTTTGTGACGCTATGTCATTCGAAAACTATTCTGAGAGATCTAAATCCGCGAGATACAGCTCTGGCTATAAGCCGCTCGAAAACCGTTGGAAATCATTATGTTCTTTTGATCCGTTTACAATGTATTCGGCTTTGATTAATAATACTTGTTTAAAAAATTCCAAATTTCAAAGCTATAGAAATTGAAAATTCTTAGGTTTCAAAATGACAAGTTACTAAATCTCGAAAATTATAATGGCAACCGCTATCAATCAAACGATAGCAAAAATTCTTCAGAGGATAAACGGAGCGATGCATTGGAGCTGAATTTGATTTCCACCGACTTAACGTGCCTTTTCACCGAGAAATGGACGGTCTTGCAAGAACCCTTAGCACGATTTCCTGTCTCTCGAGGATACAACCCCCCTCCGCCCTCGCAGGCCATAAACCTCTCGAAGGTAAAAGGGATAGGCCGGAACTGGTCGGCTGTGTATGCCTGGAAATAAGGGACGACGAACGTCGCAACCCGAGGGAAAACAATGTGAGATACGGGCGAATTCGAGCGATAAGATCTTCAAGTTTGTCGCATGAAGAGGAAGTGTATCACGGAAGTCAGGATTCTTTGGCCGGTTGTGAATTTAGCACGGCACGTTCTGCCATCACTATTACCACACATAAGTATGCATTCTTTATATTCAAGATTTACCAAATAATTCCTAAATAATTTTCTACCATTCGATTCGTCTTTCGTAACAACTGAAATTAAGTAAAAGATATTTTGGTGGCCTGCTTTAAGGGAAACATCCTGTATAATAAATAAATTTATGCAAAACCCAAAAGGTATTTATGAGAGAGCAGATTTTCTAGATTTAAATGGTAAATAAAAGACAGTAGGTGTTTTCTGGCCACCAAAGGAGAAGATCGTGCTTCAGAATTCTTCATGGACCACCAGATACGAGAGATTAAATGACTGGTAACTAAAAACTGGCGGGACCAGTACTTTCGACCTGTCCACCTCTTTGATCACCAAGACGATGCTTTTTCGATAGTTTCACCCTTTTTCTCACGGAAGCTAATATCATGAAATATAAGAACGTTTAATTACAGTATCATCGTAACACTATATATTCGTATAGCGGGTATATTATGAACCATGAATAACTCTGAAGTTTCAAGATTACTCATCGTATCACAAAATCTTTTCAGGTATTTCGAAACTATGCGATCTTCGAGGTTCCCTTGGTTTAGATTCTTGTAGTTTGCGATATTAGAAACTTTTAGGTGTAAGAAGCTCACTTTTGGTATAGAATTTTAACGTATTCTAAACTTTGGAAATAAAAATTGGAAATAAGACTGGATGATCCTCCTTCGTTCTAAGCTATGCGCAAGAAATACGCAAGAATTCGCGCGAAGGACCAGCTAATAAATACTCGAGGCAGAAAATCGTACGCTTCTTTACGATCGTACCGCATCCTCGGGTGTACGTCGTTCCCAGGTATTCCGGGTCTACCTGACAAGTGCTCGAGGCGCGCCGCGTACTAATGATAACTAACGGGCGTCCGAGAACAAAGGATTGGAATAAATTTTCGAGGGTCGACAATGCGCGGGAGGGGCCATCGAGTCGCTTATTTTCCTGGCGTTTACGAACGCCGATGCTAATCTCGATGGCCCAACGGGAGATCCTTGTGTGCATGCCGGCTTTCTTCATAGGCCAAACCTGGCCCATCTAACAATCCAAGGCTTCCTTCCCGAAGGAATCTCGAGTGAGGCTCAGCTTGAATTATGCTAATGCCCTCCCTTGCCCGTTGCCCAGTTTACCAATGTCCACGTGGATGATCCTCCTCCCCCTTGTACGTCGATACGTTCCGGATCGAGTAATCGTATTTCTCTCGGCCGATTCAAACTTTCCAACTAGAAAGTATTGCTTCAGTTTCGAGCTCTATGTTACGTTCGATCCGGATTAGCGCGATATAAAAGGGGCTTGGATAATCATGTAGGATTATCTGGAAAGTTTCACAATGATTTAACATCCATTTGTGGTTGACACTTAAACTTCCATCAAAATCCATCCATCGAACATTATTTCAGAAATAATAAGATATCCTGAAAATTTGTTAAAACTAACAATTTTCATTCAACAATTATTGATATGTTTAAGCAACTCTCAGTAATTATGTTAGTAGATGTATAAATTTGTAATTTAATTGCCACTTTGAATAATAAGTCATTTAACGTAGTACTAAAACACTGGCAAGTTTTCTTAATGGAAAAGCCTCTCCATTCAACTGGAAATGTATTCCCAATGCGTATAGAACAGTTTTCATGGAAATATACATAGGTAATTCTTGCCGAACTTTAATCGAAGATCTTAGGTATTCGCATAAATATCTCGTTGCATGAGAACTTCCCTACTTTATCGAGCTCAAAATTTCATCCGTTAAGTATCTTCACGAATAACTAGGGATTCGTCATCATTCATATAATTAGAAAGTCTTTTATAATTCTTGAAATTAGCGATAATAATGGAAATCTTCGTACTAAATCTTCGTAATTTAAAAATTTTAACTGTGCTAAACCAACCGTGTCAGGACTCTTTTCAGAATTTCCATGGAACACGAATGTCCTCGTTCGTTATAGTTGTAAATACCCAGCTATTTTACGTGATGTCGTAACCTAAGCCAACAGCAGCTAACAAACGATGCATAAACGTCGTTTTTGGCGAGAAGTTACAATGATTACTGTGTCATGAAAAAAAGAAAGTTGAGGGTGAAAAAGAAAAAGGTCGCATTCGTGGACGTGTCGCAGGCGTTCCAGATATAATACCAGAAAAGGCACGTGACTCACGTGCGAAATTTTGGAGGAAACGGATGGCGATGCGTGATACGGTAGCTCCCGCGCCCGGTTCGTTGAGCTTCCTGCACGTTTTACGTTTCCGTGCGTGTTCGCGCATGAAATAGGCCAGAAACAGTGCCGAACCTTGTGTTTGCAGTGTCGCTTCGGGTTCCCGAAATCACGGATGTCCGACACGCTTCCAGTAAAACGGAAGCTGCTGAACAGACGTCGCTCACGACGACAGAAATTCTTTGACTCGTGCCGAGTGAAAAATGATTCGACTTTGTGCCGCGCTGTTAGGGGATATTGGAACGATTCGGTACATTTGCGGTGCAAATTGGAGTACGTTCATTTGATAGTAGGACTAACGAGCAATTTTATTTTTTAGTCAGAAGTCAGCTGGTTAGTAATGACAATTAAGAGTAGCTTCGATTAATTACCCAGGGCAGCGCTTCTAATTGAAATGAAGAAATCTAAAATACGTCCACGTGGACGATGTCAGAGTTGTTTTAAACACTTGCAACGGAGCAGTTCAGTAGCAAGAGCAACGAAACAAGTTACCATTGATTGTCCGCCTTAAATGGCCCGTACACTAGCCGGTGGAACAATGCCAAACTATCCAGGATCCGATCTAAGCGATTTCTGCGAGCGAGAGAGAGTCGTTGGAAAGATTCGCAGGGCGAACATACGGTCGATCGAGCGTCACGAAACAAGCCGACGACCAAGCGTGGTGTAACATTAATGTGCTCGTTGACATTGTGTTTACCCTAGCGTGTACACAAGGGCCGAGTAGGAAAGAAGCGACAAAAGCGAGAGCCAAGACGCGAGACTGCGACAAAGAGAGCATTTTCGAAAGGGAAGTCGCGTACAGGTCCAGGATCGAGCGACGAACACACAGGGGTCTCTCCCTCCTATATGTCCATAGATGATGAATGTCGGGACCTTTCAAGTCCCTCCGCCGACTGTCCACCTTCCCCTTCCCGTTACTCTTCGCTGCTGATTATCTAATACGCTCGGGTCAATGCGGAGGGGGACGCAATTCGACTGATCGTTGCCAATTCCGATCGAGGACCGTGCGCCATTTATGTACACTGCAAAGATTGTAAGTTGGCATAATAGGCCTACATTTCGGACCAGCAGTAAACTTTCGTTATGCTGCCGGTTAAAGGGTTGTAAGAGCGAAAAATTCTTCCATTCGGCGCCACTAGTAACCTTCTTAAGGGACTTGCTAGTTTATACCTGGAGCGAGAGGAGGATAGCCTATCCTCCAGGTAGATAGAGGCAAGGTCTACTTGCCCAATGTGAACCCGGCTTAACGCACGCTCCATGACTGTCGCGCACGAGTGGTTCACAGGGCAAAGCTACATTTTGGAGCCTGTTTCCCGTCCTTTCCAGCTCCCGATCCATCGTTCGACCTGGGCCGTGGACGACATACGGTGCCCGGGGTGCCGGTCCCCGTCGAATGGCAAGGACGAAGAAAAAACTTGATATACACGCACGAGCAAGCAACCCTTTTCGTAGAGGGTTCCGACTGTGTGTCCTGGCATTGTGGCGGGATCGCCTTTTCCGGTGGGAGCTTCCCGTGCTGGAAATTGCTAGGCTGCCACTCAAATTGGCCCGGCAACGAACAATCGGGCTTATTACCAGGCATTTGTCAGCACCGCGCTACACTCTATGGGTCTCGCGTTACCTATTTCATGGGGGTAGCTACCCAACTCCCCTTTGCACCAGCCTCCCCGTGTTTAGGGCTTGTATTGCGTTTAATTTAAGAACGCGACACATTGTTGCGATTCTGGAGGGACGGAAAGGAAATGGGCGACACCTGTCGAAATTTCAACCGGCGAACCGGAAATGGAAACGGTTAAACTGGATTCTTCTTGGAACTAGAAAACTAGAGTACTTGACCATTTGTAGGTTAAATATCAGTTATCCGAAACTCTTCCTTTCCTATGAATAAAATCAGTTTTACTGGAGAAAAATTGCTTCAGCGCTTTAAGGATCGTCGCGGCCATTTTGTCCATCCAATCTTATCTTGCGTCCCTCTATTCTTTGCTTGGTGATTTTCGGAGATTCAATAACTGACAAGAGAATCGAATCTGCTCCGGGGGGAATAATGGCCACTAGAATTGCCCCGGCCCGACTGAACAAACCATTGAACGTTTAAAAAGAGGGAAAAACTGGAAAAGTTTCTTTGACGAGGGTAAAGATTAGAGAGGGCAAATATACTTGACCGTCTAATCGCGTCGTTGAATTTTCACTCCTTTTAAACACTCTCGAAGAAGTTTCACCAGTCACCAAGAGGGTGACAATAATCAGAATCGAAGAACGAATAAGTTTTCTTCTGTTGCTTAACCGGTGGATGTTGAATCAATAGTAATTCAAACCTGCACAATGTATACCAGAGTTTTTGGATTAAAATTAAAATTAAAATTAAAAGTAGTAGGTATACGCTACTTGCTCCACCTTCTAGATAATTGAACTGGATGCCTGGCAAAAAATCTTTAATCCAAGAAAAGTTTGATAACTTATTCCACGAAACGCATGGGACACCAGCTTGGAAATGCTTTTACCGAGGACACGGTTTTCCACTAATAAAGAAAAAACCCTTTCTAATTATCGGCCAACCTATCAGCTTTATTTAAATCCATTTAGACCACGTAGAAGAGCTGAGGAACGACGGACAGATAGGTTGAAGAAAAAGAGGAATGGATATATTTAAAAAATTCCTAAATTCCTAGAGACATTGAAGTTCCAAGATTAAACAAGGAACTATTTACTTGAAATATGGGTATTTCCAAAATGTCTCAATTCATAATTAATATCAAAGTTGACAGAAGGATTCAGTCAACAGAAGCAGCCTAATGATATGTTTGTTTTTAAGCATATTGAAGTTTTCTCATGCCAAGGGTCGTTACGTGACGATTTCAGACCGGGTCGTGATCATCGGCAAAACGCATTAGCGGTGCATGTTTCCTTTTTTTTTTCGTGGTACGGTTCCATTAATCATTCACAGGCTCCAGCTGAGCATCCAGATCGATGCTGCGTGACAAGTTTTGAAGCAATTAGACACCCTTCGAGATTCCTAGCTGAAGAGTCATTCCTGATCCTCCCCTCTTTGATAATCCTTTTCAGCTCCGTTTGATAAGACTCGATAGGCTCGAAAGAAATCATCGAACACGTAGGACTGTGTCACTCTTAAATTTTGAAATGATGATTTTAAAGCTTTCGAAAAGCTTATGTATTTATTTCTAGGTTTAATATTTCAACGATATTGAAGTGAAAATAAAATTATTTTCTTTTCTTCGCTATCCTATATCCGATAGTTAACCGGACGCAAGAGTGAGACCCCACTCGGCCCGTTATTGGATCCTTATTTCAGCGCAGACTTTACCCTCTCGACGACGAAATATGCTCGTATCAGCACGCACAAGCTCTCTTATTGACCACCCCGTCCTCTTTCTTTCTGACCGCGAAAGGAACGTGAAGATCGTAATACGTTTAGGTGGCGGAACGTTTGCCCGGAGACAAAATGAGAAAAACTCTATACGCCTTATTCAACCGTACCTCGAGTAAGCACTTTCTTCCCTTTGCCTCGATGACGAAATGAAAAGCGTTTTTCTTTCGATACCAAAGGTGAATCGTATCGGCCTTTAAAGTGGCAATAAAACGAAATCGTTACAATGATGCCGCAACTGTAAAAGATATTAAACCCTGGCAATAACTACTCGAGATGGATTCTGAATGTACAGCATCGATTCCCTGGAGAAAATGGGGAAAAGAGACTTTACCAGAAAAAATGGTGATCCGGGGAATCGTTTTATACATTTTGGACGCATACTCAAGATTCGTTGGACCATAGATTTTCGAGGAGCCTCTGTACCAAGTCGAAAAGATGTTACACGGCTAATCGGCGTGTTCAGCGCGACTAATCGGACTTTCGGTTCCTAAGGACATCTGTTACAGTAGGACCGGATGCTACCTCCACGCAAGCATCACGCAAACGTGTTTGTCATACCGACGACTTTCGGTGTCGTCGCGGTGTTCGAAAGAATTAGAGGGACTCTTATTCAAACACGCACCGTTCCCCTTCGCTCCGAATTCATCTCGTCAGCTTTGGACAACTGCGCGCAAGGTTGAGGACAAGTGTAAAGAAAACTATATTCGTCTGATGCGTTAAATGAAGAATTGATTCGAAAATACGAGATTTCAGTATTTAATAAATCTGAGAACTCCAAAATTTTATAAATGAACTTATTAAAATTAAAACAAAGTTCTTATCACTTTGTTCCGAAAATCCAACTTCATCCCCCAGATGTTCCACACTGCAACATTTTAGAAAAACGGTCGTTTAAGGGTGAAAGAAATTCCTGAGGCGTAGCGAAACGACGTAAAAGCAACACCGTAACAGAATAGTGAGAAATACGAGATGCAGGGATTAGCAATTTCTCCAAGTGCGGCTGCTTTACGTCCCTAGGGTACCATAATACTCCCCGACAGCAATCGATGCTGCCATCGATCTCTCGAACCTCGCACTCAAAACACGAATCTTCCTTTCGATTTCTCCTAAGTCGTTTTGCAAACTTTCACCTTTCCATTTCGTGTGTTCTTGATTTTTCGCAAAAATTTGGCGATTACTCTTTATGAAAGAATCGAATATTATAATAATAAAAATTTGACAATTAATTATTTTTAAAAGTAAATCAAAAGACGATAGAACTATATTAACCCTCGGACGGTGGACCATGGGAAGAGACCCAATTTTAATTTAATTGAATTTTATATTTCAGTTTTCTCATAATAAAAAATAAAAGTGTAAGATATTATTTTTCACGTGGTATTTCTGAACAAAGACAAACATGAAAAACAGAAATTCGACTTCACACTTTTCCAAGTCACAGCTGGAATTGTTTGTGTTAAGAAGTGTCATGTTCTCGTGGTCCATCTGGATGTCGGGTCAGGGGTCATGGTTCGGGTTCACAGGATGTACAACTCGTACGTGACCCACGTACAAACGAAAATACGCTCTCCTTTCGGAGCAGCTTTATAACTCCTCGATTCTTCAATGTATGAACTCGTTTCCAACATGTATTTAAGGAGTGTCCTAAGTTCAATTTCTATTTAACTATCTAGCTCCAAATACAATTCTCAACAGCCTAAATTCTTTATCATTAATTAAAATGACATAATTTAAATTACGAATCAGATAAACTAGTGCAAGTTGCAGGGGGTCAAAATGACCGAGAGTGTGGCTTGTACACCACGTGCCACTCACCGGCATGCCGCAAGGAAAACGCCAAACGGAACGGAGAGAGCCGTACGTGACGAAGAACAATCGGAGACAGATCTCGGAACAGATGGATCGACGATACCACCAGATGAAATCCGGTAACACTCGGCACGTTCCTGGCCGAATAAAGGGAAACCATGCCAGGAAGCGTTTACCAATGTTTCTGGAGATTCTCTTGTGTTGATCGATAACATATCGCGCTACTTTCTTTCTTCATTTGAGAAATTTGTTCGTTTCATAGAAATAGACGATTTAGAAATGATCAATGACGACTGGGACCTCCAAATTCATGTTCTTTCTAAATAAAATAATTTTCTAAATTCAGAGCCAGCGGTCACCGGAAGGATGACGCCAGAAGGCTCCAAGGATCCGGTATGTCGGTATCTGTTGCGCACATTGCGAACCACCCAAAGCGAACAGTTCACGCCAATCTTAGCAAGCATTGTCCTCGCGAAGGATTTGCATTTAAAACCTAAACAGTCCTGACGGGGAGTCTGAGAGCAGGACAATGGACGTTCGGACCCGAGCAGACCTCCTGGATGCCAGACGCACCGAGTCTCCTGCTGGGTGAATATATATTTTTTTTGGCTTTCAAGCGTATCTTTTTAAAAAGGACCCTTTTTCGGTCAGGATGTTTGAAGTACGGTTCGACGGCAGTCCTAATTTTTTCCGTCGACACAATTAGCCTCTCTGTTACGGCAATTGCCGTAGCTAGGTAAAAGCTAGGGTATGCTTGACCCACCATATCAAAAATTATGGAAATAAGTAAAAAGGAAAGATATTCGTTAGCTTGCATAATTTACATTTGTAATTTAATTTCTATACCTAATATAATTAGACTTTCCTTCAGAAGCTTTCTAAAAAATTAACCATCCTCTTCATCGAGTCAAATCGAACGTTAACGTTATTTTCTAACAACTAACAGGGTGGTCTGGTCACTAGACCAATCAACCGTTCTCGCCTCGAAGTAGCCCCTTGAGGTTCCTAAAATTACGAGGTCCGAGTCTCGTTCAGCCTACTGCTACTATCGGTCACTAACGACTCAATTTTCCTAGTCCCCGTTGTTTGTTTTTCCAATTTTCCGTGACCCAGGTAAACAGTCCTTTCAGTCCATGACCGACGTTCATTTTACCGAAGAACTAATAATCTGACCATGATGGGCGTAAGTGGGATTTTTGTTTGGGGTAGATCAGATCTAATTTGACCGAAAGTGTTGTAATAAGGCTTAAGCTTTTAGGATTTAAAAAGAAAATTTCACACCCTAACGAAAGTATATCTCGCTTAACGCAGGATTCTTAATCTACGAAAATTGACCAGTTTTGATGAAGGATTAAGAATAACAAAGTGCTTTCTCTATCAAAATAACCTAAACGTTCTTCACAAATTGAAGAAAGGAGGGTGTTTTACCCTGACCACAATTATAACATATTCGAAGGTAAACATTATTGGGAGCCAAGTATCGAAGAAAAATGTTTTCCTCTCGAGTCACGAAGCATTTAGGACAATTCGCTAGCAGAAAATTGCTTCGATAAACAGCGCGCAAAGGCAAGACTAAAGTCTCGGGTCCAGGTGATCGTGGGTAAGATAAACGACAGAGGACGGCTGCACAAACAGCTACGTTCTCGGTTTAACGTGGTCGAATTGGAAGCAGGTAAAATTCTGGGTCAGATTTAAAGAGCCTCTTCGTTTAGTGTACAATAGTTTGTCACGGAAGTGCTAAACGATTGTGTGTCGGTTGCTTCATGTCCTACTCTTCAGAATGAACTCCATCCGCCTTTCAGCTTGAATAACATTGCAAAAACGCTCGGTTGGGTCTTTGTGAGCCACGTGGACTCCTTAGAATCTTAAAGGTACGACATTTTCTTTTGGGTCGAAGTTTGTAATAAGCTGGAGTATTGTTTAAATAAAATATCTTAAAACAGGTTTGCGGTTTTCTCGTGTAAAAATATTGTACATTGATACACCTAATATTACAAAATTATTTAAGGGTTAAAAAACAGGAAGTGCTCGAATCATAAATCTTAAAAAAGTCCATCAGAGTGGACCATATGTCGTTTATAAAAAATTTAAAAAATCACCGTTGATTTAGTATACCCGTAAACAAACAAGGTAACCTAATGATGATGCGAGACTAATTTTCGAAGTCAGAAAACAGGTTGTGCCTGTGAACCGTCATCAATAACGTTAGGGTTAGATGATCGACGAAATTATCATTTCCGTCGCTTGCCTTATGTCGCAACAGCTAGTTCGTGTTCTTAAGGCAATAATGTTAAAATTTATCAAGAAAATGAAGAAAATTTCCTTATGAAACGAAAGGCCTCCGTATGTGAGAAAATAGATAAAGATAGAATAGAGAGAGAGAGAAGAAATAAGTTTAGAAAATATTGAAATTTACTTACACGACGTCTCGTCCGTGTCTGTGTTAGTGGAGCGCATCAGTGTTCATCGTATTTTAAAATCGAGTGTACGTACCTGGAACAGAAGAAATTCGAAATATCTGTCAGAAACAATTAATTATCCCAACGTTCGTAATCAAATATTTTTGAATTCCGTGGGATCACCAGTTCATTTGCGATGTCATTAATCATTGTCCATTAAAATGAAATTATTTAACAGGGTAAATAACCGTAACCGTTGTAATTTGTATAATCTTCTACGAACAGAATAATCGTTTTCATTTTCAGTTTGTTCAACGTTGAAAATGATATGAGTATTAATTAATATTGTCAATAAATAAATAGAACATATATTGTGTGAAAAGCAATGTAGTTGATTATACAACAAACATATACAAAATACGATTACAATTTTCGCACATATTTTTCATAAGAATTTTTATTAGAAAATTTTTATACAAGTAAAAATGTTCAAGTGACAAAATTATATTTTAATGGTGGAAATAAATATTTCATCTAGAACGTAATAAGGCATGAATATGAAAATGGGTAGCTGATTATTAACCCACGAGTTAATCTTAAATGTATTTAAAAGGTATTACGTGTTTCACTGAAAACTTGAAACTTTCTTTTCTCTCGAATCGATGACTTCAGTTTACCCCTCAGCCTGTCGCCATCAATCACCCAGGGGCTGGCGAGTGGCGAGGGTGGCAGAGCTTCAAGTTGCAGCCCCTGATGACAGTGTTTAAGGTATATACCCTAAACTCGCAAGGTGTCCGGTGAAACGCGTTCTGACTCATACACAGCGTCAGATTAAAAACGCAACCCTTCGGTAATGTTAATTCGTGTCTGCTTCTTCGTCCCCTTGTGTGTTGCACTTTGCGAATAACCGCGTCGACGATATGAAATCCAGACGAACGTTCCTTCTCCCGTGGGACAGCAACGACTACCGCGCGAAAAGAAAAAGGGGCAGATTTTTTCATTTTATGGTGAGAGGTTGTTTCGCGACGAAATGAAACACGGTTCAAGAACGCGTTAAATATTCCGTCGACCGCGAATCGCAGCCGAGATAGATTTTAAGAAAATACGAATTAAAAATGGAAATTCTTTGTGGACGTTGTAACAGAATGATCAGGGACGAATTAAGATATTTTTAGGGTGCCATTTCAAAATTTCTAAAAAATTTGATTCATAATCAACTAATATAATAATTGTAATTTTAATTCGTTGACTATTCTCGCTTGAAATAACCCGTAAGCACCCGAGGGTAAGGTCAAAGTGTGATTATACACTCGTGGGGCAAAAGCATCTCCCGACACGGGTCGACATTGAAGAGCATCGCTGCTTCAACTCGTTCGCTTGCTCCTTTGTCTTCCCGGCCGGTTTCGGTCTTTCGCGATCTCAAGTTCGCCGATCTGACGTGCACAATGCACCTGCAACCGGCAACGAGCTTCGAAAGCATCTCGAGGGCCGATGTAGCAGGTGACCACGAGCATGTACATAACTTATCCCTCTTAAAATGCTTCTCGTTGCTTCGGGTATAAAGGGTACCGCGAGCAGTTGGCCAGCTGGAACGCGCGTAAATCAAAATTACTTCCACGGTTAATTGAGATTTTAGACGTCCGCATTTTTCTCTTACTCATCCGTTTATAGAACGATCATTGTAACGTTATTAATTCTGAAAAATTGAATCTTCTGCTTAATAATATATTTTATATCAATATTTGGAAATTGTTAAACGATCAAAATACAAATTAAATCCTATTTAAATTTAAACATATAGAAATGATGAATTTTTAGTAAAGATAACTAACCAGGGAATTTTGACGCATCACGGAATATAATAAATTTCATCAATGGACAAATCCTCGTTATTTCAGATTCGTGGGAAAACTGTGACGCGAACAAACGCAAGTTCAGCTTTTACGTGATAACGATGTACGTATGTAAAAGTAAAGGAATTTCATTGGAGTAATGAATAAAATTTTTTAATTAAATTCTACGTACAAAAAACGACCAATTTGTATGATTTTTTTTTTTAACATTCATCTTTTCTATAGAATTCAAATTTTATATTGCATACAAAAGACAAACGTTTCCCTTCTTTTTGTGTTGAACTTTCCTATACCGGAAATAGATACCTCTCACGCTTTATGTTTCCTCTCGGCGAGTCACGAGCCACATTATTTATTCATTGCTATTATTTTCTTCATGGTCGTGCATCGGATACGTCTTTAGGAGGTTCGATCCTCCCACGAAATGACTCAGTCCTTGGGTGAAGGTCTTTACCAGCAGGTAGAAGGATTATTATTTCTTGATTATCGTGAAACCTTTCCTGGAGATTCGCTAATGCATAAACCCATGGGTCTCTACTTGAACAGAATAGCAAAACTAGTAATAGAGAAGTAAGTAGAGCGGTCATATTTGTTAGGTAACATTTCAGCTTCCTAATTGGTTAATTTGCGGAATTGATTCGGAAATTCATAACAAAGGAAATTACATATGGATACACAATTTGAATTTTGAAATTTTCGGCTACCGACGAAACCGCGGTGTACGTAGATGTGGGTCACGATCGACCCAGTTCCGCCATTCAAGAATAAAATATCTTTACGGCTACGAAACATAAAACATACATCGACTGTCCATAGTAACGAACGAACGGAATTCATCATTTGAACACAAAGGATCTACGAAACACGATATCCCTATCCATCCCTAATATTTATATCATTCTACGAAACATTCCATGAATTCAACACGGTAAATCATCTCGAACAATGCCTCTAATTGGTCGAAGCAAACGATCCACCCTCCGAACTATTTTAATTGGACCAAATCACCCGTTCACCGGTAAACCGAGGTGCTTCAATCAATTAGGACCCGCGAAATAGCTTTCGTATCGAGTTCCCACGTTTCCACGTGTTCTCGCTCGTTCCTGTTTAAAGTGCAAGTGGACGAACAATGGACAAGAGACGGACATACGTGGTGTAGGAGAAGTGGACAGAAAGTGGATCGAAATGTACTGGTGGCGTTGAGTAAGCGCGGACCAGGGAGAGAGAATTAATTGACTGGAAGCGGACGAGAAGCGTCCTTGGAGCGGATTGCAGCCGGGTGAGAAGTGGATAGAAAATGGACTAAAGTGGACGTGTATTCATGAAATTTATTATACAAGACACGCCAAGGTTCTCTAAGCGCACTGTATGCTTCATTTTCGCTATTTCTGAGAACGCGTGGCCAACAGCGTTGATCCGGCTCGTCAAGCTTTTAAAGTCTGCTTATAGCGGCGGAGGATTAATGGAAATGCACGTCCGGGACAGGGAAGCGCGATAGATGTATGAGAAAGACCCGAGGGCTCGGGCGGGATTGATAAAGGCAGCTTTTAACCCTTAACTGGGTATTCTGACTTGCTGGTAACGATGATATATGGCGTGGCGGGATCGCGTCTGACCTTGATGGCCGTCGGAACGAGGATAAATGGGTCGGGCTGGCTTTCGTTGCATCGGCATTCTTCATGCATTAAATATCGATCACGCAATATAAACCCTTTCCGTCTCTCTTGAAACGTTCCTGTTCTTGCCAACACGCGACAACGTTTGCCCGTTTGTCAGATCGGTATCAGGATTCGAATGGTAATCCTATTTTGTTCAAGTATACGGTACTGGATATTGTGATCAAGTAATTGTCAATGATCTAGAAACGGTAGACACGCGTGTACGCGTATTCAACAGGTGCTGGGGGTAAGAACGATTCGCTTATTTTCTTTTTTCCATTTCTTTTGCCCCTTTCCTCCCATCCCTAAGTAAGTATAGGGTATTTCTGGGGCGGTGAAACGCAGCGTTAAGAAGGAAATAATAAATTCCAGTCGAATTATGTCAGATAGTGTTATTTTGCGGGTATAAAATTTCCCTTAATAGGGCAATTAACTTTTTAAAATTTTTGAAAAATTCTAAAATTCAAGTTTAAGAATTTCGAAATTTTTTACGTGCCTTCCAAACGGAGAAAGATGTCACGGATGATCGAGAAAAATATGACCAGATATCCAGGTCACATAGCATACTAGCTGACAATGTTCATTTGGTACAATGGGAAAAGGATCTCGAGGAAAAGGCAGAAATCCGTTTAGTTACGGTATCCGAGTGTCCTTTGAGTAAAAAAAGCGACCGACCAGCGTGCTGGGAAGGACACCGCTTTGTACGTATTCCGTTTATAGGCAGTTTTGATGGATTTAAAAGTGCCACCACTTTTATCCTGCACAGTCCTCTTTACCACGTAACACACACACATAGACACATTCTCTTTTTCTCTGGTAATCGGTTTTGCGAGGCATTGCGTGGCATCTGCTTGCGAGATTAGCGCACGCGATCGGAGCACTCTGGTTCTTGAAAAATTTATGAGCTAAGCTCAGTGACAAAAAGACAGAATCGACTGATCGATAGTGCTTCCTAATACCGTATGTGGGCATCCATTTTGTTACTACCGTTGCCAAATTATGCTGGTAGTATGGCTGGTATCGTTAATTAATAAATATCTTGCAATCTATGAATATAGAAAGAAGTAAAAATTGTTAAAAATTGTTAAACCTTGTAAGTACTTACAAGGTTTCATGAAATGTGCGAAGCTTTCTATACGAAGTTGAATGAAGTTGTCTTTTTACAGGCCGTAGCTCTTTGAAGAACGTCTTCAAAGGATGATGGATGGAGTAGGGTAAGCTTTTAGAATGATATTCTTAGCCTCTTGACTTAGCAGTTAACTATTGATAAACATATCTGACAACTGAGATTGCTATACGTCAATGACATTATGAAATATTTTTAAAAATATCCCGCCTCCACTATTACAAATTAATTTTAGAAAGATCTCACAAGGTGTTGCACTACATCACACCATTCATATTCATATTCTAAATTTTCCAAATTCAAATTTCGTGGTTTAAAATTTCAAAATTTCAATTTCATGATTAAAAATCTCAGAATTAACAATTAGAATGCAAGAAGATACAAGTTTTCCAACTGACCTAAATCTTTCATCAACTCTGTTCCCTTTACAACCTACAGGAAGTAAGGATGTGATGCTAATTACTGAAACAATTTTAACTATGCTAAGAAAAACACTTTAAAGACCGACACAGCTTTTCATCGACGTGCAACAACTGCCTGAAAGCAGAAAAAAAAAAAAAACGGAAAAAGCAGTGGAACCGTTGAGAAAAGAGGGTAAAGCATGGCTATCGTTACGTACGATTTTCCACGTGGTGGGACACGCTTAGTTCGACGCACGCCATTCCCGAAATAAAAGGAACTGCAACCCTTCTAGCCACGCTCGATATTCTGTTTCTCGGTGGAAAAAAAGCTTCTATACTTCTTTCATCCACGTTTCAAGAGACAGAACGAAAGGAAAAGGAAAATCGTCGAATGCCCCATTTGCTTCGCTGTTTCCGTAAATAGCTAATGGTTCGTGGTGTCGTGTTTCTCCAGGGCTAGACCTAAACTAACAGATACCACTGCCTTTTTTCCCTCTAATTTGTCTTTCGTCATTCTTTTCTACACGTGACTGTTATTCGATGCAACGAACGCTCGTAGACTATTATATAGGTCACTGTAACTGATTTTTCGTGATTTTTCAATACACATATTTTAAGAAGAAAAGGATTTTTCACTGAAACAGGTACTTTGACTCAAGTTAGAATTATTAAAAAATAAAAAGACACCTGTATTTCAATTCAAGTAGGTACTTGTTTTTCGAATCTGAACGGATACTTAACGTTTGCAAAATTTAAATTACACTTACAGTTGGCCTCCTTTTAAGAGTCTGTACGAGGCTGAACCGGAAGCAGGCAGATGTTCGCCGCGACGAAGAAAGGGAATAAAACAGGATAAGAGATACGTATCCAGAATAGAAGAAGAAAACAATGTACGAATCTCGCAATAAGATGCGAGCGAAGATAAGCTAGGACCCCCCAAAAGAAGCTTTCCCTCAGATATTATTACGAATGACAGACTTTCTGTACCAGGTGCCTGAACAAGATCAAAGAGATCTACCAGCATGATGTCCAAAAATGGAACGTATTATTTCTTTTTTTTTTTTAATCTGAAAAGAGGAACACCTTCTGTAGAGCCGATATTTCGCGTTCTGCCCTCCCGATCAGTGAACAACAAGGGACTGGTGCATCCTCTCTTTTGTAGCTACGAAATTGGGACACCGTGTACCCGGTCAGAACACGATACGTCGATCGATAGCTAACGACCTGTACACGGATATTCTCACCTCTACGTTGGCTGCCCTTTTCAACCAACTGAGAATCATTTTCCTTTCAAGAATAACGAGCTGTCTTATTAGGTAACGTCAGTGGTGTAACTAGGAAAGGAAAATTTTGAAATCTTCAAATTCGAGATTTGAAATCTTGACACGTGTACGAGTAATTTCTAATTGAATAAGCCAGATAATTCCTATAGAAATTGAAGCGTCGCTCACATATGGGTATGGTTAGGTAGCAGTGAATGTTTGTGAAACTTAATTAACTGGGTTTATATAGCATACATAACGATCTCTGATTAAGAAACTAATCATGATTAATTGCGACTAAACGACGAGAAAGTATCTTAAAAGGAAAAGTAACATCTATTATTAAAGCAAATTACATGATCAGACTTGCAATTAAGTCTCGAGGGATTACTTCTGGACTGTGGCAGATTAATGAACGACGGATTATTCCTATTACGGATTATCCGAAGCCATCGATGAGTTTTATCTAAAATATTCTCAGGAAATAACTCGATGAAACGTGTATTTTTATTTTTAATAAAATATAATTATAAGCGCGCGATACAATTGTTAAAATCGACCCAGTTTTTGACAATTTGAAAATATGTAATTCCTTAATTACAGGAAGGAGCGAAGTTCTTCTCGGATGGTCGATTTTAAAAAATTGAACACTTCAATAACAACCCCTCGATCCTACAGGGGTTGTTAACACAACAGTGTCAATATTTATGAAGTGGTTCGTTGATGTAAATCGAGGACAGAATGATACTTAAAAATCTGAGACTCTTACGTGACGTGTTATCGTGTTGCAGCAATTGACCCGAAACGATCATTCTTCCTTGATGATGCTAGATATTACCGGATAGGATAATTAATATCAAAGTTACGAGTAACTTATTACTGTAATTAATTCCAATTTAAGCATTGATGAAAATAATGGTTTGGGTGTTGCTGCTTCAGTCCACGAGCACAGAAATCGTATCTTTTAGTCTCTCTGACGATATATTCACACGCTTCACGATTAAATAAGTGCGTTTAAGAGCATAAAAGAGATATTTGCATAAGCACACGAGGTAGCTGGAAGGCAAACTCCCTTCCATCAATCGATGTTCTGTCGTTGCTTTTGCATTTTTACATTTTCATTCGACCGCGTGCCCTTCTCTTGGGACTAGCTCGCTCTTCCGGTTTGCTCGAGGCTGGAATTTTGAGCTCCCTTGGAGAACTCGATTCCACCGCCAACAAAACGTACAGAGAGGAAGAGTACGACTTCTGTCAGGCAATTGGACGAAATTGAATGCCGTTTCGACCACTTTCTCTGGGAAATCAATTCCACAGACGGATGGGCTGTTTTCGTTCCTGTCCAATGGAACCGACAAACAGGCTTTTTCGGAAAAGAAAATATTAAAATATCAAAAGGTGAATGAAAATTTTAAACATCGCCAGACTTAACCTTGTATTTTCAAGTGAAAAGAAAAATGAGGGACTTTGCCACAAACACATTTTGACTGGCTCTTGTTCGAGCCAGACTATGTACACTCACACGAGAACTCTCGTAATTAACGTAATATTATTGACGACTTTTTAATGAAATAAAGCACGCGCGACAGGAAATTAAGCGTCCCTCTTTTGACGCTTCTCCATCTCCGTCTTCCATCGTTTCCAACCCCCTCATTCTCTGTGATTTTCTCCTTGTTTCGTGCCAGCCAACCACCTTGATTCTGCTTCACGGTGTTAGACCCGTCTGCACGTTTGGTTAGAGGAAAATATCGCAACACCGAAGGAAGGATGAGATTTATAAAGCCCCTTGTTCGGTGAAAAGGTACAAATGAAGAAGGACGAGACAGGGGGGGTTGAGTTACTTCCGTTAACCAACGAACCTCGGATATTTTTCTTCTCAACCTTCAGCCGGCAAGCTTTGGAAAATTTACTGCCTGTTAAATAAATATTGTAATTAACAGCAGGATTATTCTACTTGCAGAATTACCCAGAATTTTAACATAGTATTTATACTTTATCTTGCGCTTATTTTAGTGGTTGAGTTTTTACGTTTGTTCTCTATTCAAGTTTGGACTTTCAGGTTCGTCCATGATCTGAAACTATTTAAAGATTTCTAAAGCGACAATCGGGCACGTGAACGATGGTGTTGACTGTTAATTTCTGGTTTCGCCTTTCGAGAAAGACCGCCGCCCGCATATATGCGGATAGACAAGGTTGTTTCTGTCGGCGAAGCCGGAAATTCATGATTCTTCACGCCTCGATTTGTCACAGCTTGTGATGGATCATTCTAGACTTCCTGAATTATTTTTCTTATTCGGTTCGGTAGAATAATTTTTCTCTTCTTATAATTTCGTTCCTTTTTGCAATTCTGAGAATTTCGTTGTTTCATTTCATTTACCGGAAGCCTATTAACGCGTCCAATCGATTGTTCGGATGCGAGGATCAGATTTACCACCGTGTATCGATTATTGTAATTAATTCACGAGCAGGTTATTCTTTGACGCGGTGCGATTCGTATCATCGCGATCCGGCCGTGATTAATTAATTTTAATTAAGCTCGATCAATTTCTTGTAACCCGAGGGTCGCCTCGGCCTCCTATCGCTCATCAATAATTAACACGATCGGTTTAACTCCGTCACGAGTTGACGGAAGAGATTCTCTAACAGAGAAAAAGAAAATAAAAAACCATTTAACGGCGATACACGGGCAAAAAAACGTATCGCATACAGGACCCAGTTGAAAAATTTTAGATGTCTAAAATTCCGAAATTTCAAAATCCTAAGAGATTTTCTAATTACGTCAAAGCTTAGTGCTCAAGGTTTTACATACTAAAAACGTCACATTTCAAATCCACCCTCCTATCTCCCTCCTTCCATACCTTGTACCCGCTCCTAAAACGAATCTACTCGAATCAAAACCAAATTACATTTCCAACAATTCACTCGCGTTTGAAAACGCCTCATTGATCGATCTCGCGAAGAATTACCGATCACGTGACACGTGGCCCTTTCGCCCGGTCCGTCGCGTCGCGTCCCGTTGGCTATGACAGGAACCATGGTTCTCCCAATGGAGACGATTCTTCCAACGTATGAGTGAATGAAGATACACGGACACGGGCACGCGTATGGGATCGATCGAACGTCAGTACACGCAGCTGGACTCGCTAATGACCAGACGCATCGAGAAATCAAATTCGTATGACGGGTGCGCACGTCCACCCGCAATTTCAATTGTAACATGTTCCGGGGGCCGATTCTGGCTACTGTACGCCCGCGTCCATTCATGCTGCCAATTATTATCGAAAGGGCGACGTAACCGTACACGCTCGGGGAAATTGGCTTCCTCGTATGCTTTATACATTCCATTGGCACACCACTCGACGCAAAGGGAGCTTTTTATCGAGCTGTCTTCGGCTCCCTGCAGTCAAGTTGATTCTTCAAGTTATTTCATACTGTTTCTTCCCTGTTTGGAGAGTCGGATGTGTATTGTTTGCTCGTAATCGATAAACAGATAGATATTGAGCTTTAACGCTGGAACTATCAAACCAGTCAAAATGACTGGCTTCAAGTTTCTTATTTTCAATTATAAATTTTATCAATTTTATACAAGTAAACATTACCCTTCTTGCATTATTAGATGTAAAATCATCTTATGGGGGCTCTAGGCAATCAAATTGCTCTAGAATACTATATTTATTTTGATATTTTTTAATGAATTTTGAACAATTATCGAAGTAATGGTCCGTAATGAAATACTCTTCAAGATGATTTCAACCCTTGGCCACGAAGGTTGGTCTTTCAATTGGTTCGTGGAATTTCGTTGAAAGAACGGGACATTCTAGAAAATATAGCCGAACATCGTCTCGATTACGGCTGGCATTCTGAGAATAACTGAAAGCTGGCCTCGGCCTGCACGATCTACGGGGAGACTGTGTGTACAAGAGGGAGGAAAATCTGATTGCCAATACATTCCATAGCCCCGCGAATTTCAAACCAATTTCCTCGGTCTATTGCCAATCACAAAGAGCCCGAAATTCCTGGCTGTCGGCTGGAACGAAATACTTCCCGCGATTCCTTTCAAATCGACCCCCAAACTAAACCCCTTCCCGTGCAACCATCTTACCAGTCTTCGATTATCTTCGCTATCGCCTTGTACTCAATTCTATTTAAAAATATCTGCTAAAGATAAAAACATCTACTCATCTCGATTTCCTTCAACAAGGATACATTCATCGTATCCGCATTCCTTCCGCTAATATTCTCCTTCCGCTCATTCCGCTAAATAACGTTCGTTACTAAGTTTCTGTTAATAAAACATAAAATGCAATAGTGCAAAAAGAAAAACATGCCTGAAACAGTTAATTTCTAGGCAGCCCTTCACGAAAACCTATTTTCATAGGCTCCTGGTGAATCTATAAAGCTCGTAAGCACAAGTTTTTACTATACTTTGTATACGGACTCGTTTATGGGGAAAGTTTCGAAGCTGTGCAAAATAAATGACAAATAGACCATCCCTATTCCACGATTTTTCCACGCAACCAGCGAACCGTACAAGACAAAACTGCATAAACGAGTTTCCGAGCAAACGAATGTCGCACGATTGAATCGCGCCGAAACTTTGCCGAACAACGTGTGTAAATATTATACATATACATCCTGCTGACGTAACCAATAAGCGAGTGTTGTATACTTCTGAAATTTTTTCACAAACATCCTCCATTATTCATGACAGTTTCGAAAATGTTTAGGCTCGATCTTTTTCTACTCGACTGTTTCATGATTTGTTTATTGTGGCCTATCAGCACTTCTGTATTGAGAAAATTACTTCCGAAATGGTTTGCAAACCATTTAGTATAAATTTAATTTTCGATGTGGAATTTTAACATTATTCAAATGAAAAGTGTAGGACGTACCCTATAAAGCTAAGTTTCCTCTTTCACGGCATAAAGTTGTAGGAAGAAGTAGAGTTTTAGCGAATTCAAAGGTTAATCCCGTTTCAAACCAACGGACTCCATACATAATAAAGTTTTTAATCTGCCTCGACTTTCATCGAGACTCGATATCCAACCAGACCTACGTTTCGACCTAAAAACCCTGTACACTTCTTCTTTTCTTAGTTTTCCTAAGAGCCTTCGAAACTGTTTGGTCACCTTTTGTGAAACTTTTTTAAATTCGACTAAAATCACGGTGAATATCTCCGTTTGTGTGAAACATAATCTCAAAAGCCTCAAAATAATTTTCATATTTTTTAAAACTAAATTTGTATTTTAGGACTTTGAAATTTTACTATCATGTGAAACTTTGAAATTTTTTAATTTTAAAGTTTAATTTATTCGTCACATTTGGTAATTCTCATTATCGCCCCTTTTCACAGGGAGTTTTATTACTCAGTACTGTACATTTGCAAAAATTTTTGAACAAGTATCATGTTTCCTTCCTGGAGTAATCTTTACGTGTTCACAAGGTTCGAGACTTACGAACCTATCATGCTTCCGCTGAAACACAATCGCGGCAATAAGTTTCTCTATCTGTCGTTCCATCTTTATTCTCGAGCCATTCGTACAATGCACCGTAACGAAAGGTCGCGAGATGCAGTTCTTATCAGCATACGAGTTTGAAGTGCCAATATTTCAGGAAGGAACGCTGGAAACCGCTTTGCCAGTCGTAAATCTTTCTAACTGATTACCGAGCTTGTTTTCCATGCAAAATGATCACTGACTGGGATACTGAAACGTTTGCCGTATTATTTTCTTTTATTTCTGACGCTCTCGTTAAATTATATGTATAGTTTTGCTTAGGTGAGAACATTGAATTATTTTATCTAAAATACATTTAACATTTTGACACTTGATAATAAATTTCAAAATTCTTATTTTAAAATCTTTTCATTTTGAAGCTGAAATGTCAAAATTCTACCACCAATAATTCTATAATACCATCTCGCCCAAGTTAGGACTTTGGGTTTCATTCTTATGTCTATAGATTTTGTGAATTACGATACCATTCTAGGTGTGTCATGGGATTCAGACATTCGACGTGAGAGTGATAATTAAACCTTCTGATAATTGGTGGTTTGTCATATCTGAAATTAGCCGACGGGAAACAATATAATTCGTCCTGTAGCCTGTGATTTCGGGGACGATTCTTAATAAGGGCTTAGGGTTGCCAAATTATTAGCCCTCGGTCGATTGGACCCTCCAAGATGCGATTGAATTTCATGACACGTTTTGTTAAAACTAAGACTCCGTAATAACCGCGTATTAGATGGATTAAAGGTAGGGGTCAAATTTAACTTAATAAATAATAAACAAGAGCATAGGACAGGGATGTGGAAATTTAGAACTATCAAATTTATCCCAGTAAATTTTTTTTAGTAAAATAAATTCTACTTTCGAAATCTTGTATGGGATGAGAGAGGTCTCTCCGTATTTATTTGGTTTCCGTCTTACCAATCTATTGTCGGCCTTTGTGCTGACACACGATACTCGTATTGTCCTGGACATTATCACCGATCGTCCAGGTTGAAAGGGTAATCCAGAATTCGTGATATCTCGTATGGTAGTTGATTATACGTGTAGAATCGCTGCTATTAATTACTGATACGGTATCAATATTTTATTGATATTCAACGATACATCGATAATTTCAATTTTATTAAAGTAGCATAGAGGGTAATATTATGAGAATGACTGCAGTCAAATGTAACGCATCGTTTTATTATTCAAAACTGAAATATTTGTTTGATTTCGCGCCTAATTTATCCTAACCTTTCAAACAAGGGTTCGTAATTAAATTTCAATGATGGAATTATTTATTGTATTGGGTTAGGTTTGAAACTGGAGCAAGAACAAACAGGTTGGAAATATGCAAAGGGATAATGAAGTTTTTATCGCGAAAAATGTTTCAACTCGTTAAACGAGCGTGTCATCATTACGGCCATAATTAAATAACGCTGTTCATTCTCGAAAAAGACAAAAGGGGGTTTCATTTCATCTTCGTCGCCGTTCTAATTGTAATTCATCCACCCTTCTTCCATTGTTTTTTAATCTTTCGCTTTTCAAATCATACAAACGACAAACGCAACGACCGGACGCTTTTTGAGGTTCGTACCAATCGAACAGGGGGAAAAAAGGGAAAAAACGTCCAAATACTAGTTTTCGGATCCAATTCCGACAGGCCGCTGCTTTTCATTTGTATTCATGCTAACACGCCCGCTAACGGAATTAATGCCCGCGAAAATGCTTGATAAAACGCGGGACAATATAAAATCTCATCAAATTTCTACCCGCTGGACAAAACGCATTTTCGAGTCCGGTCCCAGTCCACCGATACAGAGGAGTCGAACTCGTCGAAACTTCGTTTCGTCGCGGTTAATTACGTCAGACAATTTTAACGGTTTCGATTTCCGCTTCTACCATTTCCCTCTGCCGAATGAAAGTCACCGAATTTTCTGACGCTCGTTCCAGTTCTGATATTTTCCAACGAATATCGCCGCTGTTCGTGAAAGGGAAAAGAAAATCTCAATATTCCATCCGTGTAATTGAAATGATTTAATACTTCAAAAAAGACTCGTCGCGTCGATCAATTTCTTTTTTTTTCCAATCGATTTTATTGCCATTCGCGATCTTGATGATTATATTTGAAATTGCTAGTGATTTGTAATACATAGCCCTAGTGTTTAATTGAAATAAACTAATTCTTTTCTTGACAAACGATTATAATACTTAAAAAAATTATTACCTATATAAAAATAAACATCAAGATTTGAATCCGATAGCTTTTTATTTTGGTAACACTTCTCTCCAAGTCCTCACATTTACATTTAAAGAAGAATACCAATATCAGAGGGTCATTAATAATTTTTTGCAGTGCACAAAGTTAGCATAAGCAACCTACTTCTGTTATTCGAAGACGTATTCAACCCAATGCGCTTTTCTTCAATGAATAATCATTCAAGAGGATCTTAGTTGTTCCCAATTTCGTTCCAGAGTACGTTTAATGCGCTTTGTTGATGGTTTTCATGAAAAAAAAAATCCCATTTCTAGGTAGTCCAACATAAATCTGTCTCCAATGATCCAGTTATTGGGTCATTTCTGAACGTTAACCATTCCAGTTCGACTCACAGACGCTCTATTGTTGTTTAGGAATTAGGAAGCAGACGAGGACGGATTAAATGGCGCGACAGTGCAGTGTTACGGTGTTTCAATGGACGAACGGGAGGAGCTTCATTGTGAATAGAACTTTTGGACCCTTAAGCTTGGTCTTCCGCCTTTCCTCCACTGCCTTCCGGTTTACCGACCCCTCGAGCTTTCTTTCTTTCAATTTGCACCCTCCCCTCGCACGAGCTCGTTTTGAATCTTCTCGATTTGAAAATATTATTCAATTTTTATTATTTCATTTTCATCAGCTGAAATTTTTTCAGCTGAAAAATCGTAAAAATTCAACAATTTTTGCAAATTTGAAAGAAATTCAGTTTTTTCTCAAATAGAGAACCGGAAAAAGTATTTAGGTATATCTGGACTCTAACAGAGTTGTCGTTCGGACTCCCCAAGCTAATCGGCGATTACGTTTTACGACAAGTTCCTTATACTTTTACGAGAGTCGTCTCACGGTAGAAATATCCCCCTAGTCGCTCGTTTGACCAGGCTACAAAACTGGGTCTAAGATTTTCTGCGATCTCGTTTCGATCCGGAAAAATTATCGTTCTTCGCGACAACTTCTTCCTTGGAAACTTTGCGCGGCAGAATAGCCAATTTCGAAAAAAAAAAAATAAATAAATAACAGCTATTGTTCATCGTTTTAATAATTAAAATTAATAGCAGTAGTAAGACCAAAAATTAAATTATTAAAATTGTACATTTCCATGCAAGGATGGTTTCCGTTAATTAAAAGGAAATGTAGGGGAAGTCACCCTTCCCTCATTTTCCATTATTCAATACATTATTCCGAACCGCTCGATTCTTTGTTTTATTGGTTGCGACGAAGAACAATGACGTCCCGTAATATCCATTTGTTCCCGGCAAAATAACAAGGGAAAATCAATCGGACCGGTGTAATTCGTTAATTATGACGCACGAATATGTTTTATTTTCCTATTATCTATTCACCGACAGGATTAAATCGAGTTAATTGTTGGAAATGATTAATCGGTCTCTCAATAAGGTACCGATTACATATTCACTGGTCGGGAACAAAGGGCATCGTTCTGTCTTTTATTCTTTGATTACTAAAATTGTAATCATTGTATTATTATGCAACATTTCTATGCGTTATAAAGTTTGATCAGTTCGATACAATTTTGAGTTTGGTGAAAAGTATTCGATAGGCTTGATTCAGTACTAATATAATTATTTTCGAAATTAAGATTATGAGAATTATTATATTTTCATTTACTTATTTCTGCATTATTTAAATCTTTAACATTCCCCAGAAAAGCCTATCATGCTCGATACGGTACACTATTTTTGGTACAGCCTGTAGGATCGACAATTTCAACTTTCCGTATGTATCTTTATTGTTCAATTTTAATTTCGATCACCCGGTTGTTTTTTTTTTTTTTTCATTGGCATTTATAACCCATCGTTGAATTGGATAACGTTAACGCATCGCAATTTGAAAAGCAGACAGAGTTAAATCGTGGAGGGTATTGAATTTTTCGTTCGAATATCGGCATATTTTTCGATCGTCGTCAAATATTTGAACTGGGTGGAAATCTTTGCGCCGGAATTGGTATCGTGTATCGGAAGTTTCGTTGGCTTTCATAAATGCTACGTTGGAATAATAATTGAACGCGTGATGAGAAAATTAAATGCTGTTTATAACAATGACACCCTCCATCACAGTTATATATTAATTTTTCTGGTTAGAATGTTTTTACGTCGCTTCGTTGCACGAACATGGCAGCGTTTTCGTAGCGAAAGGGTTAAAGAGAGGTTGATAGGTGTATTTCTAGGTCGCAGATACGACTCACGGCAGGGAGGTTAAAGCCGTGGCTTGGCAGCTGGTGTAACGATAACAATACCCGGTAGTGCTAGTACAGAAGCTTCAATGTAGCTCGCGTTTTCTGCATAATACCTA
Organism: Osmia lignaria lignaria; assembly: GCF_051020975.1. Lineage (NCBI taxonomy): Eukaryota > Metazoa > Arthropoda > Insecta > Hymenoptera > Megachilidae > Osmia > Osmia lignaria. Next base: position 11,088,093 of record NC_135037.1, on the reverse strand, counting down.
CGGTATACCTTCTGTACTTCCATTCTGAAATCTCGAGTTGCCCCGCGGCCATTCGCTGGCATTTATAGGATTGTTCGCAAGAAAATGCTCGTTATTAACAAACGACTCTGCGAAATATGAATAAGAAAATCCTTCCTTCGTTACTCTTCATTTTTAGAGCATTAAAATGTTTTTTTTTTTTTTCTGACATTAATCCTCGGACAATATCATTTATACGGCTTTGTTATTTTTCAGTCGTCACGTGAAAATCTTGTACATGTATACGTGTATCAGTAGCGTAACTAGGTAAGGGCCAAGGTAGATTTCAAAAATTTGAAAATTCCAAAATTCTAGATTTCTCTCATAAAATCGCTTGTAGTAAATCTAAGAGGCCTAATTCAGTCCAGAAAGGAAATCCTAATCACACCCATGTATGTGATGTTAGATTCGCGTAACCCTAAGGGTGAAATTCTAGCACGAACTAGTCAAGGTGGCCCAATGGCACTAATTACGAACACTATGCCACGGCCATGTTCCTCTACACACAAAAATACGGAGCTTCCCCTCTGCACACTGACTTGGTATTGACAAGCCAACCAAACTTTCTTCACCCAACTTCGAAAATCGTCCTTCTCAAATGAGCCTCCCCTGGGACCCCTTGGGGTTGTACCCTCGGGAACACGTGCGTCTCGAATCCTGAAGAGCCAATCAAGCTTAGAAAAGTTGCTACGATGTCTATTCTTGGCTCCTTAATTACGCGAGTACGGGGTGAAGAATTGTACTTTCTTTCTTGCTCTTTTTCGAATTTGCTGTTCTACAGTAATGCACTGATCAAGTTCAGGTATTGAAGGACAGAGTTCGTGCAAATTATTTTACTTACAAATTTTCAAATTTAGAAATTAAAAATTTCAGAAGTACAGAAATTCCAAATTTTTAATTTTTTTAGACGACCTTTTTCTGCATACAGTTGCACTATTTATTGTTCATGAAACACCATATGTGTTTTTATTTCACGTACATAGATTCACGTATCCGGGGGTTGAACGTAGGAAACGCGGTATTTCCGGTAGTTGGGACCGCCAATAATCGAGAAGAAACTCGATTACGTAGGAAATCCGTGTTCGCGAAAGTGCAGATACCCTGCATTCTTTTTTCTCTCCTCCTTTCCACCGTGTTGATCGATGAGTTACAAATGGCATAGGAGGGCTCCCCACCGATACAACTGAACCCCCTGCTAAGTTACGACCGACACCCTGAACATTGTACAGGGTGTAACTCGCGCAATAAGAAGAACTTAATGACGTTGCAGCAGACGGGGAATTATCTATCGGAAGCTTTGTTAGGGAGTTCTTGCATCAAGGAGGGATGCCATCCCCTAATATCATCCATTTCTCATTCTACCCCCTTTTTCTCTTGATCGAGCATGCAAAGAATCGTCGGAATATTCCCCTATACGTTTCAGTGCTCAAGTGCAATTTCTACTAAAACTGGAAGGGTAGAACGCCATAATAAATCCAGAAAAACCATGGAAAAACTCCCACCCCTCTCGTGCCCGAAAATATTATAATTTTCTCAGAAATTCGAGCATGACCAACGTCCCCCTTCGTATGACCCAATAAAAAAGAGAAGCAGCAATATTACATCATGTTACATGGTTGGGCGTTAATGTGGTCACGGTGAAATTCATGGTGGTTTCAATCGATTTGTCACGCCATTGGCCAGCAATGCCATAAAACATCCTTTAATAATATTCATATGTGCAACGTTGAATACCAACAGAGGAGAAACGTGAAATCAGCGAATTTGAGCCAGCGATGTCCCGTGGGTGAAGGCCAGCCTAAAATGTCCCTTCGAAAACGACATCCCTGCAGAATGATCGTCACCAAGGGACACCGCACCCTCTCCTTCCTTTGACCGGTCGGCTAATGAAATATCACGTATGCGAAATTGACAGCAACGATAATGCGACCCCTTCGCGGTTGTTCTTCCCTCGGGAAACCGCAGAGGTTCGCAGGATTTTTCGAAACGCTTGCGCTCGCGGAATATACTGGTTGTCCAAAAAGTAGTGTAGTCTGCGAAACAAATGGAAAATTGCTTCCTCGTTTTGCAATCTGAGGAGTTTATTGAATTTTACCATTTTGGAAATTTCCGAATATATTCTGAAATTTATTTTCGCTCCCTATCTTTTTATATTTGCCTTCGTCCTTACACCCTTCTCCAACTTTCATTCAATTTTACCTGTAGATGCACGGATACACGAAGTTCAATTCTTTCCGAAATCTCGTGGGTAGATTTTAATCGATTAAGCCGTTTTATTGAAATTTCACGGAACAAATCACGCGTCGGTGCTGGCCAAACGGTCACCGGCAATGACGTGATTAGCGAATTCATTGAGCCGCGTGTTCGGTTTAATTAAAAAGTGGAACAGGTGCACTCCGATGTTCGACGGGCTGAAAAATTTAAGCTGAATCGTTGCGCTTTTTCACGTGTAAGGAGATGGATATTTTTTATTTTTATTATTGTACGTAACCGCTGCAACGTTGATACATGTTATAAAGAACAAACTATCGATTTGCGAAAATAAAAAATTGTTTATAAGGATATTCTGTAAAGAATCATATTAACAAGTTTGGAGTCGATCTTAGGAGTTTGTTCATTGCTCTGTGCTGTAATGATTTCTTAGATAAGCTTCCAGTTTCAATTAATGATCGTATTACGATTAAATCGTAAATTACAAGTGGAGAAACACTGTACTCGTAGAATATGTTTCACGGGCAACCCTCCGTTTTAGGGGGTTGTTGCTTAATAAATAACGTCGACAGAACCGACGTCTTATGAATTATTCACCGTTAGACTTTCCCGACGATATTATTTCTTCGCCCTGGATCCTTCTCCCGGATCCAGGAAAGACGAAATGAAAAACAATCAGCACCGCGGTATAATTTCATCCTTGCACCACTCTGATAAGAAATAATAATAATAATAGAATTTTGCAATGCATTTACGTCGCCGAATCACGTTTGAAAATTGTCAATTTGATATGCAGCGAGGTAAGAGATGAAAGGCGAAGAAGGATGCGGACAAGATAGCAAAAATTGTCAGCACCAACGAAGGGGGATGGAAAGAGTGAAAAAAAAAAGGTGGGCGATCAGAGAGAAGGGGAGACAGGTAACAAAAAACCGAGAGGGAAAAAACGAGGGAAGGTTCGATGATTGATGGATACTAGCCGATTGAAAACCGCGCCGGGTTGTCTGGCCGAAACGACTGAATTTCGTTCGAGTTTAAATTCGAAAGTTTTCCTGTCCGTTTTCAGCGATTTCGCAACAATGAATACGATTTTCGCGAAGCAAAGCGAAGATTAATACCTCGAGGCTGTTCGTCTTTCTTAGGATACGCATTCGACAGAATTTATCGATGCTCGGTGCCCGGTAAACCGTGAAAAATTGACGCGGTTAATGGGGATGCTGTGTTCGCCCGTTTAGGGATCAGCTCGATAATATAGTAGCTCGTGATCAGATCTTCGGGCGGATAAGAAAAATGATTTTTTGCGAATGTATGGTGGAAATTGTTAACACGAATTTATGAGAATAGATGTTTTCTTCCCCGTCAGCACTTCCTAGTGTAAATTCATATGACTATTTTCCAAGAAAATTTCATTAAATAATACATATGAACCTAAGTGCTGTTTTAAAAATTATTTGTACGACTTAATCTGTTACGTTCTTAAATCAGCTATCCGATATGCAAGAGCCTAATGCATACACCTTAATTACACCGTCATACATCATAAACGTCAAATTAGAATCAATTTACCGATAAAGGTCGAGGATGCACGTTGTCGTTAGCACACGACTCCCCATATCGTATCAGCAATGTAACAAACGAGCATTCGATTTCTCCTTTTGTTACACTTTCTCGATCCATTGTGCCTCGCTCGTGCTACAGGAATCCACCCGCATTGGCGTTATTGGAAACGTAATTAGCGATTGTTTGCCGCTCGTCAATAACGAATTATTTCGGGCCAAAGAAACAATGATAAAATCATTAGCAAGTTCGAATCGGTGAACGTGTACCACTGATAATAAGCACGTTTTATTTCGACGCGTTAACTATGGATCATTTTTGTGCGAAATTCGGTCGTTCGATATTTTCACCTCAAAAATTTTCATCTGACCAGAATCCCTCCTATTATCCGTCCGTCAAATCCACAACCGTGACGTTGCAACTCTCTGATCATCCCCAGTCCTTCTGAAAAAATTCACCCCTTCCATATGTGCGAGGACTTTTCAAAAGACTCGATGTTTTTTCTCTTTTCAAACAAGATCTCGCATCGCGGACGAGGATGAAGGAGGGTGGCGCGGGCGGATCCACAAGAGGGAGGGGGTGGAAAGCAGCGGGCGCAAGAACGAAAACATTGCACTCTCTCGGCCAACAAGCCGAGCTTCGTTGTAATTAGTTTCTGTAGAGCAAGAGTTCAGTCAGCTCGGCATACAGACGAAAACACAGAGAACCAACACGAGGTGGTCGCAGCCAGGATACATACAGATACAGAGGATTCGCATAGGGAGGTGGAGCGTGTATAGACACGTTTACACGAGGGGATGACACCACCTCTATCTAGGTATGTACATATACAATGTACACTCTCGTTCATGATTCATGGACAGCGTTGTCTATACAAATTTTTATTTAAATAATTAAAGGTTAAATCAGGCAATAATTATTTAAGAAAAATTTTATTTAACATAAAATAATTTTCAAACTTCAGTTAAAATATTATTGGATAGTTTGAATAAAGAATGAAAACTCAGAAATTCTATTTAGAATAAAAAGTCAGTAAATAATCGTTTTATTTGTTATCGCTGGTGTTAAATAGCGTTAATTTAAACGTATAATCAGTGTCTCGTGACTTATGAATGGGAGTGTATGTAGTGTCGTCTGGCTGCGCTATTGCGGCCAGCCTTGATGGCGGAGGAGCAAATAGGACGCAATAAACATGGCACTACATCATCCGCGAGCAGCCCTTTATCCGTGAGGATCGGCCGCGGGCCAGCATTCGAACTCTCTGCGGATAGTTGGTTACCTCGCATACGGAATTACAGTCAGGTATGCAGTCTGTCTATCTGTTTGCTTCTACACACATGTGAAGGTTTCATATGTAAAAATGAGATTTGTATCGATTGCCATTGGACAACCTATTATATTCTTACAATATAACTTAATCCAACATTTCACCCTAAAAAACGAAGATCACTGTAGTTAGAAGACTGAACTCCAGAGCAAGAAGCATCCAACATACCATCTTTATTGAACGGTACATTTCTCCATAAATGAAAGTAATTGAAAAAGTGATCTATCCGCGTAATCTTTGGCGATGGAGGGGCATAACGAGCGGGAATTGCTGGTAAGCCGTTGCAGCAGACAACGGTCGATCTTCGACCTCTTCTACAAAGAAGTGTCTTTCGAGACGGAACGGAACACGATAGGCAGAAAGAGGAGGACAACGCGAAGAAGACAATGATGCTGCTTGATCGCAGCCCTCAACGCGATGGTGCTGCTGGGGTATCCAAGCTCGAGGCTCGAGTGAGCTTTCATTGCCTGCTGCGATCTCGAGATAAACAATCGGCGCCATTGTAAGGCCAGACTGCCGCATAGATCTCTGACACGCGTTCCAACTCGTCTTGCCTTTTTCCCTTCCTCTTTCTCGTTCAATGTTCTTTGCACCCACGGCAAAGAAGTCTGGGTACACAGTGGTCTGTTTGTGTCCGTCCAGCTGGTCGCCATTCAACGGTCTACCGATCGCGTACGAGCTTCTGGGGGTAAAAGGAAAAAACTAGACGCGTCAGTTAGCCTCTAGGGATATTCTCATGTAATTGACGATCCACGGAAAGGATAAGGCGTAAGGATACTTCATACCGATGAAGTTAACGATGTTCGCGATGTCAGCGTTTCGTGCTTAATGAAATAATTACAAGCTTTATTGCGGCGAACCCGTCGTAAACATTATTGTCAGCCATTTTATTGAAACGTTTGCAGCCGAGTGCGAAATCTCTTCGCGGTAATCATCGCGGCGGCACGCTAATTATGACACGTAATACGATTAAGCAAGCATTGTCGCCGGCTAATTAAAGAGATGACTTCAACTTACCGTAGCTAGTTAGCGGAATTAATTAAACCGGATTGCTGTGTGGGTGCAATGACTGCGGATCCAACTACGTGATACACGCTTGTACAATAAAACTGCACGATTTTATAAATTAAAAATCATTTTCAGATGAAAACGTTTCGAATATTCCAACATCAATTCTAGTTTCTTCGTTACGACAAATTGAAATATTTAATTTTTCATCAAATTTTCATGTTGGATTAATCGATCTCAAGTATCTCAGATAAAATGGAGGATCCTTTGAGTAGTAATATTTTCTTAAACGAGCTGGCAATTAATTTTCATGTCGTCGCACATATTTTATCGTTCAATTTTTCATCAAACTGCTTCGCCGATCCTCCGTGAACACAAATATTTTCTTGCTGAAAAATGTCTTCCCTCGAACAGAGTCGATGACACGGAAAAGCCTCGCGGTGATTAATTACCACGTTAATAAGGAAATTGGCCCAGAACATTATTGGAATAAATTCAATTTTCAAATCGATTTTCTGTTATCCAATTCATGTCAATTCCTGTTAATTACAATTTCGAATTTTGTTAAGACACGAATTTCAATATTATTATTATAATTATTCAAAGACACGAAAAGCCTTCCCGATAATTAATTATTCGAACGACAAAAAAGAGGAACAGCGTGCAACATATCCGGTCATTTTCGAAGGACACACCGTCGAGGTATTTACACCTTTAGGAGGGTGACCGGGATGATTAATGAGCTGGTGGAGTTTTGATTGTAGTGGAGCAGAGGATGGCCCGTCATGCAATTAGAAGATGAATCATTTGTAGCCCGAAATCGCGGTAATCCGACAGATAGAAGGTGATATCCAGATTCGAAGTTATGAATAATTATATCTTCCTAATGTTCATTCATGTCAGAAAATATCGAACACCTTCTTTTGTAATAATTAGGAATCGTACTAAATGTAGAAATAAATCAACTGGAGCACGCGATATTTGAAATGGAGCCTCGAAAGTGCCGAGGCCTGGTAATCTTACGATTAGTACTGTAAAATGCCGGCGGAAAAATGATGGCATTTCCAGTGTCCTCAACAAAATACAGAGAAACCGTTCGTCACGCTATAACCAAGTATCGTCCTATTTCAAAGCGCATTATTTTCCTATCTCTTTTATCCGTCTATTTACCCACGAAGCTGTTCTCGTGTTTCCGTGTGTACCGATATTCGCCCAGCCCCATCGAAACGTAATGACTGTAACGAACATTCGTGTCGAGAGGCACGCTGGTTATTCTCGATAAGTAATCACACTTGTGAAGCGCGCCGGCAGCATCGCGAAACAAAATGCAATCCGTTTGCTGATCAACGGAGAAAATGACGGTAAACGATTTCGCAAATACCTCTTTCATTCGGCAAATTCTGCGATGGACGTCGATAATCGTGCAAAACGATTATCGCGAACAAAGGGTACTTACTGGTCCGTGAATAGTAGGAGAGTCGAAAGCATCGCAAATACACGGATCCGTTAATTCGTGACGTAGTAATTATATTTATTTCAACGATATCGTGGACGTAAGAATAGAGATACTGCTGTCGATTATCGATATGGTATCGATATTTTATTGGTCGCTCTAAATTGTTATAACTTTTAACCTAATTACAATTGTCTGATCAACGAACGAATATTATGTTCTTTACAATTTACAGCTACAGAATTTTTGCTTTTAATGGTTCTAAATAAATTCCGTGGAAATAAATTCGAACATTCGTGGCTTTAGTTTCAAAAGGGATTTCATTTACATGCGATGGAAAAAAAAAGTGCACGCATACGTTCGAGTTTGCTGTTAATTTGTTTGAAAATGTACCTGTAATTAGGGTCTCTTTGAATAGCGAATTTAAACGTAAAATTTACTGAATCTGAATCAAATACAAGTTGTATAAGAAATCACAAAGCGTAATATTTGTCAATTAAAATATTGTATCACTAATAAATTCGATCCTTTATGTTCTCTTTAATTAAATAAACAAATATTAATTGTGCACAGTGAGAAAGCAATGGATGGATATTAATTAATATAAATGTTACCAGAGATATCCATTCCTGAATGTACACGTTCTTCTTTTTTTATTAATGTTGGAATATTTCATTAGCTTTTACTTATAAATTGGATAAATCAACAGAAGACAGTTGATTATATGGATTTTTAATATTTCAAAGGAGCTGGACCCTCCAAGAAAGCAATCCCAGCTACGCTACTGTATTTGATTATAATTCTCATAAATGGAATGCAAATAGACGATTCGCTGAATTAGAAAATGTTATGCGACCTTTTTCGGCCAAACATGTAACAGCAGGTGCACGGACAATGGAAATCTGGGAGCGCAGCTGCGTTTAACGAGTGATGGATCGTTCTGCACACTTCGTGAGATCTCTTTGCTGGCTGCACGATTGCTCGTATCTGTACCAGATTTTCAAAACAGCAACATGACGCCGTTGTTTATTCCCAAAAACCATGTACCAGTAGAAGATTCTCTATTTGTGATTGAGAATCGTGTTTCAAACGCTTTGTTCCAAAATAGTATGGAGTAGATAAATTAGTATCTACTGATGATGATACTTAACCATTGAATTTTCCAAATTTTGAAAAAATCCACAGAATCCATTATACAATGGGATCTCGACAAAAAGTTATTTCTATAAAATTCTATATTCTTATAACATTTATTGTATTTGCTGTTCTTCAGAGTGTTTCTCGCTGTTATTTTTTGTATCAAGAAACTTTCCAGACGTATATTTGAATAAATATTATTTTTATTAAAACGAAGAAAAATTGGAGAAGTTTGATTTTCTTTTTTAATCGACGGCTAGGGGGGTAAACGGGTTGATTGTGAGTCTCGTAACCCTTAATGGAATCATCCGTTCGTAATCACGGCCATTACTGTCGGCGAGCTTGTGTCAGAGTGCAGTGCACACACAGAGTAATCGTTGCCCAAGGCAATCGATATTTCGAGGCCAGTAAAGGTGAAAGGGGTAGGCGTGAAACGGATGACGAGAGAGAGAGTGAAGCTTTTCCACGGGATAATAGGGGTAGTCGACTTCGTTCACCAACGGATCAGAGCAGATCAAATAACTTGAAACATCGACCAGTCGCTATACCATTTTTCTATAACATTTTACTTAATAAATGAAAACAAATTTACTTAGCACTTGAAAACGATGAAAATGTTCATTGAATATATTTAAACAGAAATCAATTCAGAATTGAAAATTAAAGCCTGTACATTGTTATAAAATCCGATTCTTTATTCTTATAAATTAAGAAAGTCTTATCGCACCTGACTGTACAAGATGAATATTGAACGATGCTTAATGCAGAATAACTGGTCCTCTCTATTTGATGAGTTCACAAATCGAAATAGTAGTTCTTGCGAAATTGAGAACACTGTTTGAGTTATGACGGATCTATTCTACTTGCAAGAATGGTTTTTCGCCAATTTCTTGGCTTCATTTTCTAATCAAACCGTTCTGCTATTATATACCCAGATTACCCTTTCCTGTATTTAACAAATCATACAATTCTTCAGATTATTTATGAAATTATTTCTTAACAAATATAGAACAAAATTGAAAATAATCCATAGTATTTTAATAATAGACATTCATTTCTCGTATCAAATTTTTACAAGTGTATACACATGTATACTCATAAAAATTTCATAGGGATATTAAATTTTGAACTTGAAGATTTCCCAATCGTCCAACAAATTCACTTCGCCAATACCCGTGATCCAATTTCGAACAGACGGTACATTTGAAACGAAAATAAATCAGGCTTACAACAGTGACTATAAATCCAACAAGACTAGATGCGATTTGCTCTATCCTAGTATAAAAATGTGAAATACTTGGCACTGCAATAGTCTAACAGTTGATGGTAATAGCAGACTGCTTCGATTTCAAAGGCTCAGTGTCTCGAGCTCAGCCTTGCATTTGGGAAATTATTCCAACCGCAATTTAGTTAAAAATTGTAACGATTAATAACTAATGAAAAAAAACAGCGTTCCCTGCAGGAGGCGCAAGAACGAAACGGCCTTGCTCGTTCAAGTGCATTCTGACGGCAATTAAACTTTTTCAATATATTAAGCGAGCTGCTCGAAGCGTGTCTGATGTTTATAGATTGCGTCAGCTGTCGGGTTCACGAAACTATGAATTTTTCGGAGGGCGGAATAGCGCGTGAAAGGGCGTGGAAGCGTCTCCGGCGAACTTTACCCTTCCATCTACGCTTCGCGGAGCTCACGCGTTCCGCTTCCTCCTCGCGGCAACCCGTTGCTTGTCCAGCTAAGCAGACCGTACCAGACGGCTGCAGCTGCACAGCAGCGATTTCCGTTCTGACAATTAACACTCTGACCGCCATGGTAGAAACAACGCAACGCTGAATTATTAAATAACAGTGATTTTGAAATTTCCAGCCCTTTAAATGTAAACACAGTTATCTAAAGATTATCGAAAGACGAATAATTATCTGAATTATCTACAAAATTCCAAGCTCTCTAGATGAAAAGGGGATGGGGAAGAGTAGCGATTAACAGGGCAGAGCTTAGGAAAGCCACAAACCAGCGCTTATTAAAGCAGTCCTAATTATATTTCAATATACGCTTGTGAAACGCGAAGCGTTCAAGAAAGGAGATTGGCCGAGGAGGAGGAGGAAAGGTTGACGATGGTAGTTCGCGAGTACCGGAAGAGGGATGAGTGGAGAATGGCAAGAAGGGTGGTGAAAACGATGCAAAGGGATGCTAGGGCTTGGCTTCCAACCCCTCCAGACCACCTCGGTTACCCTCGAGCTTGCAGATAAATTTGCTGCTCGTCGATCCCTCGGTCTCATCACCTGCTCTGCTCTAATTAATAGCTTCGTCATAGATTACCGAGGGGGATATTAAAATAGCGTTCAATCCCCTTGCCGATGTCGAACCGGTACGTTTTCTTTTTCTTTTCGAATGTTAACAGAGGATGCTTGGTATGTTTGAAGAACGATGGGCAAATTTCAATAAAAAAATATTATACAGAATTAATAGGTGTTCGTCAGGCGTGCAAGTACGCGAACTGTGGATCCAGGTTAGATAGGTGTGCGCTGGAGAATTTTCCACGGGGCCATCGTGTCAGAATCATCTATATATTTTCGAGCAATTAGCGTCACGATCTTTTTCTAGCGTGCGCTTAACTTTGACACGGTCTGTCACTCCGAGCCCTGGTACCCTTCAATCTCAGTTGTCTGCTATTCGGATGCGAGTAATTACGCGTCACTCATGCCTCTTACGTTCGACGAACGTACTGGCGAACTTTCCTCGTTCGAACACGACCCACCGGTGAAACTTTTGTCGCTTCTAACCAGCACACCTTCCCCTTTCACTATTTTCACCTGTTCCGATCTAAATCAAACATCTCTCATTTATAAATCATTTATGCGATCGCACCTATTTACAGAGGAAAATAATTTAATCCCGTGGAAACTTTTAGTTCATAATACGTAATACGTAGAATTATCGAAACAATGAAAAGCCGCAGATGTTTAAGCAGCTTTGCATCAGCTGCACAAATGGAAATTCATGATAATGCATCTATCGTAAACAACTCCTTTGTAACGAATGATAATTTTGTAGAAACCGAAGAACGTTCGATGACCTACCGATTGATGTATCGGAACAAACAAGCGTACTGATATCATTCGTAAAACTTTTGTAGCACGGAAATTGCGTCGTTTAATTAAACGCGTCGTATTATCTCGTAGCCATGATAATTTTACAATATGCTGTTTTATGCGCATCTAGAACGAGAATTTATAGAGAATCATTATGAGATTTCAATAATAATTTATTCGCTGTTAAATATGTATAAAGATGGCACGTTATACATATTTTGTATATGGACCTAACCCAGATTTAACTTGTATCCGGGTAACCTATACCCTTGGGCAAATTTTGAGTAAGATATTAACCCTCTGGTAAACATTAATTTCTGTCAATTTTCATATAAATAATTCACCAAGAAAATAAATATTACATTGAAGATAATATTAAGTTTGCAATAACTTCATAAATAATTATGTACTAGAAAAGGAGTTGATTCTAGCATGCTTGGCGGTTGTGATTATCGGGTGTGGATCAAGCTGGCGAAACGAGTGAAATTTATTTTTAATTAACGTGCAAATGAATGCAGCGACGACCGTTTGCTGCTTATCAGAGATGCCATTCGTTGGCGTTGATAGCACTCGCGCATGCCGCCCGAAGAGATTACTACTCGTGTCCTGGGACGAATCTGTCCGCGAAACGACTGTCCAGGAAGTGACATGGACCTCGTCATCGTTCGGTTAAGAAGCATTGGAACGAAAAATCGTGGCTTTCGATCGTTCCATTGATGGACGTCTAGATAATGAACATGTAATATATATATATATTTTTTTTTTTTTAACCTTAAACCTACAAAAATAGAGAAGATTGGACAAGCACACCAGTTATAAAATTTTCAAAATATATTATTCTTCGCATTGAAAAATTTCTTAAAAATGATTCATTTTCAAATGAGTTTAAGTGGAAAAAAGCAGTAGACGAACGCTACCAATTCCCCCAGGGATTAGTGTAACACGAACGCCAATATTACATTAATTAACACCAGCGTTACTGTGATAGGCGCGAAACACGCATCAATGCAGCCGTAACGTTAACGCATTAAATCGACCATTTCCGGTTGATTAATCGACGATTGATGACCCTGCGCAGACTGGATGCGTAATAAACGGATTCGAGTCGCGATGCCATTGACACGTACCCGCCAGATATACACTGATTAATGGATTCACAGCTGGAACGGGGATACTTTTGCAATTAGAAGAACTAATATGTTACCAGAATTTCTACAATGTTTGGAATTCATAATTTTCCGAGCTATACGATATTAACTGAAGGGTCTAGGCCTCTACCTTGTATAACACGTTGTCGGAATGATAAAAATAAAAAACGAAAGACGAGGATATATGGCCCAGTCGAAGGAATTACCAACGATTATTCGGGCAAGAGTACAAGAGCCGCGAGGGAAGACGAAGGAACATTGCGGTTTCTTCTATCTGCGAATAGCAGCGAAAGGTGCGCCTTTGCTCCGTGGCCGTGTTCCAGACGCGATTTACGACGTCCTCGAGGTCGAAAAGAAACCGTACGATGAGACTACAAGGGATACATCGTTCCTCGCCAGGCTGAAGATGAAAGGGACCGTACACGCGACTAACTGGAAAAATAAAATGATGACATACGACGACTCGAATGGTAGCAGACGCGTTACTGGCTATTAATAGGGGAGAAACGTTTCAAGCATAATTCGCGTAACTACCACTCTTGACTTTAGCTGTCTTTTGCTTCGTTTTATTGTTTGGTATTTTTGCTAGTGGACCAATCGAGTAGTCCTAGAATTTTTTTTATTATAAATCTTCTTTTTTGGAAATAATGAAAAATAGAAAATATATAGGTATGCTGACATATTAATGAGACTATTGAGACTTATGACAAGGTATTTGATTAATTTCCAGAAAATTGTCAATGAAATTGAGAGGTCAAAATGATTATCACTTCTATTTACGATTAACTATATACATTTTTGATGACGCCCCTTCATTTCGTCTGTTTGACAACCGTTATCGGTTAATTATCTCTGGCTGCGATACCAGGTAATTATACGACGGAAACTAGATCACTCTCGAGAGTGGGCCAGTGACCGGAAATACTGACCGGAAGTATAGCTTTCCGCCTGAGATTTGCTTCACCGCTATTCGAACATCCTTTTACGATGGAAATTAAATTGGAAGCTTGATATAAGTTACGATGTTCAGACTATTCATATTTTTATTTTTAGATTGTCAACATTTTAAAATTTAAGACAATTTAAATTTTAAAATTTCAATTCTTAATTTATTTAAAGTGCCAATTATTAATTCATTTAAATTCATCCATTTCAAATCCATTTCTTTTTTGAACATTTCAAAATCCGACAAATACAATAATGATTTTCCTGTCTCTGATATTAATACATACTTCCATTTCTCATGATATTACTCACTGCTGGATATTATACAAGAAGATAGTATTAAGATTAAAGTTAGATAGCTGAATAGAGATAGAGATGGACAGAGGTAAAAAGCCAGTGAAAAGCGAGAAGGAAAAGGGAGAAAGTCAGGAAGTGGGGAAGTTTTTATTGGTGTGGGGACCCATAATTGAACCCACATAAGTACTCTTTTCATATCATCGTAGCGAAATGATGAAAGAGGATTACAGAAATCCCGTGGGACCAAAAGCTGACATAGAAGTGGAAAAGGAGCAAAAGAAACAAAAGTCGATGGTCAAGGAGACGAGTCAAAAATGCAAGATGCACTACTGGACAAATTTATTGCAGTACTTGAAAAATCAAGAAATTTCTGTTTATGTTGTATTTTTTTAATTGCATTCCGTAAAAATATGAATATTTGCTTGTTTATCACAACTTTTAAAGCTATGCATGTAATGGCGGATTACAGGAACGGAATATCTCGCAGAGCGTTCTTACATTCCCGTCGATACGTTTCGACGTGCGGTTCGCGAACGTGCCGTAAGTGGTCTTGGACGATTTAAGCCCGGAGAAACGAGCTCGAAATTCACCCATTCCCGTCTAAGTCCTGTACATTTTGCCGCCGGAAGAGATGTTCGTGACTCGTGAGTTCCTGTGAATGGTCTTGCAGCTCGCAATCGTCGACGTGCGAGAGTATCGTTTCAAGGAAATTGCGATACCTACCCAGATATTTACTGTAAATTGGAACCTTTTTAACCTTTCATACATCAAAATTCTTACCAGGGATTCTCTTAACCTTCGAATAGGGGATGCTTTATGACCGACACAGTATTCGGATATAAGGTCATTTTCACTCGTAATAGTGCCATCACAATTGTATACAAGAATTTAAGTGAAATTAAATTTCAACTCTAAATTATACATTTTAGAGTTTTTCTACACTGTATCAATATTTTCCTTGGAAAACAGTGTATACATATTTTTGATTCAGTTTCCCTTTATATTGTACATATGTACCTTGTTCGAGACTGTCGCACAGAAACCAGCAAGTCTCATTGGTTTTTCTCACCGGAAATTAAACCTCTTTTCGTCGAACGTTACAGAAACTGCTTTAGGAAAAAGAGGGGCCGTGAGGGGGTCGGGATCGTTTCTTTTTTGCATATTTCTACGGGACCGTCGCGACGGCGAGCAGTTCATTTCCTCGATTGGATAGGGTCTAATTTCTCTTCTTTTCAGATCGAACAGTTGATGACTCTTCTCTAGTGCTCCGAGAATATTTAGCAAAGTAATGTTTCCTGCCGAGACAGCTTATTGTCGTTTCGTTTGTTCCGTTACCGCCTTTTATCCTCCCTGTAATTTGTCCCAACTGTGTTTCCTAGAAAAATCCCTTTGCACTCAGAGGATTCGCAGTTTCTGGAGAAGCGAATATTACTTCCGCTGCGATTTTCGAACAATCACTTTGAGGCTATAATTAGAAGCACGAGGTATTAAGGTTACTCCAAATAGAGATTTTATTTTTCATCAGAAATATTATTTCTCTGAACGAAAGAAATTTGAAAAAATTCATTTTTCTAACTTTTTATGCATCCCAAAGTTGGCTACTTTTTGTTCTATTTTTTTACCGGAAATTACAATTTACGGAATAGGTCGATATCTTTGACGTGCAGTGATTTTAACAGAGAAAAAGCGCAAAAATATTTCTACGAACAAATCGTGAAGCGATCATTCGGGCCGTGCAAAAAAATCCCGTACAGCAATATTTTGTATTCCACGTGGTTTACCCGTGAAAAAGATGTAAAATCGGGATACGCGTATACCGTTGCAATAATAACGAATTTCTAATGGATTTAGACACTCGGTATTTTCCTATTCAAAAAAAATGCAGGAAATTACCGATCGCCGAAATTATTATTTCGCCAGAAAAAAATTATAGTACAGCGATTCTCAATTAATGACACACGAGAGAGAGCAATGCTGAACAGATCGATTTTGTCCAATGTCTGTATTCCATGATCGGCAACGCGTTTGCATCAAAAGCAAATATTTTAACGAACGTTAGCGGATGCATCGGCGCAAACATCGTGAATAGAGAGAGAGTTGGTCGCTGATCAACTGTAAAATAAACCGTTCGTGTTACAGGGGGAGGAAACGAGCGGGGGGCGTATAATGCCTGTTAATTCGGAATCGAAGTGAAACTTTCCGTTAAATCAAACGAGACATTCATGACTGCGGTGGCCGGACTCTGATCAATGCGACAGCGTTTACACCAGTTCGTTGGGAATCGAGTTAAAGAGCGTAGCTAGTACGTGTACGAGCGTGGATAGTAATCCCAGGATAGGTAAACTTGTTAATAACAGGGCTACCCCTTGAAACTATTGATTCATATTGATAGGTACCTTTAACTTCGGTCTCATGCATATTCATGCAAACGATAGAACTGAGAGGAGCTGGAAAATAAACAAAAGAGACGTGATACCCGGGTTAATGGGGTCATTTTTGGAAGTAAAAAGTCTTTCGATCGAATAATCGAATCGTGGCAACTCAGCGTGTATAGGGTATAGAGGGATAGCTGGTCGGTTTAATAACCTCGTGGCCGAGATTTGTCGCCTGTCGACGCGTCGATGGCAAGCTGTAACCCGCTTCCGGGTGTTCCATGCATCGACGATCGCCTTTGGGGATAGTCGGTTCAAAGGTTCACTGTGCAAATCGAACGTGCATGTTTTAAAAGGCGGCTCAACCGGGCCGCAAAATTTTCAACTAGCAGGGAAAACGATGGGAATTTACATCGCGGCTTTTCGATTTAGAAGGGAATTTTCTATGTATTCGATAGACTATCAGAAGCAAAAGCGAGTCGTGTTAAGGTACGATCAAGAGTTTAGATTCACTGGTAACAGAGCTACTTTTCGACTGTACAAGTCAGTTGGGTGATATCGCATGACTCGAGAGTAGAAATAGGTCACCACGATTCTGGCAGATAGGATCTTTCCTAACGGAAGACAGGCGCTAGATATCGAGCGGAATACTGGAAAAGAAAAGGAGTTGAGAGTGCGCCTTGAAAGGCAACGGGATGGTTACGGATCGATCATTCCTACGTACAATAGGAATGTCCACGTTCGATTTGTCTCTCGACGATGCTTCTCGTTTTCTTTTCCTTTTCTATTGATGTCTCTTGCACGAGATTCCACCCACCACTTGCGTGCCACGCTATGCACCAACGAGGTAGTATAGTCTTTTCTTAAGGAAAATGGCGATATAGAAATGTTACTAGGCAATATGAATAAACTTCAAGCTTGAAAAATTAGCTTTCCAAAATCAAAAGAATTCAAATTCCAAAATTTAGATTTAAAAATGCCAAATTGCAGGTTTCAAAATTTGTATACCTTAAAAAGGCTAAAAAATTTCGAAATCCATATTTTGAAATGAAATTTTCCTTAGAAAATATTTACACACGAATTTTTCCCTAGAGTGCCATTTTTCCCAGGAAAAGCAACAGCGCTCGATATCGTAGGTGTACAAAGTCTACAAAGTATTCTGCATATTGAAAAAGGAAATTCTCTAAAAATCCCAATCAATTACTGTTAACTCTACAAGCCACGAAATTCAATCTCTTAAAATGATTCCATGCAACGTCGTTGCATATAGCACACGTCACGCTCAATCGCCATTATTCTGTCGGGCATTCTAAAAAGATAGATAGAACTTAAAATGGGGTCGGTTCTATTTCAAGAAATTCGGTCAATTAACCAAGTACACTGGTTGAAAGTCGAGCAATATTCGCAGACAGGCTCGCATTTCCCGATTGAGCCTCGACTGCCGCACCTGCTGCACTATCCGTTTTAATTTCAAGTCATTTAGTCAATGCGTTCAGGCGGCATTGAATCAAAACGTCCGACCGGACCGTTACCATGCACCAAACATTCTCTACCCTTTACGCACGTGCGTTCGCGTGTATGAGTCGTCCATCTCTCGTGTCATCCCCTCGCACCCCTCTGCCGAGCAATGAATTAATCAGTCAGAGTGATGAGGGACCGCGTTCACCGTCGCGTTCCGACATACATCGATGCCGGAGGACGGTTCTCGACGCGATGCCTCTGATCTGTCGATTCGCTCTGACGAAAGCAACGCACAACATGCTCTGTTCGCTGGATTCAGAGGTATCGTTCAAGATTATCGGTAACGCGTCCACTGATTGGCTGCCTAAGATTTGAGTGCATTTCGGTGACTGAAGAGGAATCAATTGCAATACCCACAAAATATCGTACAGTTATTATAAAATATATAGTACGATATTTATATCAAAAGATATAAGATATTTATATCTGTTTACAAATTGGGTTAATAGTGACCCAAACTTACAAAACATTTACTATGTCAATAATGTCGTCTGTGGAATGCTAAATATCCTTTCAAGCGATAACGCGTGCGAAATTCATAATAATTTAATATTGCGTCACAATGTATTATAATTTCAGTAAAAACATTGTTAACGCAGAATTGTATTGTTTTCGAAGAAAAAAAGAATAAGAAGTTGTGTATGTTTTCACAATTTGTTACAATGCTAAATGTAAATTAGAATAAGTAACCATTAGTTATGAAATGACACTTAATTATGCAATAATTACAAACACAGCTGCACTAGATTGTCTTCGCCTTTTATTCGTTTCCGGGTGTCATTCATCGGTTTCGTATAAATACCCGACTGTTCGAGGATGAAGATGTCAGTACCAAAGTACGGAGTTGAAAAGTGATCATGTCTGCGAAACTCATCGTTTTCCTCGCCATTGTTGGAGCGACCTACGCTCTTGTCGCTTCTCCTGTAAGTTACTACTTTTTGAATATATCACTATACCTTGTCTTACAAACTTCGTAAAAATTGCATATTTTGTAGTTGAAGAAAATATCCGTGAAATATATGTATATAGTATTTTAATAAAATGTAATTAAAATTTTATAAGTTCCCCAGGGAATTTTATAGCCCCAAGGGTACTAAACCCTCAGGTATAGGGAATTTCACAAGTCCCTTAGGGATTTTTATAGACCTGGGGAGAATTTTATAGGCCGCTCAAGGAATTCTATAGCTTCCCTAGGGGATTTCCCAAGTCCCGTAGGAAATTTTACAGGTTCTCTAGCTCTATTAGTCACATTAAGTGTCTAGAAAATTATTACATTGTGAATCTTGTTCCAATTATAATACTCCTTGGAAGGAGTAGACAGTTCTTGAACCCTATTAATTTACTACAAAGTACGCTGCATTAATTTGTGTGATTGTATGATTTTTAAATATTTTATCATCACGCCTGAACACAAAATTCTGTACTAGTATCCTATACAAGATAAGTAATGTAACCAGAATTATCCCAAAACAATACAGTTGATCAGCACTGTACACTCCCTTTTCAGTGCCCCTTTTATCGTGTAAATAATACAAAAAATTTATTTTCAGAAATTCAGGAGGGACGTTGAGAGCGGAGGTTCAGCGTCTAACTCTTCTAACGCATCATCTAGTGCATCATCTGAGAATGGAACTTCAGCGTCTAACTCTTCTCACCCATCATCTGGTGGATCATCTGAGAGTGGAGCTCCAGCATCTAACTCTTCTAACGCATCATCTGAGAATGGAACTTCAGCGTCTAACTCTTCTCACCCATCATCTGGTGGATCATCTGAGAGTGGAGCTCCAGCGTCTAACTCTTCTAACGCATCATCTGAGAGTGGTTCTTCTAGTAGCTCCTCTAATAGTACTTCCAGTAACTCTTCCAGTAACTCTACCAGTGGCGCTTCCAGTAACTCTACCAATGGCGCTTCCAGTGCCGAATCCGCTGCAGCCTCAGCCGAAGCCGCAGCCGCTTCAGCCAAAGCCGCAGCCGCTGCAGCCTCATCCGCAAACGCAGCTTCAGCCTCAGCTTCTAGTAGTGCCTCGTCGTCAAATAATACGAGCAACGACATCCAGAAACAAGTGGAAAAACTCATAGCTGCAAAGAATCACACCGCCATTTTAGACTTCGGCGGTCTCCCTAACTTGAAATCATGGCTGTCGGAAGTAGACTTCACCGACGTCACTTTCGTCGCCAAAGTGCCCAAGCTGCCAAGCCTGCGTCTGTTGCCCCCCATTGTTGGCCTGAGGGAAAGAATCGGACTGGCCAGGGCTCGTCTGCTGGCTCGCCTGAATGGTACAGATGACATACCAACCGCTATCCAAGATGCCACCATCAAGGCTATCCACGCCGTCAACCCTACCAAGGCTCTGTCCGATTTGGCTTACACCATCTTAAACACGTACTACACCTTGGCCGTGAACAGTCCATTGCTCGCGAGGACCGCCATACTTGCAGAGGGAGTAAAACTGGTCACCTCATCGCTCCAAGTTGTGGTCCGAGCTAGTGTTGAAATTAGCATCTAAGTATGGTGTGCTAGTACTGAATCAACAATTTATGACGACGCTCGCTTGATCAATGGACGCAGACCAAAATTGTAATTTCTGGCTTCACCAGGAATTCCTCAGCATTTATCATATTAAATTTGATGTGCAATACTTTAAGTTGCAATAAAATTTTTAAATGCATTAATGAATTTCAAGTGTTTAATCGATTTAATTAATTTTTTAATTCGAAAATTTAATATTCCTAAATTTCTCAACTTCTGACAATTTGAAATGTTGATAATTCATAAATTTTCTCCATGAGTCCTTCAGTGAGCACTTGATTTAGCACCCGGTACACTGTAGATAACGAACAGGAGCATTTCCTTCTTCGCTAACAGTTGCTGTATCCCTCCGCACAGTCATCGAACGATCAAGCAAGTCTGCTTCAACTATCGGCGCTTTACGGTTGGTCGCCAATCCCTCAGCTTCTCGTTCGTTCCCTCTGACCTCGTGCGGTCAGCTGGATCCCATGGCCAAAGGTATTAATAGGCATAGTTCCGAAAGTGAAGTATATACCCTGTTTCAACGGAGAACAGTAGAACACCACGGCTATATTCGGGGATGATATAAGCTACGGAAGAGTAGAATACTTGGCCGACCAGCCAGCCTGCTCGATCGACGTTCATCGAGATAATGGATTCCATGTGCAATTTAATAAGCAGCCTTGCTTCTGATTTCGATGCCACGCGAGCCTACCGTTATTGGCAGCTAATTACGTGCAATTAGGCGGAACGCATTACGAGATTAAAGGGGCATACAAATGGCAAGAAATATGAGATAGAGTCGACACAATATCTGCATATACGTTTAAAAAAGAAGGTATTGTGGTATACTACTACATTTGAGTAGATGTACCCTTACCAAAGAGGCGAAGGGATTTAAAGAAATCGTAAGAGAGGAAAGTAATGTCTCTTGAGATGTCCAGGGAATTTCTGAATTCCCCGAATTCAAAAATTCTAAGATCCCAAAATTTAATAATTCTAAAATTTCTAAGATACTTGGCCTACCCCAGAAAAAATCCTAATTATCTCCGACGAGTATGAATGCGTCGATCGATCCAGGTGAAAATCCAATGAAGGCAAAATAAATAAGAATCGAGCGTTTCATTTCTAGCCAGATAGTAGATTTTAGCGTTGCCTGTCCACGCTGCCAAGATCTCCGCAAGCCCGTATTCTCCGCCATCTTCTGCGGGGCCAGCACCGTAATGCACCTGCTCGATCAATACTGCTTACGCGGCATCGATGCACGCGCCACTCGGTACCGTTCAATCCAAAGGACATCGAACGGAATAATGTTCGTTGCGTGTTTCGGAAATCGTACAAAGCGCTTTACTAATCGTCGATGCTTCAATGCTCGCTTTTAACCTTACCGATTCAAACGTAACCAACTCTCATTCTGTAGTTGGAAATCGAAACGCATTTGTCAAAGGCTCTGTAAAGGCAGCTGTGCAACGAAACTTGCGCTTCGAGGCTGTTTAAATATAACTGGGAAACTGACAATATCTCGCGAATGCTAATTGGATCCGGTGTGTTGGCTCGTGGCGAAGAAACCGGGTCAGAAAGGGTTACATATTGGTACATGCGCGCTTACGTCGCGCACGAACACCGTTCGAAAATCAATTTAGGTCTGCGGATAGATTCGATTTCGAGTAGAATCTCTGTTAAATTAAGTGTAATCCTCGAGCGGGTGTAGTTCTTATAGGTGGTTTCAGTGATTTTAATGACACGGACCGTATAGATTTTCTATTAGCTACGCTGTCTGTAGTTTTAAGTGGATCGTTTGGATGCGTGCTAATTGTTTTTCTTAATAAAAACTAGTTGAGTTTCGATAGGATAAGTTAACAGAATATATCCTGAATATCTTTAGGTAGATTTACGGAACACATTTGTCCTTGAATGACAAATAAAGAAGCTCGCTAACTCTGCATAAACGCAACAAAGATCCGTAGAAATTCAGTTGCACAAAGGTCGTTAATGCCGGAATCGATATCCGTTTCCGGATTGGTAACGATACAATCAACGTGACCGCCAAGAAGCTCGGTCTCGCAGCAGAGATAGCTAGATTCCATCTAGCCGATCCGAGCCCGTGCTAGGCATTACCTATCCGTCTATCCTCTTATCCGCCTACCCATCATTAAGACTATTAAAAATCGATGACGGTTAGATGGGAAGACAGGCGAACAGACGTGGGTCGATGAATATTTCTGGAAGGTTACTTAACCTCCTGGGTCCCGAGTGGGACTCTGGCTAGCCGAAGGCACCGGAACGTTATGCGAACCGGTTGTGCAGCAGGAATCTGTTTCTGCTCCCACGCGCCATTCTCCCTTCTTCGTTCGCCATTTCACCTCCCCCGCACACGGCAATCCGTCGTCGTCGTCGTTGTAGCCCGGGATCAGAAATTACCGCTCCGCTCCGGCCCGGTCAACGTGCATTGACCGGCGTGCGAGTAGGATGCAACCGAGTGTGACCCTTAACGCGAACTAGTCGTCCGTGACCCCCTTGCTCTGTTAAATCGTGAGCTGCTGGTGGACCAAGAGACACGCACGCGTGCCGTTTCCTCCCGTTTCGTTCCGTACGCGTGCACGATCACGCGTGTCGACCAGAGTAGACGTGCCGAATAAGCTCGGACCAGTCCCACGTCTCTACCCCCAAGCACACGTGGTACCGTAGCTATGCGGCACGGCGCGCGATCAGTTTCGTTTCGTTCGGCCGTGCTCTGATTCGTAAACGTCATCACGGCTCGAAGCCTGCGAGCAATTTTCATCATGGGAATATCCGAGCATCGAGACAGGGTCTAGGGAAAAATTTCTACGTTTTTGTTATCGATGGGATGGGGCAAGCAGCGTGGGATGGTTTACGTTTGAAGGATTCGTTCCGCTATCTTGATCGTGAATTACTTCTACGGCTAAGGGGCCCGAGGCTTTCGCATTGTTCTGTAATAGCGTTGCCTTCGTAGTTGGTTTCATTTTGTCTCGCCTTGAAATTTTCAAAATTTCCAATTTTATCGATGATACCCTGATCACTGTCCATTCAGTGCAACCAATACCATAGATATTCCGAGTTGATATAATTGGACAGCACTTCTTCGATGAATATCACCGGCATCGATAAGTACCACTTCCAACTTTCTTTTCCTTTCGGTTTTCATCTCGAACTGCTTTCGTCGAACGGAGCCACCAAGTTTCCCGTGTCCTCCTTGTGTCTTCCTTCTCTTTCCCGGCACGGATGCCGGCTAACGAGCGACGTTAGACAGGATGCAATTAGCAGAAGTCCTCTTTTCAGGTTAGGTATAGGTTTTTTCCCTTTTGCCGGAGGAACAAGTGACGGGCAGGGAGGAAAAAACTCCCGGACACCCCCAATTGAAAGTCACTTCGCCGCGCACCTAATTTATTTCTTTCTCTCTCCTTCTTGTCTCTGAATGCAAATTTCTCTGGCCGCGGCAACTTTTTTTTTTTTTTTTATCCATCCCTTTTCGTCCATCCCCTCAGGACACGAAGTCTGACGCCCTTCAGGCCGTTCCCCGTGGCTCGCATCAGTATTCCTCTCATTTGTCTCGCACTGATTGTCCGGGAAGCGTAATAGCGCAATCTCCAGGGCGAAAGCCAGCCTGGGTGAACAGCACCCACAGACTCGAACCCCTTCGTCAGGTCACGTATTACAGCTGAATCGGCGACCTACCTACCCAACGGGATAATCAGCTTCTTTGCAGGGCGAAAAAATCACGCGGCAATTAAGCGCTGATACATGGGAAATGGAAATGACCGCAGTCGTGATCAACCGTTTGTGTGTTTTGTGAGAACGCGAGGAGCATTTGCCCCAACGAAGGGCGCACAAACGTGCAAGTGGCGTGCACTCTAGGACACTAGATTTGAAGATTTGACACTTCTGTATTTCTAAATCTCCAATTTTTCAAGCCCCTCGGCGGGCACTAGGGAAACATTCGACAATTTTACATTTTTAATTACATTTCTTCACGTCAAGCATCAATTTTCGGAAAGCATACAAACATCAGACAAAGCAAAAGTTTATTAACGAACCACGTATTTAATCAATTTTCAAACGAAATTTAAAAATTGCGTAATTATTTTGTTCCCGTTTCGTTACATCTGTAGCTGACATTCGAAAGCGTCGTTTACGTGTAACGTTCGCTCGGAGCTGTAGGTCGCGATCGATTTTTCTCAGTTTTCGTTGTGCCGAGTGATTTCAAACCGTAATTTCACCGAACGTACTTAAATGAAATTTCAAGCCCGTTGATAGTCGATTGTTTTCACATTCATAACACGGGGGACGTCGTTGTGTCTCGCGTGAGAGAAACGGTGCCAACCACAGGGGACGGCTTTTATCCCTCGTAACGGGCCGAAAATTCGAGGGCTTGATTAATTAATGTAATTTCGATTCGTCACCTGTAAATGAGTTTGGTCACGGAGTTTCGCGTCTTCAAAACGAATGATATGATACGAATTTTTCAGCAAAATTCAAGCTGGCTATCATTCGGTGGTTAATTGATTATTTTTCAATTGATTTACAATAGAATTTAAGTCACGAGCCAATACAATTTTTTTTCTACGCATCTTATTTCCAGTGGGCGGAGGTGGTAACCTGTTTTGTGGCTCGTTCAAGCATCAAAGTTCGTTTCACCGTGGCATTTCGAAACCACCGATCGAACAAACTTAGTTTCATATCCGGTGCGGTCTCTAAAGCTTTCGGTATCACGCCAACCACGCTGTCAAAGCGACCGGGCGTACTGGCATCGAGCGATCTGAAAGGAATAACCTGACATGCCATGTCGCCCCTGCACGCGAACCTGCCGTCGAGAATCATCTCCCTCCATCGACCATCTTTTACCCCCTTTTATACCCATACAGTGCTAAACCAGCACTGAATCCGGATCACTTTAACCGTCTCCGATTCATCGGAAAATATCATGGTTCCGATTCTTGCTTGTGTTTCAAGAGGGTGCGTTTCTGTTGAGCTGGCTGGGTTCCTTCTAGCCCCCACCCTCCATTAATCAATTCTTACGTGTGAAAAATTTATATAGTAATTTTCAGCAACTAAAATTTAGCTAGTTTAGTCTGGTTTAGTTCTTATCATCGTGTAGATAGATTAGAAGGTAACGTATGAGATACAGTTGATTACACGTAACGATTTCGTGATAACATTTAATTAAAGCATCGTTCGCATGTTTGTTATCCAGGGACAGACTCTTCCATATTCTTATCTCTCTCTAGCTGTTATCAATCACGGTACGCCTTTGTGCGAAATCACGAAACCCTTGGAATGGTGCTATTAACCGACCTTACAGGTGGAAAAGTCGTGGAATCAGATGTTTAATGGCTTCAACAGCCCGTGAGAAATCCAAACTGACAAACATTGCCATCTTAAATTTTAGAAAAATTTAACAAAATTTCTTATCGACGGATTAAGTTTCGTGAGTTTACTCGTGAGTAAAAAATAACCTGGCTCACCCTCCAATAAAATCCTACTTACGTCAATGAACGTATAGTATAGGTACATGGAACTAAAATGACCCGAAGGTTAAATGTGAACTACAATATAATGTCCTGGTTGATTCGTTGAACGAGAACGATTGGCCGATGTGATTTCGCATGTGGTCTCGAAAAGATTAGTGGCATCGGTGATAGAGTGAACGAAATGTGGTCATATCACTCTCGATTGTCAATAAAAGTGCGGTTTATGGTCGAAATGCTATCCATTACTGCTCTTCCTATCCACAACTGACAGGACTATCAATAAATACATTTCCCTTAGAACGTTTACGTTTCACGTTTCAAAATCGGTCATGGTTCGCTATAAGTAGCTATCAGCCATTTTTGTATTAAGAAAATTGATGAAACCTTTAGTTTCAATTTGGTATATCAAATGATACAAGACTGTATAGGTACCTCCAAATAGACTCGAAGGTTAATAAATATAAAAGGTCACCAATGAACCTCAACGTTCCACTTTCGTCCAAGTAAACTGACCCTGCCGTGATTAAGGACTTCGATGTGTCTTGATATATGGTGGAACGCGAAATAAGAGAAACCACCGAGGGAAACTGGAACCCTCCAGTTCGTCCGGCTGATCCTTTATTTATTCCCCTTGTGCGTTGTAATATTCATCGGGTAGAAATTGATTTAAAATTAGACCTCCTCTTAGACCTCCTAGACGCTCAGGGTAGACACCGCCCCTAAGAAGGGAGACTATTCTATGCGAGCAATTCCTAATAACGCTTCCATACATTTTTCCCTTGATAGGTATTATATTTCTACTAACCACTGCTATATAAAATTAACAAAGAATTTGCAAAATTCCAAAATTTCAATATTGAAAAAAATTAAGTGTTGCATTTTGCATAATGTGCACCAATCTCATAACTACTTAACGCGTAAACGTATACAGTCTTGTTATCATGAAACCGTGATGCAAGTGTCAAGGATAAAAAGGTAAGTCTTCGTATGATAAGTTGGTGGTGGAACAGGAAAAGAGAATATCGTTACGATTAAATATGTCCCAGGAGTGTACTATCTAAAATCTGTCTTCTGCGAAGTCAGCCGAGGCAAGGAACGTAACCGGCCGGGAAAATAACAGCACGTGTTGGCGGCAGAGATCGTCAGTAGTTAGAAGCAGCATGGGCCTAATCAAATTGTAAATTCGCTAAAAATGCAAATTCACCGAATCGCGCCAAGTTATCTGACCAGGAGCGTGCACGCAACCAGCCGTTTTCCAGCGTAGAAAAGCATCCTGGCATCCACTGTTCATTTGCATACACGCCCCGAATGGCAAGATGATTCTTGCCGCGTACCTTTCTGCCTACGCCTCGCTTCTTTTCCTCTTATCTTACCTGGCAACGATTAATTATAACCAACTCTGAAACCATTTTGTGGTATTCAGTGGTTCTGACTACGTAAGGTTTGATTAACTATGGTAACATTTTTGTAAATACCCAAAAAAGGTCCCACTAAAATATTTCAAAATTTTAGGGTTTCATAATTCCAACTTTAAAATTCTGAAATCTAATGGTTCAATTTTTAAAGAAAATTTTAAAAAGTACTCGTACTAAACCGAAATTTTCTTTAGTAAACGTTTATACGTAAATGGTTCCGCCACCCCTTATAACGCCATTTTCCCTAGGGAAGCGTACCATGCTCGGTACTGTACATTTTCATCGTAGCGACTATCAGAGCCGATCTATATTCAGCCATGTACTAATTTACATTAAGTTAAAGTTGCTCTGTACAGTAAATTCTGGGACCGTTATTCTCGAAATTCCTGTGGGGCATAGCAGCACACGTTATTAAGTCGGCGCATGCGCGCTTCACTGTTCTTGTCAAGACGATATCGGATGCTTCGCGGCCATTAAGCTACACCCACACTGATCCGTACAAAATCCTTGGAGAATCTAAACTACAGAGGAGTATAATACAAGGGTTTTTTATACCGTCGCCCGTTTAAGCGATGGCTTTATCTAGTCGAGATACACAAGGATGAGCCCCACGCTGCTCCATGGACGAAACTCGAATTGGTCATTTACCTAAACGGCCACTTTAAAAACTTCTAATCGATGATTAGAAATCTCTATTTACCCCTCGAACCATTTGTATTATGCTGGCGTTCGTTATAATTAAACCGGCATTCATTCGTGAAATTATTACCAATCCGTGAAATTATTAATTATATTATAATCAGTTTAATTCGTCGTTCTCGTTAGTATTAACGGTGTCTACATTGTGGTAAGCTCTGTATAAATATGTTGCTGCGATATGTAAGTGTATTATCGTTTAATGAGTTTCAATTATAGGAGAAATGTTTTGTGGTTCAATATTCGTGAAAAAATTGGGAATTGGGAAGCACGATTGCAAATGTTGAAATGCAGAAAGGGCTTACCAATATCCAGGAATCTCTGTAACAGGCTTGTCTACTATTATAATCATAATTCATCCCCCTTATTCAGCACCGTATCATTATCCACTTATTACCCTCTAAACGCAACGCTTTGTTATCCAGACGACTTTGAAGCCATAAAAAAAGACATCCTTTTTTTTTCACATACACACGAGGGGTTAATAAAGGGGTGCAATTGCAGAGGGAAATCAGCGTCAATGTCTCAGGGCAATGGATACGATTAAAGTCGGCCGTGGATGTCGGCTAAAGGCCAAAAAGCTTTCGAGTATCTCGTTCCGCGAGGCTTTCCTTGGCTGCTTCAAGGGGTTACTTTCTCACTCGGTATCCATCCATGCTGGATAAAGTCTCTTCTCATTTTCCAAGAAGCCCATTCACCCATCCCATCTAGACTTCCGCGCGTCTTCTCTCTTCCTCGTCTCTCATTTTCCCTCCAGCTTCTTCTTTTTCCACGGAATCGTCCTCCTTCATCCATCCCGTGGATTTCGTCTGTTTTTTTTTTTTCGCTCGTTCCTGAGGAAACCACTAGCTCCGTCTGTCGGAACGAATTCTACCTTCTCGCCGATTCCTTTATTGCGGCCAGCCTAGACGACCGAGTAAACAGACGGCGAAGGGTCCTTCTTCCTTTTTCACCACTCTCTTCTTCTTCTTCTCGGTGTCCTCTCCTCTGCCACCGCGAAAGCACCCTATCGAAGGAAATTTAGTCGCGGGAAAGGAGTGTCCTCCATGAAACGCGACCTTTTCCTTTTTTTAAATTTAAATCCATTTCATGAAAAGGTTAGACGAACGCCAGGGGCTTGAATTTCATGCTGACCGTTTCTTCGACGTCTTATAGAGTTCGTGTGAATTGAATATTTTGAACAAAATATTTACAACTTCTCTCATAGGTTCAACAATAATAGGCATATACGCGGCCTTCGGCCTGATAAAAGACAGTTTCTGGAAATTGCGGTCGGAAATCGTGGGCGTTCCGGAAACGGAAACTCTGGCGTTCCTTAGATATTGCCTATCCACATTGATAACAGGCCGCTTGAAAATAGGCTCCGTATCCATTTGATATTATTTCGAAGCTTCTCTATATTATAAAGTCAATTAAAATGAATTGTTTTCTACCGTGTATATGTAAATAAGAGTCACGCGACCACCACGGTTAACGCGTCGTCCATCAATCCACGTCAGAACAAGAAATGGGGAGAATTGATTAAAAAGGCATAATGGAATTAATTGTGGACACGTCGAACTAGAGTAGTGTCTAATTAAAATGCTAATTCATCGGGGTAAACGCGGGCAGGCATTATGGAAAACGGTTAAAACGGTGAACGAGAGAGCGATAGGGGGAGAAAGCTCTAGCCCCAAAGACGCGAATTAAATAATCCCCCAATTCCACTTGAAATTCCATGGTGGTCCGCCAAAAAGGCCAGGTCTAGCTGGATGGCACGTTCGTTGGTGAGCCAGACCAGAACCGGCCACTTAATTACCCTACCCAGAGAGTTATAATCTGTCGTGAAATCTGAATAACTGCAGCCAATTTCTCAAATTTATCTAAATCTCGACGAAGCAGATTCCTGCTGCACGTATTACCGGTGACGTTTAATCTCACTAAAATGCGAAAGAGAAGTAATTACGTTCTTTCTGTTTTCGTATGTTCACTAAACGATATTTCACATTATCATATATCCTCCTCGAAAAATTTTATCAGCTGCCGTTTTAACAATGGTCACTCTCAGTGACCAATATCCATAACTGCTTTTGTGTAGCGATGAACAAATTGCCCTCTTGGGCGATGGTGTACACGGTACCTAGAGCGATGACAGAGCTCTGGGAAATATCAAATATTCATATTCATAAATTTGTAAATTTAGAAATATTAAATTTTCAAATTTACAAATTTGGTAATTTGGGAATCTGGAAATCTGAAAATTTAGAAATATAGAAATTTTTAAATTTTCAATTTTGCTAAGTATGAAATTGAAAAATGGTCTGTCTATCGGTGCCAGTGAGGGTAAGTCACTTGCACGTGTCCGTGCACCGCACCCTTGCCCATCATTGCTTTGCTGCGACAGGATTTACCATCGACCGTAACTATTTAAATACATAAGGGTGACGGGGGTCAAGGTAGTCCATTACATCAGCTGGGAATGAATATTCGCTTTGGCAAAGGCACACGGTAGCTAGCGAGGCCGCGTGCCTGGATCACATTCGTCAGGCTCGCTGCAAAGCGAATTCTAAAGAGGGTCTTGCCGGCCGTCTAATATACTCATCCAAGGGCCGATTCTACACCGGTCAGAAACAACCGATAGCATCTCGCTACACTAGTTATGCCACGCTTCGGGAGACGTCGAGATAGCTCGGGTGATATATTCCCGCCGCGCCGTCCCGACTTTTCGACCCTCTACCATCGACTTTCCACACCACTCCACCCTTTTCCGCTGTTCCTCTTCTTCCTATTCCTTTATCCGTCGCTTCTGATTCTACCGAGCCAACCGTGATTTATGACACTTTTTTTTACGTTATCGTGTCCCATGATCCTTCCAACGAACGCACCACCACCGACTTTGTCCCCCTCCTCTCG
Source organism: Osmia lignaria lignaria (assembly GCF_051020975.1). Taxonomy (NCBI): domain Eukaryota; kingdom Metazoa; phylum Arthropoda; class Insecta; order Hymenoptera; family Megachilidae; genus Osmia; species Osmia lignaria. The sequence goes on along the minus strand of NC_135037.1, from coordinate 11,057,014 downwards.
GATCTATCGTACCATTTCGATTTCGCGATTTCCATATTTTCTGCGAATGCTAGTCGATCTGCTTTCAGATCGAACTTCTTCAGAAATAATATCAGAATCGTTTTAAGTTTTCGGTAGAAAGTTCCAAAATTCAAATATTTAATTTTTAAGACCTTAGACAAAATTTTTCCAACACGAATGGTTAATACCTCCTTTCTCTACTCTCTACATCAATAGTTTCCCTAGGACAATTCACCATCCTCGTCAGTGTACACAATAAATTCCCCATGCCTCGCGTACCGATGCATTGTACCACATCGACAATACGTCGTAACGAAAACGAATCTTTAGTTTCGAATCTCTTTGGCACGCACGTACTGTGCTTTCCACAATTGCGTCGGGGCTTGCTCAGCTTCGGCGTGCAAAACAGCTTCGATAAAATCGGCTCGTCAGCACCTCGGCTACGTTAGGCCTGGCACACGCGTACCAACCTACTTACATTCAACTTTCGCGAAGGACCTTCCCCAGTCTTGTCGATTCCTCACCCTCCTCGCAAGTGAGGCGAAGAGGGAAGGAGGAGGCGAATCGCGACGGAGCGATCAATTGTGTTGCGGAACTGCGGCGAACTGCCATTGTCGGCGGAAAGTTCGGAATTATACATTGGAAACTTGGAATGGTTGGAAGGAAGGAAGGAAGGAAGGAAGGAAGGAAGGAAGGATGGTAAGGAGGAAGAAGCTAAGAGAGGAAGGAAGGAAGCTGGATTCGGCCAGATACTTTAGGGTACTCTTATTCGATCTACTCTTTAGCCTTGCAAGCTCTCTTTTCCCTTTTCAGCCGACTACCTTTCGCTATTCTGCCTCCTTCTTCGCCTCTTCTTATCGGAAGTTTTCAGACGATCCGAGCGGCCGCTACGTAGAATAAGAGATGATTCTGCGGCACAGCGCCGCTTCAATTTAATTTAATGTTGATTCTGATTTAATTAACCATCGGCGCCGATCGGCCGAAACGCTGACGATGCTATTCCGAACTCGGGATTCTTAATGGGCTCTGAGCAATGGTGGACGTTCTCACGATGAAGTCGTGAAAATAAAAATTTAAGTCAGGTGGTTAACTTCAGTTAGAATCTCTTTGAATCAGATGTCCGAAGCAGATATTAAAATGCACGGGTTCCTAAAACAGCATGCGAGTACAGTTACAGACACGGGCACGTTTTAAGCTTGCGGGCATTTGAGTGCTCCACGGACAATATAATGTGCATGTTGGTTCTAAATTATAATTTCAGCTTAATTTTGTATCAGGAATCCCATTAATTGAAACATAAAATCGCAAACATTTATCTTGTTAATAGAATCGTTTTCCTCGTCATTTCAGATCCAACGGAACGTATGTTTAGCCCGTTTGTCCATTGTATTTCCAAAGAATTAGCTGCTAATTTTCATAAATATCGCTGAAACTGCGACAGAGAATTCCGCTGGTCGTTGTAACAACGTGGAATTCATTTGGAGAGATACAGAGAGGACCCTATCAAAAACGGTAATCGAAAACAAAACCAACACACCGACGTCAATCGGAATTCGGTGATCATTGACCAGAAACGATAACACGAGACCGATGGATCGATGCTAACGATACCGGTTTTGTTTACGTACCAAATCTAACCCAGTACACAATTTGTGTAGCTTAATATTCGAGTTCAACCAGACGTTCACAGATAAAGCGATGCATCAAAATAAAGCAGTTAGTTATCAATTATTGTAATAAAACAATTTTTATACAAGAGAGAATGAAATCAAACGGACAAATGAATTATTAAAAATAAAAATAAAAATGATTCTCACATTCTCTGCTTTTTCAAACAAAACGTTTCAGGTTTAAATCTCACTGCAATTAAATTTTGTTCCTAATTTTTTTATTACTGATTCCCATGTATTTAAATGTTTACTTATTAAATTTCAGTTTACAATTTATTTAAATATGATTATAATGAAATATTGTGAAATTAAATTTGACGAACAAGTATTTAAATACATAAAAAAAAATAGTGATTGCAGTGGGATTTGAACTCGCCACCTTCCATTTCGCGAATCCAATATCATCAGCCTTTATCAGTAACATTGTTCACAACAGACCAGACCTAACCCAAGAGCCTTCAAAGAGCACTCTCTCCCAGTGGAACTGAAAAAAAGACAGCACTGGCATCCAAGAGTAGAAAACTTTAAAAGAGAGTCTGGAACGTTTGGATTATCAAAGTTGCTCGTTGCAACGCGTCTGTAGGATTAAAGAAACGCGCGAGTCCGTCGAACAGCCTGCTTAACGCTACAAATTTGTAAATCGCGGCTTGCGTTACGCCAGTTTCTCGTGCAGGTTGCCAGTAAAAAGGCCAGAGGGTAGAAAAGAAAAAAAAAAAAAGAAAAGTAACGGAAGTAGCATCGTTAATTTAAAAAGTAAGGATCTCTTAGTCGAAGAAGCTTAGCGCAACGGGTCTGCCTCCCTTAAGAGAGCATAAAACGAATGGACGAGGCTGGTATATTCGTTAGGGTCCAAGAAAAGGAAAACGAGTAGCAGCGAGGCTTGGAAGTGCTCGGAGATGCCAACCGACTCGACGTCTGACCCCGGCTCGAGTCTATAGTAGACGCTTTTGACCCAGTATTACCAGTGGCACGAGTGGACCGTGCTCAAAAAGCTCACCTAGGTAACGAGCTAGTTTAATAGCCACTTTGTTCAGCTTGTATCACAACAATGTTGTATATCCTGCGTTTTGCACCTTTGGTTACTCATCGTCCTTCATCCCACGCATTCTTCCTCTATTTTAGTCATCTTTAGTTTCAAAATTCCCAATAACCCACAATTATTAATTAGCACGCAAAGTTTTCTTTTCAAGATCTCTTTGTAATAAGTTGTCGCCGTCGTATACAATTAATTCTTTATTGAAAGCAAAGTAGGCAACACTTGTGTCACAAATTGAAAATAATCTTTTGAACACGAAGGTGAATTGAAATTTTGTCACAGAAAAGCGTGACGAACGATCACTGGAGAATTCTGATCGTTCGTTCTCTTTGAATTCGTTAGGAGCGTTGCAACCGAAGCGGTGCAATTAAGAAGCACAGCTTAAATGTCCTCGCTGAAGGAAAACGGAGAAATTCCTTTACCTAAACAATCTTCAGTCGTGTATTTTGCGTTCCAATTTCGACGCTCGGCTAAAGTACGAATCCACTCGAGCCTGCGTCGAAACAATTAACGAACGCTGTAAGGAGCGGAGGGTGTCTACGAAATTAGAATCGTTAAATTCACCAACTGCCATGGGAAAGGTTGAAACAGGCGCATTTCCGGGGACAAGGAGCCTTTTAATGTCAAGCACGATGGTATATGCAATATATCTTGTCACAAAATGTCAGGTCACCTAATGGAAAATGTCTGAAGGGTTGACAAAATTATTTCGACGGAAAATCCTCGATTTTTCATAAAACGTCGATGTTCTATATCCTTATAATCGACTCTTTCTTGAAAAACAAATTGCGAACGAACGATTTGAAAAGGTTTAAATGAAATTTCAATCTTGTTAGTATTATATTAAGCAGCGAATAACCGTAGCTTTCGTTACCGAGGAAAGTCGCGTTCCCTGTGCAAATCCACTTTAGTCGATAAGAGGTGACGACGAAAGGAAGACAAACGGTTTCGCGAACAACCACGATCGACTTCGTTTTTGAAGTCGCCCTTATAACTTTTCATTATTTCCTCTGGCTACAATTCCTGACGACCAACTTACGCGTTTCAATCCTTTGTGTTGCTACTCCTTCTCTTTCTTCTTCTTCTACTCAGAATAAATATAATATTTCAATTTCTTATGAAAAAACTTGTTAATGAGTATATATGTATAATCCTTTTACATTATTAGCACTTAATTGGAAATTCGTTTTTTAGAAATTTTAAATCTTTCAGAATCCCGAAAATTAAAAAATTTTATTTTTTAACTTAATAAAGAATTCAATTCTTATTTCAATTAAAATTACTCTAAGGCGATTTCGTACCTCTAGGAAATAAACTGATGATTTAAAGCACCCGAAAAAAAAAAAAGATTTTTATTTCACATGGCGCACTTATTCCTGCAAACGGGTCCGAGTTAAGGCCTGATTAATGGGTGTTAGTTTTATTCCGTTTCCTAGTCTGCTCTCTATGTAGTTGGTTGTTGCGTCTTGGAGGTCAGCCTTTATCTTTCAGGTCGGAAACCAGCTCTATCCTTACACCCGCCTGCTGGACCGTGAAATGATATAATGGAAAAGACACTGTTGTATTCTTTTGTTATTATGCTTTTCTCCTTTTTCGCAGGAAACATTTTTATCAAGGAAAAAGATTACTTTTTTTGCTACCAAATATTGAAACGAGCGATTGGATGTGTCCAGCTGCGCATATCATAATTGGTCTGAGTGTGAATTGTAACCGAATTATTTACTCAGGTAACCGTTTTCGGAAAACGTCCGGCGACCCTCCCACTTGGGACACAATTAGTCACAATCTACCTTAGTTATGACTTATTCGCCGGTTGCTGCACAAATTACTTAACTTGGTCACCTTGCCGAGAACTTGTTACGTGGTAGAACTTGGGCTACCTGACTTAACATCCCCCGTAGATTCTCATTAGCCAGGCTTTCCATCGATGTCGTCATCTTAACCCTTTTGACCTGACGCGACACACGGTCAATAGAAATTTTGATAATCTATGAAACTGATTGCGAGTTGTGGTTCACTTAATTACAGCCAAAATTAAATTGTTTGCTACTCGCATAATTTCAATTTTCAACCGACCACGATTCTATTAAAAATTGATCGATGTATCTGTGAAAGCGTGCAGAAATCAGTCTTATAGAACTTCCAGGTACAATTAAATTTTCTCCTATACAGGGTAGCAGCGTAGACGAAGTAGCGCAACCCCATCGAAACAATTCCACTTGTGGTCACAGCAATTGCGGTTTCTAACGAAACTGCTATTAGTTATTGCTTAATACAATATTCTGCAACATCCTGTTGTACAATGTGGCATACAGGCTTTACCTTCAAGTTGAAAGGTTTAACTTGAAAATTCTAATTTGCAATCATATTTCGAACTTGAACATTAATTTAATTAATCTCGAGGGAGACATTCGTCAAAGTTCGTAGAAAACAATTGCTATATTAATTATAATAATGTAAGTTAGCACCCTATAAATTTTAATCGTATTCTTAATAATAGTTATTATAATGTTTCTCCTTATAAAAGACATTTATGCCAATTTTTACTTCAGTAGTTAACGCATAGGCATTGAATGCGTCAAGATATAAACAACGGCCGTTTTTATAGACTGGTTTTAGTGTTGTCGTGAAAGATCGAGGTGGGATACTGACTTCGGGGTTAGCCGGTGCGCCACATAAAGGCATTATTAATGCAAGCCAATCCCGGTGCGGCGCAGAACGAATTGCCTCTATAAAATGTAATTTCGGAAGAGTTCCGATACTAAATTTTGAATGGCACCACTGCCTGAATATTTCCATCTCAATGGAGACTTTCGCCTAGAAATTTCTTCGCCACCTAGAATCCTTTGTTCGACTGGGAAACTTTGCCAGATCGAGCGATTTCGTGTCGAACCCATCCATTGTTCAACGACTCTATTTATTTACCATACTTGGAATTATTCATTTTAAAGTTTTTCTAACTGAATTACGATTAATATTTTTATTTATTCGTTAATATTCGTTTTTAGCTTGCAATATTTAGGTTTTTTAATTAAAAATAAATAAAAATTTCAGCAAGGCTTTTGTACTTGAAACGTCAAGAATTTAAAATGTACGGCTTTCTGGTATTAGATAACAATAGCAAAGAAGAAACGAAGGAACGTAAAAGAAAGAGATTCTTACACGGTCTTTGCATTGTTACAAACCTGGATAAAGTATCCCTAAGTCTCTACATAATACCGTAATACTATGTCTATAGCTATCGACATTCTTTCCCTTTCCCTTTTGAATCTTTTATCACCACCTAACCATCTACGTCCGTATCAGATTCATAAATGAACGACAGCTAGATTCCCGACCTGTAGCAAATCGATTTCCTGTTTCTTCAAATCTTAATGTCAAATCCAGAAAGTAAAAGTATCCCCGGTTGAAAATTAAATTATATATAATGAACCTGTCAGTTGTGCTTATACATGGTTCTAGAAGTTAAAAATAAATTTATAGAAGATTATTGAAATTACATTGCTAATATTTATTGACTTTATCTTTAGTAGTACTCTTAATTTATGTAAGGTAAGGACCCAAATAGAGTTTATGAAATTCGAGTTTTGGAAGCGTCAAGAACCGTGTGTCGCCGACTCTCCGGACGGATGGAAAAGTGTCATTTTGAGGAAAAAAATCAGGGGAAATCAGGGGAAAAAAGTTAAAAATTCGGAATCGCATTATCTAGGGGAATCTAGCGGAAAATGGAAGGATTGTATTTTGAATAATTGTAATTATAGTGAGTCTTATGATATATGACCATCTAAAGGCTAAAGATAATAATTTAATAAGATTAAACGAAAGGCAACTCTTATCCTGAAGGTGTTCAACCTTTTTGCCACGCAATACCTTTGGGTACTGTTTCAATAGCGGCAGATCTTTCATCCTCGAATAGGAATTCCCTACAACTATAGGAGATACAGTTCTCTTTTCGAGTTCAACAAGAAACTAACTGTAGCTCGGACCAACGGTCTGATTTAAATTTATATACATTTGTCCCTTTTCTACGGGACGCTTCCTGTGCGCCGCTATGAACCCGACGGCGCTATTGATTTCGTCCTCGCTCACGAACCACCTACACACCCCGGTTCCAAGCGACTCCGCTACGAGTTACATCCCTCTGCCCACCCACTCGCCAACAGCACCACCGCCACCCTTTACCCGCGGAAATTCGCTGTTACGAAATTCATCGATTCGTCCTTTCTGGGTAGTTATCGGCTCCTGGCAGCAGTGTCCTGTGGCCACTCGACTCTTGAGACCGTCACTCTTTGTTGATGTAACAGTAGCAGTTATAATCAAAGGATTCTGTTCAATCGAATATTTCTAACGATCGAAGGTTTTTATAAGGATTAATTTGGATGCGGATGGTTAAACACCAAAGTCAGCATTTTTATGTCTTAATTACTAGTTTAATAGAAAAGATTAGGGATTGTTATTATGATTGGGTAGATCTACCCATATCAGAAGAAGAACAAAGGAGGACTTAATTAAGTCCTTAAAGAAAAGTTTCAGATTTTCAAATGAAAAAATTTAGAAACATGAAAGTTTCAATTTCTCAGCTTATAGGCGCAGTTGCCCAACACTGTACTTTTAGATTGCCAGAGAATCTCGAAGTCCTAAACATAGGAACAAGGATTCGAAGTTGAAGACTCGAAGAAGGGACGCCCACGCGTGTCCTCGTGCAAATCCTCGTTCATCCCATAAAATACAGGAAGGCGCACCCCTTCGCTAGTCGTCGAAATTGCCGGAGGAACGAGAGAAGCAATGATAGAAGGGATTCTCTCCTCCTCGTCTCCTTAACCCCACCCCCTCTAGTCGTGGATCCTCGATTATCCGAGGCAAGCCGAACAAAGAAAGCGGAGACAGCGTAATGGCACGCGTACCGCGACGAATTGATCAAAAGAAAGCAGATTCGTTCGCAATGACGCGTACTAACACGTTCGGGCCCGGAGTGACAAGTGCAGTTGCACCGCCTATCTGATAAATAATACCCAAGTGGGATCAGAAAATGGGGAAGAAAATTTTCCCCCACATGTCTAATATTACCTAATAAAATATTTTATATACCACGTTTTAATCCATCAGAGGTAATCTTGAACCATCAACATAACCACACCCATTTCCAACCATAAATCGTATTACCATGAACCTCCCATGAACGCACTTTTCTTATTCGTTGGCAAAAAAGAAAGAAAAGAATGATCGTTTCCATTCACCCTCATGGACAACCATCGGTACGGCTCTAATGCATATACAATCACACGAACCCACCACCATTGGGGTGGTACTTTCAACAGCCTTCAATTCCCCGCCGGTGTAGATAATGTCAATTACTTTGCCAGAGCTTTTTTTTTTTACCCAAGCTGAAACCGTAGTCTTCGAGCGTGAGTCTGATCCGATAATAGAGGCATTCTCGGCTTGATTTCGGTAGAAGGGGGCTTGAGAATCGGTAAATGCACGCTCGAGGCTCTGGCCAAATGTAAATTTCCGTATTGGGGCGCTGTCGAACCGCGGGATATCGTCTTAGAGGGTCGAGTGAATTTTCGAACATGTATTTCGTTCTTCGATTCACTATACAGGCTGTCTCGTATAAGATCCGAGCATTTAGATATGAGATATTTTCTATTTCGAACAAGTTTAGTGTCCCATAGACTATGAATTTCCCCTAAAATATGTGTTCAGAATTTTTCCCTTAAAATTTATTTTGGGGAAATTTTTTCTCAAATTTTTCCACTAATTTTCCTCTAAATGTTTCTATTTATCATATTCCTTAAAATAAAAATATTCAAATTACATTTAAAGTATTTTTAATATAATTAAAAATGAAAGCTATAATTTAGGTTTTAGATCTTAACTGAGACAGCCGGTATTATGTGCTTGTTTCAGCCGAAACAACGAGCTATGGTGGCCATAAAAAATGGCGTTAAAGCGTTATTCATGAGAATGAGAAACAACTCCCTCCTTTACGACAATCTAACCACCTTCTCTATTCCCCACGTCCCTGCCATTTTCCTCGCAACACAACAACTATCCGCTGACGCGATAATAAATTTGCTCATTCGTCTCGCCGGCTTATACTCGGATATTATTTCACCAGCACCCATTCTTTCCTTCGTTACGATTATCATTTTCGTGGCTCTTGTATTGTTTCCACTGCTTTCTTTATTCTTTCATCGTGCTCGATAAAGTCTGAAGATGGACTGCCATAATTTATCAACACCAAAAGTCGTTAATTCAATGGATGAGTACTTGGAAGTATGTTTTATTTATTATCATTTTTAATTAATTATTATTATTATTATTATCTTTAGTGTTTAGTGTTACTGAAGATGGCCATGTATTGTAGAAATCACTATAATTACATTTCTTTAAGATCATTCCATTTTGTCCATTTCTTTTTTTAAAACGATATTTTTGAATATTTTGAATTTTGGTATATGGATATTAATATACCGATTTGCCTTCGCGCCGGATAATCGAGTGTAGTGTGAAAACTGACGCGGCAGAGGATGAAGAGGGTTAGCACGAGGCCCCAGGGTACTTGTCCGTTTCTGCGTTCCTACCCTCTGTTCTAACGCGGCGCTATTTCGTCGGTGGCTCGTGAAAAAATCACCAAACAACGAGGGTACAATCCGCCTCGGAACTCATCACTTATTCAGAATGAAAAACCCAGTCGACCAACGGTAATTTGTCTAAGAAAGCAATCAGAGAACCACCTAATCACAGTCTTAACCCTAAGAAAGAAGAAACTCATTGTTAGTACCCAACCGTTCATTTCTAATGATTTCTTTTACCACAATTCATGAAATAAACAGAGGAAATTAATTCCAAGCCAAAAAATTATTATTCAACTGTAAAATTAAATTAATACCTAAAATATTAATAATTCGAAATAACCCTGAGGAAGTCGACGACACTCGCGGAAGTAAATTTCCGGAATTTCGTCGACCAGGTTATAACCATGAAATATAACCCTTTATATTCCAGACCGTGCCAATTTACGCGGAGGTGGAGAAAATATTATACACTTTCTACAAGTCGTTTCTGAAATGATCTGGCACGGCTGCCACCATACACCTCCCTCCCTTTTTCACTCTCTCTCTCTCTCTCTCGCAGATAATCGCGTTGCACCCTACCGAACCCTCTCTCTCCCACTCGTTTTGCCACCCCTTTTTCTCCTTCTTTATTATAACGATAACGGCGCTGGCGTTGGCGAGATGCGGTTAATATTGAGTATCGGTCGAAAAGAGTCGACTACCCAAGGATTGGTTCGAGGCTATGGAAAATGGAGAAGAGAAGAACGGAGGAGGTTGAATGAGATGAAGGTAGGTTCTCCCGAGGGAGAAGCTCGTTGCTACGAGGGTTTCCGAAGGGCAAAGTCTCGAGTACCAAAGTCTACCATTTCCATCGGCTCCCGGCACCCTTAACCCAACCTGCAGACCAATCTTTACAGCCCAGGCCCGCCTTTTCCCTTGATTCCACTGTTGAATTTTCACTAATTAATTCCCCAAACTCGCGCGTGCCTCGATCTATATTTATTAGGGGAACGCCGCGCCGTCACCACCACCGCCGCGCTCTTTGCTATTCGAACGGCCGCTTATTAATGGATCGGTAAACTGTGATCGTTTCAGACAAGTAACTTACTGCTTTTGATGAATCGAGAGATACTTCCTAATGCTTCGTTCGCACTTACCTGAAACAGAAAACAAATTATCATCATATAGTAACCTGATTACCTAATGATTTTAAATTTATTTCACCAAATATCGAATACTTTTTTATCTATACAGCAGTGAACAATTAAACGTCAAAATTTGAGTGTACTATAATCACCCATTGTGCCAATGGACGCAAAGGTAGATTGCGACCATTATTATCTCTAAAAGAAAAAAATGTTTGATTTTAAAAAGAGCGCATTGAATTCGTCGATTGCATCACTTAAAACTTAAACCACGCGAAAATTACACGGTAGTTCGATGAAAACGAGAGAAAAAAGTAAGGCAATTAAAGTGGTGGTGGTCATTTGAGTCGATCGAAAGTCCATTTGGCTGGCAGCGGACCATCGTTGAAAATTCCATTTCTCTCCCTCGCTCTCATCGTTGTGGTACACGTTCCAAACAAAATGGTAACAGAGCAAAATAGAAGGAACGTGCGCAGAAAAAACTCCGCTACAGCTCGAATTACTTTATTTGAAGCATGAATAGGAATAATTGAAAGGCGTCCTGTAACCATCAAACGTAGGTAAATTAAAAGGAAAGAATTCTTTCAAATTATCCAAACGGTGCAAAAAAAAACCATTGCGTTATTTATGCAATAATTGTAAAATAAATAAATAGAAAGGTTTTTTCATTTTAAACTGCGCCAATTATTAATTCTGATTTTTATGATATTGATATTATTCTGACCCCACTAACTGTATTGTTATTTTACATAGTCGGCTCATTTTTTACCCAAAGACGTTAAATATAAATAATTTCAAAAAGTGGAATTTTCAATGAACTTCGGTCTTTGAAATCGAGTATAGTTTGAATGAATACTGCCCTAATCCATGGCAAACAGAAAATAAAAAAAGAAAGAAACAGTTGGATTAAAGAGGAAGCTCTTTATTAAACTTTCTCATCTCTGTTTCGCTCAGAGAAAGAACGAAGGGGCTGGGATTTCAGTGTTAAAAGACAATGAAAGGGTGAAAGTTGTCTTTCTGTCTCTTGTAGGATAATTACTGTCTCATTAGGATCCCTCTGAAAAGAAATGTCATTTGACCTTCACTTTTTGTGCTGGCCAAAATTAATAAAACTTTCCAATAATTTTCTTTTCTATTGTAAACCTGCTACACAAAATTTTGTATTTTGTTAAATATTTAATATTATGAATTATGAAAAAATTCTGGAAATTTTTCGATTTTTCGATTCTAAAACTTTGAAACTCTAGTTGTAAAATTTTTGAAATTTTAACGAAGCTATTCCACATTTTCGGCGAGGGTTTGATCTACCCTGGGTCCCTATCTATTAACGTCAATGTGCAGCCAAGAATATCTGAAACGCTTCAATCTTCCAGTGTGTATGCAAGCACGTAAATACAATCGATCGTCTGGTAGAGTAGTGAAGATCGAACAAGAGTAAAAGTGGAGGCGCCTAGTACCATTTGTATTTCAAGGGTATACTCAACATCTTAACCCGCAGCTCTCGAACACCGAGGGTTAACCCGATCTCCAGGAAAATATCCATCGATCCACGGGCCGGGTTAACAGGGTTAACTATGTATAATACCTTCGATCAGCATCAGAGGGTGTACCTAGGCGAAGCTTTCATCTCCTCGTGGAAAGAGGAGAGGCTCTTGTCTCGAATTCAACACCTACCCCCTCTCTGGGCCCTCTTTTTTCTTCAATTTACTCTGATTTAAATACGCAACCGCCGTGGCTGGTTATCCAAAGATAAATCTTTCGAGTCCCCGGGAGAGACGAAAAGGCCTGAAGCTTAATTGAGTATTTCTCCATTCTCTTACCCCGTTCCTCTACCGCCGCCACCGCCGACTTGATTAATTAGATTTTAATCTTTAACTGGCCGGATGATTCCGGCTAGCCTTCCTACCTCGTAATAACTGCAATCCGCCAGGCGATATTGTTTTACGACACCCTTTTGTCTTGATATCCGTGCCGTTGGAGAATCGTGTCTCCCTTTGAATCGCGATTTCAGGAGAACAGCGTTCATTCGTTAGTCTGTATTCTCTGTAATACGCTTCGTTGATTGATCTTATTAAGCGTTCAGTGATTCGATGTTTATTTCCATCAATTAGTTCATTAATATGCGCGTTTAATTGAGCCTACCTGTTTGTTATACGAAATTTATTGAATTTCGATTAACGCTTAGATTAAATACTATTTTTGGAATTATTAATACGTGGATTGCACCAATGGTACCAAAAAGCTGTCTCTTACACGATCCACGAAATCACCGCTACTGATCAATCAAAAATTTCCAATTTCATCGATATCAAAGCCCCATAGTACGCGGCATGGCGCACAAAACGAGAACGTCATCAAAAGCAACAAACGGCAACAGGAAGCGTGCATCAAAAGAAATATCCCGTCGGTGGCGATGATAGATCGGCCATCAATCTTGTTGGAAATGTGCATCAGGGTATCGCGAATCACGCCACGTCGCTTCGATGATGACTATGTAAACCTTTTAACATGACCGGGCCCGGTTTCGCTCGTCCAGGAACGATGCGAGCAAAATCATTAGGGGATCGAAAACTGATTAAGGCCGGGTGGAGGAGGCAGAGGGAGGCAGAGTTAAGCCCGTATGAAAGAGTCACGGTGGTCCCTCATTGTCGATGCTGGGCTATTCATTTGCCGTATTATCTGCTCGGATCACGTGCGGTTGATACTCATCTATAATTTGTCGACTGACGTCACCGATAGCCTGTACCGTTCCAAGTCCCTTACTCGCCCCGTCGACACCCGAAACACCCTTGGCTCGGCCCTTTCATTTTCCTACATACACCAGCCGCCCTACGGGAAATTGAAAGAAAATATTAGCCGGCTAACTAGCTCACGGGGACAAAGAGAACACGTGAATGGGTTCACCTTCTGTTCGAACACCGCAGAATGTTGATAATCGCAGAACGAAAACTTCGGTTGCAAGTGGAGAGATTAGAAGTTGGTAGAATTGTTACGGATTAGAATGAAACTTTTGGAGAATAGAAACTTCATAACCCTTTCACAGTTAATATCATTACAAACGATGACTTCGTACTATTAAAACAATTTTTTCTAGAAACGAAAGTGTTGGTCGGCGAGAACCCTCCGTCTACGCGTAAAAATCTCAAAATTATTCTCCACGTCTGTGAGCATTATTTTTTTTTTCCATTTACCTTTACAGCCAGACAGAATAAGTCTTTGTCTACGAGGCTTGCACCGTCGCTTTTGTCTCCTCTCGTTTTTACGCAATTAAATGTTCCGTGTGGTTGCTCGAAAAAGAACGTTTCAAGATAAGAACGCAACCAGAGACGTATTCAATTTTTTTTTTTTTTTATAATATACATTTTCATTGTCGTATGCCAAGGGTAGGTTCCTACGAAGATTATATGCGCCAGATGACCGGCCTCAATATGGCGGTGACATATCGTTTTGATAAATCTGTAACAATTACTCAACGGAGACGGTGGTACACATATGTCCTGGGGTTGCCTTCGAAACAAACGTATCTTACCCCTCCGTTTGACGGGAAGGCTTTTTGTCCCTTTTCGTACATCCATGGATTATACAATCGCGATTCTATCTAATTCTAAACGAACACCAGTAGACAGATCATCGTTGAATAAAAATATAATTCCTGTGGTAGCCAATTGGAAAAAATAAAAAAATACATTTCCAATCCATCTAAAACACCACGACGCACCTGGTGCGTCGGCAAACGAGAGATTCATATAACCAACCTTCGATTCCATTAATGCGCCTTTTAATCCATTTTCGTTACAGGAATTATCCAAATTCACGATCTGAAAGGGCGGATCACGGCTGGTTGTACGGGATAAAAAGGAAACAGGGTAGGGTGGGAATCGAAAGAGGGATGGTTATGGGTTTTGTCAAAGCAACCGGTCATCGCTCGTTCCTGCTATCAGCTGGCTATCGTTCCAGCATACATACATTCAGAAACGAAAGCAGAATGTATTCTATAGCCACCTTGGGAATACTCGGTCTGTCGAGGACGTATGTAACGCGTTCTCTATGTACTCTATGCGTACATGTGTGTGCATATGTACGTACATAGAAAGAGACACTACCATGATCGGTCTGTACGAATTGCAGCTACGTGATACGCGTACGATGCACGGGCTCTTTCGACCCTCGAAATTTGCGTTGAAAGGGAACTTGAAGAGCAGTCCAGACAGACTCTGATATCCACGTTGTCGCCATAGATTGCACGATTTTTCGTTTTGATTAAATTGCAAGGCGAAATAACAAACAGCTTGAAACATTGTCATCAATGAATGGGTATTGAACATGTTTAAAAAGTGATATTCGATGAAATATCGAGTTGATAAGCGTTTCTTTTATGATTTTTATCAATGAATTTTTAGCATAGATAAAAATCCATTCCATTAAAATTAAAATTTTAAATCTGAATTTTTGAAATTTGGGAACGAATTTCAAAATTTCGAAATTCGAGCCAAAATCATCCTGAATTCGAAGGGCGTAGATTAAATAAATCAGAGGGTTGATCCAGCCCTTCTGTCTTTTATCTTTTCGTCTATCTACGATCGTCGTAAGGCCTAGGGGTCTACGTCCCTCTAGCTTCAGGGATCCTTCCATCCCGTTTACAATCGCAACCCCGACGAATCCCTTAAGCGAGATTTTCAAGACTCCTTGCTCCGTAAACTCGTAGAAATGGCTCCGTTAGGAAAAACTTACCCCCAAGCGGCCGTACACGTATAAAGTTGCGAAACGAAGGTTGCCTCCTTCAATACTTATCTGAAAGTTATGTATTTTGAGGGTTCCGATGAAATTCCGAAGATTTGGAAAGTTTCTCGCTCGGAACGATCGTGATATTTATTATTGACCACCGATTGCTTCTTCGAGGAGTTTAATCGGTCAGAATTTAGGGGAAGTTTAATCTTCTCCCTTTGATAGAGATTAAAAGATCATTTAGCTCTTCATTATGTAAGAATAATTATTCTTTGGGCTATTGATTAATTTAAGAACGGGGTCATTTTCTTAAATTTGCGCTAAAATCATCTTGCGTATATTTAACAAAAAATTTTACAACTTTTTAACGTTTAATTCCCCTAAATTTTGCGTGAACGATTGCATGAAAATTAGGTGTATATTTTTATATTCGTGCTTTGATCGATAGCATCAAATTTTTAGTGCAAATACAATTTTTTATGCAGGAAACGTTATTTACATTCGTTCTACGCTTTTACGAATTTGAAATTCAGATTTTTATACGATGAATTCTGTCATTTCCATTTGTAATTTGAGCAGGAATAATTGCTACCATTACTACCGATAATTAATCATCGCCCTAACTGAAACGGAAAAATTCATTATTTCATCCCTACGCAAAAATTCTTCACAAAATTTTCTCGTTGTAACGAGTATTCGTGTATTTCATTTGAATTAGTTAGCCCATTTATTTAACCAGCCAATATCATTACACGTTTAATTAACTAAAATTTTGAATAATTTGAAAGGAAACCACCTAATCGGAATTTGCCATATCAATTTCACCGTATTGATTCAAAAGTCTCTGATAAATAATTCGGATAATTTCAGTTCAATCCTGCCACGCGATATCGCGTGTCCTGATAAAGATATATGTAGCTTAGTCTGAAAATTTGTTTTTACATACCCTTAATAGTTAAGTAAAAATTTCAAGGGTCAATCGTGCTCTTGGAACGTTATTTTTCGAAGTGAAACAGAAATGTAACCTAAACTTAATCAAAGTAAAACAATTACAGCGTCTCTTTCGGTTAATCGAATCCCGGTAATCCTGTAAACGGGTTCCTCGAGTAGGGGACGATCGTGGCCACCGTCTGCTCGTGCCTTTTCAATCAACAACGAGGCACATACATTGAACGCACACGATCTCGTGTGCATTCAAATCGCGTCGCCAATAAGCCAGTGTCGATTTCCAGGCCAGATAATGCCGCGATAAAAGGCTGCTCCTTTTCTCCTGGACGTGTACACACATGAACGTAGGTAGGTAGGTAAAAGGAAAAAGGGGATCTCTTTCGCCGATCATCCGTGCTTTATCAAGCCGGAATTATGCCGCCCTATCCTGGTTCCCGTATTCTCGGACGACTTGGTCCAATCGGGACTAGCCCTACTATACCCTCCACCTCCTTTCCTTCAACCCCATGGTCGGAAAAGAAGAAAATCTATTCCGTTCGAAACTCGTCCCTCTCTGGCTTTCATCTTTCAACCATCTATCCACCTTCCTTTTCCTTTTTTTCTTCTTCGCCAAGTTCGAAGGAAAAGTAGAAATTTAAATTCTCTGCTGGATGCTGGAGGTTAAAATGAAATTTAAGGATGGATATTAGATACTGGACACCGGATACTAGAAATACTAAATAATGGAAACTAAAATGAAATTTTATTATTCATGTAAGAGTCTTACAAACTATCATAAATAAAGGAAATCATGATCCCGGTGATGATAATAGCGAGTCATATCCCCCATAACTATCCCACCTAAAAATTCTCGAATAGTGCATTGCCTTTGATTTTATTTTTCACTTTCCGAATTAAGAGCCCATAGGGTCAAAGAGAATTTGTATTTCGTCCAAAGTTCCCGGGTGATTCGTCCCTTCGAAATCGACGTGCTTCGTCGAAGGCACAGGCGAATTCCGGTCACGTAAGCTTATCCTATTTATTGCACCTTTCTCGGCTGGCCGGTTCGCCTAAATCATTGCGCATACCCCTTATTGAATGGGAAAACGGGATGCATGCTTTACAGCCGCTCCCTTATTCGCCATCTTTTCCTTCTGGTTCTCCGCCTTCCTACCAGGAATAAAGTTTCCAATATTCCATCCGACCGGACTCCTTGTCCAACAGACGGCACCGGGAAAACCTTCCATTTTTTTGATATCGCATCTTTTGCACAGCATCCGTTTGCTCTATTTCTGACTGATAGATTTTTAGAGCAACTGATGAAAAAAGGAACAGAGTAGTAAAACTTCCGCTTCCATCGACTTTTCTTTTTTTTACCAACGAAAATATTCGCGGGGCAATTGAGGATCAACGAGGATAGATCCGTTATGTCTTTCAATCTCCCCGGCTTCCGTCGTCTACGACCACCCACGAGCGGACGCGCTCGAGAAACACATGGTAATGCTGAAGAAGAAGAAGAAAGGGGGAACAGCTTCGCACGATTAAAGGTTATACCATGAAAGAGGTAGCTGGAGGCACGGACCGTGAAGCGTAATTGCTCTTAATGGACTACAGTAAACTCTCGCTATATTGCCATTCGTGAAGAAAAATTATGGAAGTTTGTATATAGAACGAACTGCTTCCACGCGATAGTTGACAATCGAAGCTCCGACAGTGTGTGATAATCCGTGCGAAGGAAACTCAGATTCGCAATGTCTACACGTTTTTTATAAAAAAAAAAAAAAAAGGAAGAAATGGATCATGAAATTTAATGCGTTTCATTTTTATAACTCCGTGCGTTTTTAATATCTGCTTGCAACGGAATATCTGTTGTCTAATAACAGTGTTACGTTTAACGACAAGAAGAGAAGAGGACGGGGCAGGGTCGTAAACTTGTAGCCAATCGGTCGTGGACTCGGCGCGGCTACCAATGGCTCGTTTATGCTTTTACATCCCGAGAGAACCGGACGAGGAGTGCCGACATAACGACACATTATGCTTTGCACGTGTTCTCTTGTACTGCAACTTGATTCACATGTGAATGGCATTCTTCGATGTTGTAGCGTTATAAATAACCGGTCATCAAGTTGGTTTAACGCGAGCAATTGTTTAATTTATCGCAGGTACATGCGAACAGTGTTTTGACAAGAGACTTGATAATATTTTTGTAACAGAACTAAACTATGTAACCCTATCCCTGTGATTATATTTTATTTGCATAAGCATAAGATATACGTGTAGTTCTTAACCTAACCTAACATATAATAATAGGTTATGGTCTCAACCTACTCTAATATGTAATGATAGGTTGATATAATACCCAATAGGTTACTAGCTATTATTAGGATAAGGTTGGTTAGGTTACAAATTTCATGCATATCCAAATAAAATACATATATGTATATAGTAAACTCATTAAGGGAAATCTATGAAGATAAAAAATGTAACGATACCCAAATAAAATATAATAATTTATCATTCATTGAAATAAAACATAATAGACGTTCGGAATGGAAACATTGACACTAAGAAACGTACAAGTGAATCATTTCCTAGAAGAAGCATCCCCAGATGGTGGCATGCAATCTAAGGAAAGGCTTTATCTTAGAAAATCACGAAGGCAAACATTCTGTTTAGCAGTGGATCCGTAAATTAACGTCTCGCCCACGCTCATCTGCCCATTGTAAGCGAGTCCTTAAATCACTCGCGAGCAGTCGGCCTCTTCTTCTTTGCGATCAACAGAGTTTTCCAAGAAGCGGACCATCAGACGCGAAAATAAAAGGAACACGCAGAAGTCGCATGACGAATTGAAATAGGGAGCCAGTAACGAGCTCCTATTGGTCCCGTTTCACCGTCGAGACTCTTCAAAACGACCCCAACGTTTGTTACTGTCCGACAAACCACCAGACACTCGGCTAGCTTGTCTTTCACGTCTGCTTGTGTAGGGTCCAAAATCGACCCTCTTCGGTCTGTAGCCCGTGGCTATCCCGTGACGCAACTGGTCTTACGAGTTCCTAGATGGATTTAAATAAGAAGCGTTCGTTTCCATTTGGGTGGCAACCGGTCGGCTCTGGATAATTACCGAAAAATGCGTTAATTGTTTCGGCAGGCCGTCGTCTATCTTCTACGCACGATCTACAAGAGGGCCGATTTTAATGGACATTCCAGTGGAATGTTGCTCTTCAAATGAGACGGCTCTAACAAGGGTCTTTAGAACAGTGTGACGCTGTCACTGTACGCGCGTGTGTGATATAAATTTATGAGTTCCACTGATAGGTTCTCTGAACCACTCGTGATAAAGTCACGCTTCATTCTGTTATTTAATAACATTTAATAATGTAAGGAATAGAAAAATATAGAAAATTGAAAGTGACTAATCCGTACACGTTTGAAACCTAATAAAGAGACCTCGATAAAAGAGTGTCCGTAACGGTGGTAGTAGCAGCGAAACACGATCGGTCTAGAAATACTAGATCCACGAATAACTACATCCGAGAGAAATTAATATTTTCCTGCGACTGGTATACAATAACTACGGGTCGCTCGTTATCGGCCGGAAAATTTAGAAACTCTCATTCCTTCTCAGTAAACATAGCCGTAGGGTGAACAATGCCGTTCGATAATGACTTACCTTTTTCCCGTTCGTTCACAATCGTTAATTAAAGTTGCGAAATCCCGGTTAACAAATTCAGTCGATAAATTTCAGTGGGGCACCGTGAATGATTAAGCTTCAAACGAATAATAAACTAACGAAACTGGAAATGCAGAAGCGTGTTATTTAAAATATTCTTGGTTCGGAGTATGCTTTGTTCTTCTCACCTTTATCCGACTTCCAATCTCATTATACTTTTAACAAATTGTTTATTATAAATTTATCTAGTAAGAATAGCTTTCAAATTTTTGTAAAAATTAAAATTTTCGAAAATTTAATTTATTAATTTTAAGAGTAATTTAAAAAATAAGTAAGGCGAATGGAAATATATCGGATAATAAAAGAAAAAAAAGAAATTTGAAATCTTTTTCCGATTTATTCCACAATACGGTTTTGTCGATAAATGGAAAATGATAGTTTCGACGATCCGGTGGACGGTCGGGATAAATCGAATCATGCACGGACCCCTGATAATCCCCCTGGACCATTGCCGATTGTCCGATAAGACCTGTATGATCTATTCGGAGCAGCTCTGCTCTTTTCTATTTCCCTCACTTCGATGACGGCCACGTGCGGTTCTATCTCTTATCGCGAATCGGAGCGCGGAACAGTTAATGTTCTCTCTGGTCGGAGAGGCGATCTGACGCGTGTTACGCCAGCGTATTATTCCACGCTTCTGGCTGACCGAGTGTATTGTATCGCGGCTTGCGCGATCAATAATTGTTATTATTTCGTGATTAATCCTGACCTAGCCGTATACCGGCTCACTTTTGACCCATATTTTAAGCGAGAGAAAAGTACCAGTCAATGAAGAGGAAAACTGAATATGCTCAACAGACCGATGCGAATACAAAGCAAACCTATCGATATGTATATCAAACGATGAATGTATTGTAGTACGTCTACTACCGGGTAGCCTTTTTGCTTAAGCCTAAGCGTCGACTCACGTTCTCGCACACGGCACAGCATTAAAGATAACAAATCTTGAAATATGTCGCTACCTCGAGATGGGGCTTGCGATAATACAAAGGGGCAGGGAAATATCGTAAGCTCTCTACATTATTCCGATGCATATATATACTTACGTTCGCACGCGTCTACGTACACTGCGATATATCATCTTTATCCGTTGTTCCCATACACACAGAAAGTTGATGATTTTTATACTCGGTAACGCGAACTAGTTTACCTCGAAGAGATTAAAAAGCGCACAGTGTAATGGAATCGGTAAAGCGTTTCACGTTTTTTCCCTTCTTCAGTGAAGAAAAAAAAGAGAAGGGTGCTCGTAAATTATCCGAATGGAATATAACGTTACACCATCAACGATATCGTTGATGGAGAGGGGTCTGTTTTATATACGAACACATCGTGCCACGCCGACATTGGCCGACTGGCCTAGTCTTTTTTAGACGTGCCAGGCCACTCAGGCAGATTGTTTTAATGGGACTTCTAAGTGCCCCTGCGGCCTTTATCTGCATACAACCCCGCGCCTGGCCCACCCACGAAATTTCTTCCACGAAACCGACTCAAAGAAACCATTATATCCCTCGTACAGTGTTATTCACTCTTGTTTCACTCTTGGTCACACCCTTAGGGTTTTTATTCAAATTTTGTGGTATTATTTATCATTAGAATTATTTGGTACTGATATATTTATCATGTCAACCGTACTACATGATACTTGGAATTTAGTATTCCGTATATGGTATATAAAAAGTTCAAAGAAAGAGCATCAGCTAAGCCATCCCTGCGTGGACGCGAATAAATGCAGCTGTGACCGAGTAAAACGCGTACGGTTAACCAGGCTAATGATAAAGAAGTACCGTGAAGAAGTAACGGTTCGGCGGAGAGGGAAACGGTGCATACACATGAAAGGGTTGCATCGCATCGGTGGCAAGTAACGACGGTGCAACCACCTCGCGATGAAATATGAACGATCGTGTTCTCTCGGCACGGATGGTTGAATTTGAGGTCGCTACTTCCTGCAGCAATAATGCTCAGATCGATAGGCTATGACTATAGATATCCAGCCTACCTCGGATAACCCCCTTTTCAAATTCATTTCTCTGCTAGCACTGCTTGCTTGCCATCGGCTTCTCCTATACCTGAACTCGCTCTTCTTTCGTCCTATCGATTCACTTTGCCTTATGCCATTTTTATTTCCGTTCTGTAGCAGCTTGACGGGAAGAACCTTTGAAAAATTGACCAGCTCCTCTCGATGATTCCGCTTTATGTATTACTTAATCAAGCTGACCTCTCGCGCCAAGAGAACGCACGGTACAGCTGATTAAGTATAAAACAGACTGCTTGGAAAATCTTCTTTTCTGGCCCATTTCCCTCTTAGGTGTTCGTTTCTTAGGAGGCATCAAACGCGGAGAGTTTAAGTTTCGAGGATTTTTCAATTTTAATAAGATGGAGACGGGCTATAAAAGTTTTATTTTTCCGATGGAACAGGCACGTGGGTATTTGATGGGCAGATGCAACTTCATTTGTAACCTTGAATTTGATCCTCTATGACTAACGCAACAGTCGGATGGAAAGTCATTATAATTGTAATATTGTATATAAAATTTAGAAAGGCACAACAAAAGGAATACACCTGCGAATTCGTGATGGATCAAAAATTAAAATTAAAATGTTGTCCGTTAATCGTCTTGACAGCATCAATTTCCCGAGGAAATTTATCGATGAATTATTTTCGAAAATGTTGACCGACCAATCGAGAGGCGAATACCTAATTCGATAAAAGATGCACGTCTCGCATATTCGATTCTGGTTGCATATTCATGACTCGCGCTTGGATTAAATACGACCATTTTCTGTTCGAGCTTCCTGTGTCCCGTTCAACCCTAGCGTCGAAAGAATCTTGCCCTCGGTGCATGCATTAAATATCCAAAGAATTGATTTTGCACAGCCGGCATTCAATTCGGCCTTGTCACGTATGATTAATAGAATGGGAATTCCACTTTCAATTTTGACATATTTCTGCTATCCTCAAATTTTATGGCGACGAATTCGTGTCAATATCAGATTTATAACACCCTTCGCTACGTTTGATAATTTCACTAACCAAAATATGACAAATAGCCTAAAATTTAAATTTAAAAAATGAAAATGCTTGAACGAAGTCAGTTTCGTTGTTGATCGATCTGGATCGAACTGTCGTATTCGGGAGGTCGAGATTTCTGTATACGGCGATATAGCACGTAGAAGCAGGTACACGTCGTGACGTCGTGTTTCGAATTTTCCTCGTCGAGGATTTAGCATAATTCCGTTGGCTGTGCGCCTCCGCCAAGCTGGAGAAGGAGAGGCTATAGGAAAATGGTTGAGAGGAGGAGGCTGATGGTAGTGGTAGAGATGACAGCGTCCTCTTTCAACGCTGCACACTCAAGGCAGTGTGTGGGTCCATTTGGTTCAGAGGGTCGCCATGGTAACCTCGGCCACCCTCTTTTTCCTTCAACCCGTTTCGTACGTTTCCACGCTTCTTCGCGTATTTTACCCTCCTGCCGCTCGATGGACCGCTTCCGTTCCTCCTCCTCCTCCTCCACCACCACCGCCTCTCTGTCCGTTTACCATTCTGCCGTGCCATCTTCGTCCCGCGTCCTAGTTGTCGCCTCTCCAACAGTAGGCTAAAGGGTTAATGGCTCCCTGGCCGCTTCCGGGACTAAAAATTACAGCTACCACTGGTCAACGCTCCTTCCGTATACCGTGCTTCTTGTTTCGCTTACGAAGAGATTTAAACTCGCGTTGCAAAGTGCGCGCCGATATATCGGTGAAAGGAACTTATTTATGGCTTCTGTTATCCGGTATTACGAGAAAAGGGCGTACGTTTCAGACGGAAAAATCCGGAGACCGAAGCGTGCATTGTTTTTCCACAGACATTGTATTGTGATAAAATAACTTTGTTCTAATCGTAAAATCAAACTATTTTTAATAGTGCCATTAAATTTTTGTAGTATCACTAAATGGAACCCATTTCATTCGAGTATTATTAAATGGTATTATTTCGGTACCATTTTTAATAATATGGTATTACCAAATATCATTTTATGGAAGAATTGTTATTAAGTACCACTCTAGTTAAGTATCATTTTATGGTACTTAAAATAATGACCCCAGAAAACCATGTCTCCAAATAAGGTTTGAAGTATTTCCAATAATAGCAAATGTAATTTGACAGAATTTATCGTATCCTCCATAACGGGGTATCATCTGTTAATTAACGCTGATTATCAAACATACTAAATTTACTATAGAAAGTCAGTATTCAAAGTGACATTTGATTGATTGGAAACGTTCACGGAATTCCTGTCTTAGCGGATCGAATTTGACTATATCTATAGAAAGACGTTTCTAACGGTTCTATTGGTCGACAAGATTAGCCCCATATCTGCAGGCACGAATAGAGTTGTCGGACTCTCAGCTAAGATGTAGATAGATGCTGCATTATTCATGAAAGTAGTACGATCCTGATTAGGCCGGTTCTATTTCGTATCCCCCTTTATTACGGTGTTACAGTTTCGAGATGTATCGACCGTGGACGATATATCGAGAGCGCGGAACAAATCACGCGTGATAGCCTGTACACCGATCGGCCGTTCTCACATCTGTCGAAGTACGTTAATAATTAAGGGATGCGTCATCGCTTAAGTCGAAGCTAAAGTATTAATAGGTTGTACGGGGCCACACCAGGGTGCAATATCCTTTTTATTCCTAACAGAGTACGTAGCTTTAGAAATATAAAAATATTTAATAATAACGATACAGGAAATACGTAATTACGTTTATAATGTATTACTCAGACACCTCCTATTATTACCATTCGAACTAATGAAATCTATTAGAGATAACAGATTGAATGTAAAATTAGATGAGATGGACATAGGTAATAAATGGGATTGATCGGAATCAACATCTCTAATTGTAAGTATAGAAACTTTTAATGGAGCAGCAATTTACTTGAGAGGGATAGAAATGAATTGGACGAATTGGAAAGTGATATAATCAAATTGACGGACGATTTCTGGAAAATCTGTTCCAGTTTTCTTATCGCTTTTAATCCTACTCGTGATTACGCGAATCGATCGAGAGTTGCAGTAGTCACGAGGCTCAACACGAGATCGTGAAGCTACCAGCTCAAACCATTGCACACCGAACCTAATTCCGTTCGGGATTTGCTAATCCAGGGTTGCAGAGTCGGTCATTATTTGGTGTCGCGTGATCCCGTGAGGGGGTTGGTGGTAAAAGCAGCGCACGGCTCGTCGTGCAAACGGTACCGCAGAAACGGGGCTGTATTTATCCCTCGATATATCACCGAAACCCCTAAACACCCCGGGAAAAGCCCATCTGACCGAAACTGGCCGCGTATAAAGCGTCACGGTAGAAACCTGCAGCAAAGTATTTAGCAGTGACGCGGAAATTCGACCCGCTCACGACCCCATTGTGAAAATGTCCTCTATCCTCCCTCCTCTCCCTACCTTTCTCTCTATCCGCGTAAATCGAGCGCAATTTTCCAACG
Source organism: Osmia lignaria lignaria (assembly GCF_051020975.1). Classification (NCBI taxonomy): domain Eukaryota; kingdom Metazoa; phylum Arthropoda; class Insecta; order Hymenoptera; family Megachilidae; genus Osmia; species Osmia lignaria. Next base: position 11,031,745 of record NC_135037.1, on the reverse strand, counting down.
CAATATAATCGAGATATTCTTCGAAATCGGTCGATTTTCCATTGAAATATTCGGTGAATTTTAGCGGAAAAAAATTCCATTTTTTAATGCAACTTTGCAAACGCTTTTATACTCCTATTGAATATTTCAACAATAGATTATATTGTTTTCAGATCGTCATGGTAGTCTCATGACGATATTTCGCACTGACCATGGGGCACGCGATATCGCGTGGGCAAACATTTAGCACACGATATTGAGCGATATTCCCTACATCTTGTACTAATATGTAAACTGGTTGATCATTGTTCCAACCAGTAATCAGCCATTTAGTATTAGGAACATTGACTAAATCTTTATGTAATCGGTTTCACGAAAGCTTAAGCTTGAAAATGATACGCCATTTCTCGATACTTTTGTGTCACGAAATCCATTCTCTACTGTCATATCACCGTTATCGTTCCTCTCATAGACTTTTAAACCCCATCGCGTTCATTATTTCGTGGTAAAAGTAACACAGTGATGTTTGTGCTATAAAGAAGACAAAAGATATCGCGCGAAAATCCCGAGAATTCCACGGAATGTCGCAGTCTAACCGTAAGTTTACCAACCAACTTGCAGTCGGAGAAAGAAGAAGAGAAATAAAGAGAGAGAATGATATTTGGGGGATGAGATATATAAGCAATGCCTAGCATCGACGCGATACATAAATAACGATATCGGTGTTTTCACAAGCACACAGGTTTGGTAAGCGTGTAGAAGGGAGGTTACTGTAGCGTGGCGGCTGGCTGCGGTATATAACTCACCCCGTCGAGAGTCGTGTACGCCGAATAGAGTCACAGGGATCGATATCTATTGGCCTGCACGTAGATATATACCAGGGGACAGGAATTTTTCCGCTTCTTCCCCAATTTTTTAATCCTACCGCCCGTGACGCATTCGTCCCGGCCGTGGAAATCGTTCCAGTTCCGATCATTCGTCCGTCGCGTCGTTTAAAACGATCAGATTTCATCTTGTTATTTATTCGGCTACCGTCGCGCGAAATAAAGCCCTATTTTCATTCAAGTTTTACGCTTGAAAAAGTGAAACGAGAAAGGAAAAGAGAGGAACGACGAGACGGGGCAAAGAAAACTAATCGGAAATAAAGTTATGTTTAATACCAGCCTGTAGAGTCACAAACTCGCTAATCTTACTTTCACGACGAGTTAATTAGGCGACGAGAAAAACGTGTTACGTGGGTGCATTGGCAAGCAGTGGAAATTTGTTGGGAATTTGCATATTTACGGTGTTCACGTACTTAGACCTCAACGCGAAAACATTTACCTTCCGGTAGTCTTTATTATTCCTGCCCGTTACGAACCCTTCGAATCCGAAACTTCGTTCTTTACCCAGGAATAAGTTGGCTTCACGGCAACTCTCATTATCGTGCAAATGGAATTAAAATATTCGTTAAGCGCTTCTTTTCCTTTTAAGTTTCCAACACTATTACTCGCTGTGTAATAACTTAAATGTTCACTACACTTCAGATTCACAACTAAATTTAGATATTTTGGTTCAAAATTAACTAAATACTATATAAATGTGGTAAAAGGTTATTAATTAAAATAGTACTTAATTTGACTTATTACGAAGGAAGGTGGTAACGTAACAAAAATGGCAGAAATGGTAAAAATTACAAAAATAATAAAATGGTACTCAAACAAGATAATGGTACTAGAAAATCACCCACATATAATATAAAACGTTGTTGTAAGATAGCAATCCAAATAAATCCAGGAAAACGTCTCGATCGTTCGTTTTGCCTTTTCAAGGTATATCTTCTTCCCCGGCAATGTTTCTTTTTCCTTACGCGTCTCGTTTAGAGTGATTTTATAGCAACAGTAAATTTCAGCGAGTGCGTCAGACGAAACGGTATCAAGCAGTTTCCAACAGCCGAACCCATTCGCCAATACCCATCGTTGGCCAGAGAGTAAATCGAGGGAAATCGGCGATCTCGTTTCCCATTCCATCGACCATTTTTTTTTTTTTTTTTTTTCATTTTATCGTTGGATGGGGTTTGCGAACGACCGAGAGGTATTAAAACCGGAGCTAATTGACACCGATAGGGAAATTGTCCCAGTTACAATTGCCTCTACGTCCAATGTAATTGGCGTGTTCGTTTAAAAGAAGAAAAAATGAAAACAAAAATAGCAACAACAATTTCTATGTGGCGACCAACAGAGCATGGCTACTTGATTTCTTTCATATTTGTCGTCATTTCAATTGTCTCGAGCACGCGTAGATTGGTTGGTCTAGTGGTGAAATGACGAACAAATGAACTAACGTTCGATTTGCAGTTATCGTCGATCGAGCTTGATTCACGTGATAACAGCAAAAAAATTGTCATCGATTTAACTCTAGAACCCTGTGATATTGATACAGAGAGAAATTATTTGTGTTTCTGGGAATTTTGCGATCACATTTTTATGGTTGAGTATTGTTTCTAATCAAAATTGATTAAACGTTATTTTTGCACTTTAATAAGAAGTTACTGTAGTTTAATATTATGAATATTAAATATTTTTACAGACGTAAATATTAATATTATCTATAATAAATTTGTAAATTATCTATTAGCAATAATAGAGCGGTAATTGATTCCTAATTGCTCTGAAAATACCTTCAACCCCTGTTTTCTTTAATTTCAGCTGTGTTGTTTTCAAGCAGCTGGTTGATTCCATGGAAGAAGTTCTTCACCGGAAGTGACGCGTAAGAAAGGTCCGCGGGGAACAGGGCGCAAGGACCTTGTTTTCCTAGTCGACACGGAACACGACGGAGATTTATTAACCGTGTCTCCCACGAGAAACACCCGGGTCGAACTACCACCGGAGAATAAACAATAAATTTAGGTTTAAGAAAACAGCACGGGAGGAGTAAGGGAATATAGGGAACGGACGGGGTCGGTGAGCGTAATTGGAGCCGGCGCTACCGCCTCCGCCAGTGCTGCCAACCTTAATCCTAACGTGCTTAAGGTGATTTGTGATGCCAGAACGAAGGCTTTAAAGACTTGTCTCGTTATCTGACCGTTACCTAAAACGCACTGAATCAAGAAGATTCTCTCCAAAATGGTGAAAACTGGTAAAAAAGGATGTTAACCCTTGAAGAGCGAAACCTTGGTCAATTGTGACCTAAAACTATTAATTTAAAGTTTAATTTTTAATTTTCAAACGAAAGAGTTTCATATATTATATCGAATGAAATACAAAATTGAATTAACATTCATGCTCTCTACATGGTCCGCTATCCGAGGGTTAAAGAGTAGCCATTTTTGGTTTCATATTGAAACGAAAATTGCAGAGAAGATGATGGATTACTAAAACAACGACAATTTAAGTGTAATGGAAGTTGGACAGAGTCAAATCTGGCCCTGATATGGTATTAAGGGTTAAACCGGCTAGATCGAGCGGCTCGATGTAATTAATCAGCGACTCGTTAAATCCATCGCGATAGGCCGATAACATCCTAGGGGCCTTCTAGTTACCATCAGGACGAAGGGTAGAAAGTAACAGAAAAGCAGTGTACGCGGAAGAGAGAGAAGGTTAAGCAACGGTTCTCAATCCTCTATCTACGAGCACAGAAAAGGAAGAATTTTTTCAGAGGGCATTCTGACAATTTGAAATTTTGTATTTTCAAATTTAAAAGATTCTAAATGATCAAATTTCAAATTTTTTAATTTCTCCAAATTATCAACGGACATTTGATGTGCCTTCCATTGCTCAAAGATATTTCCATTGAAAAAGATATTGTGAAATGAACCCGAGACCCAAAGTAGGTTGAGAACGCCTGGGGTGGAGGGATCGTAGGGTTTGGCCAGAGGGCGTAGCACGGGTTGTGCTAGGCTATACATTACGAGCTTTAGTAGGGTTTAGCCGTCGCTATATACCGTGTCGTGGTCACTATTCCGGACCACCTATACGCGACCACACACGTACACACATGGCTCGTGTGTAAGTTTGTGTCCGGGGTGTCGTCCCGAAATTAATGTACTTGCTGTACTCCTTTGACGGACTGGCTGAGATAATTCGAATAAAAATACCACCATGCTAGGGGAGATTAAAATAGGACGGCTTGCATTTCAAGGTGGTTTTATGACGAAAGTCAAATCAATGTGACAAATGAGGGAATCTCGTGAAAGCAGTGCATGTCCTTTGGGACACTGATTTCATTGAAATTTTTATGTAATTATACAAAAATCTCGAAATATAATTCCGCAAAATTAGATATATTCTACATCTCTACGAAATAATAAATGAATAATGCAATAACGGAATAATGTTCAACTCTGTTCCTACTTTAGATACGATAGTCATACTTTCTTTATAGACAGAGTTTTATGCTGTTTGAAAATAACAAAAGTTATTCTCTACAGGGGAAAACTTTTTATGGAAAGTTCGGCTCGCAAAGAAAGTAATGTTTCAAGATCACTAGTTAAAAATATTGTTCCCTTATGAAAGTGAACTTTGCGACAATTGTACGAACTTCGTTTCATATCTAAAGAGATCTACTTAGTTCCTATATGAAACTTCACGGTTAAAATGCTTGAAACCTTTCAACAAGTTTCATTGAAACTCGTTTACTAGCATAATGACGCAGCTCTTAAAAAATCTGCAACTTTTTACACGAGATAAAAACAAGTCAATTACGACACTTAATTAACTCCAATTTACAACTATTAAGTTCAAGTTCGCATATGTAAAAATAGTAAATTGATAAATTGATAAAATAACATTCATTTTCATAACATAAATTAATGTCCCTAAAAATCATCTATCCAAAAAAAGATCAAACATCTGAGTTATTCGATAATACATTTATATAATATTCATATAATTAACATTTAGATAATCAGTGTTCCACAATATCATTTTATTCCGTTTGAAAAATCTCTTTCTTTCATATTTGCCTGGCACCCGCGTGATTTCCCTGCACTTGTTCCCATAATTTCCTCCGGCAGACGTTAGCTTTCGCGCTTTTAATAAATTAAAGCCGAGGCGAGGGACAAAGAGCGTGTTTCACGGGCAAACACGTGTCGGAAGGCGAGCAAATCGGTGCACAAGGGGGAAGAAGCTCGGCAAGAGGGATGCAGAGATGACGAAACAACCGGCGGCGAGGGTAACTCTCGTGAAGGAAACTAACAGAGACATATTAAAGAGGAACCGAGACTCGTTCCTTCCTTCACCTCGCTATTATCCTGATTGCATTTTTAAATGCGACTGTCCGTCGTTCCATTTTTTTTTTTTTCTTTTCACCTTCGTCCCGATGCCTACGATCTGTCGTTTCACGCCCACCCTCCAATTCGACGACATTTTACTCAACCTTTCCCTCGGAATGTTACCTTAGGAAAATGATACGGTCGCCCTTTTACTTCGTAAGCACAATATCGCGTTACACCGTAACACATTTTCCTCTTTTCTTCCGATATCAAGAATGCAAATGTATACTAGGCGTTTAAAGGGAAAAATTGAGTAAAAGTTAAACAGGTGTGAATATGGTAACTCTGATACAATTTCATGACATAAAAGTATCCTAAAGCAATACTTATGACGTATCGATTTGAAGCTTAAAGCTTGACGAATATGTCTACATAAACGGGCCATTAATATTTTTGAAACAGAATTGGTTTTTCGTAGGAAGAAAATGTTGTCCATTAGAGAATATGCAATTTTATATCGCTTTTTAAATGATAATGGATTTTCCATTTGTTCTGTCATAGAGAATCTGGTATATAATCATTTTTCGAAGCATTTTCTGTGTCATATAAATTAAAAAAATTCGAAAGTCTTTGTAGTAAAATAAATCACGTGAAAAATCCAATACATTGCATTTATACCACTTCTAAAATAATAGACAATACTTTTCTATTTAAAAAAGAATACGTTAATTAAAAAATTCCAGAATTCCCCATACTCCAAAAATTGCAGAATTTCTAAATGATCTGGCCCGTACGAGAAAAACATCCTACTTAAGCCAATGTAAATAACACGTGTGTCCTGCCTATAATTACCTAATGCATGTTCAATGCTCGCACGTTAGATCGCGTAGCGCGTGGCAAAAATGGTCGTTTGAAAAGTCCCAGTTAGGTAAATCGACGGTGTGAATACTGATTGGTCGTTTTTCGTAATGAGACTCGGTTGGAAAGGGAACGTAAGCGGCGATATCGAGTCGAATAAAGGCAACGAGTGTTAGAATCGAAGAATGCATAAATATGTAGGCACACGCGGACTACATTTGCATGTCGATGCTATCGACGAAGCATGGGTCGACGACCGGCCAAGTTAAGTATTTTTAATAGGCGGCCAGACCAAAGGAGTGCTTCGTTCTCGTATTCACTGATCCGTTCTATCAAGAGCAATTGATTGCCACGCTACCGAGAACCTTTAATCGTAGTCATTTATCGTTTGTTCTCAACTTGTCGGACAGTAAATAACTTTCAATCGTCTTTAAGACACTAGGGTAGATGTACCGGTTATGGACGTAAGAATATATGGACGGTGTACAGAGTACAGGCTTTCTGTTTTAGAGCTGTTGTTATCGATAATATCGAAATGTTATCGATAATTCGATAAACTGAGAATGACATCTTGTAAAATTTATGATTATTGTAATTTTAGGTTTACGACGACACTTTTATAGAATTGTATTAAACTTGACAGTAGACCGTAGCAAAGTGGATAAGATGTTTGACTACTAATCCGAAGATCTCGAGTCCAAATTCTATTGGTAGCATTTAAACGCGAATAAACACTAGCCAGGTTCTCTATCCAAAAGCGACAGCACGTTTGTGCGGTAGCGTGTCACACGTGCCATTGGCAGCTACGAAAATAGTTACGCGAAAAATAATGACCCGTACAGGGAGCCACGCGAGGTGGTGCGAAGTAGAAAGGCGAAATTGAGCAGGATATGGTAATAGTAGGTAGCCAAGGTAGGGCGTGTTTAGCCTACAGGCACACCATTAGGCCCCCTGTCACGTAGAAAACCATACGCGACAACAGAATTACCAATAAAATTCAGCTACCACTCGAAACTCTTGTACAGCCGTAACGAATAATAATTTATGATCTATTTATAGCGCGAATACATATTCATGGGAGAATAAAAATACGACTCGCTTAGAACCAGGGCCGAATGAAGATTTCTGCGACCTAGGGCTATCAACCCTTTGAGGCCTACCTTTGGGTGAAAAAAGGGGGAAAAATCATTCGATATCGCGTGAACTACTAACAACGCTAGATGCTCCATCACGCGATTTGTATAATTCATTTCGATGAAATTTCTCGATCAGGAGGTTGATATTTTAAAAGTTGTTCTAATTTGAAAATCGCCGTTAATTTCGCTCATTAACGTTATCCGGCCGTACAATACGTTCATTACATCGAAACATCGTACCAACAATGTACAATGCTCGTATTGATGCGTACCATTTATGAGCAGACGTTGAAAATAAATTGCAAGGAAGAGCAAAGGTCGACCGGCGTGCTTCCTCTTCGGCCTCTTCATCCGTCGAAGAAAGTGGTCAAAGGTTCTGCCGATCGACGAACCGACTCCAATCATTACACATGATTCACGCAATGACGACAATACTGACTTCTTCAATTAAAATATCTTATTCATCGTCTGTTCATTTTCTAAGATATTTCGAAGAATTTGGAGTACAATATTTTGTTTTGTGAATTTGAAATAGTCCTAATAAGTAACGGAGGACTATCATTAATAATTCAAATAATTATACTAGTAACTAAAGTTACCAGAATTTTTTAAAAATACCCCTTCAGTAAAGAAGGGAAAGGCACTGAATTAATTTATACGTTTAATATATTATGTAACGGCAATATTTTAAGAGTTAATTCTGACTGAAAGTAAAAGTAGCGAAAGGACAACGCGCAACAATTGTCACAATGACTTTCGTGTTTGTAAATGATTTATACCATTCGTGTCGTGAGAGCAGTGTAATAAATAATGAATCTTATCTGCTTTTATCGTACCTCCCTCTAATTCACGAGCTCGTTAATCGACTTTCACGATTCGAAAGGTTTCGCTACTCCTTTAACTTACTTGTTCCTTATCTATGAATCTTTGTGCAATGCAATTTAACAAGATAAATGCGTAAATTCTTAATTCAGCTCAGAATAAACATATTTTTCATCATTTTAGAGCTCAAAAATTAATTCAATTTTCAAGACTTTCATTATGGATGAAACTTTCATTTACGTTGGCAAATATTTTTCAAATTCAAAATAAGTTTCTGGAGTGAATAATTGCACTGTTATTCTAAGACAATAATTAATAAATTTTTAAAAAATTTAGAATTAGCCCTTGAAGATCGCTATGAGTCAAATTTATTCTCATAAAAATTTCACAGCAATCAAAACAGTTGATTTTTCATTCAACCCCCATTTGACGTAAAATTTTTGTTTCAACATTCGCTTCGTTTTTTCAGAGCTCTGAAAAAAAGTAATCACTCAACTCCATAGAGCATATTTTTCATATACGCGAGCGTCGGTTAGATCCTTTCAATAAAATTCTATAAACCCGGTTCTATTCGAACCGTGATCCATTCCCACCCATCAGCGCACCAATAAATCCTTCGAAAACGGTTCACAAAGCAGGGCGCGTATCGTTTAAAAAAAAAAGGGAAAAACGAAAAAATGACCGTTCCGTCAACTTCCGGGGTAGCAAGTTTTCGGTCCAGCGAGCGAGCGGTCAAACGGTGGGCGTGGTGGGGAGACGAACCGATTTAAGACGAGGTATCACGTAAAAACACGACAAGTCACGTAAGACCCAACCCGAATTGAAAGAAATAACAACACTCACCTAATTGGTACATCTAAATCGCCATAAGAACACCGATTGCCTGTGTCATTAAACACCAGAGCACAGCACGACACTCTTAAATCACCACCAGATCATCATCATTGACAGAAAAGCACGTCTTTCGGTTGTGGAATGCAGTCGCAACTGAACGGGTATATCCAAAGGCAGCCGGTGTATCCTGTCGCACAACACATGTATGTATAAAGCACGTCAACGTCCTACACTGTTGGTTTCGTGTTATTATTTCTTTTTCCCCCCACTCGAAAAGGATCACACCGTGTCAGTTGGTGAGAGAACGCGAACGGAGGAGAAGCTTTCGAGTCTGATCGAAAGAAGGAAACATTGTGCGTGTTAATCAGTTAGAGGGAGGGGGGGGGGGGGATAGAATCGCGGATTAGAGTTAACGGGTAGCTGCGCGAATCGGACGTTCGCGGTTCAGGAGCTGGCAATGCACTGACTCGGCTTCCCGATTCGACCCGAGTACGCGGCTGTTACTTCGACTCGGCGCATGCGTGCCGCGTCGCAGTGACAATGCGCCGTCGTCAACGACGTAGCTGACATCGTCGTCGTCGTCGTCGTCGTCGACGTCGTCCTCCTGCTTCTAGTCCTCCTCGCTATTGTTACCCCCCCTCCCTCCCTACTTTACCCTTTTCCTATACAAGGATGCGTGCACCTATACGAGGGTAACGCTACTTCCGTGTTTCATCCCCTAAATCGGCGCCCGCCGAGAGTGTTCCCTACTAGGTTCGAAAACGAGGTGTCGGCTTCTCGCGTCGAACACCCTCGAGCGAGGTCCGCGAAAGAGGACGTCGCGCGAGGACTACTGCCAGACAGTAGATTAGGTACGGATTTCGAACGGTTTAAGTAGTCTGTTCGGGAATTGATGAGACTGCGTTTACGAACGCTTCCTTTTTCGGTTTCAAGTGATCCAGGTCAATGTATAGTCGGACCAATCTTTTTTCCGCACAAGAGTAAATACTTTAACTTCGTTAATAGAATGAAGTATCGATGAATTATCGATACCGTGATAGAATTTCGACGCAAGCTTCAATTTATTAGAACCCTTCGGTAATTAAAAGAAATCACGAAGATTAAGATCCGAGGAATAAGGATTTTATGAATACTAATGTGAGGGGGGTGGGATAGCATGCTGGGCTGATTCTTGAATGTATAACGACGTAAAATTCTGAACATTATCAAGATCATGGAATGTATTGAGTTATTTCGTAGGTATACATACAGTCAGTCGTTTAAAGTTTAACTGCATTTGAGTCATAACACGTAGCAGGTGATCTCGTTACAGATAAAAGAAAGGAAAACCGTGGACGACTGTGCCGTGTCGAAGATAGATTGTCAGATAAAGTAAATTGGTTTTAGACATAGAAAAAGAATGGTTACAACACCCACTTGTTTCAAAATCGTCGTAAATTTACATAAGACAAACTGGTACTCGTTGGTTACGGTTGAAACGCGATAAAATCTGCTAATAGTTTATTTATTAGCAATGATAATAAACTTGTTATTTTATGACTCTTTAGACCTCCCTAACTTACTTTAAACCACAAGAAATTAAAATAAAAACTTTCCACAGATAAATGACCAAACTGCTCCGTTGAATTGTCGATTCGGTTGACGTTGAATGCGTCGTAAGTAAAATTGACGGTAACATCCGATCGGTAAAGTATATTTAGCAGTTGCAATTAAGTAGGATCTAGGGAAGGTTAAGCAGGCGTGAAGAAGCACAGAGGAGTCGGTTCTTGCTTTCTCTCTATCTCTTGCCAGCAGTGGCTGGAGCATCGTCTACTGTAATCCTTAATTGGTTCGCGTGATTCATTCGGTCCATTCATCGTAACTAAACTGTTCTCCGAAGGAGGTGGCGTCCTCGCCTCGAGCGACAGGACAGAGCACGCTGCCACTTTCTCTCCTTTTCTTATCCTTTATCTATCTTACCGTTTCATTCGGATAGGTAGCTCGCGAACCGGTAGCCTGCCTGTCTGTCTCTACTTATAACGTGGCATCAGATAAACAAACGTGGCTTTAACTTCGACTGACATAATCGGCCGTTCAGGTCCGAGGGTAAAGCGTCAAGAAGAAGACAGAGGGAAGATGAGAGATACAGGAAGGGAAGATTGACGACGAGTACGGGAGGGGAGGGAAGAAAAACTCTCGGATACGTATCGAAGGTGAAAGGAGAAAAATGAGAAAAGAAATCAAAGAAATGTACAAGATGTTGTAGCCACTCCAAGGGAAAGGATTTCTAAGGTCATTTCTGGATGATGGCCACAGGACTATGATTGCCTGGATCAAGAACATGGTGAGAAGGGTACGACCAATTTCGGGTGATCAGATATTGCTACGTTTCTCGTTCCCGGACTCTTAGTAATAAGGAGAGAAAATTTGAAAGATAAAATTATGTTAATCATTTACGTCCTGGTAATGGTTACAACCATTCAGTGTCCCGATTTCCTCGTAATCAAATATGACCAGTAACATGACGATCATATTGCATTACAACACTTTCAAGATCGTTCCCATTTCTCCGAGTGACGATCAAAAACCCTATCTAGTAATCTCCTGATCAAAAATACGCTTGTGATCCTCGATTGAACGTACAAAGAAATTTCTCCCTCTTACCTATCTACCATTTCCCTTCCACCCACTCGTATGTCCTTTCCTTCTCTCTCTCTCTTCGAAAGGAGAAATGGAATTGACGTATAGCCGAATGAAACATTTCTAAGAGTCGAACGGCAGAAAAAGAAGAAAGAATGGCTTCCGGGTGCGCAGCTAACCGGAAATGCTCGAACGAGAAAGATCTAAGATTCGCGGAGGGGCTCGCGGAAGGGTGAATAATAACGTTTGAAATTCGAGACGCGGAATAAAATGATGTCGTGGACGAGAGGCGGCGTTTCTTGTAGTAGAAGAGGATGGATCAAGAAAGTTAGAAGAGAGAAAGAATATATATATATGTATATATATATATTCTCGTATGTAACAAAGCAAAAGGATGTAAAGAAGAAGGGGCGTCAGGAAGGAAGGAAGGAAGGAAGGCTTCTAGGCTTCGTTCAATAAAACGGAATATCTAATAAGGAACAAATGCAGTCAAGGAAAGAATGGAGAATAGAGACACGAGTCCCGGATAGTTCGTTTGCCAGAGAAAAAGAGGAAGCGAGACAGACAGACAGAAATTGAAGAACGAAAGAGGCTTTGATACCCCTATATACAGTATTGGCCAAAAGTTTACTTAAATAGATCTTCGCGGCATTTTTTAAAATAAATTTGTCAACGTAGTAGACTTTCCCAGTGAAAGTTGTGATGGAAGGAAAGTAGGTTCTATAGAAATTATAGTAAAAATTAATTTAGGAAAAACTAATTTTAATTTTCTTTGTTTCATATCATAAAATTTAATATACATACATGTACATGAAATTTCGAAATTTAAATTTTATATTTGAAGGCTTAAAGATTGAAATTTCTAAATATGTCTAAATTCCCAAAATCCAAATATACGATAGAGTTTAATTATCATTCTTTCCAAAGCATATCAATCCAAAAATTGTTATCTTAATAGTTCCTATTTTAAAGCAAACTTTTGGCTGATAGTATACCTACTACATGTTCTATTTCTCTGCTCCTCCCTTTCGAATATCCAGAGTCATGTCGAAGAAAAGAGAATGATCTCTGTAAGAATCAGAGGTGTGCCGATATTTATATGATTGTACCCAATGAAAGGGAAATTGAACTAGGAACTGAAAGAAAGTAGAAACGAAGTGTGTCATCTCTTTTGTATACGCTATGCACGCCTCTTTGATTTCAATTTACATATGCAGCAGTAAGTGCCATTATCCTATCGCTCTTTTGTATCGTGGCCAGATTTAGATAAACCAAGACATATATAAATATGTATGAAAACGTTTTTGGAACTGTGATGAGATGTTGCCTAGATTATTCTTGAATATATTATAGGAAAGAAGGATGATTTTGCGAAAGAATCTGTAGAAACGATTAACGTTAAAAGAGAATAAAACGATAAATCGCGTGAGAATAAAAGAATGTAACTGCTCCAATAATGTAATACAAGAGCAACGATGTGAACTCAGTGGAGAAGTGTCAAAGATTTAAGTTGCCTCGGATGATCCTGAACGAAAACGTAGAAGGAAGTTCCGTATAGGGCGCGACATCCTTCTCTCACAATCAGTTGCGGAGGCTGACGTTATCGCGAAGGAAGAAGATGGGCCAGAGGGGTTGGAAAGCTACAGAATAAAACTTCTTCAAGGTAGTACGCGTGTGTAAGATGGATGGGTACGGGAGCTTGAGACGTGCATTTGTGTAAGTCTGTTGATGTGCTCTGCTTTCAAGTCGTCTGTATCCGTGTAGGTGTACAGCTCGTTGGATTCGAAGGATGTTAGGATGTTATCGGCAATACAGGCCAGCAGCCGCCGGCGCTCTTTACTGTATTCTATAAAATATTTTCAGAATCCAATCGATGCTTTTGCAAAACTTCTTGCTACAAAATCAGGCTAGTGTCCGGTTGGTATTTTTTCACCTATCACTTTGAGATTGATTAAGAATTTTTGAATCTGGAATTTTGTAATTTTGAGATTTCGGAGTTCTGTGACTTTGGAATTTGTGAAATTTTGAAATCTTATAATTTTAAAACAGCGAGGGGACCAGTCCACCGGTTTAAATTTATCCGGCAATAATATACAGAGTGCAGCAATTTAAAAGCAGGTGAGTGCGAATATAATTGAATTATTCGCGCGAACCCTCGTAAAGTTTTGTAGTATTACAAGATTTATAGGTAAATTAAAGGCTAAAACAAAGGGGTCGCTTCTTGTCCCTTTCCAAATTACGTTGGCACAGGAAATGTTTCTCCTTAGGATAAAATGGCTACGATATTCCAGCGTCCTGAGACATTTCCGCTTAGAAAACCACGTGACAAAACAACAGTCGCTACGTTCATTAATTTAATGTCCCAAGATTACCTTGAATAAACTGATAAAATTTTACCAGGACTTGGCAGCCTTTCCTTAACGACTGATAAGTTTATAAATTAGATATTAAAATAAAATTTCATCTTTCATAAAAAAAGAAACTATGAATCAAAATATTGAATATTCTAAAAACAATTAATAACTGAATAACCAGCAATATCGTCAATATCGTGTATTTTTAATTCCAAGAATCCATCTGTAAGTTACCGATAGACGGTCCCGATGTAAAGGAAAACAATTTGAAGAGTAGAAGCTACCCTATCTATGGGACGATCAAAGAAGATTCTCTGGAGAAAGCGTGGCCATCGGGCGCGAAAAATACAGCAATTCCTTCGGTGTTCCACATTCAGCTAACCGATGATCGAAAACGAACAACATCTCCCGGAGGGTTGTTTCAATCCTTTGAGGTCTTTTGATTCCTATCTCGTAGCTGTACACTTTTCCACTATATTCTTGTACCGATTCAGCGAGTAAGGACGACGGGGCCAATGGCCTGGAATAAAACCAGGACAATTGGGAGGAAAAAAGAATGAAGAAGGAGGATGTAGCGGGAGAGAAGACAACGTAGGAGAGGGTTGGAAAGAGGGTGGCTTCGAGAAGGGAAAAGAAAGGAGCGAGGAAGGATTTCGTCGGGGCTCTTGACAAGTTTTCTGCAATCGGTTCGTTTGATGCGGATTCGCCATCCGCCGCCCCCTTCTTCCCCCCCCCCCCCCCGCCGCCCAACTGCGACCAAATCGAAGGTCCTTGCGAAGTTGTGATACTTCAGGAAACGAGCAAAAGACTGACAGAGAGGTAGAATAAAGAAAGAAAGAAGGAACGATGAAAACGACTCCTCGTCCTTAAAGTCCTGGAAGACGAAGGGGACCGTGTGGAAACTTGCTCCAACTCGAATGTTTACCGCGAGTTGCTTTAAATCGAACTCGTCCCTGCTACGACCATCCTGTTTCTTAACTCGCTAAGAAATTGCTTTCGAAATTACGTAAAGAAACGCTAATTAAAAATTGGAAAACTACTCGACCTGTTCGTTTTGCTTCTTGTCCAAAGGACGAGACTATTATTGATCACAGACCAAGTAAATTAAGGTATATACCTTAACACCATTTTAGCTTGATTCAAACGTGTACATACTTTACTTACGTGAAATCTGAAAAGTCTGACTTTAATCAATGAACAATTTTCAGTATTCCAAAGAGAAAAAGAGCGAACAGTTGAGTGAACAGAGTATTCTATTTTACCCTTTGCCCTATGAACCGGTCTCGTGGTTTTAGTCGTCGTCGTCGTCGTCGTCGGAGTTGTCGCAAATATTTACTCGCTTCGAAGACGAAAGACACGGGAAACTCTTGAACGATCGGAAGATAGTTGGCGTGCATGTGCGATGAGCGGAAAAGAGGAAAGAGGCCGAAGTTACTTCGTCAGAATACCAAATACCCATTCCGACTCGCCTGACCACCCTCGAATCAGACCGCGACTCGCAAAAGGACTTTTCAAACTACCCTAAAACCGACCCCTTCTTGTCTCGAACGCCGACCACTCGTTGCAATTTTTTTTTCCTCGCCTTATCGTCCAAGGCTTAGAATTTAATATCATAAAGCTTCATCGCTTCATTTCACATAAATAAATAATTATACTAATTAATAATAATACATGGATTTCTAAAAGCGACGTTATAAATTTAAAGTAACACTTTCTATAAAAAGAAACAGCGTTGGTGTAAAATTGCTGAGAAGAAAAATGTTCAGTTCAGAAAATAGTGTTCCAGAATGGGAGCTATCATGGTGTAGGTGAAGGTATTATTCCAGATCTTGACTCCATTGTTTTATGGAGGACTAAATGGAGACTATATTTCTTGGTCCAACAGAAATAGCTGTTTTTAAGACGAATGTATAAGTATACATTACAAAAATATACACGAACTAATCTTCACGGACCATGTTTCACTTTTTAATCATCCATAACAAATGTTCAAGGTTTAATCTTTCATTCATTTGATACGGCTGACTTTTGCACCGACTTATCGCATTGTTATTCAATTTTTTAGCAAAGAAAAAACAAGACTCACCCATAAAATTGCACGAGTAGATAATAGAAGAACGTTGTTTTTACTCACCTAAAACAGAAAAAAGAGAAAACGAGTTAATGATAACCGTATAACATAATAAATAACAAGAATCCTCGAAGGTTGTGGTAATTGTACCTGCAAAAACATCTGTTCATTAATTGAGTTTGATCGAAGCTTCTGCTTCCGATTTCTCTTAATTAAATATGCTAAGGAGTTTCACGCCTTATCACACAGATGTTAACCTATCTCTTCCTTACTTCGGATATATATATTTTGCTTTTAATTAAACGAGAAGAATATGCGAAGCCATAACAGCGAAGAAAAGTATTCGTGCTCGTGAAAAAGAAGAGAGGAAAGTTTGTATTCCGCTGTGCACTCAGAACAGTACTTGCTATGCCTTTGTCTAGATATTCTCATTTCTTATTCCTACAGGTTTCATCTGGATTATGGCGACGTACGAGACGTCAGGCACTCTCATTTTCGTTCTTCGCCAGATCGAACTTGTACGGTTATGAAGCATCGTCTGAAGGGCAATTTCATCGCTAAGCACGACTCTGAAACCTACAACCCCCTCCCCCAACTTCCAGCCCTTTTACACTTTTATTTCTTCCTACTCGAGGGAACAAGACGACAGAAAAATATGGACAATGTCGCGGATTGTTCGGGGAATGTAAAAAATATCAAATTTCGTATAATTTTTAAATAAAACGCTTTCATATATTGGAAGAATAATTTTTAAATGAACAATTGTACAATTTAGAAAATAAAAATAATGCAAAATACAAAATTAGATTAAAATTGTGTCTCTCTCGATGGTCCGCCGCCCGGGGGGTGAAAGATTAAGTCTCCTTCCGGTATAAAATCAAGGTAAATTAGTTCCCTTCCGAAATAAATGATCACGTAAAATCGTCACCATAAAAAAGGGAAAAAGGAGGCAAAGTATAGTATATTACAGCATTTTGTTTGCAGTTTTCCGAGAAATCGGAGTAAACGGAGTAAAAGGACACGCGGGAACGAGCTACGGGGCGGTTGCCTCTGCGTTTTCACTGATAAATTACGATCGTTACCGATAATTAACGCGAAACATAGTCGTCAGTTTGTGGGCATTGCGTAACCCCGTATACCATAAAACGAGACACCACGGTAGCAATTATCGCTGCTTACGATTATTAATAATAGGATTTTCTTGGCAACCAACGTTTCACGACCCTTTCTTATTCTCCCTACTTTGGAAAGGGAACATCGACGCTTGCTTCCGGTTAGAAAGAAGCTTCCCAAGCAACGATCCATTGTATCACGGGGTTCAATTTGCCACGATTATTTTACACTCGGTGAAATTCATTTGGTACGACGAGATTCCCCTTCGCACTTCCCTGCCCACGCTTCCTCGGTTCGGCAAAAATCGGATGCCCTCGATAGCATCGAAGCACGTAATTTTTCATTTATTTCAGTAATTAAATATTGTATTATTATTTAATATTAGATAAATAAATACAATTAGTATTTTTGTATCAAATTCTAATGCTCTGCAATATAGTTGCTGTATACAGAATTAAAAGAAAAATATAATAAAAGCTGTTCCACGGTATCAGTTACTAGTTATCATTGCGCAACATCAAACCATTAGTTGAATTTCGGATTTACAAAGTGTGTATTCAATTTTAACGCTGACTATATGTATACAGGTAACCCGGGGGCTCTTTCAGGTATACACGTGAAAATTAATTAATCAGCCCTAATAATCAATTTTAGAGGGCAGAACTGAAACAGAAAAGACTTTGCGCGCATCCAACGAATTGTATCAAGATCTGCTATTCGACTGCGCAATCATTAATTACCCTTTTCATACGACTCCAATCCGATACTCGTATAATTACAAGATGGCGGGCAGTTTCGATTCCCCATATGTACATTAACGATATTCAATCTATAGTTCATTTTCCGGAAATTAAACGATATCTCCGTTACATGAAAGTACAGAATATTATAATATTTTTTTTCTAACGTGGGGATATATTTTCCAGGTTCAGCCTATTATTTTTAAATAAATGTATTTCATTGTGACAAAATTGAAGGTTACGTTGGGTTTGGGTTAGGGTTAAAATGAAAAATTAATATTTGAATAAATATTTCTCGTTATGTCGAGCAAGAAAAAGACGACGCAGACCGAAAAAATCAATAAACGTTGTAAAAAGCTAGATTCCTGGCTCGGTCTGCTCTGGCCTCGTCATATTTTCCATTTTATTTTCCGCCGTTTCGTTCGAATACGTCGAGACAGATAGAAAGTTTCGAGGTCTAGCAGGAAGACCATTTCTCTATAAGCAAGCAGAGCTTGCCAGCCGTTGGAACGACGGGATCGTATTTATTTCAGCTTCTAATGAGTTTGCAGGGCGGTGGTACGCGCGGCTAAACGCTTTGCGCCAAGATGAAAACTCGTGCATTTATGGCGGAGGCTGACTGGCTTGGTTCGCCGACCAAGCCAAGGGATGGGAAAAACAGTCCCTAAAGCTTTCGCGTCCGCGGAAGGAATCGGTGCATACGTTGCCTTTTCGGCGTTTTCTACCTGGAGTTTCTCTTTTCTATGCCCTCCATGCTTCGCAAGTACCGTCTACACTTCGAGTTAAGGGGGGTTGGCGGCCCCGACCAGACATTTCACCCTCGTTTTCTCCCGCCACTTTCAACCACCCCCCCTCGCCATCTCTGTCCCCGTCCACGTCTACGTCTATTTCTCTCGCTCTGTTCCTTCGTTTTTTTTTGCACTGCTTTAAACACAGAAAGAAACGAGGCTGTTAAAATGTTCCGCCATGCACAATTTATTATAGGCTGCGAATGGTAAGCGCGCCGGCTGTCGTCTCAAAGTCAAGGGAGAAAAAAGGAACGCGGCTTAATATTTTTCTGTGCTGAAGAACCGCGAAGAACGCGTCTTCTCCGAGAAAAAGACCCTTCCGCTTCTTTTATTTTTCTTCTTTACCGTTTTCACTCGGCCTTCCTTTCTCGTTCTTTCTTTGCCAGATGGGGGGGGTTAAAGTAAATTACGAACACCGGATAAAATATTTTTCTCCTTTACTAGTCGGGGAAATCGAACGTCAACGATACCCTTGTACGGTTTTAAATATGCTGGAGAAAGTTTCTTCGTTAGATTAGATTAGGACAATCTTTCAATTTCATTCTTGAAACGATTATTTATTTTTGTTAAATTTACCACTCTAAAACGAAAGGAGCTGTCGGGCTTCTTTCTTCGTGGAAAGGTTGCAAAGTCTGAGGTGGAAGTGTACCGTGTTATTTCTCAAGGTTCGAGAGAGGTCTGCTTTTATCCATCCGTCTTTCTCGCTTTTTCTCCGCTGTAGGCGCAGCTGTAGATGTTCTCAGGACACGGAAGACCTCGCCAGAGGAGCGACACGAAGGGACAACGAAATTGAAATGGCGAAAGCGGATCACAGAATAGGTTGGCTTAACAGGGGTGCTACTGAAGCAGGTCGAAGGGGGCTAATCCGTACAGCTACAGCACTGTGCAACGGATCGTGTACTCACGCGCCTCTTGCAGTTCAATATTAATTTTAAATTTCGACCATCTCACATTGGATGATCAATATTGTCCGTGGAAACGTCTCAGCTCTTTGTGAGAATAAATACGTGTCTCCGGCATCGTTAGAAACTTCAAGAACCCTTCGCCTGGATTTTTATCCCTATGATCAAGGGATATAAATGACCCAAGCATCAAACGGTCTCTTCTAAATAGAAAACACAGCCTTAACACGTGGTTCATCGTAAAATCAGATTAACATTGGGCCGATCAACGCCTACCGATTGAACCATTCCTCAAGTTAGAAAGGACTCATTTTGTTTCGACCAACGAAACCGTATGGTAGACATCTTGATAGGAATCACCAATTATTCTCGAGGCTGGAAGCAGAGTACGAGCCTGTCAATTATCTACCTGGACCATGAACCCGTGACCATGAGAAACGATGGTTGGTCGATCTTTGGAAAGGGCAGGTCGTTACAAACCATTGATGGTTACCAGTTAAACACGAAGATATGTTACCGTATGATTTATGATAGCTAATAATACGGATGAATATTATTTATTAACACTTTTTCCTACGCTCTGGACTTATTTTTCCGACTTATTGTTACGTATAAATAAAGCGAATACACCCCTTTTCCATATTTCTGTGTTTCTCAGTACATATTAAATTTATGACCCAGATTCTTTATTCACCCATAAGGGCTGTTACCTCAAGGCACACAACACAATCATCCTCGCAATTTCTCTTTATAGACATTCATACGAATTCCGAGCATTCTCCTACCACCCCTGCTGCTCTTCGTTCATTTTTATTTATTTCTATATTAAATACTTTATTAAACGTCACGATATATTTTCCCGGAAAAATCGCGTTTACACGCGAAAGTGTCAATTAGGAGGAACAACAAAAATTCGACTGCCCTTATTCGTAAAATGTAAAAGAGGCAGGGAGGAAGGGAGGGTTTATTCATCCCTAAAATTCTCCACGTCCCTGAAGAGCAATACGTCGATTCTCTGCGGCGGTTTCATGACTCGTTAGCCGAAAAGGGACATCTCTGGTAGGCCCGGGATTCGGGCAAAGTCGGTACTCTCGGTTCTCGAATTTGCATGCCTAGTTTGTGTGTGTACACGTGCAATTTGTTACCGCCGCCATTGCCGCAGCTACTGCTGATTGCTGATTATTCACAGACGCTAAAACATACACGGCTCAGCCCGAGAGCCGTAGAGAGTTTATGTACACATACACGAGGGTTGAAGCGGGCTACGAAGCAAAGTACGGACGATTCATATATCCCGTCACAACGATGAGTGTCAATGCCTCTGTATGTGTGTGTATACATTCCAACGTACCATTCGCATAATTGCGAGAGAAAAAAAAGGGCTGTTTTTAGAATCGTTAGAGTGTAATAATGACGAAGAATTTAACAGAAAAAATTTAAATAACTGTTTTAAAATACTGATGTGTGTTGTAAAAAATTATAAATAATACGTTCCTAACGTGTCTGGAAGCAATATAGCCTTGAATAACATGATTTTAATAAAAATTGTATATCTAATTTTAAGCAACCCTGTGTCTCAATTGTACGCGTTGATCGAAGGTCCAAATATTCGACGTTCCTGTTTACCTTTAATCAGCTTACTATTAAACCTGTTTAAGGACTTAAGCCTGGTTTTCATAGCGTGGAATTATCACGCAAGGTCAACTTGCCCGTTCATAGTAATCATAACAAAGCATCAGTATTAGGAGCCCACGTGTTTTTGTTGATTTACCATTACTACGTCATACTATTTACATAAAATATTAATTTTTTAATACAAAATTATTCACCACTGGATAGTTCCATTCTTCAATTCAAACTTTCCAATTACTTTCTTACAAAATTAATCTTCCAATTTTTTTTTATAGTATATTGAACTCTGCAGTTTTCAGTGACATTATAGTTATTGCTAAAATAATAATTTAATTATTGAATACATTACGTTAATTTACTAAAATGTTTTTTATTAACAATAAGTAATAATAATGGTGAAAGTTTGAGTTGCGACAGCATTATCAGTAAGCGAATGTTCATCATCATTATTACGTAATGTTTCTCTGTTGTGTCCCTTACGTCGATATAAACATTAAAAACGAATTAGCATGCATTTGCTCGCTATCAGCGGACGCTTTTATAGGATTACATTTTAATGCTTTATATCCATATACAGTGAAAACTCGAATTTATCTCTCTCGTGTTTCATGATCCGATAAAGCATAGATTAGTGTGATACATGAAAGTATTTGAATACGTTTGTTTCGAATCATTAATAAATGATATGTATCTGTCATACGGATAATTTTGCGTAGATACCTCTTATAACTAGGATAACTTTCTTTTTATACCGAATATACAGCGTCGGTCACCGATGACCCTCATAGCAGTCGACGCGTTAAGCAGAGGAAAATTGAATCCAGACCACTCGAGTATCGTCCCTCGTTAGCGATAACGAATCCAAATTCAATTTTCTACGCGGACATCGCGATCAGTAGAAAGAACCACTAAAAAGGCGGATGTCCGCCACGTCAGCAAACCGTGAAAATTCGGCTGAGCGACGACGACGACGGCGACGTCGTTGCACGACGATGTCTCGTAAAGTCAGTTTGCTAAATTCCGCGTATCAAACGAACAAGACATCCTTTGCCGTTTGCTCACGGTTTACGAAGGAATCCGTTCGGTTTCTCCGTCATAGTGTGTTTACTCACGGGCGTTCGTTATCGCTCGTTAATTGAGCCCTTGACGCGGCTACCATTTACACGAGGCACAGAGTTTAGAGCACGCAAACACCCCCGTCGACGCAGTGAACGCGTTGCAACGTTCCTCTTCCTTTCTCTATCGTTTACCCTTTTCCGTTTCTGCTCAAACGTCTGTCAATTTTACCTGCCCCTCTCTCTCTCTCTCTCTCTCTCTCTCGCACACTGCCAATGTCAATGGGAGAAACTGACGGTAACGACAGCGTAGCGACGAGGAAAAGCAAGCAGACTCGATGCCTGCTGCTCATTTACTTTGCCCGTTCGCCCACTGGATTCGAATTTAATTACAGCCTCCGCGCGAGGAAACGCGACACCCACCCCCGAGGACCATCGCGTATGCATCGACGGCAGAATGATAAAATCTGACACGATCTTCGGCGAATATAACACTTGGATATCTCACTCGATGCTGTTTTATGGACGACCAAGACTCCAAATATGAGCGGAAACACGAGCGAAAGATAGCAATAAACGAGGCGATAAACTTCGCGTAGTATAGCTCGTCTACGATTCGACCGTTCTGACCTGAACTTCAACGCGAGGGTAACGGGCTCCTCGAGGAGCCATTCCGATGATTGATCGCATCTACAGGGACAGAAAGTCAGTTCCGGTTGCACAAAGGATTCCAAACTATCTCTACCCAATGGGATTCTATCAAGATAATTCTTAGATTTGGTGAAAACAGTAGTTATTTACTGCATAGAGAGAAGAAGTTCTATTATTCAGCTCTACCGAAAGAGATCAGACCTGTCTATCACAAATTACACGCGTAAAATCGTGAAAGCTGCCAGGCCGGGTATCGCGAAAATAAAAAAAAAATAAAATACGGGACGCAACGGAATCGTAGGTGGAGCGGATCAAAGGGAAACGGAAGATGGAAACGAGGTTGGTGAAGCGTCGTCGATGCCTGGTAATCCATCATGCAATGTCTGCCAGTTCCGTGGCAGCCGCTCGGGGCTAAACCAATCCACGCATTTCATTTCTCTGACTTCCTTCGAAACCCGTCATTTTTCACCCTGCACCGTGACTGCATCATCGTTTTCTGATACGAAAGCTATAGCCAGATATCTGCTGCCATCCCACCGAAAGCAGTGTCACCTCTTTTTTCTTTCTTTTTTTTTTTCTTTTCCTTTACTGTCTAGTCGATAGACACGCGTGGATTGCTGGCGCGAAAACGGGAAACGAGAAGAATATTTTACAGAAGAGGAAAGAGATGCTTTGTAGTAGGAAAGAAAAAAATGATTCGCGAGGTTGGCTGCTGTCAATTCGCGTATTTGTATCCTTCTGCGCTTAAAGGCAGGTTTACGTGATCACGTTAGGTAGGATACCCATGTAAATAACTTTTCACGAAATGAAAAGACTCGACATTTTGAAATGAAATGAAAGATGAAAAATTTTTTATGGAATTTCGATGCGGAACCGAGTAAGGCAAACAAATTTCACAATAAATTTCGCACCTGTACTGAACGCGAATGCAAATGAGATTCCCAGGTCTAATTACGCGAGTAATTAACGATTTCCGTCAAACAACGAGGTCTGTGGCTCAGAGAACAATGGTTTCACCAATCAACTGTCTGACAGAAAGCAGACTCCGAAAGGGTGTGTTCCTACACTGCTACACTTCTATAGGGTGTTACACGTTGGAGAATTGTGCGAGGAAAATGGTGCTCGATAACGCGGTTTCGATATCCATTACCTGTCAGATCGATGAATAAAATTCCGGATAAAGTTTCGTTACAATTTTTCCATAGTTTTCGGTAATTAAATTTCGTGAAAACATTTACTTTCGAACGATGGAGCGATGGATCAATTGTGACCGAGATGAAAGAGATTTTCCGCTTAAATTAAACATTTAAATTTTTTAAAGAAAGAAAAGGTGAATAATAGGTTTCGGAAAGGAGAATATCATTAACGTCCTCATCGATATTTCTCTTTTACTTCAAAGTTTAGAAACATTTAATCGGCACTATTGTTTAGTTTCATCTTTGTTCGCTCGGGACAAATGATAGCTCGTTTACTAGCCTCAGCAGTGGCATTAATATTGTTGATATTATTCTAAGGGATAGTTTCGTGGTATTACTCAAGGACATTGTTATCTTTGGATGCCACGATTCCATGAGCGTTTGTAAATGTAAATTACCCTCTAAGTATGCACTTGTTTATTCAGTTGCACGTACAGGCTAATTTGTCGTCTCTGAATTATTGAGAAAAATAATAATATTCCTCAATCAGATATCAATCAACAGACTGGTTATGTTAATATCAATTTATCGTGAAACTATTACTAAAAGATGAAAAGAGAAAGAAGAATTTCACCGATGGGAATACCCTCCCTTCCTGTTTATTCATCTCACTTGTCAGAGTGATATTGAATACGACTTGCCGACCGCGGTGCATTACCCTTTGAAGATTTTTCCCGAGCAAATGCCAGGGAAGCGAAACTTTCGCTCGCTTGTGTCCGTCTGATCGCGGACAGAAAGGTATCCGGGTTGACATTTACTTTCGCATTGGTGCCGCTTCCGATCGTTTTGATCGTTCATCCTCAAAAATAGTAGCCGCTCGTGCTGACGGTGGCTATTTCAATCGGTCGCCTCTGACCGTAACCTTCCTTGCTTCTTTGCTGGCGAACGCGCTTTGACGTTATCCTGGCTCGTTCGAAGCCGGGACCAAGGTTATCTCGTGAAAAGCTCGACTTTGAAGGCTTCGCGTGTAAATAGGCGGTTGGAATAAATGATGACGCCGAAGCGAGGGAAAAAGCGGAGGGGTTGGGGAGGGTGAGGGCCGGCAGCATTTTCAAGATATCGCCGGGCTTTTACCTTTTCTCCATAGAATGCCGGGGGGCCACTTTAAGCGGATTCACCTTCTGACCGGAAGCAGAAATAAAGGCCCTTATCTACGAATTTTACCGAACCGCTAACGAAAAACTTTATCCCGGCTCCTCGTTCGTGACACGACCGCACTTAACGGTCTCCTGTTTATCAGGTATAAAATTTGAAAAATGAAATCGCGTATACATGGAAACGTTCATGAAAACAGTCACGAGGTTTTAAAGCACCGTTCCCCGTTTTAAATGCACCATTGAAATTTTATCAGACGCAAGTGCATGCCTGCGGTACCACGAACAAACGTGATGTACAATGACCAATTTCTCAAAGAGAAATCAAGCTTTTTGAAGATTTTTCGAGCGTTCAAATGGAGCTACCGAGAGGACCGTACGCGAAGGCGAACATGGAAAAACTGTTTTAATGGAAGAACGATCAAAAAGTCGAGTGGAATGAGAGCGACCGTCGGGTAATGAAAAGGCGAATGTCAGGTTTATGAGCTGGTCTGGGAACCGCACCGAATCCTAACGAATCCCTGAATTTCTTAGGGAAACTGCGAGGGTCGGGGGAGGACTACTCTCTATACAACATCGTTCAAAAGTATTTGCCAAATGAATATACGAATAGACAATATTTATTCAATATAATATAATATTAAAATATTGAAAAGTAATTCTAAACACTTAGACGTTACCTCACTCGCTTTTTCGGTCAGGCAGCAAAAGTCTTAATAAATATTTAGCAATTTACGCTAATTAATAGAGTATTTCTACTAATCTATATATTTAAAATAATTCAGATTTTAGACATAATAAAAATTAGACGCGTATTCTGTGAATCGAGAAAAGTATGCATATGGAAATATATTTTTGAACCTTAGTGTATCTCAGGGATTTCAGTAAGGAGGAAAATAGCGTCGCGACGTCACGTTTAGTCGAGCACGTCAAAATGAACATCTGCAAGTAGAGTTTTCGAATTTATGAGCGACTCGTGAATTGCCAGGAGTTGGGAAGCATTAAATAAAGGGGCTGGCAGTAATCGATTTGCACACACATATATTCCCGTTTACAAGTACATAATACTCGACAAATCGTATCCCGGAAGACACTGGAATTTTGCTTTACCGAATTTAAAAGGATGCGCTGTTCAAACCGGGTTTTTCAACGATATTTTTTATAATAAATGAATTGCAAATTTGTATAATCAATAAAGTATTTTGCCAATTATTAATTGACAAGTTTATTTCTCGTCGTTAGGAAGAAGAAAGTTTCATACCGAATCGCGATTGATAAGTTGCCAACGATTTTTCCCCTCGAAACGAATCTTTCGTAGGCCCTAATCTCTCTTATTCCGTCTTCCTCCGTAAACTTTTCCACAGCTCGAAATAAAGTTGGACCGATACCTGATCAACCAGGAAACGTCTAAGGTTTCTTGAAAAAATGTTAAGGACGTCATAGTCATAACAGAGATTGTGCAATGTGAGCCGAGTGAAGCCTTGATCGACAGATAGGATAACTATTGCAACTAGAGGAGAATATCATACTACACTTTTTAAAAAACAAATGGTACAAAATTATTCTCACGGCAAAGAAATGATTTTTTGAAAAAATTTTTAAGTATTTAAAATTTTACCCAGCTCTGAAGCACGGTACAATATACAAGAAACTAATCCAATTTATTCAAACTCTTCTGAAAACCATGTTAGTTTTTCTTTTTCTTTTTATTTTCTTCTCGTTGTAGCCGCTAAAGCAATTTCAGCAGGACGGAATTTGGCCAAATTCTGGGCAAATTATCTTCACTTGAGGCGCTCGATGAACCGCAAAGTGCTACGGACGGACAACTTTCGACGGTGAAGTTTCGCGAATTTCTCGGTGCCATTGGCGTGGCTCTCGTAACCGCTGGAAAACGAGCTGCAACGAACTGACGGGGGATACAGGACCAGCAGGAACTGTTGCAAGAATGGACGTTGAAAGGGGGGACGCGAAGATGGGGAACGAGGACCAGACGCAAAGGTAAGCTAGCTTCCTCTATGTATATAGCCGAGTTTCTCAAGCAATACATCAGACTAGATAAGTAGTCTAACGCACACGGATAAGCTAAATACGAATAGGTGAATACAAGATAACGCAAAGCGTATAAACTCTTGTATAGTTGCGGCGAGTAAACGCATTCGGATAACGATGTTCGCGCAAGTTTACTTTAACCGTGTTATTGGAGAAACTAAAATAGAAGTTTTTCGAAAATTGTATTATTTTCAAATCCGTGGTATCGATGGCTCTGTACTTTTTATTTGAAAACTGAGAATAAGAGAAGTACATATACAAATTTTTGGAACTCGTTTAAAACTATTACGTATCGTCGACCACAATATCTAAGGGTCAAAAGTGCCTGAAAAAAATTATCGCAAACGAAAATCCAGTATCGTTTCAGATGAACGACATTGACCACCTCCCAACATTGAAATTCGAAACTTTTTCCCTAGTCTGGTAATATTCGATGCTTGAAAGTCCATCTAATCTGTGCCCAAAGCGAGCGTCGTATTTCGTTTGACGAATGTTACTCGTAAATTTTCGTTGATGTGGCATTAAAAGTCAATATGCCGTTACGCTTTCCGTGATAACTCGTCGTAAAGGGAGAACGATAAATGTCACCAAATACAGGACGGCTTTTCATGGCTTTTACGGCCATTTTCTCATGCTCGTTCATCTCGTTGCTTTATTAAATGATTTATTCACGTTTACGATACAGAAACCGTGTGTTATCTCAAACGTAAGGATATCGGATTCTTAACGGACGCTTAATAAAAATCAACGAAACGTGTCGCATAATCTGGCTACGGTTTTTATCATACAGTTATATTTTTTTCAGAACTAAAACGATGTCGTTTCCGATGAATTTCAGAGTAAGAGGAATCAAACGGAGGGACAAAATGAACGATAGAAGAGCTAATAACTCGAGTGTAAATTGTCGAAAAGTGAAATTGCGACGTCAGCTAGCGTACGGCTTAAGTTTGAATCGTTAACCTAAACGTGGGATATCCTCGTAGAATAACGTGTGCACTTGACAGCTTGTTGAAGCGTCTGACCCTGCGAGAACGCTGACAGAACGCCAAGTCAGCACCTTGACTTGACGGACATTAACGCGAAATACGTGTATTTCTTCCCTGGCTCAGATACAATTATCCGCGATTAGAAACGACCCGACTGGTTTCTCACGACAGCAATTGCGAAACTTTCAATCCGCATCGACGATTTATATTTTATAACACGTAGAATAATTGATGTCTGAAGTTTCGAGTACCCACGCATCCCTATCATCACTGATTTTAGTGTTTTCTTTTTCTCTAATGATTTCTCTAATTAAAATGATTAATAGTTTATTCTCTAATATGGAGTTTCTATACAGGATTTCTGTAATTATACTTCCTGAATTCTTCACCAACATCGTCACAGTCCTTTCTTTATTAGGAAAACTATCGTAAAAATTCTTAGTATAGTTGTTGAGAAGGCAGGTTTATCCAGGCAAGTGTTTCGTTTCCCTGAAGAAATCGTTGGAACAAGGACGGACCGTTTTCGTTCAGATGCGACGTCGATACGAGTTCGCATCCGCCTGAGGCATCGAATACACCTCGATTGCTACAGCTGCTTGGAAATCTCTAAATAAATCTGTAACTCCTCTGAGAACAACCTTGCAGCCATAATTGTAGCTGCGGTTAACGAGTAGATTATGCTCGGTGAGCACCTGTACACTGCTTCCATATATGGAATTTCTCGATAACGTTCTCTGTTCAAAGAATTTACTAGCTGTATAAATAAATTCGAGTTTAGATTCCAGAAAATCTCAGAAATTCGGAAATAAGGCGATAGATCGAAAAGAAAACAAATGCAACTTAGTTAAAAATAAAACAAGCAACTATATTTCTCCATAAAATCCTACTTCTCGCATTACGCAATAACATCTACGTGCTCTGTTTGATCATAACAGAAGCAGTAGAGGAATAGTTGGGCAGATCGTTGGGATATTCGTGTCGTGTTTACGGGATCGAACAGCGTTAGAACGTTTCCGCAAACTAGATCCAACGAGTTGGTCTATTCCACGGAAGTATAGAACTAGGTGGTGTGCATGTACTATGCATGTAAGATGTTCCCCTTTGAACAACCCTATAGCCATGTCTCTCCTCTCCAATTTTCACTGAGGATAAAAAAGAAGGGTAACGATGCTCTATTCAATGGTAGACACTCTGAAAAATTTAGTTTCACGTAACGAGTGTAGAGCAGGTAGATGGTCTCCTACTTGACAATTTCTTCATTCATGACAAAGAATAATACTAAGAGATCGTCTGCAAGCTGTAACGTTTCCTCGGGGTGTTCGAATCCAAAATTTAAAGCTGAAAATGGTGGTCATAGATTTTCCTTAAAACGTATCACCGATAACACGTATTTTTATAAGAGGTTAGCAGCGTTTCGGTAGGCCATTAAGAAGACGTTCAACGTAAGATGGGGATGTTGGTGAAACTGCATCGTATAATAATTTCCAAGGGGCTTAGCAGGGTGGCGAAGTGCACGTACACCTAGAAAACGATGTATAAGTTCGCGGTAGTAACCTCGAAAGTAACCCCTTTAAAAGTAACTGTCGCAACACCTGGTGCAGGCCATCCCTATCAGTCCGACGCGACCCCTCTTCGCAATTTCTTTTCCACCCACGGGGTGAAAACATCAGGAAATCTTCGCGAAAGCCTTCGGTCACACCGAGGATGAATCGTCTTAAGGGGGTGTTCTCATTTACAACTGAGAAAGTATTTTTTTTTTCTTCTTTTTTTATGAAGGTTTTACTTAAAAAGTTATAACTTGGGTAATTTTTCAAAATTTGAAATTTTCTTCTGTCTTAAAACATGAAGTTTTACAAATTAAGAATTAAAGAAAAAATTTTGATTTTTGCAACCCTTAACTATCGAATTAAGAGGAACTCACCCCTTTCTGGGGGAAGGTGAAAATATGGAACGAAGAGAGGGAAACAAGTTCGAGACTCGAGCGAGGTAATTTTCCATGATGGAAGTGGCTTACAGGGGGGCCTGGAAAATTTATTGGCTGTCTACAGACGAATCGAAATCATTTTTTACAACGTTCATAAAGTTACGTAGCGGAGCACAGAGCTGGAAGATAAGTAGGGACGAACGTACCCTGGTGTCGCACTTTATGTGTCGTACTGAGAATTATTTAATTTATTGGAGCGATCGACTGAAGGATGTAAATAATGTTTAGGACGTTTCCTGGCTTGCGTCTCGCTTTTTAACGACTTGGCGATAAAACCAGAATATCGACGGCCAAATGTTAGGGTTGTTTGATAGTGAATTCAGTGAGGTGATGTTGGGAACACATTCTGAGCGAGATTACTGAGATTCCATCGCTTCTCTTTTTAGTTGACTCACAGTACAGTTCTTATGGCTCTTGAAATTCAAATTTTGAGACTGAAATTTGGGAATTTTTAATTTCGAGAATTTGAAATTTTTTAATTGGAGTTTTGGCAATGGACTCAGTTTTTTCAAGAAATCAGGTTAATTACCCCTTAAAGGACTTGGTCTAAGGTCAACCTAAAAGCGTGGACTTTATTTTTTCAAAATTAATTTACTACTAAATAGGTACTTATTTTCGTAGAAACTTAACAATGCTTTTAAGAAGTCGAAATTTGCACATTATCGTATACAATTTTATCGAAGCTTATGCTGACGGTATACGTGCACGAAATCACGTCTGTCGTTATCGAAAGGTACTTTTGAGGAAAGCATGGCACGCGAGAAACATTTTTGCCTACGCTCGGGTAAGCAACCACCTGAAGACTTCATTACCACGAGCTGGCGCGATTAATTTTCATGGTCGGTCCACTTAGGCGATCGTAAACGAGCCTGACGAGTGAGCGCGGGGTGAAAAAGAGATCCAAACGCGTGTTCTCGGAGAGGTGTCGGCGAGACGTGAAAAAGAAAAAATAAAGGGTAGATGATGAAAGAAGCGGAAAAAAATAAAAAAATAAATAAAACATACCGTGGTACAAGTATAATACGAAAAATTCGAATCTTCTCATTTTCTGACATCATTTGAAGGGGAATACAAACGTACAGTTTCTTTTTTGCGTGCAAAATCACAGAACAGAATTGTCCCGCGTTTATCGGTTGTCATCCGACACGCTAAACGTAACTTCTCCTAATGATGTAACGTATAGAAAAACAGCTTGAAATCCTGCACCGTGAACGCAAGCTCGGTGATTTATACCCAATTACTGACGAATTCATCCTCGGTACTAGGGGGAAAAACGTGAATCCTGGGGAAAAGCCGAAGGATTAACGATCAATCAGTTTCGTTTTTGTGGCTGGCCTACCGTGAAGGGATACGGAACTCTTTGGATAAACCAACGACCAAGCAAGAGTTGGAACGCCGATGTGTTCCTTTAAGCTCGGTTAATTAAAGGGCAACTTTGTAGAAATTTACAGAAGATTATCAAGCTTTGAGTATCTTTGAAAACTTGCTATTATAAACAAATAAATATGCGAATAGATGGATTTTCTAAATATCGCTCTAAAAAAAAACCACTCGTGCTACAGAGACTGATCCATTCCTTCACAATTATGCCTTATAATTTATTTAAAGAGAAGAATTGTTAAAATTTATCTTTATTTTTCTAGTTTTTAGGGTACGTAAAGGCTGTTAGTTACCCAATGTTCTTTGAAACCATTCGGTTAAATGGTTTGGTTAAAAATGGCCGTTATTTCAAGATAAGACTATTTTACATACCTTTGAAAGGGAACGAATGGAAGAATACGAAAGTATGCGGCAGAAAGGGCGTAAGAATCTAAAAGCGAAGGGGGAACCATACTCGATGGCGTCTTGGAATTTGAACGTCAGAGGGACATTATTTCGGTACGCTTGACTTACTTCGAAGACGCAGCTCAAAGTGCCTTTTCCCGCTTTTCCCCATCGGGATCAAGCTACCTTGGGCACTGTCTATACACTGACAGCAGACACGAAGATCAGCTCTGCACACAAACAGATTCCGA
Source organism: Osmia lignaria lignaria (assembly GCF_051020975.1). Taxonomy (NCBI): domain Eukaryota; kingdom Metazoa; phylum Arthropoda; class Insecta; order Hymenoptera; family Megachilidae; genus Osmia; species Osmia lignaria. The sequence goes on along the minus strand of NC_135037.1, from coordinate 10,999,676 downwards.
TGCAGAGGAACGTCAAAATGTCACACTAATTTACCATTCCACTTCGAGCATCCTAGATTCCCTAGGAAATAGCTGATCACGTTTGAAATAGTTTCTTTTTCAGTCTGATGTAAAAGAATTTAAGATTGGAGGTTAAATACAGGTTGCTTAGTTATTCTAATGTTTGAAAATCGTTCACACGGCAATATAACAAGAGTTTGCCGTAGTTCAAAGGCAATCGGCATGCTAAATCATAAGTTCACTTTTTTAAAAATTTATTACGCGTTCCATCCACGAAGGGTTCGACAGAGTTTTGAAGATGGCCGTCACGGCACGCCCCCTCGCTCTTCAAATCCATAAAACTCTTTCTCGAGCCAGGTGTACATCCCGTACGAGTATGTAAATCATCTTCGCCCGGAGGCACGTGTCGGGCCTCCCTCCACGAACCTTGTACGTAGCCACAAATGTGCCATATGTACAAGGAAATTTGAACGCGAAGAGGCAGGGTCGCGACCTTCGGCTATTAAAGTCGGAATACATACATATCTTCAGTCCCCCGGGGATGATGGTTGAGCTTGTTTCTCGGTTTGTTGTCATTCTTGTTTCACGTGGAACCATAGGGTGCCCCCCCCCTAGGGGGTCCGGACCTCACACACGTTCAAAGGTTCCGATTCTGGGCCCCTGCTGCTTCTCGAACGGCTGAGAGCCCCTTTTTCATTACCGTTTTTAATCCTGATTGATCGATACCGTGGAATCACGGGTATCTGGTGGTCGGTGATCGTTAAAAGTCGGATTTTATCTGACTGGTATCGTACGGCACGTGGGCTGAGATCAACGAACTGTAAATCTCGAGTTATGGTTGTGGCGACAAATTTCAAAAATCTTGCTTCTTTCTTCAATTCTTCAAATTGATACATATAAACGGAAATAACGATACGGAATTGTTGGTAAAAGATAAATTTTCCCCGAAAATAATTAGCTACATGTAATACTACCACAAACAATCAATACTATTTGATCAGTCATTGGCATTGCAATTGATTCCGTTGTAATTTGAAGCAATAACGTTGATGTCGAAATAATCAGCGGTCGTTGACTAATTAATTAACCAATAAACTAATTAATTATGATATAATATCGGAGCTGTGTAACGAATTAAAAGATGACATAACAATGGAAGCAAGCATCATCTTGGTTACCATTAATTATAGCGTTTCAATCAATGTAATATTACCCAAAATAAATAAATTAATTAAAATACTTATTCGAATAATTTTCAAACGATATATTATTCAGAAATAACAGATAATACGAAACTCAGTCTGGAAAGGTGATCATATGAAATTATGATTAGTATAGAAGATACAGGCAAGCATAATTCATTAGTTTTCGTTTAATTTCGAAATATATTTCCTCGACGAATGGCTACCTTGACGATGTGCTCGTTCCATGGTCGTCGATCGACAAACGAGAAACGAACGATTTATCAATTTTCAGAACGATTGTTCCATTGCATAAAATATCATTTGAGCTGTCCCTCCTCGTTGAATGGGTCGAGTAATCGCCCCGGGGCTACCCAACAGGGATAATAATTATTATTTCACGCGGTTAACGAACGAATTGTGTCACGAGCAACGAGCGAACACGCGACGAGAGAGTAAAAAAGGAGAGGCTACGAATGGCTACAGAATAAAGAGAGAAGGAAGGTAATGGCCATGTAGTAATTACCATGGAACGTGAAATTTTTGAATCTTGATTGGCGTTGAAAAAATATACCAACGTTTGACTGATCAAGCAATTACGTCATGAATCATCGTTTTAATATTTTAATTGAACACGGGACGATTTTTTAAATTCTATCGTGACATAGAAATCTACACGTATGTCTAATCGTAAGTCGTTTAGTCACAATTTGTTGAATTTTTAATCATCTTTTAAATATTATTGCTTTCGTGTTAACAAAATACCACGAGAACTTATTTATATCCCTAATACAATATTATGAAAGCAGAGTATCAAGTATGGTGGAAGCATAAACTGACCGTATAATGTACTTTTTGCTCTTTGGCCGGGCTCCATTCACGAAAACGCTCCTGACACGGTATTCGCTCAATAAAGAACAGCTTGATAGGATTCGTGGCATTTTGCTCGGCTTGCAATCTGTTACAAGCTGGACTATCGCTTTTGCATTTTCCATGCTTCGTTTGACCCGTTCACAACACTCGATGACCATACCACTACCACCATCCCCCCCCCTGCGCGTGTATTATGGCGGTAGTCGAATCGTCGGTAAGAAGAAGCTTGGCAATCCTATTCTAACCGGTCCGATGTACGTATGTATGGGAAAAGGGTACATAAGCGGATACAACTGTACCGATGAATAGAAATCTTTTCAGAGCGTTGCCTCTGACAGAGGGTTGGTTGCTGCACTCGTGTTTTTTGGCAAGACTCCCAGTGCTCTCCTCGTCTAGACGTCTACGAGTTTTCCTGCCGTGTCCTGCATTTTTCATCGATTCAATTAATTCCTCGTGGACCTAGCTTCGTGCCAATCGTTCTACCGTTTGCCAGTGCGTTTAGAAACGGTTCTTACCGATCAACGAGTTGCTTAACATTTTAAATTCACTGCTCTTCTCTTCATTTACGCTTTCATTTTCTAACGCTTTAACGCGTGCACGTGAATTGATTCGAGGGATCGTTTAGGAACTGGAAGCAGATTTTTAAAATCATTTCTCCAAACATCTTTCAAAAATCCTCTACACCCTTTTGACGTTAACGAGTTTAAAATGGTTGAAAGGAGAAAGCATTGTATATTTAAGAGCCTGGAATGTTAACCGATCCACAGGTAGGTTTTGAAACGTTAGCTTGTTAGAATGAGGGACATTCTAATTATTCGAAACAGTTAGACTTGTTTAAAGTAGGATATCTGCTGTTAAACCACATCGTCAGAGCAGCTTCTTTAAGTAACAATGTAAACATGGAGATTCGGGTAAGATACTTCCACAGGAGCTATGTTTACAGGGATATCTAACGTTAGATCTAACCGAAGATAATAAAAAGGGTCCATAGTCGTTTTAATGAGCTTCAGAAGGAGAATCGTCAGTGAGAAAATCAGAAGAAAGTTAAAATAACCGAGGAGAAGCTATTCCTTCTCCCGCGATCCCTGTTTTCCAAAGACCTACGGTCGAGAAGTTCGAAAACTTGATGCAGGGGGAACCGTGTTCAGGTTCGATTTCCTCAGGGACGTCAAGACACTGTTCTTCGAACAAAAGAAATGTATTTACAAGCGCGTAGGGAGGCAGATGGAATCTCGGTAGCCGTCGTTAACGCTTCTCGCGGAAATATTACCATGTCAATTTCTCGAGATATTGCGTTACAATGGGGAGTATCGCTTTCCATGGGGACGCAGCGCTCGTAGAATGCGGGCGTACGTAAACGACCCCATTGATACGCGTCTTTGTAAAGTAAGGAAATCTTGTGGGATGCCATAACCCGTTCATTGCACTTCTCCCATAATCCCCGGATTATTGCAACGTTGATACAGCTATTGTTACTTAAAAATGCAATCATTTTTAATGCTTAAGAATTCCCTAACATCGATTATAATTTATTATGAAAAATGTGGAAGGTTCAGAAACGAAAGAAATATTGTTTGCGAACAAGTAAATTGCTTCATCCGAGATATTCAATGGTTGCTTTGAAAGGCTGCACGCGTTTCAGCTTTGTTATCCTCCTAAAAGCGTTCTTTGACCGTCCATTAGCCAATAATCAGGTATCAGAAGGGCGAACTATCCGAAAACTATTCTCGTTACAGGTAATAATCTGTTTCTAAGGTTCGGCCATCCTATAATTAGTGCACAATGTTTGATGCTAGCAAATACGAGACTGCGAGGATTAGGAAGGTCTAAGTACTTTGAAACCGTATTATAATTTAACAGACGTCATCGTATGATGACAAACCTGACGAACGTTACCGACCGGGCGGCGTCATAAGACGTCACGCTCAAAACGATGGATGTCGCGTATTATCGTGCAATTTTTATTCGACAATTTTTTTCTTCAGTATGGAAAATATACGAGAGTGTAATTTTATATCGATCCACTCGGTATATTTCTTTTTATTACATAAGAGTTGCGGCGATGAGTATCACGGTAGCAAGCGTAATGACACACGATTACAAGCTAGCTAACGTTTTACGATGAAGGGAGGGTAAGGAGAGGGTGAAACTCCGTTAAACTGCACCGACACGCTTTAATTTGCACGCGTCGCATCGGGGATCACAGCGATAATTACGTGATCGCTGTCACATGGCCAGGATATTAAAATGGTTGGCATTAATTAAAGGCAACCGATCCGCAGCCATCACCGATGAGAGACGCAGGCATTTCGTGTCTCCAATTCTCGAGTGAAGAGTTCGTTTGACGATAAGTACGTCGCTGATACATTTTTTTCTTTTTCTTTTCAGTTCTATTCGAGAAAATTATTTCGATAATAAATTTTATTCTTGAATTTCAGCTATTTTATATCTGTCATAGAAAATTGTTAGAATTCTTAAAATATTAATTAGTTAATTTGTAATAGTTGAGCTGCCCAGACTCTGTTGAACAGTATTTTTTCGCTTAGTTATTTAATCAATTATCATAAACGGATAGCAAGTGTATAATAATTGCCCCAGGGGCATCGAGTTGTCCAGACCCTATTCTCAGCTATTTTGTACCCTTAATGAAGCTTCCTCGAATGAAAATATAGTTTCTCAACGAAAGAATTGGAGCGAAGAGCCATTGTTATTCATCTTTTTTCGATCAGAGTCAGGACGGAAGTGCGGAGTTAATTAACGAAGACTTTTCCCCGTGGCACCCCAACAACGCGACTCCGGAACCGGATGCCCCTGTCGTCGCGTCTGTTTTTCTCCCCCTCGCAGACTATCACGCTCGTATCTGACTTTGACCGTGACTCAGCTGGTCGTTGCTATTTAAACCGTGCAGAAAGGGTGAGACGGATAATATCGCGTGGCGGTTCAGCCATTGCATTTCGAAATCCCGACTCATTAACGCACACACGCTTTCCAGCATGGCGATGCCCAACGTTAATAATGAAAATGGTACATTTCATTTGGCTTCGGTTTCTTCAACCCTGCGGGATTCGAGAAAAAGTTTATGGCTTGGATACAGTTATTTATAATCACTGTTCAATGATTTTATTTAAATAATTGCAAAATATAATCAACCCTTCTTTGTGACCAGTATACGAAGGTCGCTAAGTCTTTAGGGGGAAATACCTACAAAAGCAAAGGCTCTAGAAACCCGTTGACCAATTCACCGAAGGATTATGACACAGGCGTAACTGGTGGTGACAGTGCTCGTTAAAGGACACCCTTGCTGACGCGTGCCACTTTTCCTGCACGAGTATACGTGTGTGTCACACGTGCAATCGCGTTTCCTATCGTCATAGCCATAACAAAGCACTCGTTGTGCCCGTTAAACGAAACAAGTGACACAAGCATCAAGGGATAACGTTAAACGGGACACGTAACTAAAAATCTACTACACATATAGAAAATATTACCCTTTTTTGTGACGAAATTTCATGAAAATATCAAGTATCTTGAAAAAGATATTACTGAGAGAATTATGTTTGTATGTATATTATAAAGTTAGTACTTACTTTTCAACTTGGAGATAGTAGAATGGGGAGCACTGTAGGCTACCCTAGGGAAAACGGCGATGTGGGGGAACAAAATATCATTTTTGTGTAAAAAATTACTTGGAAAAACTTCATTTAATATTCATTTTATTATTGATACCTTTTTAAGATTTGTATTTTGAATCGTAAACACTTGGATTTTAGAACTTTGAAATTTGAATTTGGGAACTTTAAAAGTTGAGTTTCGAAATTTTTTAATTTTGAAAGGAAATATAACAGATTACTAACTTAATTATATTCATAAGATCTAATTAGTGATATTTTTAGAATAAATGTAAATGAATTCATTCGGTTATGAATGGAAGATACCCAAGAAAGGAAATCCAGAATTATTAATTTCTGATATTAATATTTGATAACTTCCTAATTCTATTTTACAATATCCCTTACATCTTCCCGAACCATAATACAATTACTTTTAATATAGTGAAAGGAAGTGACACCAGCCTGTTATTTTTATTTGAAAGAAACATATGTCTATAAGCTATCCAATAAGCGTATCGCTTATCCCTCTTTCTATTCCGGTCAAATAGGAAAATCGGAAAATAAAATGCATGCATCCAGAATTACAGAGCGAAGATAGTTACGCGCCGGTGTATACGTGTTCGCGATTTCGAATTCTTTATTCGGCACAATTACCTTTTTACGTGAGAATATCCGTATCCTCTCCATATCCACTTTGCATTCAAATCCACGTATACCATATTGGAGGCATTCACGTGCAAAGAAACTGCTTATTCCTTATTCCACCGGCGAATATAAACTATTCACGAACACCGGCAACCGGAATATAGAAACTACTTATTGGATCACCGAGTGCGAACTTCCTTTTGTTCATCGAATTAACCTCTTCGGGACATTAGGTTAGCAGTGTGCTCTTTCGAAGCAAACGATTCAATTTATTCCAGTACATCGACCACAGGAAATTTTCTACCATCGTTGATGGTGCATGGGTGTCATTGAACTTTAGGTAAAATTAAAAATGTCATAGCAACATGGGAAAATTAAGTCATCAGGGTCTATGAATGTGTTTTATGAAATTGTTTAACTTTAATGGTAGAATTTTTTCGAGATTGTTGAAGTACTGGTATTGTCTTTGAGGTGCATAATTTCATATTTTATGAAATTTTTTTGTCATGAAATTGTAACAAACTTTTCATGTTGCAAAATCACGATATAAAATTGCAAACAAAATTACAGTAATTACAATTGGCTCATCCCAGAAAAATTCTAGGTACGCTTTGCAGTGATTTTCTTTCTTCGTTTTGCTTTCCCAAGACTATCGAATAGCGATTGATATCAATCTGGGGGAATGCGTGTGTGGGCGTACGAACACGAGAGATCGCCTCGAGGTGGATGCACCACGAAGAAGAAAGAGATCCGGCCATCGGTTACTAATAACCTAAGGCCGAAATCGTTGTTCTCTGCGCCCATAATGAAATATCGCTATTGAAAGGCCCCAAATTAAAGGAACCAAATGGGACACTCCAGGATGCTTGTAACAGAGAATATATGGATCGAAATTCTCCACTGCTAAGAGCCCCTTTACAAGCATATAATTTTCGTGCAATGTTCATGCGGTGCTAGAATGGAGAACATTTGCCGAGGTAAATTTGAAATGATGCAAGCGTTGTAAATGGTGACTGATTTTCAAATGTAAAGAGTCTAAAATCTTTCTTAAAGAGATCGAAAAAAAACTCCAAGGAATCCTATGAAATAAAAAATTTTCTGAATTCCAAAATTCTTCAAAATAAAAGATTCTCTAAATCTCGAATAGATCCAGAATTTGTCAGATTTCAGGATTCTACAATTCCTTCGGACCCTTGCAAGTTAATTCCCAACCTAAAATAATTTAACCACTCGAGAAAAATGCTGTTCTGAATTAAAAACTCTCCTTCGGTTTCGCGCGCGTAAGTTCACCTCTTCGAAGGAGCAGCCGGTGTTTTCCCGAGAAAATGAAGAGTGGCAGGGAACAACGGTGATTTAAAAGGCATCCTTTAAGATGAACATAGAAAGGTAGAAGGTGTAGATCGAACGAGTGAAAGTGACAAAGATGAAAGAAGGTAGAAACTAGTTTCTCCATGACTTGCTTTGAGTCTTCACCATTTCTCACTCACCCCTCGCTCTTGTCTTGTCTCTCTTATCGTTCACCCTTTTCCCATCTCCTCTTTCTTTTCTAACACTCTCGCTTGTTGTGGATATAAACGAGGCGTTGATTATAAAATAATGAAAATTTATAGCCCACCCTCGGCACAGGTTTCCCTCTCGACGAAGGGGTACGCAATTTGTAGAGCTTTCAGCCAGCTTTGCTCTCGGCTTCTGATGAAAATGGCGGAGCAACAGTGACAATTACCAGAAGCCTTGTCGCGTTTCACCCTGTCCGGTATCCCCTGCACCTTCCGCCTTTCCTTTCTACGTCTCGTACCCTTGTTACAGGTGCTTCCATTTTATCGTCGTAACTTGATAGACGCGACATTTTCTCTTGCTCTGCATTTCAAACGGTGCATTCGAGGAAACGAAGTCTACTCTTTGGATTTCTACAAGTTTTACTTGGAAGAAATTTTTGTTCGTCTATTTTCTTTGAAGGTGACGAATTACATTTTTTTTTTTTTTTTTTTAAATTAATAGGATGTAGAGGGTGAGAGCAGGTTTACGATGACCTCTAACCTATTCTTTCTTTACCTTCAAGTATTCGCGACTTCTCGAAGCTTTAGCGAGCTAGGTTTTCCGATTGCTGCTGCTATCGCGAACGTGCGAGGAATACTGTCGATAATGCTATTGCATTTTGAATTTAGTGCGAACCGTTCGACCTTTGGCTTTTATGCGCTTTGCATGAGCGTTTAAGAACTTTGCAGACGCATAAAGAGTGTCATTGAAGTATTGAAACTGTTCACTATCTTATTATCTAACACGTTTCTAGAATCTCCATTTTAGGGATGGTTATGTTTTCCAGCCTCTGGCGTAACTATAATTTTTATAATTGATCTCAATTTACTGAGGGTGTCATTCGATTAAAGAAAAAAATAAATGAGATCTTTCATAGGTTTAAAAATTCTTCTAAAAGATTTGCAATAAGTTTTTTATCAGATGAGTTGTGTAATAAAAATTCGATGAATTCAGAATCAATTTTAGACAAGATCAGTTTATATTGCATTTGACGTCTGTTCGATAAATTGTCAGTAGCACCACTTTCAATACACTAAAATCGTATCAGGGTAAAATCGTAATAGGATTAACCCGATATATGGATTAACCTACTTTCTCTTAGGATATATAAGCCAAAAGCACCTAGAAACCGCTTTCAAAGTGCTTGTTATATTCTTGTCATGATACTGACACAAACTTAGATCATCCTGAAAGTACACACAACTTACTAACGCTTCTGGTGACATTATCGTTTCATTCAATGGTCTCCTCTCGACGTTCTCATGGTTCGTGAACCAGCCACGAATGACTGCATATTATTTTCTGGAATTCTGGATTCTAGGAATTTTTAGACCTAGGAAATTCTGCCACCCAGAATGCTGGGGGTTGGGCCGAAATTTTGTTTGATCCCTCAATAATAAAAGAATTTCACGTGGTAACGAGGCACAACGAGTTCCTGTTATCCCCGTCCTTCGAATCTTCCCTTTTTTCTTCTCCTCGCGATGGCAACGATATGAATGGATATATTAGTTCTCGGTAATAAAACGAGAGCTGCCAAAGAAGACTGGCGCCGCTATCAGGACGGTGGAAGTTCGCAAGATTGCTTTAGCAGCCTCTCGATATGGTCGAAGTGGGAGCGCGTAGAACTTCGATAATCTTCTCTGCAACGGGCCGGGGCCCCAAGTTTGGCAATCAATGCGAAGTAACAGTTTAATTAAATACGGGTAACCCTTCGTCGACTCTGCGTTTACTCGAAGACAGAGTAATCTTGGCCGCATCGTCTCAAGGGCTCCGGATAGATTCACCCAACGAGAGAATTTTCGATAGACTCGCAAATCTCTCTTACTCCTCTCGCCTCGCACCCACCTGCCCACCTCATTGTCTTCCTTCTTCTTACCGTTCGTCGCGTCACTTTGCGATCACCAGATCAGGCTCGTCGTATATCGAATAATTGATTTTACAATATGAAAATTACTTTGTCAGTGTGGAGCTTGAAGGCTGATGAAAAAAAACTGCTTAAATATTCCTCATAGAAAATGGCTGGTTCTGCATTTAAATGAATAATCAATGGCCCAATAATCAGCCATTTTATAACTAAAATATTGATGAACCACAAAAAAGACCCCAGTAAATTATCTACCTCTCTCAGGGCCATTAAAATTGTATTTTAACACTTTCCATCCCAACTATGTATGTAGTATTAACTACTTCATATAAATCAGTGATGGACCATATAGAAAGTGGTAAAAATAAAAAAAAAATAATAATAATAATCTAGCATAACAAATTTCCTTCTATTATTTCACATCAAACTCAGCCAACCCTCAACCCTCAACGTGGAAACATTAAATAACAGCAACATAAAAATCGAGCGAACGTAAGCTAAATGGAGGGTCGTGTAAGGATCGTAAAAAAAAGGATCTGGCCAGTGCAAGAATCTTTATGTCACTTCTTTATGCTCAGAAAAACTATACTGCACGATATAGTTATCGAGGAGGTAGACGAGGGTAAGGGAACTGGATCGTTTCCATAAACTCTTGCTGGGTTAATACTTGATTACAGAGGGTTCTGTTTCGCTTTTACATCGCTTCAGAACAATCAAACTGTATTTGGGCTAGCTATATGGATTCTTCTTTGACCACGATAATTAGTTAACAAGTATGATAAATTATCAGCAAACTATTCTCGTTACTGATGATAATCCATTTTCGAAATGGATATACGATGCTGTTGGGAGTTCTTAATACTTTGGGGCAGTATCTATGGTTTCGCGTCTCAATTATCATTTCGTAGTATTAAAAGCAACGATAATAATCAACGCATACTCTTGCGTAACTAGGATTTTTAAAAAGCCATAGGACATCTACTAAAATTTCGTCCTCTTCATATTTTATTATTTAAACAGTTTCAAATGTAATAACACGAATTATCTAAATCACCCCATATATTTCCCAGAATAATTGATGCCTCATTGCCAAAACACAAAGTGGTCCAAGTCCATCCCCGGCCCATCCACATATGTCCGTTTCAACCCGCATACACGGCAAAAGTTCCAGTTGAAATGAAGTTTCAAAGGAAAGAAGGACACTCGAATGGAGATGAGGCTTGTATTCGTAAAACAAGCAAAGAAAACGGGGCTGGACGGTGACCAAGGGTAGGCAATCGTGTGGGGAACAGAAGGACAAAGTTTCATCGAAATCAGGCGTAAGGAAACTCCCCTAGGTATAAAAGTTGTCGAAGACAGGCAGCTGAGCGTGCCGAGACACGAAGAAGAAAAGAGGGAAAGGTAATGCTTACTCGACCGTGACTACTGTGCTTCCGATACTTCATCTCACTTCGTCGTGATTGTTTCATGCAAAAGAAGAACTTCCGGTCTACTTATGTGTTTCATAATATCTGTTAAATATAATCAAATAGGGTAGAAAAGAAACTCTAAAAAAAATCAAAGAAGATATCAATTTAAACCTTTCGACCTGGTGACATTATAAGAAACTGTATAGAATTTCTAGGAGATAAATCGCCAAAGTTACAATCAGATTGACGAAATTCTATAGAACACGAATAGTTAGTCGCCTAATCTTAGCTAGCACACTTTTGCCACTCGTGCGGAAAATAGAACGACCCGAATCTTTTTTTAATATCGAGCTAAGTGGGAAATGATATTCTTTCTTTCTTCGTCAATAATCGAGAGGAGGAACTCTATTTCAAGGCTTTTTCTCTACGTTATATCACATTCTAGTTGAACCTATGCATTATTCAGAGAAAGAGTAGGCGCGAAGACAGCACGGCAAATGGGGAAAAAGAAAGAGGATAGAGGATGTCTTTAGCATGGAACCAAATTACTCTTTTTCTTCTTTTTTTCGTGATAACGTTATTCGTATAATTTGCCGGTGTGCTCGCACAGAAAAGCTTTCACAAATTTTCGTTATGGGGAGGAAGATCACCACCTTTCGTGTATGGGATAAAGTCATGGGACACCCTTAATGTTTCAAAACAAACCTAAGTTACATTCCAAATTTAGTTATTTATTTCAAATGTCGCATTTTTCACTTCACAGGGAAAATAGCGATGCTGGGAAACTTAAAAGATAGAATTTGGAAATTTGAGTTCTGAGTTTACGTTACAGTTAAAAATGTATATCTATTCGATACAAAATGCAATATTTCATAAAAATCTAATAGATATTGATAAATAAAATTTTAAAACTCGTACCAATTTCCCTCTAAAAATGCACAGTCCTGTTTTCTCGCGATTCTTTCGATAAGAATTGACCTATATCCGCGGAGAAACAAAAATAACCCGTCTGCAAGAGACAATCAGTCGTTGTTGCTTGAAAACACAGTCAGGTATTTTCTTCTGCCGGCTTTTCTCTCCCCTATGTTGAAATAAAGCAAATAGACATCCTCCAGCGGGGCTGGACTACAGCGTGCCGCTTCTCGATACCCGACTGCGACCCACCTTGAATGTACAATCGAAGTCACGAGTTTCGAGAAATTTAATCGTTGATCGGTTGCCTTCTCCGTCGCATTGCGGGAAAATCGGTGGAGCAGAAAACGGTTCCCTCTAATCCCTGTCACGCTTCGTTTAAACGGCACGTAGAATATTTACAACGATCTGATAAAATTTGTTTTTTTTTTTTTCTTTTCGACTTTTCAAAACAAAAAGCAATGGTAATAAATATTTCTGCTCTGGATTCAGTGTTTTCAATTTATTCATATTTTCCGGTTGATCGACTTTTGTGTTGGAGGACCGTTTTTTATCAGTTTGACGCAACGAAATACGAAATTTTCTCTGCTATTTTAAGAGGCAAACAAAGGGCGGTGAGACTTCGGAATGATGTAATACCGTCACACGTGTCCTTAGCCGTTTCCTTTTTCCCCAAAAAACGAATTGCGAGTCCACGAACCAGAGGAATGCGTAGGTATCCGTGGAAAACATCAAAGCTACATTTGGAACGATTGAAATTGTTTTCCTCGGTTACGTTAGATGAGTATCTGGCTAGATCCTGCTGGAACCCGATGTCCTTCCGTCAGGACCAATTCTTCGATTGTCTTTTGCAGACAAGAAATTACATTCCGACACGTGTGTTGTATCCCTCGCTGATTTTCCCACTGTGCGCGTGGGTGTACGTGTGTGTATTTTCTTCCAGACAGCATCTCCCTCGTCTCTGTCCAGTTTCTTTTTTCTTTTCACCGTCTGCGTCACCTTAAGCATCCACACCGGACAATCGTTCATCGAAAACTCATCGATCTTGCAGGAAATTTCATTTAAAATCGGAGATATCGAAAGCTTTCGCGAAACAAAGTATTTTAAAAATTTTCATTTCAGACTCTGATTTCGGTTAGATTCCTTCTTTTGTGAATCTTCGAAGAGCAGGAGGAAAAATGAACAACAAAGATCACCGAGAGAGGAAAGTCCTGGCCAGCACTTTCAGTGACAACTCGCCTAAGTAGCTCCAAGTTAAAAGCTCTAGTCTACATTTTACATAAGTCTCGATTAAAAATGCTCTTTTTCATCTGGCTCGTGGAATAATGTTATACTTGAAAGCTCGATAAACGTCAGAGTAGTTTTATCGGATTGTCTTGAAACAGAAATGATGGCTACCACGCGATATCGCGTGCTCCATCCCGAAAGTTAAGTTATTCACGAAACCCCGAAAAGTTCTTAACATGTCCTATTTTAATTACCTTGAAATATATCATCGAGTCTCTTACAAAATTGTAATTTGAAATTCTATTAAATTTTATTAAAGAGAAATCCAAGGGCCACTCGACGATACTTTTATAATAAAAGTATCGCTAGACAGTATGGATGGCGAGGTTAGATCACTAACGGCCCAAAGCGACCAGTTGCGTGTAGGCGGGCAAAGTTTCAAAGCTCGCCTACGGAATTCTGACGGGAAGGTGGTGAGTTGCGTGTAGATGTTCCGGTCTTGGAACGATCGTCTCGAGAAGAGTACTTCCGTGGCGTCCCTCGAAACCTCGAAGACGAACTGCACACTGTAGATGCGCGCGCATGTATGTGTGGGTGTGTATCCTGTCGATCGTAGGGTAGCGAGAGGGAGTTTCATTTAAGTTAGAAATTGCTTCTTCCGCAGCGATGATGGGACGCAAATTGGGCGCGAAACAGAACGCGAACGAGAGGCAGGCGTTAAACAGCCGCCGCGCCGCTCGGAAACGAGATATCAAATAATATATTGATTTTTTGTTCATTGCTAAAAGTAGAAGATCGTTCGCCGAGGGTTGAAGCACCATTTTTAAGAAGACGATTTAAGAGGGAATATCACGAAGTAACCTCGTCATGAATGACTTTCAATTTAATATTATAATATGCAATCATCACATGAAACAGTGTAACTTGAAAATTTCAAATCATCTTTTGCAATAAAGATTAACTACCAAGAAATTATTTTTCGATTCAATAAATTACTAAGGACGTCTTAAGGGTGTTTGTAATAAGATCAAACGAATTGTTAACAAGGCTAGGCTGAAACGACCGATTGCTACAAAGATTCCTGAAAGGGGTAGATGCTCGTTAATGCCGAGTGACGAAGACGAAATTCGATAGTCCTGCTTTGCCATTTTAACGCCCATGAACGACAAAGGTTTTATGCCATACGAAACACAAATTACGACGCCTTGACTATAACGAACTGTCCTTGCACAAAGGATCTTCTGGATATCACTAAATACCAATATCAAATGAGTATAAGGATACAGGAGTAACGGTAACTTGAACAATATTATACGCGTTTAATACTTTAAAGTACTGGAATTAATTTATAACACGGGGCCTTTAATTATAGTCAATTGTCAAAGCTCTTGAATAGAGAATTTTTTTCTCAACTTTAAAGAGGAGCTTCCATGCGACCCCTCAAACAGCCAGATATTTTTCAATACTTTTCAAACAAGGTTTACTCCGCATACCTTTAGGTTCGTTTTCTCGTAGTTCAGCCAAGTTTTGACACAAACTATTCACTAATAGTCTGCGATATGTGAACAACCGGTATGTAACGTATAATGGCGGCAGAGAAAAGAGAAGTTCCCAGTGTACTCTCGTGGAATTCAAGGCAGCCGAAGAGCGGTGGCTGAAATGTGGAATGCGTAGATGGCAGAAAATAGGGGGTGGAACGGTACCCGGTTTGTCTGTTCTTTTCACGGACAAAGAAAAAGCTTGGAAAATGAATGGTGTCGGTCATATACAAATTTTTCCTTGAGAGGAGAAGATCGTAGAATGGTTCCTTTTTGATCTTAATAAAATTGTATAAACAAAACTAATAACTCGAATGATCGAATAGCAAACGGGAAGATTAATTATCCATGATAGTAGATGATAATTTGCAAAGAGAGAAACGGTGGAAGGTGTGCATCCGTGATAAAGCATGATTTTCCTTGGTGTAAAAGCGTCGAAGGTCGGAAACGAGGTGGATTAGAGAGCGCGACCGGAATTTCGCGGGGAAATCCATTTCTGACAGCGTGGCGGAACTATGACCGACCCTGGAGAGCTTTCAAGCAAGACGAATGAATAGCCGAAAAGGAAAGGGGGGGGGGGGGGGGGGGGGGGATTACTTCCGTCTCATTAGCGTGGGGTACGATTCCGCGCGGTGAGATCGGTGGAATTCGTCACGCCTGCCGACCGTATCCTTACACACCCACGAAAATCCTAATTCATTGCACGATGAAAACGTATACGCAATGCCGATTATTAACCCCTCCGATGACGGATGCGAAATTTGTCTGCTTTCTCAGCGCCGAATTATGCTGGCTGACTCACTTGGATCTGACTCTGCATGGCGTTGCATAATTTATGACTTTCATGTTTATGAATAATGCAAGGAAATGGAGTTATTTGATCGGCGAATCACTTGTCTTCCGGTCAAACATTGCTGGAAACGGGCATTATTATCCGCGATAGGGATAGGCGAAGAATTTATTGTAATAGTAAATATTGAAAGCATTGTGTTATTACTGTGATACTATTACCTATTAAGATTAATTATTTTTAATTATATTTTGAAATGTTGCAAATGTCAGTAGTGTATTTAGCACAAGCTTTGACAGAGTCGTTTACAGACGACACAAGTTATCCAATCATTTGAACGTCAAAAGACACTCAATAGAGCGTAGATTTGAACATCAACAAGTTAACACAGTAATTGCACAATTCGTAATGGGCTACCTGTATTAGTTTGAACGGGCAGAGTTGAACAGAATATCCAGTAATTTCACACCCATTGGCAAGGGTACGTGTAGAAATTAGATAGCCATTGATGATAGCGCATGTAGTAATTATACACACGTCGATGATAGTGGATGTAGTAATTACATACCTTACAATAACTGGACAAGTAGTAATCTACTATCGTCCCTGATAACGTTATCACCGCAGTTTATATTAAAATTAGCAAGCGAGCGTATTACAATTTCCAAGACTGAATTTCTGAGAAAATTCTGCTATAGTTATTCAAGTGGTGCTATTAGTAGATCCAATGTAGATCCACTTTTTTATTATTTAAGTATATAGACTGTTAGTTCATGAGCAACAATTAATATCTTGGAACTTATTAAACGACTATCATCACCCATATACCACCATCTCTACTGTATAATCTTCTTCGTTAACCTAATTTTTTATTTGAAATTTTGTTCATAAAAGGTAAGTAAATCTTTTGTACAGACCTAATATAATTCGACATAATTCATCATCATCATCATTAAGATAAGAAGTAAATTTGCCAGTAGTTAAATGGTAGAGTACACATTATGCACCACTTAAGATTTCACTGCATTTAAAGAAATTACAGAGAGACTCTATGTTGGAGTGCTCACATTGTGACCAAGTTGGTTCGAAATCAATTAAAACGAGACATCTTGTTCCTGTTTACGTCTACCATCCGCTCGGTAGAGAGTATCAGAGGCAGGATATTAGCGTGGATGCACGTTAATGGGTCGTATTGCAAGCAAAGCGTTTAACCGTGATCGTTTATTTCAAAGATACCATCTCGTTCCGGTTTTCCTCGAACGAAAGGAGACATAACGTTACGGTAATATATCCTCGGTGAAATCTTTTCCGCGAGATGAGCATCTAAATGGAAATGTTCGTCGCGGCGAATGGATCGCGGACTAAAACGACGTCAGGCGTACTTTCCACCCCCCTAACCCTCTTTCGTTGCTGCAAAAAAATGTGGTTTCAGTCTCTCCCTCGTCTACCAATTTTTTTTTTTCTTCTTTTATTGACCGTAATGGGAAACAGGCGAGTTCATAATAGACATTCTGCCGCCGGTTCTCGATACTCCATTAAGATTTCAGCTGAATCACAATGACTCTCGTCTAGCAAGTCTCAAAGACTGGGAAAGTAACGTGGAGCCCGAAATCCTATCTTGGACAGGGTGGCAGCGGCCATATTGCTTAGCTGAAATTTCAGTTAAAAGTGAAACTTTTAATCCTTTAAAAATGGATGCTAATAATAAATTGCCATGATATATCTTTGGAACTGCACAAAGAAAATTATCTATCCGAAGTAACTTAAGCGGTGAAGGGTAATATCGAACGAGATGATCCCTTATTTTTGACCTAGACTATATATCAATATCATCCATCAAACTGGTGAGTTCGTTTCTCCGTGTATAAGTAATTCCAACCCTCGGGATACGTTGTGCACGCATTGTGCTCGTGGGGCTCACTCGCGTCGTGCATAAATCGGCAATTATGTACTGCAATGGATTAGCATGACAGTGGAAAGCAAAGAGTCATCGGCGAGTAGAGGGTGCGTTTCACGATTATATCGAACGTAATCGCCATGTGTGTCGAATTGCCACGGATTAACAATAACGTCTTCGATCATTCATTAGAACTTCTTGCAATGATAGATGATAACCTCTGTTCTACCATCATCAGCATAGAGCACAGTGCTCGTGAGTGTTATCAGAAAGATTGCCTTCCTCAATGTTTTCATCCTCTCGCTATCAATCTTCGTTAAAACAATTCCATTTCCTTCTGATGGACCGTGGCTCGTTTTATTTGTTCGTTGAAGCTACTGGCTGAAGCTACTTACACGCAGGATAAAATTGTCGAGTAAGTTCAAGCGACAAACTAACACGATTAACTCGTCCTCTGTCGCTTTCAGAAGCAAGTGTCCGGTTCGATGAAGAAGCTAAGGGGTTTTCAGATGCTGCTGCTGCTGCTGCAGTTGCACAGGTTGCCTATGAAATACCACGTGTATACCTTCGCAACGATACGTCATCCTTGACAAGCTGGTGTGCCGATAACCTCCGTCTCTGGACAAAGCCCCGTGTGTGGCCTCACACCTCATTTCGAGGCAACACCATCCATCATGTTTGAGTAATGTAGGGACACGATTTCACGTTATTGCGAATGACTAACTTCGTGCGAGGATTATCACCAAAGAAGGTGGCCTTTTATTACCTTGCGTTTAGGTACAATAATGAGGGCTGGATTGATTTTTAGCACAGTTTTTCTCAATCTAATGACTAAATTTCAAAATTTCTTTAGCCCATAATTCAATAATGAAATTTCAAAATTGGAAGATATCGAATATCGAATATCAAAATTTCATTGCTTTAAAATCCAAATTTTTAAGTTTCAGAATTCCAAGTTTAATAAGATGAATATCAAATAAAATTTTCCCTAACTGGCGAAATCTCCTACCTATTCCCATGGTTTTTTAATAATATTATTTAACATAATTCGTGTGCTGGAATATGTACTTACCGTTATGGACAAGGAGAGCAGAATCCCGAGCAACGGTGATTAGGTCACTGTCGGTGAGCGTTTCGTCAGACGCGTTTCCGGAAGTCGGTGTGTCACTGAGTCCAGCCCCACTGCTGGGCATATGATACAGGGGATGCTGTTGTTGCTGTTGATAGGCACGTTGTTTATGCTGACTGGCGTTGTAGTGATTGAGGTGCGACTGCGTGGTCTGGTGATTGTTTGGAGGGTAGGCGGAAGTGCGACTTCGCAGACTTGGCGAATTTTCCTCACCCTCGCTGCCGCTCAAACTATAGGCCGGGTAGAGCCGTCCCTTCCCTGAAAAATGATTAATAAAAAACATTCTTTGAATATTCTGTCCTTCTTTCGTATTAAAAAGTGGCTTTTGTTCTGTTGATATTCATTTTGTTATAAAAAATGCTGAAGTTATTATATTTAATACATTGGCTACAATTTCAAGGTAATTTTCCATGTTCTAAAATTTCCTAAATCGCAAAATTCCAAGATCCTACTATTTTACAGATTTTAAAATTCTAAAATCCTTTCTTAAAATCTTATCATAATAGAAATAAATATTTTCGTCTAAATGCAACCTGTAATGCAATTAAAAATAATGTTCTTATTAGGTGAAATTGAATAGTATTAGAGTTAAGTTTAAATTAGAGAAAGCTAAGAAACCTCAACCACCCTAAAGGAAACTCCTAGCTGTAACATTGAACGCACTTGATCAGGTGCCTGACCTACTTTAAGAAGAACCTGTAGTAATTAAACGAAGCCTTACAAAAATATGTAACACGACCAAAAAGAATCGAGCACTTCGGGCAGATATAGCTTTTGCAGCTATTAAAAGCGTGTTTTCCTGTTCGCTCATCAGCCAACAACATCTGTTCTGTTTCTGGACACTTCGTGGTCACCCGTGGGATCGATTAGTCTTCTCTCTGGTAGAGGTTTAACCTCGTGACAAAAACGCTGAAGAAATCTCATGGAGACAGTGTCAGCAGGGTTCATCCTGACCGAAAGAAACTCGATGACGCAATAGAAGAGGAAGCTGAAAAGAATATTTGTACGTTTCCCCAGGGTAAAGGGAGCGATCAGGATGTCTCGTGTTTCCTTCATGTTTGTCCAAGTGTGCGTAACGTTGGAATTGTTTTGCCACCTTCTGCTGATACCCTACGAACCTTAATGCAACAACGCGTTCCTGGCTCTTTGGTAAATGGACACCGAGATGCCACGATGGCCTGCATCCTTCTGAAGGATGTCTCTTGTTACTCTTGCAAAGTGGTTGACACTTTATTGAACCTCAACGCTATTGCAAGAAATTTCATTGTGTTTTATATAATTGTGACATTATTATACGGGAAGCTCCGAATAATTTCTAGCGTTTGGGGAAGCAGTCACTTCTTAAATATTCCTCAACATTTGAAATAGGAAATTCTAATATTAATAGAATTCAAAGTCTGAGAATAGTTATATAATAACCTTAACTTGTTCATATTTTTGCCTATTAATTGAACGATCCCTCACCACAGATACCATTCACACGAAAAAGGGGTGACAGATTTGCCCCTTGGCAAATGGAAGAATTACCTAAAGTCGTTGAATCTTTTATACAGAATAGTTCTGTCTGGATGATGGCATTATCGAACGACACTGAAAAATCTTTTGAACTACAATTAACGTCGGCAAAGAGGATAGCAGAGGCAAGCTGAAAGGGAGGTAAATTATTAATGAAGTTATGGCAGGCAATGAAATTAGGCGTGTCCATCAGTGATGAGTTGCTCGACATTTAATTATGGTCTGCGTGTAATGCATCGAGTTTGTGACTGCCCCCAACCACTCGACGAGTTTTCAAGTAATTTTTTTTTACTACCGTCCTCGGTGCTCATGAAAGGGGACCAGTGTAATGCAGTGTATTATTAAAAGGAGGTACGATCATTATACAACAAGGATAGTCTTTTGTAATTAGGTTTACAACGTCATTATTCTTGATGGATTCAATCTATTGATCAAATTGTTGCTTCGATTTTTCTTCATTTTCTTTATAATTTTCATCTAATCATCAGGTTTTTCTATTGGATTTCAATTTAGAAAAAAGCCCTTTGATACCTAACTGCTTGTTTCAAAATGGTCCTTTTATAGAATGTGTCAAGATTTTTACAAAAGACTATAGCTACTTATGAAAATAACATCTAAAAAAAAATAGTATAAAATGTAGTAAGCGACAGATGTGCAATATTGAAAGATTAAGTAGAATTTGAATCGGTGTCTATGATCAGGATTGACTTGTCTCTGTTGCTGTCACTTTGCACGATGCGTTAATGAAATACTATTGTCCGTGTTCGCGTTAATGGAATTATAGATTCTCGCGTACGCTCGCGTTGTTGCGGTATCATGGGAACGATGATGGAATTATGTGGGTTAACACAATCCACGTTCGAGGTTAGGAAGAAAATTTACAATCGTTCACGCACGTGCACGTATACGCGCATAGAAAACGACGGATATATGATCGCAGGAGTCTCTATGGTGGCCACAATATTCCCCTATGGGTAACTCGATAATGTATTATGGATACGTGAAATTCGACGAGAATGCCGGCCACCACCGGAAAATACAAAGTGTTTTGGCCAACGAGTATCCGTGTGGAATAGATTGTTTCACGCCTCGTCTCTGTTCGCCTTCTCACGCTGTTTCAACCCTTTGTACATACTTCG
The DNA here is from genome assembly GCF_051020975.1 of Osmia lignaria lignaria. NCBI lineage: Eukaryota > Metazoa > Arthropoda > Insecta > Hymenoptera > Megachilidae > Osmia > Osmia lignaria. Next base: position 10,978,410 of record NC_135037.1, on the reverse strand, counting down.
ATTTCATCGAATTCGAGTTAAATTAATTTATCAACATCCTTATTTGATTTCCTTAAAAAGTCCGGAGAAAAATTTTTTTTCGAAACATTTTATTTTTTTATTCTTCGCGTATCGATGCTTCACGTTGTTTTACTACGTCAATGAAAAAGCTCCGTACCTGTTACTGGATAGTATTTAATAAACGTTTTATCTGCGCGTGTCGGATCGTTCTAACGTGATGTCACGACACTTGGTTGCATAACGACACCTACACGGCTGCATAGAAATGCATAGTGCATAGTGCATTAGGGCCTGCGTCAAGTCACATATTAAGGGTATTCTTAGAACAGCATTTATGTTTGAACTTTATGAATACACGCGAACCTCTTGACATTAGATGGAATTTATACAGTGTCTCTGTGTCGTGTCCAGACTTGTATATAAAACTGGTGGTAAGATGAAGGAAAGAAAATTGAAAGAACAATTAAATGTTCTTTAGATGATATTTTTAGTGATCTCATTTCGCAATACTTTTACGTCACGAAATAATATCAGACTTTCTGTGTGGGGTTCAGTGAACGTTCGATGCAACTACCAACCAGCCATTTAGTATTAAGACTATCAATGAAATGTTCGTCTGGACAGTTAGGATCACTTCGCTAAATGGGAATGACCCAGGCTGAACGAGCGTTTCTCATGACACCGTGAAATAACAGAGCTATTCGATAAGAACTGTATCGGTATCGCCTGATTATCTAATGCCATATTTGACTCAGGAGGGATGACGAAGAGGAGGGTGGATACCTATGAAACAGGTCGTTCAGCATACAACTCGCACGACAAGGCACGGCATCCTATCGATTTTCCCTGCTGGCTTGTGCGAATAGCTACGACTTGACGGGGTTACGAGGTAAACGAGTTCTCCTCTACGTCCATTCTCTCCCTTTCCAACAGCATCTATGGCGAACACGTTATCCGAGATTATATCACAGGTAAAAAGATTGCGTCGTGGATAGGACAATAGACGTTTCCCTTCATCGGGAAATTGGATGGGAACCTTCTTAGAATCCTCCTGGTAAGTTACACGGAACATTCGAATCGTCTTGCAATGAAACGAGTGTACAGTACCGAGCATGGTAGACTTCCCTAGGAAAAATGGTAATCTAGGAGGAAAAAAAGGCCTTACCACTCGCATGTAATTTGAAATTAAAAATGTGGAAATTTATAAATCCCCGGGAAAATATTTGAATTAAAAATAAAATAAATCCTAAAAATAAAACTTAAATCCTTGAGTGAAGCTTATGAAAAAAGTATCCAATTTCTTTTTATAGCAACTTCTTCATCTTCATTTTTTACTGCAAACTTTGTAACGCACTTGAAGATTTTTACGAGCTCCGCATTTTTCCCCGTTTCAGAAATTAGGATGTTTGAGCAAGAGAGGTGTCATTTACGCGTTTTTCATGCTTGACCTCTTCCCGAGCTATTTGACTTTAAAGGGTAGCCGTCTGACTAACCTGATCCGGCTCTTTGATGCAGCTCAGCGTCAAGTATCCATTTTGTTCGTTTTTTTTTTATTAGGGAGCCATTACCGTGAACACCGATTCACACGGTTCTCTATAGTACCTTGTTTACCATTTAAGCGCAAATAATTAGCTAATATAAACATATCTAGAACAACCATAACGACAGCAATCGTTTATTTATAGAAATTTGTTAATTTTCGAAACAAACATTTCCAATTGGGAATTTTTTTAACAGCTTAACGTCTTCATTTACATCTTAACATGTCTCACAGTTCAAATAAGTCTGCAGGCACTCGGACATCTAATGAAGACTTTTACGAGCGCGTCTGGCATTCGTCGAGAGTCATAAAAATCGCCGACAGCACAACTCTTTAATTCATACACTTCGAACGTGTTCTTTTACGATTCGATTTTTACAAGAGGTGCATTCAGATCATCTTCGATCCAGACCCTCCATTTTGAAAAAATTTCAGAATTTAAAAATTACAAAGTTCTAGATTTGGAAAATTTAAAAATTCAAAGGCATCTATTCTCCGCAGCTGTAAAAAGGAACATAAGAAATGGAATATGTCCTGTTCACGGAGAACGAGTAGAAGTACCGGCTGACCGTTGACTCTAGATCGATATTCGAAGCACGCCTTACACAGTCGACACTCATCCAGGTGAATGCCGTACCCTGGCGAACGCAAGAAACCTATAATTTTCTCTAAACACCCGTCAGCGGGCAAACATCAAACGTTATTCCCTACATGGTGACCCGTCGAAGATACCAATGAAACGTTGCTTTTTCTTCACCGCCGAGAAATTCTTCTCCCAGAGATCTCGTATCTTAAAAATGCGAACGACATCGTATAACGCAATCCGAATTGAAAATTCAAACGGGTAATTGTAATGGAACCTGGGACCCCTGCTCTGACGTAATAGAGATCTTGTAAACTTCTGAATACATTTGGTAAATGCCTGCACGCGCATGAGACAAGGAACATTGTAAAACGTGACTTTTGTTCGTGCTTTCGAGAACTGGGGTCTTACGTGTCCGTGATGAGTCAAAGCTTTTTCTTAGAAGAATTTGTCATAATATTGTAGGGAGATTAACTGCCTTCTGTGCCTCCTTTATTTCTAAATTTTTACTTAAATATCTGAATTTGAAAATTGCAAATTTTCTTATCTGCTCATCGCTATCTTACATTAAAAAAAAATGTTTCTGTCCAAAATTAATTAATTGGCAGTATCAGACGAGTTGTTGATAGATCAATCACATTTGTGTGGATAGTATAACAGTTGTGTAGGTACACGAGAGTACAAAGTGGACAGAAACTTTTTCTTCGTGCAACTGTTGTCAGTGTCACTTAACGAGTGGACTAAAGCCGGAAGAAAGTATGCATAAGATTGTGTAACCCGTTTACCGTAACCGTTAACGTCGACATGTGTAAACGCAATAGGTCAACTTGTATTAGCACACTTTTGCGGTAAGTGGAAACACATCGATCTTTTTCAACCATCGTGTATCCGAGTACATATACTTGTATGGGATAAAATTTTAATCTGATGAATAGCGACGGTTGGCTATTATTAGGCGGTTTAAAAAAATCATTTTGTAGTTGTACGCGAAAGGTAGTTAAACCTGCTGCGTATTTTTCTTTCTAGGTTTCCTTATTATCGTGGAGGGAGAAAGTCAAGAATGCATAGAAAATTAGAAAGTAATTTTTCTTTGCCACGAATATTTCTTAGTAGTTATTGGTATGTTCACTAAATCTTAGAATTGAAAAATGTAAAAATTTCAGTATTCCAGAAATTCTCACGAGTATAATAGTTGATACTTCGATGATTCTTTACATACGGTCGGCTCATATTTTATGCGAGGATAGAACGTGATGGGATGAAATGCCGGAAGGCTCGGGTCGCTTGACCAACTGCGAAACGATTTTCACGTTACGTCGTAAATTTCTGCCCGATCGTTTCAGCTTCCCGTGTTTCTGTACAGCTGATCGATGGCCCGTGGATTCGCACAGGATCCGCTCGCTTGTTTTAACTCGCCACGGCTTTCATAAGCTTCTCCGTTGCGGTCGATCGACGGGCCTGGATTAAAAAACAAACACTGGCCCCACTGTTCGAATGGTGATCCGTTTTCCATTGCACGATACACCGTTATTGCGAGCTACTGTCGCGACCGATTGCAGGATTTTTAAGGGACATTTTTCAAATTGTTTCGACGAATCCATTTGAGGTTGATGGATAATAGAAAAACAGGAATGGTTCTGCTTCGAGATTACTTTTGGCACGATTCAATTATATATTTTTATTGTTAGTGCAATGTGGATCAAAGTTTAAATTCAGTTCTATAGATGGTTTTCTGAAACCATTATGTGGTTGACTTAAGATTACAAACTTAATTACGTGTTTAATTATTCTTTGGGTATCGAAATTTAATTCTATAGATGGTTTTGTGCTACCATTAGATTGTTTAATCGAACCAATTTACATCATTGTTTTTTGGGGGAGGGTTCTGCACCATATTATATACGTTTTTCATCCACTTTTCGAACACCATCGGTTCACTATTAGTTTACTTTCGTCCACTCACATTTCCACTAGCAATTGGCGTTAATATTAATTGAGAATCAAGGTTCGATGAACCGCATCAATTATGAAGAACACCACTAAAGTAATAGAACGGAGGCGGACAATCGAACGGCGCGGCGGTTGGGCTGTACTCGTTCTGACCCCTTGCATCATACACAGGAGCGTGATAAATAACGTAGCGGGTAATTAACGGAGGATGGAACAAACGTTTATCTATCTGCACAGACGCCTTTATCACAGGCGTTGCCGCATAACGCGTACGCACCACGTGTATACACGGTGCGTAGCACCGCATAAAAGCAACATTATGCGTCCCACAAATTGCGTTACCGATAACGTACGACTTTATGCCCGCCACGACCTTTATGCTGCTCAAACTCTACGCGTATTTCACCATCACGCGTTTTACCGCCCTCCGTACCTTCTCGTTTTTCTTAATAAACTAATTCTCGAAACCATTGTTTCCGTGAAATTTATTGCACCGTGATAATGGGTATAATTAACGTTACAGCGGATAATAAGGGGTTACAAATGATCAAAACCTTTTGGTATTCTTTCGGCATAAGATAATTTCATAATTTTTATTATCATTTAACTTTGATTTAACTTTGACCATCGAGCACGCGATATCGCGTGATGATCATCCCTAAATAATTCTCACCATTAACGAGCGATAGGTTCGAATGGCATTGAAAGTTCATCGAATCGGCAACCACATCGATTGGGAATCCTCGATATCGGGCTAATTGCTTTGATCGAATCAATGAACGATATTAATTAGAAGGTGAGTTCGTTACGCGGAGTGTTATTAATTAAAGTAAGTATTATTAATTGAATCTTCGGAGAAGAGAAGGTTTTCCGTGCAATTAGAAAATGAGATTTCGCAATGTCGCTGGATCGTTTGAACGGTTATGCGTCCCGATCGAAACTCTTAAATTTGCTACTTTATCGGATCCGGAAGTGGAACGATAAATTTGCAAACAGCAATTACAATTCGAGTCGAGTTGTGGTCGCAATTAGGAAACTTATTCCAACGATAATGTACATAAATTCTGAGTTTTCCCTGGCTATCGGGGAATCCAATAATGAGCCCTTATTTCATTGATAAACTAGCTTTCTACCACCGTAAACTTTTTGATCTATCACTGTTATTCTAACCAACTGGTTAAAATGTAAAATTTTTCGAATTCTAACATTGCTTTACTTTGATACTGTTATTAAAGCTAAAGAATTTTACCATCGTTAAAGTTGAATTTAAATGGGTGAAATACTTGACGTAAATTAATTAATTTCAATGTGACGTAATATCAACAAAAACAGTCTACTTCAAACGACAGTTGAACCAGGTAGGATATTTGTGTTCCACTCGTGTCCAACAGACTTACCCGTCAATAACTATATAATTTCCGTGTCCATATTTCAAACTGGGTTAATAACGTAGTCGAGTTATCATTCACCACTGTATAATCGATTACGAAACGCCAGAGGGTAGGCCAGTAAAATCAGATCCTCTCTGTTTCGAAACACGTAGATAAGAGGTATCCAGGACACGATCGAAATCTATTTTAAGCAGATAAATCAAAGCTGTTTGGAATTTTCAATTAGCTGAAGAAAAATGTCTAAAGATCGTCCAAGCGGATCGATAAGAAGGATTAGGGCCATCGGACGAGCGGAGCACGTGATATCCGTTCAAGTAAATCCCAAGTGTGCTTACGTGACTTATCTGTACCAGTATTCGGACACGTGTGAACTATCGACCCGATTATCGAGATTTATCGAGCCTCGTGTTGACTCCTGAATTTACATAAATCTACGCTCTGCTTATAGCGTTCCGTGGTAAATGGTTCAGGTCGCGGAAGGAAATGGAATCACGCGTGACACGTGGATCTTAATTGTATCTAAGATCGGTGGTGGGCAATTGCGATCGCGAAGGCGATTGGTGCGTGTCGATGGACACTGATGGATAATCAATTTCCGAATTTGAAAATTAAAAATTTTGAAATTTCTACAATTCAAAATTTTCGAATTGGAAAATTGGAAAATTGCAAATTTAAGAATTTCTAAATAAAGAAGATCTTAAATCGTATTTTTGGCGAAAAAAATACTATGATGCATTTTATAGCACTACTCTTGATTTGTCGCTGGCCCTGACCGTACGTGTTTAAACTTCGCCCTTTGAACTGTTCGCATCCCCTGCCGCTGCTTTTTATTTACCCCGGCAGTATCACAATACTAAGTGCCTACCCAGGCCACACGAGTAAATAAGGGACGGCTGTTGCTGCTTTCCATTCCTATGCCGCCGTTTTAATGCACCTGCTGGCGATGCTTGTTTGGCCAACGTTACGCCACGACCATAACAGTTTTTCCCCCCTTTGCCACGTAAATAGGACGCAACCATGAGTGTCCACCACTTTAGAAAAATTACTGACCGTTTCTCAACGAATCTCGCGGCTAACCTTTCGAAAGGAGACATTTATCAATTTGTCTTGAAATCAAAAAATTTCAGTAATTCCCCAATTTAATTATAATTTCAGCTTTCTTTCATCAATTAGATTAACAACGTTAATTGTTATAGGTAGTTCAAATGTACCATGGTACACTGATAACGCACCCCTAATTTGAACCAGAATACAGGTCCCGTCATCTTCAGAATTATTGAAATCCACGTAAAAGTGATTCCTGAACTTCAATCAGCTTATTTAATTAAGGAGAAGACTGATCGTAATGAATTTCGCATCCCGTTGCGTTCAAGGAATTTCTGATCTCGTGAAGCAGAGGTGAGCCGGAAATTGCGGTGCTTCCATCGTCAAATTTCTGTAGTCGAGGAAACTTCGTATTCACGTTCACCTATGCGAACAGCTTTGTATAGATATAACTGGTGTTAGTTGGCTTAGATTATTAACACTGGTTGACGAAGTGATGTATTTCAATAATATTCACTAATTGCTTCCTATTTTCCCAAATAAAACCCATTGTTTAGATTAGAGTCCCCAGTTGGATTCACGATTGTACAAAAATATGCCGTCATCAAACCATCCAGATCCATCAGGATTCCTATAAACGATAACCTAACTTCAAAGCGTCTCTAAAATCCCCCAATCACTTTCCAATAGTCGTCGACATTCTCGTGCAATCCGTTCACGCGAAGAGGAAGGAAACTAGGGTGCGTATCTTCGGAGAATGTACGGTGATCGATCTCTTTTCTTCTTTTTACTCACGCGGTTACACGGATCTTTTGCATACAACGAGCTGGTGCACTGGCTCTTGTCAGGCGGTGGTTCCAGATCACAAAGCACGTCCCTGGTTTATTCTCCCTCGCGCTTATCTGCGTGGTCTAAAGGTGTGTCTTTATTGGTGAGTTTGATGTTTAAATAAAATCATCGTAAAAATTTTGTGAAGTATTTTTAAGCTGCTTTCTATCCTACAGCATCGAGTATGACAGACTTCTCAAAAGAAAATGGGGGACCCTCCTCCTATAGCTATCCTTATAGCGAAAACTAATGGGTCATTCCCGACTTCTCGTAAAAACTGTCAGCAAATCGTTTGCCAGTGAATACGCACCTTTAGGCGCCTGCTGTTTGCGGCCCTTTCGATTTAGTGGATCTCTGACCGTCCGTTAGTTACGTGGGTCCCATCGCCTATCCAGACATAAATTTCTGTATCAGACAATAGGTAATTGTGCGCGATCCACCCCTGGACGCGTGTTTATGTGGGTGCGGGATCTACCTGTCTCCCCAACCGTGCACGCTCCGCGGCCGCAACAACCTCGCTGCAGACACGAGAGTGTGAGTGGGCGTTGCTCTTATTGTTGGATGCCAGATCTACCGGTGTAGATAGCCGAAGCATCGTCTGAGTTACGTCCTATCGTTCCTCTCTCGATTCCCCTGCCTTCGCAGAAACATCGAACGGGCCAGTGTGTTGGCCCGTCTGCCAAAAGATGCGCAAGCCGAATTACTTTGGCTCGCCGCGAATTTTTCTAGCCTTTCGAAAGACTCGCCGAATGGAAATGGGCGAAAATAAACGGGCATCGTTATTAAATCCCATATCCCCCAGGTGGAGGAAGGTCCTATAGTGTATCTACAAGTACAGGTACACGATGTTTGCTTCAACATTGATCCTGGAAATGTAGCAGCATCAGATATCACGTATCGTCATCAGCAATCATCAAAGTAGCTGGCTCTGGCTGGGTATCGGTGGCCAATAAATTAACACGGATAGGCATCCATCGATGCAATTACCATTAACGTGTCCTGCGTGGGTGGTACGTAGATCCGTGTAACGACGTCGTAACTTTGATCGTCTCCGGACGCCGGGCTTCGCTTAATTCGGTGCTTCGACGCGACATAGTACGGGTGTACGTGCAGGATTACCGTACCGCAACGAGCTACGAAGTAATTCCGCGAGGCAAAGCAATATTAAAGCGGGTACGCGACGAATATGGTAATGCCGGCGAAGGGTAACGAAACTACGTACGACACAAGTGGACACGGGTCCGCGATAAAATTCGTACGAACAAAGGAAACGTCCAGCATCGCGCGTTATTCCGTTCAATTTCATTGGCCAGAAGTTAGCCGCACTGGGCTGCTCTTGACAATAACAGGGCAGCTTCTATTCTCCATGTTTTCGAGTTTCTCTTGGTAAAACGTACCTGGGCTCGGGTATCCGAGATTCCACGGATTTTCATGTTAGAATTACATTCTGGCAAAGATCAGTGATACCGTAGATGTTTTTAGCAATACTGACACAGCGATTAAAGGTGTTATCGCGGTAGTTACCGAATTCACCACCAGAGGGACACCGACAGCAGCTTTCTCGCAAGTACTCGCGCAGTAATTCATTACCATTCAAGGTGTTTCATACAATTGGGTAAAATTAGACTGTTGTCCTGAATATTTGAAAAATTTAATTAACTCAAATTCGTAATTCAGATAACTCATACACTTCTCTTCAAGCTAAATTAAAAGCAATTTTAACTCTAACACCATTCCCTCATAATTAGTATTTCTGAATAAAGAATTGCCCAAGGACAGTTAAAATACTAATAATATACAAATAATTCAAAATAAACGAATCCCCTTTGTTGCAAATGAGAAACAATCAAGATCCCATTATTATCCTGCAAGTAAAACGTTGATCAGCTTACAAGAGAACGTGTTATGGAATGTTGGTGGTGGAATTGTCGGACGTGGGTGGAAGGTAAGCGGATAGAGGATGGACAAAAAGAGAGGGCAAAATGATACGGGACAGAGAGGAAAAAACGCAATACTAATTTGTCCAACATCGTGAACAAGCTTGGTTAATATGTATGATGTACGAGTGTCGTGTTACGTGTGGTCGATGTCGCGTATCATCTTTATCCGGCATAACGAACACGACTTTCTTGTCCTCGGGACTTCGAAACAATGGTCTTCAGCTTGTAAAGGGTGGACTCGACTTGTTAACGAACTTCTCTCTTGTTCTCTTTCGCTGTATGCGTGTCTGATTACCACACTGGGTACATAGAAACTGAATCTAGTTACGACCTACGAGAAAATAGGGTCAATTGTAACCCGGACATACAAAATTTATACAATGCACTGATGGGGTGAAGTTGATATCAAATTTTCAAATTTACAAATTTGGTGATTTAGAAATTTGGAAAGAAACTGAAAAAAATATAGAAATATTAAATTTTTACACTTTCAAGTTTGCAAATTTGAAATTTACATACAAAAGAATTTCGAATTTATTACAAATATAAGAAGTATATTTTATAAAAATTATGGTTAATGATCTATCGAGCCAGAACGTCAAAGCATGAACTCAAAGAAGCCGAAAGTAAAAAAAAAAGAGAGATAGAAAATGTCGGTAAACATTAATCGAATCCTTTAATCAAATTCAATTTCATCTCTCGATAGGCGGTCTAAAATAGAGAGAGGTTGCTTATCGATTCAAACGACCACCCTTAAAGCGGGACCAAAGTCAATTCGCAGACCCGCAGGCTCAAAGAAAGAGATGAGTCGATTGAAAGGATGAAAGGTAGAAACGATCTGAGAATAACGTAGGAAGAGTCAGCAAGTGAAATGGAAAGTTGCAAATTTCTTGGCTGAATCTCCGTCTCAGCAAAGAAAAAAAATTAAGATAGAATAATATCAATTTCAAGGAAAAAGAGGTTTCAATGCCTTTCCGTACATTTTGTTTCCATTGTTAAAAGTCAATCATCCTATCCCATTAAAAAAAAATGAGGAAATAGCCAGCTGGTCAATCTTATTTAATGTCAGGAAACGCGAAAGTAATCCAGCCACAATAAATTCTGATAAACGCGTCGAAATTGCCTTATTCCAGCGATCGTAAAGAAGATAAACACGTGAGTGAGAAGGTGTTCTAAATGATCGTGCAAGGTGAGATGTTAAAGATCCGAAGGATGGCGTGTAGGTAACAAGGATGAAGGAAGAGAAGAGAGTACCGATCGAATGGAACAAGAGAGGGTGGAAGGTTGCTTGCCAGGATGAGTCTGAGAGTTCTCCTCCCTTGGGGGTCATACTCGAGCTAACGGCTCCCAAGGAATAGATATGTATTCCTGCGAATCTCGAGGGTTGCCGGTAGTTTCCTTCAAGTCCTACCACTTTCTCCCTGAACCGTAGGGTTTACGTCCTAGGTGAAAGTATTATCGGCATCGGCGTAAGTAGGTAAGGACCCCGGGTAGTTTTCACCCCAACCATTAAAATAAACCAAACTTGGCACTTTAAAACTTATATCACCAATTGCTTAGAACGAAAATAAGGTTCCTTCTTATCACAGTAATAAATGAAACATTAAACGAGAATACTTTACTCTCTAACAGAGCGCAGCATTCTAAAAGGGATTTCATTATTTTCAATACGTATCGAGAGTCGTCTATCGACGAGTACGCTTGGAGATTTCAATCGTCAGGATTCCAGTGGTAATCCGATAAGGAGAACCGACGGAAGTTAGTGCTTTTCGAGAAAATCTCATCCGATGGTGCGCGATCTCATTCTCTAGCAGGATTATCACGCCCTACTGCACTAACCGATGGGGACCTCGCTTAGACTCTGGCACCCCTGTTAGGGTGGCTACGTTACAAAAAACGGGGGCTACAGCTTGCCCCTGCCCGATGCTGGGCGTAAGTACCATAGCTATGCTGGAACGCGGAACACGCGAAACCACCGCCCACGAGTCAGGGTAGACAAGCAAAAAGTCAATCAATCGGGGCCGGGCATTGTTTGTACGTGGCTTAACGTTAATTCCTATTTGTAGATCTGATTGGATGGACGACCGCACGTCGGATTTCCTTTTCATAATCCGTTATACGGGTCAGCCTGAATCGGGGGATCGTTATCATGCTTGAGAGAACGACGACTCTTCGAGCAGGCCAGCGATGATAGATTGCTTGTCTCTCGTCGAGTTTGATCGTTGATGGATAATTTCGCGAAAACGCGTTCGCATTGATTAATACGCTTACTCGATCATTAGTCGAGGAGCGACGATAAGGGTGCTGGAAAATCTTATGCCGGGGAAATTGGTAGATTGAGTGCAGATTTGGCTATCGTTTTCTTTTCTTTTTTTCTTTTTTTTTTTTAGTGTTTATACTTTGTTAATATTTTGATACAAAGTTTAATACTAGTTTAATAGCGCTTTATAAATTGATAAACTAGTGTTTTTGTGTACTTTAGTGTATATTGATTTTGATAAATTTATTTAATACTACCTTTGATATTTCTTATCGTAAGTTGTTGATTGATAAGTTAGCTACTAAATTATTTGACCTCAATGAACGTCACGGCATATAATTCGTTTAATTTTCGATTGTCCAATAAATCAATTTGCATAATGCGCTTGTCGCAAGTCGAGACCGTTAACTACACGACAATCTAATTAGCAATTCATTAAATGAAATTTCTACGATAACGAGTCCCGATGAAATCATTCATTTCACTGGTATCGACGACATCGTTACCCCTTTTCACTGATTTTCCCGATTATTATTCGACGTATACCCGAATGAACTAATACAAATTATATCGCCTCGTTAATTGAACATCACCTATTGTAACCTGCCATTTGATTCGTTTATTGTTGTACGATTACCAATATGGTACATTGTTTGCAAGGTCTGATGTAAAACGAATGATTCGATAAATGGATTATATAGGTATGTAACTTCTGAATACATGTTCCCAACGATCGGTTAACTGTGCGTAACAAGTTGAATTAATGTAAATTGAACGATGGACCGTCTGAACCGAATGGTTCGAGTGCACTTATGAAATAATTCAAATTGCAATCTGTAAGTTTCATAGATTTCCCATTATGGATTCTATCTCATATACATATGAGATTATCCTACATTACTCATACGATAAAATAAAAGTTACAATTATATTTTAATAAATTGATTTCTGACGTATCTCTTTTATGCATTATGTGTCATTTCCTTTTCTCCGTTACGATGGGAAATGTCATACCGAATTCTTTTAACCTTAAGGCCTGAAAGATAACCATTCGAAGTACGCAAGAGACAATGATGATCACATTATGCGCATCGGTCAATACGCAAACACGCGAGCATACTTGACGCGTTAATGGAAGAGAAATTCGTGGGCTGAGTGTCAGAATGGTGCAGCTTTAGACATATTCAACACGGAGAGGACCAATAGAATTCACGCACGTCCACGCAATCAGACAATGGAGCGATTAACTTGCGTCGGCGGGCCTGTTGTTTATCATACGGACATTATTTGCCCGCCAGCAATCGCACGCTTAAATTATTCGTCGTGGGACGAACGGGGGGTAGGAGAGGGGTGGCAGACTTTACATTGCTTTAATCGTTCGCCAATAATTCGACAGCTATTGGAACTTCAACCCCCGCCCCCGCGCCTCTCGCCATAGCGCGGGATTGTCCCGACACGGAACAATCCGGCCTATAGGCACGTGCGACGCGTGCAAACGCGTATTAAAGCGGCTTTCCATCGGTTCTACCGGCTTTTCGTCGCGAACTATGCCTCTCTGCTGGCCGAACGAACGGTTTCACTCGTATAATTGTCGTCGTTCGATAATTGCTGCTCGCTAAAAGGAATACGGCATTAGCCGCTCGATGAGTTAATGGGCCTGGAAAGAATGGGGATCCCCCTCTTGCAAATAATCACGCGATTGATACGTACAACGGCCGGAAGTAACGATTATCATAGATGCATGCCCCAGACACATGCTGCATGCCGGGCGACCGCCAGCGAGAACGCTGATCGATCTCGTCGCCACCTAGCGGTTCCCGGTCCGAACCAAAGTGCGTCCGGGGAGACGAAACCCTCTCCCCCTCTGCTAAACGCTTACAATTTTATTATCAACTGATGTAACCAACATCCAATCTATTTTTTACGTTCTGTCTAACCCATTAACATTTAGCATTCGTACCGTACCTGATTTTACCATCGACACGATACGAAAATTAGAAACGAAGATGTCGATAAAAGGGAAGAGGAATCGAGACATCTCAACAGTTTGCTGAAATTCCAGCGGAAAGCCTATGGAAAGAGAGAGTAAACAGAGTGAAAGGAGGCAGCTGGTGGCGTGAAACACAGAACGAGAGTGACTGCATTGTGCACGAAGCTCGACTAATGAGAATGGAAACGACCGCGCGCGGGAACGTTGTTGAAGAAGAAACCGTGGAACGGTGGTGAGGCAAAAGGAGACGTGACGGTTTTAAGCAGCGCCCGCGTGGATAAGGATATGCAGATAAAAGAAATGGCTTTCGGCTCTGGCCAGCGGAAGCTCGAAAAAAGAGAAAAGAGAACACGCGTATTCGACTAAAAGATGGACGAAAAAAGTTCTACCTCGTGGAAATACCCACTTGTCGCGATAGGAAGTAGGAAAAGTGGATGCTGAAAGGGTATCGAGGCTTCGTTGCTACGCGAGCGTGGGTGGTGTTTCAACTCTGATACCAAGAGACGCGGACCGGATTTCCGGTACGTACTATCCAGTGACGATTAAATAGCCAGATAAAGTCATTGCGACTTCTCCTTTCATGGAACGACTTCGAAAGAATTAGAAATAGCGACTTGAGTGGAAATGGGGGAAAAAATTTTCTTAATTAGCCTTTCCAGTACATAGTAAAGGATTGTTCAAGGGTGTAATATCTTCTATTTATTATTGAAATGAAATATGAATTATTCGTCATTTAGGAAAAAAAATGTGGAATATTCATTAAAAAATAGTACAAATTCTCTAACCAGCTAATTAGGCGACTAATATTTTTCTGTAACTCTTGCTTTTAAGTTAACCGAGCGAGGGGGTTCATCGAACCGAGTCTCCGTCAGAAAAAAGATGTAAAAACCGAGGAAACAGGATTTCACTAGCTGAACCGACGATAGACGGATTATATTTACGTATCAGCGTGTCGCGACAGACTCGAAGCACGCACGGAAGCTCGCAGAAAAGGCAGCTTTTGCATTTTCCGAGGGAACTTCACGATTACGTGATGCAGGCGAGCAGGCAGGCAGGCAGACGGCGGTTCTCCACCTCTGTTTCGTTCCCTTTTCCATTTCTGCTTCTCTCTTTTCTTTCCAACAGCATCGGGAAAGTTTCGCTAGCTGAGAGCCAACTGTTCGAAAGTTAAACGAACGACTCCAATTATGCAGCCCAACGTTGCAACGAGCCCCACGTTCCCTCGCCTCTACGGTCGGCGGCTGTTTATTTTACAAATTTATTATTGGCACTACGTTACGAGGAATTGCCAAACTTGCTCGCTCGCTTGCTTACACGAATTTCCCTTCTTTGTTTGTGCACGAGTATCTTTTCTTACGACGAGCATAGCTTCCGTTTCTTGCCTTTGAATATCACATGCTTTGCGTTTCGCTTCGACTTTCGGTTTATCTTCAATTTCCTGTGTTTATGCGATTCTCAAAAATCTTAATTGGCCTGATTACGTGGCCAATTAAATACCACGAGTATTTCTTAAATTAATTTTAAGAAAATAGAAAAATTTTATTTTTAACGAATTGTATATACGAGAAAAATTAATTTCGGTTAACGCTTAATTTCGGACAAATTGAACGGAATATCAGTATCACGAAGAGACAAACAGCAGCTTTTGTGGGGGCAAAGAGTAGAAGGTAAAAAGCATCCATTGAACACGGCTCGTGCAGCCGGTCGGTGCGGTGGGTCGGTGCTGAACGTCAGTCAATTTTCTGCTCGGCAGCGTGCAGCACAACAAGTCGTAAAAAATTTGCGCATAAAAAAGGAACAGAGTGCGGCCGAAGCTAATGAGAAGCTACCGATCGTCACGCTTGCCCGTGTCTCGACCATGAATAATTAAGCGACGGCCTTGCCATAATCCTTAGACGTGGACCGTAAAAAAGAATTATTAAAGCGTGCCCTCTATTCCCGCCCAGGATCACCATCGTTGGAAAGATCAAGCTGGCTGGTTCTCTCTTCCAGGATTTTTGAAGAGCATTAAGCTCATTGAGACAAAACGTTGTTGGGCTAATTATGTTTCGACGGACAACTGCGTCCGTCGAAGGCATTATGCACGGATGGGCAGTCATTTCTAAATTTTTAAATTTCTAAATTTCTAAATTTCTAAATTTCTAAATTTTCCAATCACCAATTTTTGAAATTTCAAAATCTAATATTTTCTTCATCTCACTTTTTCGCTTGCTCACCAAACACGAATATTTCCAACGAAACAGCACGGGAGATCGCTTTGAAGCCGTTTCGTTTACATCCAAATCAATTTCATCGTTTGATCCACGCACACATTATCCCTGGTCATGTAGTTAACAACGGTGCTAATCATTCACCGCGGGTACCATTGTCAATCGGAATTGAACCACGTCCATTGGTCCTGTTTCTAGTTCGCGGGTTGAAACGCGCGACAAAAGTGTTGCCAGCAATCAAACGCGTTCCCGAACATTTACCATCCGTCCGATGTTCCGGGTAACGAGCGGAAAAAAGGTGCGATCGTCCACGCGTGTTGTTTGTTATCGAGGATGGAACTATTCTTTCGCTTCTCTTTTTTTTCTCCTTTTTCGTTCCATTAGTTTGTTCGACGCGTAGGAGATAGTTTGATTGGAATAATGAAAAAAAAAAAATTAAAAATTTCGCATTCAAGTAAAGATTGTAAAATTCTGCAGATTTCTCGACCTGAGACGAACGAAAATGTACGCTCAAAGAAAAATGGATAAAAAAAGGAGATAGAGAAAGGATAACTAACCATTCAATAAATTGGCTTCATTCATGGAAGAACTTTTCTACCACGATGTAACGGACTTCATCATCAATCGTCGTTATCGAACGTGCTACGAATATGTTCGTTGAATCTCTTTCGCTGCTACCAGCAATTGCCCGATGGTAATTAATCTCTATACGAGACGAAACCGATGGCCAATCGGTGCTCTCTTTCTTTCTTTCTTTTTTTTTTTTTTTTCATGTTTCGATTATCTTCCACTTCGATCTCCAGTTAATTTCAATTCCTTTTGCTCCGATTACAAAGCAAACTCAATTTTTCATATTCAATCTATCGGGAGAAAAATGAAGGGCGGGGGTAGAAAAAAAGAGTGGCTGTATCAATAGAAGCGAATCAACGACGAGGTTCGATGTACTATTACACTAACGTGTAGCCGTTAAAAAGTAAAAGTTACACTTTCGTGTAACCAGTTATTTACATAAAAAATTAATTAAATCAAGCATAGTCTAAAAGACTAGGGTTATTGTAAAATATGAAAACTTAATTTTAAAAAAATACTTAAGAATACCATTCAGGTGTATTTTGTCAAATATTACACCTGTGTATTTTTTGTGATCCATAGATTAATAAATTCACAGATGGGCAAAGGATGCCACCTTTCAATTTTTCTTCAACAACGAGCTGTTGAGGATGCTGTCAGAGGGCAAAAGGAACACCTAGTGGAACCAGTCGCACGGAGATCTACGTAGGCCGCGGAATAATCCCCGAAACCCAATTATATTTTACTGCGACTCGACTCCGACTTCCATCCAACCTCCCTGAACCGCAGAGGAACGAAGACGAACGAGCGCCGTTTAGACGATGAAATACGGATTAGCCGTTATAACTGGAAATTGCCACCTCCACTATATCTATCTTTCTCTTTTCTACACTCCCCCTACTTCCGTTTCCCTTTGCCCTTTCCACTTCAGACCTCTCATTTTCTTGGAAATCCCGTTCCGTGATAATTACATTGATAGTTGATGAGGATAATGCCAACGGTGTGAGTAATGTTTAAAATCAGATAGGATTTGCAAACAGATATGTAAGTACGCGTATCTTCAAATTACTAATGAACGATTTAATTCCAAATACCTGAATTTCTATTACATTTTACAGTGTAGATTTTATACTGACGTTTATAAAATAATTCGAACTCGATAAAATAATTTTTCATAATTTTGTATATTATAAATACTGCACTATTCTTCGTGAAGATAGAGTGATCGAAGCATTGAAACAATGAAAGATGGAGAGCGAACGATAGAATGAATAGAAGTAGCTTTATCATTACTGAATAAAACATGCTGGACTGTGTCGAGGTTATCGCGTCCTAAAAAGAAAGAAAAAAAAAAAAAAAAAGGGAAAAAAGAACCGCAAAAGTCGCAATAAAATCGTTCGTGCACGAAATCTGAAAGCTTTCATCGTTGGCACTATTCATGCATTCAGCGAAAGAGCTATTTATTTTAATTTAATGAAATCTATGCTGAATTTAATTAGCCCACCGTTGCTGCACCAATTTCTTTGTCGCGTTTCAATAAAGAAATCATGTCTTTGATATTGAGATTCGAAGCTTTCGGATAGCAAGACAAGTAATTTCCATGATATTGAACCCTCACGTTGAAGGAAAGGAGGGAATTTTTTAATAATTGCGCAGCCGAGCTAAGGCGATCTTCGAATAGAGCGCGGTATTGCCTTGAATACACTGCCTAAGGAATCCGTGACCCATATCGACACTCCAAAGCCAATATTTTTCTATTATTTTTCAAGAATTTTCCTTGAAATTCACACTAAAGATTTTTCAATTTAACGCGACTTCCATTTCCATTGAACAAAATTCAATTAATTTAATAACATCAATATGTTGAAAGGTGAATCAAAATTTATGGTTATTTAAACAGAGCTGAAAATGCAACCGTCCCTTCGAGAGCAAATAAATATGAAATATCTCTTTGAAAGGATTCAGCGCATGAAACAGGAATTCAAGCATGGAAACAAAGACGTTAATCAATGTATCCGCGATATAACTGGCGTAATCTCCCCTTTCAAGCTTTGCTGCCACGTTGCCGCCTATAAAGGAAGATTAATTCAAATTAAAATCCAATTTGAACGGTGTCTCTTATTTCCCTGGGTCGAGAGGAGGCACTCGTTATGCTTTGGAAGGCACGACGCTCGTTAAGTTCTCGTCGAACTCGAGAACCGTCCATTCTCATCCTTCTTCCCTTATACTACCTTTCGTCACCTTGTTCCTTTGCTTCGGAAATTTCACTAATTATTACCCTATAACGTCTTTTAAAAAAAAATTTGACCATTTATCACCTATTATTATTATCACTGGCATAACCAGGTAATAGCCAGGGTGGAATAAGTCCCTGCCTTCAAAATATGGATTGAACCTCCCTAAAAATGTGCTCCAGAATTACCGAATTCCAAATTTTTTTAACTCTAAACTAATCCCAAAATTCTAATTGAATTTTAACGGAATTCATTCTATTGGTGTAACCTATTCACCGTTCAGATATTTCGAAAACAAACGTTCCCCAAAATTGTCCCAACGTTCACCATTACCCATCTTGAATGGTTGCTCGTGAATTTTTTCAATGGCCCGGACAGACTATATGGTTCGTCCTTGTCGAATCTCCGTTTCTCGCAATAATGACAGAAATGACGAGAAGCACGCGTTAGGGTGCAGTCGAGGTTAGGCAAGGTTACAGAGGATACAGACATTAAGGGCCTAGGGTGAGGTTATTCCACGAAGATCGTCGGAGATGGCCGAGAACTGAACGTTGCGCGCGGCGCCCCTTCACGATCAATACGACAACCCTTGTTGTAATACTGCGTTACTACCCATGTGCAACCTTAATACAACTTTTAGATAAAGTTTTCTTAAAAAATCACTCGGAAATTCTTCTACGTACATCCTTGACTCTCCTATCACCGTGGATCAGCTGACTGAAGAGCTGAAACGAGGTTAACGCCAAATGGTCAGTCGCTTTCCGGAACAGTTTCATCCATTTTCCAGTTTTGTGTCACTGGGTTACACGCTTTCTTGGAGAAGTAAGTTCAATACTGGATCATTTTCTATCCAAGATTACATTTCATAAGTGGTGAAGGAATAAAGAAATAATTGATTAGTTTGGTGTCTTCGTATTTACCTTCTGTTAAGCCTTGCACAACAGCAGGTCTAATAAAGTACTTACTAAAATCAGATTTGTCTATTTTTAAATAAGGGTTGTTTCGTCTACTAGAAGATAATATATAGTGCAAAATTGAAATTAAATTGTCATTGTTTTAATTGGTCAACAACTCGAATAAGTCGATGTGGAATAGCGAACGCGTTCGTTCGGGGATAATCTGGGAAAATATTGCGCCCAACGACGGAAGTAGCGCACTTTCAGCTGGGAAATACGGAAAATTCGGGTCGAGAGGATCCTTCTGGCGTCGTTCAGCTGCAATTTTTTCCCTTCATTTGTGCGAGGAAACGAATGCAAAAAAAAAAGAGAGTGAAAAGAGCGCGTAAAAATAGGAAACGGACCCACTTTTGTACCGAATGAGAGGAAGTTACTTATCTCTTATTCTCGACGAAACCCGTTGCTATCCGCTCGACGTTTCCCTCTTTCGTTCTTTCATTTTCTACGGCTATGCACCGCTTTAAACATTGTTGCACAACTTACATCCCGTTGAATTTACGAAATTTAACAACTGCGCAAAGTTGCATCTCTTAAATTTTCATGATAACCGCACATATTTTATTTCTAATCTCTACAACGTAGTCTACTTTTCATACGCGAAATACTCGGTAATTTAAATTATTTCATGGTAAGTGCTAAAACAAAAAATCCTATGTTCATACGCATAAGAGTAAAATATAGAAGGCTGTCATATTACGGATTTCAGCTTTCGGATTGGTTGATTTATACTCAGGAATAATAAATTTATATTTAATTAATACAAAGTTCAATGCAAAGTAAAAATAAAAATTCTGAATACCATATAAAGAAACAACCTGCGCTAAGTGAAAATTGGAATTTGTAGACTTCGAAAAACTATGGTTCCGTGACCTGTCGCGAATTGCGGAATCCCTCGTTTCGCGTTTTCCGCGCGTGGAATTCTCTCGCGGATAGTTGTCGGACGCGTGCCGTTTAACGCCGACGGCGAAAACATAAATTCCTGCCAAAAATGAATTCGACGGGCGTTACCCGTATCGAGCCGCGAGGCAAATACGCGCTGAACCGCGCGTCTATATGTGTCCATGGACAATCGCTACCGTGCTGACCAAACGTTGACCGTCGCTTTATCAACGACTTCTTCTGGGCGATTGCCAGAGGTGAGTAAATGATGTGGAAGAAATAAAAGCTGTGGAGACCCGGTCTAACTAAGTCTGAGACGCCTGTTCCAGTAGACTCTCGTTATATTGCCAGGCATGGGGCTGTAGGAGCGCAATACTTTTCAAATTTCCGAACTAGACTTTTTTTTGTACGCTATGACGATAGAAGAATTACACTAGTTTCCTTGAAAATTCGGCTGAAGGTCGAGAGAGTATGGTACTTCTCGTCGCTCTCCATTTTTCTTTTGCAGACTTAATTCTCACTCTAAAAAAATTTGTTGCCTACCGATGTTACATGCTGTGACTTTATTTAAAAATTTTTAATAGGTACTGATGAACGTGTTAATTTGTACATAAAACGTAATCAACAGAGATTAATAAATGAATAGAGGGATTAAAGGAAGTTGAAGATTCTATGAAGAGTAATCGTTGAACTAAAAGTTCATATCTTCTCACGCTAATTAACCGCACATTCTTCCCATTACATAATCCGCAATGATTAAACGACCGTGATAACAAGTCTTCCTAACTTCCTTCTCGTTTAAACTTTCAAGCGAACTAGCTCATTCGAATGGATTCAGCGTAAAATAGCGTTGAACGACGTCGTTGCTTAGTATGTACACCCTTGTTACAATGCTTTCCCATCGTTTACTGTTGCCCATTTCTTTGATTAAACAACGTAAATAGAAAGTGATTTACCATCTTGGGAAAGCACATAGTTTTCAAAACGCTTAGTAAAATCACCGTAACTTTTAAAAGAAACAGTTTCGTATAATGAATGAATAATTTTTGAAGGAGCAGTGTAAAATTTGAAAAATGATAATAATATGAAATACAAAATTAAATGGTCCGCAAACAGAGAATTAAGAAAATTACAAATCTGATGATTTTATTCTGTCAAGATTAATTTGGAATTCGTTTATGTTTTTAGATTGTTCAATTAATAGAACTTTGCTAATTTATCGTGTCACTGGGAAGCAAATAAATATAAAAGTCTAATTGAACGGGGTTCGATCGGGTTGTTCTCCTTTAAATCTGGAAATCGCACCCAACTGCGAGGCCAGCCGCGTGTTTTTTTATAGACTCCAGAGTCCGATGGCTATCGGATTTTACGGTAAAACAAATGCATCGGCCCGGTAATCCCGAAACTGTCCTTCTGCCGGCTCAATTTATTTTATAGTTTTGTTGTACCATTTTTTTTTTTTTTTACCTTTCGATTCTCCTCTGCTCTCACGTTTCTCTACCTTTCTTTCGTCTAATCATGCCTTTGGCTAAGTTTAATCGAACCGACTGTATTCCACGTATCGATACGTGCAACATACATGGAGTGTTATCAAAATTACCATTTTTTTGGAATACAATTTTTATGTAAAATAGTTTGACGTAATTTACAAATTCCTTGGGAATCTTAAATGTTCTTTAGGATTTGCTGCATTTTTTATTAATATTTTATAGAATTCCTTCGGACTTTTTGAAATTTCTTATTGTTTTTCTGCAATTTGTTGAGATTCTCTGAATATCGCGAAACGCATAGTGTATAATAATCGCGGAACGATTCTCGTATTCGCTAAATTTTAACTACTGTTTCCAACCAGCCAATCTGCCCAATTATCGTCACGCATTTCCTTCTCACGAATTGCATTTCCCGTCCATATTTTGTGTGTTAAGATCTTTGTATTTCATTAGGTGATGCTAGTTTTTCATAGCGTGGAATATGGACCTTTGAGACCCAATCGAAATATTATGTATCGTAAAAATTATGAGACTTTTGCCAACTGCCAAGTGACTTTTCAATCCATAAATAAGGAAAAAAAATTAGTACACATTGGAAACTCTCAGTTGGAAGGGTAATATGTAATCAAAGGTGGAAGGGTACGTTAAGGGTAAAGATGGAAAAGGGACAGTGGTAACGGAGAGAAAAAGCAAACAATTTATGTTAATTAACGGTGGTGGCCTTTGCTCGACGTTCTGTGCCAGTCAGATGAGAACGATACGTTCCTTGCTTCGTTGAAAAAGTCACTCGACGTTTTCCGTTGCGTATTTCAGAAAACCTGGCATGCCCTTTGATCACTTTTAAGGCACCCACTCACCGTTGTACAGCTTTGTGGAAGCAACCGGTTCGAAGAAAAAGAAAAAAAAAATAAATAAACCGAACACAGCAGGAAGAAGGTAATAAAGTATCGCATTGCGGGAACCTTTTGTTGAAATTTCTACTTCCAATTGTAATTAACCAGTTGACCGATCATTTCTTCCTCTGAATAATTGAAAATACATCTGGGAATCTACCTTTTTAATTTTAGATTTTTACATGTCGTTTATCGAGATAAAAGAATTGAATTAATTAAAAATAAAAAATGACTAAAGCTGAAAATTAAAATACAAATTTTTTGCCTCAAAAATAAAAAAAGAAATAATTCGGAATTTAACAAAATTTAATTAACAGTAGTCTATTAATTTATTATCTATTTTTTTTCCTAGAAATAGGATACTATTTCTTTGGGAAATAAATTATTTCAATAAAAAATTCATAGAATCGACTCATATCGCTGAAGCTTTTTATACTCGTTGATACCGTTACCACTTTTACCATTCTATTCTGGGCAATCTAAAGGCCACTTCCGTTCCATGTTCGTCCCTATCGCTCTTAATGAACGAACTACTGCAAGACCTTATCTTATTACTGGTTCCTGATGACGGACCCACTTTTTGTCAGTCTTCTTGATACCCACCGTAATCTGTACTTCCACGAAAGACTGAAATGTCCAACAGAAAACGTCCCATTGTCCATTTCAACCTCAATCGCTTTGACATTTCGAGATATCCAAAAAACAATTAAAAAGGAAGAATTACAAAGCATCTAGAACTAGAGATGCTACCAAAATTTTAATAAATTAATAAATTGAAAAATTCCTAAGGGCGTTCGTCTTTTTTCATCCACTTGAATGAATATAACCCCTTAATTTGAATTACGCGCCAATATCATCGGAAATTAGGGGATGGAATTGAAGAAAAGGAAAAGAATAAAATTGAAATCGTTCTTGAAGAAGATTTCTCATTCGCTACATGGGTTTCGTCTCCGTGGCTTCTCACGGACATCTTTATTCCTCCCGTAACTTCCGGTCGGCTGAGAAAATTCCGGCGTTGGATAAAGAACGAAAATGGATGCTGGAATATTGGAAAGCAGCTCCGGGGTTTTGACTCCTTGAAATATTCATTGAGCTAAAGGCAGTGTTAGCATTTCGTCGCTATTCCCCCTTTTCTTTTTCTTTTCATGGGTATGGAGGTGTAACTGTTCATTTTTCTTTTTACCATTGGGGTTGCTTAGAACCGTTATACATCCTTAGGGATTTTTTGGATTTTATTTTTCGTTTTTGAAATTCCTTAGGAATCTCTTGAAACAAATATCTTCCTTCATTTATGTAATAATTTCAGCCATTTCACTTCCGTCGACCTTTTAGCATAGACACCATCAGAGCATCCCATGGAACAGATGGACAAATCGTATACCGGGGACCGTCCACTGACCAGTCAGCGTTTCCAAACTGCGCTCCATTTTCCACTTGGATATCGCCTAATAATTTCAGGGATTTTCACCCTAATCCTTTAATGCCCTTACTCACGGACAACGGGCAAATCGAATATCCCTCCCGTCCAACGAAACGGTTCCGACTGTATCACGCATCGATGGTGCGGCACGATCGCGATACCGATTATATTATACTCGTTACGAATCTGGATATACGAGAGCCCATACCATCCTGTCACGGTTCGGCTACCACGAAATTCAAATGCCAGGGGATCTTTTTATTTTTCGCGCCAACGAAGATACGTACCCCGATCACGGTGGCTCGTTAAACGGGCAAGCTTTTATCAGGAACCATCGTTCACATTGTTAAATCGCGATCAAGACACAGCACTACTTTGACTGTTTTGAAATTTAGCTTCAAAAGCTAAAAACTCAAATATTTTAGGCTTAAAGTTCCAAAATTTCCAAAAGTATCGTTAATGAAGTAACCATTAAATAAAATTTTTTCATTAATAATTAATTTCCATTATCATTAATGTGACATAAATCAATAAATGAAATATATTATAATCCAAATAGAAAGAAATATACAGAAACTTGGTCGAACTGATATTTTAACCATGAAAAAATTTCATTTCAAAATCAACGTAGAAGATAGGAATCAAATCGTTTGATATCATCGAAAGCACTCGTATCCATTACTTAGATTATTAAACCTACCATCATGGTACTTTTACGGTGTCCTTAAAGGGTGTATCTACGTGTATTTTTGGAACGTTTCGCGAGTTGGCAGCTTGAAAGATTGATTCCCCTCCCCTCTAAGTACTTTCCCGGTCATTCGATGAATCTTTCATCCAACTGTCGTAACATCGACGATCACGAATCCTCGGTTGCGAGAGAAGCTATCTCGCGAGCGCATCGAATCACGAAGCGAAATCTCAAAGGGATCCATTCAGAGATATTACATAAGCCAGTCCATTTAACGTTATTACTTACTTCGAAAAAATTGGGTAACATACTTAAATTTGACAAACAACTAAATAAAACTCGTTCCAACTTATCCTCCTATTGGACTTTGATTCATTTGGTACCTAATTTAAATTTACAAAATGCATTTTCTAAATCTTCGTGTTAAATTACTTTAACCCTTGGACGGCGGACCAATTTTAATTTAATTTTTATATTTCGCATTATTTTCAATTTCTAAATTTTACACGGTTCCATTAAAATATGGATTACATATGAAGTGTACTAGATTTGATGTGTTATTTAGTTTTCAAAGATGGATGATCATCTTGAGCACTCGTGGCCTCAAATATTAATATTCTTGTCCCGATGGCCATCTCTGATCTATGCATTATTAATGGTTTCTCAATTAATAGAGAGCGCGGTTGGTAAGAGTACAAGGGCAGAGGCATTTTTGCAACGTGATACAGCGGAGAGGACCGCCGACTGTGCCCTGGAACCTCCGCTAAGATTTACGACCTCGTAATCATCTACTGATCCACGAGCCAGCTCGGTTCCAGCCTCCACCTCCGACCACCCACATTTTCTATCTCGAGTATCCAATGTTCATTGTTCGTTGCGTGTCGCGAAACGGTTGAAAGATGAAGCGAGAGAAACGTGGTTGGAAAGGGTATTCGAAGGGGCTGCCACTGGCTGTGTTTAATTCGTTTCACACCTTCTGGCCCGCTAAATCGAGAGACGAATGGGCTGACCAGCTGAAATTTACTCACGTCCAAACACCATTTCCATCCATTTGTTTAAGCATTTAAAGTATCATTTTAAAAGATCTTCGCATCGACTGTTAAAAAAGTATCGATTATCAAAATGGTACTTAAATGGTTTCAAAATTTAATAATTCTAACCAAATTTGGGCTCTAAACTTGATATAAAAATTCTGAAAATTATACGAATGATCCTATCTTCATAATCCCATATTGTATAGGTATCAATTTTTTAAAAATCATTTTTATAAATATTTCTATAAGTAGATTTTTTCTATCGATTTCGAATGGTCAGTTTCGAAATAAAACCGCGAATGAAATGCATACTCCGTTGTACCGTGTGTTGTTTTGATTACGTGTCGAGGGGATTTGTGGTTGCATGTTTGCTTCTTGGTGATAGCGAGCTGCAAAGGATTATTGTTGTATACGATATCGGCGAATTTTGGGAAACGTTTTTAATAGCCGATAATGCGCATCGATACAGGCTCAGGGCAGTGATAATGCCCTTTTAATTTAGTACGCGTTAGGAGGATACATATTTATGTGGATTTAATCGCGATTATCGGTACTGGGAATTTAATTAATTTGTCGCTGGCATAGTAATAGATTGTGTATTATGGTACTTAAACCCACAAAGTTTCATTAAAATTACAATTTTCGAATTGGGCATAGTGAACGTAACGTCGAAAATCAATTTACCAATGGCTACTAATAAGAAGATGAAAAGCAATTTAAATTCGACGCCAAAGAATGGAAGTTAAAAAACAAAAGATAAGTGTATGAAATCTACAATTATCATTAAAATTATAAGTTTGGTAGGCAATTTCCACTTATATCCTGACGAAGAACTAAATAAATTTTTTCCTTCGAGTTTCACAAGTCTATTAATCGACAACAAAGATATGAAAAGTTAACAGAAGCCATTTCCCGACCAAGAATTCTATCTGAACGCGCGAAGCATCTAACAGAGTGTAACGACAAGCCGAGATGTGGAAACAGGTGAAACAATGGGGTCGAATGTGTGTGTGTAAGCGAGGTGTCGAGGGAACAGGCAAGCTGCAAATCGCGTGGTAACGTTGGGAACGGGTAAACGAGAGAGATTCGTCGTCGTAGTCGTCTACGAGGAAGACGACACGAGAGAAATCCGTTTTCACTTTTCGTCCTGAATCCCAATGCCGGGCTGCTTGAGAAACGAACGAACAAAACGGCTTGGCCCAACGGTGGCCACTGTACCCGCAACTCGGCTCGGCATGCAAATGCACCCTTCCTTCTTTTTTAACCTTCCTCTTTCGTTCGAGCGTTCGTCGGCCACGTTACCCTCGCCTCGACGAGCCCCAAAGCCTCGCGATACCAAGAATATCTGCATCCTCCGGTCTCT
The DNA here is from genome assembly GCF_051020975.1 of Osmia lignaria lignaria. Taxonomy (NCBI): domain Eukaryota; kingdom Metazoa; phylum Arthropoda; class Insecta; order Hymenoptera; family Megachilidae; genus Osmia; species Osmia lignaria. The sequence goes on along the minus strand of NC_135037.1, from coordinate 10,951,147 downwards.
CGAGGGACGTGCTTCCACTTCTTTTCTTACTTCTCCTATTTTGTTTTCCGACCCTGCTACCCGACAAAGCCAGCAAAACACGCGGCTCTCATCGAACATCGACAGAATCGATTCGAACCTGGACATTGATTAACGCGTTAAGTCACAATGAGAACCTTGGTGTAAATAGGATCTCTTTTTCTGTGGTCGAATGGGTACCTTAAGGTTATTAACAGTACTGCACTAAAATTCTTGAGTTTTATAATAGAATTTTGAAAATAATTTGTTTAAACAAATAAAATGGCACAGAGATTCGCTAATACAACCCAGGTGCAAAAAAGGCTGAGGATGTCGTTACAAAGTGAGTCATCTCGAAACTGATCCTTGATAGCTGTCACGTTGGTAGAAGGGTAAGATACCGCAGCCTCATAGAATGTATTGTTGAGTAAATCTTTGCATAGTACACAGAATGCAGGGGTAGATAAAGCGGTTGTTCGGTAAGGGAGGAAAAAGTCAGAGGGAGAAAAGGGAATTCGACTGGAGTGGTTGGTACATCCACCGAGTTCCAGAGTGCTCGGTTATGGTACTTATGCCTTGATCTATTGTACTATACGTACACACACACACACACATACTGATAATGCAAACAATACTCAGTGTTTGATAACTATGATTAACATGCATTAAGTTAGAGAGCTTAATTCAATTTAATTGTCTATAAATTAATTTTATAAAATTTGAATAAAATTTATCAGAATAAGAACTTTAAAATTAAAGTAATAAAATAAAAGTAAAGTAAATAAAAATATTTTGTTATTTCTATGAAACAGTGAAAGGAAGTTGGTATGAGTCATAGTAATCAAACGCGATCCAGTATTTATTGTAAGTCGTAATTGCAAGAGGTCTGATAAAGATTTGTATCAAACGAGTTCCCCCCAGTTAAGATTTGTTTCAAATTAGTTTCTGTCTACTTCAACAGAGATCTACACTGCGTTGTGCCGACTATAGCCTTTTCGGTGGTTCTATGAAACTTTCCGCAATTTCCCATACAATAGACGATATAATGCATTGCAGTGTTGAAGTAGGTCAGGCAAAACCTATTATGTATGTAATTACCAGTTACCCGTACTGAATACATGAAATTCAGCTGTTTTAATAATAGAAAACGTTGATTAAAATGACCTATCAACGCGTATTCAGTCGCAATATTCACAAAAGTATTCCTACTTTATTATTCGTTGAATTTTCAGAAATATAATTTGTACTGTTAACAAAGGAGCACTTGCTTCGAAATACATTATTATTTATTCTTTGAAAGACAAATGGGTTACTAAAAATTAAAAATATTATATACACCGGAAGGAGTAAGTACACATATGAGGTCAAAATAATCTTAGAAAAAAAAATGATTTCTGACTCTTTACGTATCGATTTCAAGAGTCATCGATGACTCACACTATCCTCGAATTAAGAAATAAATGGCCCTTATACAATGGAGCCATCAGTCTCGCGAATCAACTTAATTTTTCGTCTTCCAATTAAGCTTTCCTCAAAGACGACCCGCTGCTCTACGAATTACATGGGCCATTGCTGATCTTTATGTTGGGGAAAAACGTTACTGTACGTCCAGGGGACACCATGATCGACGATATGTGTCTTTATTAGTCGGGCTATACGCTTTATTTGATCCTGGAGACAGTGGCCAATATAATCTTGTAGACTAATTATTTAGCTTGAGCTTAATACCCAACTGACGATAATCAACAAACGAGTAAACGAATCAAAAGATAAACAAAAATATCTCTAACTAATTTCCGAAATGAAGCTTTAATTATTGGTATAATTCTGCTATTGATTGTATTAAATTTTACAAGTACAAAATATTAATCCGAGTGAATCGACAGATGAACTATGAACAGTATATTACAATTCAATAAACAATCGTTGAACAAATATCCCAGAAATTCGACATCTAATAAAACATTCTATTCAATAACAAAGTTTTTAAAGTTTCAAGTTATCAAATCTCCGAAACTTCAGAATACCAAACCTAACCAAACCTGTATATTGAAAAATTAGGTATTTCTAAATTTATGAATAAAAATAGAATTTGAAACGTCGAATTTCTTCGGCAGATACTTGATCTGTTTATCGCTGTTACAGAAAAATGCGCATGCATATGAAATGATTTCAATATATGTAACTCACCTCAGGAACCCCTACTCCATGTCCACTACTCGTCCACTTTTCTCACTGTCGAACAAACGAGGCCACAGAACAATAATTAACTTCTCTATGCACGTTAAGTATAAATCAAGACAATGAACCGAGCATCGATTGTAAGCTCGCGTGCATCCGGAATTAGCCTCGACAACCACCTTTCCGTGCAGGTCCAACCGTTCCGTCGGTTTCTGCGTTCACAAGCCGCGCACACGCGTATCATTGTGCTTGTAAACACGAGCAGCGCGGGCATACCGATATCACTCGTTTCGCGAAGGTATGCGATGCTACACGCGTATAACCTGGCTACATATTTATGCTGGTTCGTGCTCAGCCGACAACAACAAAGTGCGATCGGCCAGGGACCGGGATGGTGGTGTTTGATAATTTAATTTATACACAGGTTACCAGACGTCTCACGGGTCTCGACGTGCCTGGCTAATTGTATAAATTATTACCACCGAGTCAGCAGGGACGATAAGTAGTAGCTTGGAACCGAGTGGTGCGTTTGCAAGAATTCTGAGGTAAAGACTTGTCTTTTTCTTTCGTTCTTTGACCCGAGTTGAAGTATTAGGCCTGTCCTTCTTTTGCAATCTTCGCGTGATGCAACTCTCGATAGAACGTCGGAATTCTACCTCGACGTACCTCGTTAATTATATGCTATAGACACTGTAGGACCCGTACGATGCGTCACTGAGTGATTACTGTATTAGAACGTATTTGGTAATTCATATAAAACACGGAATTTACTATAAAACTATTTGCGCGTGTATAACGGTAGCCATTTGCGAACATAACTAACCGCCGCGCCACACTAAAAAACAAGAGGGAAGGGGAACGTTTGAAGCGCCGCGTCTCGGTGCACAACGAATACTACTAAATTCTAAAGCGCGAAATTCAGTATTACTTTAACAGTACGCATACGTTGCGTCACGAGTTATATCGTTGGGATATTCTAATAAGACGCATAAGGTACTTCGTCAGGTATATCCTATAGATACTATAGAACGTATTCGGTGAGAATTCAACAAAGATACTATCAGGGAAATTTACGAGGCATGCTGTCGATCCTCCTTGGGTGTTTGTCCCACGTGGAACAAAAGCATGCGTGATCCTTTGGGCGGTAAATTAAAAGGGTAAAGAAGAATTTTTGGGGTACCGGTTACGTGTCGAATTATAGGAGTATTGAGAGCCTTGAAATTTTTTCCAAGATACTATTTTATAGGAATATTGCACGACGCACCTGACGCGTCATTTATTTCTAACAGATTATTAACAATTTCCAGCATTGAATAAGACTTTAAGTAACTTTCAACGTGCCATTATAAATGTCGACTACAAATTAACACATAACATGGATATCTCTTACTACGTATCAGTTTCAATACATCTCTGTCAGCTTAATCGAGCAGAGTTCATTCTTTCAACGATTTTGAATCGAACAAATAATCCGTATACGTGTATGAATGGCACGTAACATCGATAATCATCACATCGGCAAATATATTGTACAGTGAATCGAAAGGCCGGCTGCGAATGTTTGCGAAGAAAGTCACGCGTATCCGGTCCCGCCCGGTTTTCCATCAATATGAATGATCATTATATCGATATGACAGCAGTCGCACCTCGTATATTTGTGTCGCGTTGCCTTGAATTAATTTAAGAACCAGCTAACCCTAGAACCGTACACGCCTGTATGATCGTGACGGGAATAGCCCATCGCTTCTGAATCAATACCTTTCTTCGAAGTATGTACCACTGTAAAAATAAAATGACTAAAGAACTAGCGTTGGAAAAGTGGGATGTATGTTATACGTTTCGATTTTCAAAATTTCACAAAGTTCTGAAATTCAAATTTTTAAGGCAAAAAATATAGTTTATAAAATAAAATTTTCCCTTAGCGAATGTGTACACACGAGAGATGAAATCGTTTTCCTCTAGAGCACCATTTTCCCTGGGGAAAGACTAGGGAAAACAATAACTACTCTTCCAATGACCAATTACTGAGCTCAGAGTTGAGATGACAATCAACCTGAGAATATGTACAGAAACAATTCTGAAACCGCAAATCGTTTTCGTAAAGGATTAGATTCGTCCCAATTATCCGCTATATCCTTGTCCAGCCCGTCGAACGGGAACGGGAATGGGAACGGGAACAGGAAACGGGTTGCAGAGGCGTTTCGCCGTGAATCGAGTCGATTTTTTTATTCCACCAAGCCTCGTCAAGCTTGTTCCCCAGAGGCGATCGGCATAGAGAATCGTGGGAGGGGGGAGGTGAGGGTGGCAACGAAATATCGACACTGTGAAATTCAATGGGTTGATTTATGACCGCCATAAGTCATCAGTGACGTCACGCACCACCCTGCACACAGATTAGTCGACAGCAGCAACCCCGTCCAATGCGCGAGCCTCCCTTTACGACCATCGTACCCCGTTCAATGTTCCTCCTTTTTTTTCCACCCTACGCCCTCCCGTACGCTCTTCACCCATTGTCCCTCCTTTTTTACGACACAGCGGCAACAGCAACGGTGCCATAGAGGGGGTAATAAATGGCGGAAATTAATTGCTCGCGCGCGATACATCCCAGTCTCGTTTGATCAGTCACGCTTCATGACGCACTTTACGGGCCGGTTTCCATGCGTGCGCCGAGAATTAACTGACACGACGGATTGCATATCAAATAGACAGGCAGGGACTTTCTGGAAACTCACTTTCTTGGGAAAGTACGGATGAGTAATTGTTCGATGTTGGAATTTGTAAAGGCCATTTTAGAATGTTAGAATTTCACGATTAAGGACCTAGAGAATTTTGAAATCTGGGGAACTGGGAACCCAGGGAATTAAAAAAAAATGTAGAATGGTGTAGAAGATGGTTTTTAGGGGGTAGGATCAGTTTGGCCTATACCTAGTTACAACTAGCATCTTGCAAATTAACTAATAATAATAAATATTAAATGTAACTCAATGAATTACATTGAGAAAAAATTACTTCCAAGAACTACGTAATTTTTTCTATTTCTTTCTCGTGATTCACAAATGAATACCATCAAAATATTGTAAATACGTAAGCGAACGGTTTCTTGTTAAAACCTGGTATTAAAACGAATTGATATTGCTTGTTAAAAATATTACGCTTTTATTTCCTGCTGCTCCCTTTTTTTTATTCATTAACTCGATACCCGATTGAAAGGATATTAATTCAACATCCAGCAGGATTAAATCGATAAACTCGCTTCGTTGGTCATTTCATTCATATCGGAGAAAAATAAATAGCAATTTCCGGCAATCTTCGAAATCAATAATCCTTGGATCATCAACAATTAAAAATATAAATGTATCATGGTCTAAGAAAGTTTTTTTTTTTTTGAAACTCATTCATCAAATACATATACACATAGGTGGTGGAACATTTAGAAAATCACTGGAGTCTCCATCAATCACTATCACCTGCTTGCAAATCAACTACCATTCCGTTGACAGTTATTAAAATTCACGAGCGTATGCTTTCAATTTTCCTTCAGTCGGATGAAACAGAGGCCAGATATTAAACGAACAGATAGATCCTCCTCTAACAAGAACGAAATTTTTCTTAACACAGTTAGGAAAGAAATTGATATCTTTCCTGGTGTGTTGGAGAAACCCGAGTGCCAAAAATATTCTAGTTAAGGTTTCATTAAGAATCCAAAAATTCCAGAATTCCAAGATTCTGAACTTTCAGAAATCTAAAGTTCACAAGTTCCAACATTTGTCTTCTAATTGTTATGAGAACCCTTTGGTATAGATTTGTGAAATTTAACGATACGGTAGAAAGTTTTGGGATTTCCAAGTTATAGGGAAAAGCAAAGCGTTCAACGGGAGCACTGGGCTATCGGGTTTGCGGTGTAACCGGACCCGGAAGCAGCAAGAGCCAGCCTTTTCCTACGCTGCCTCCTCTTATTTCGCACGATTTCCCCAGATGCTCATTGGCCTCTTCCCTAACACCGAAGCTCGTTTCTAACTTCCAAGTGGTGAGTTTATTCTCCTCTTTCCCAACACCTTTTTTTTTCCTTCTTCCCTTCGTTTTCTCACTGCGCGATACTTCCGGATACGGAAACATCCCTTATCCATGTATATGGGTTCAACGAGATTACCGTGGAATCTGCTTTCCCGAATCATGCGAATAATTGATCGCATCATATCATATATAATATCGACGAGAAACATATTTTTATTACCAATGTTAATTTCATTTCAACAGATAATAAAACATTTTATTATATTTTTGAAGAATGATTTTAATTTAATTTGATGTTGAAAACTTTTCGTTCGGTTTCATGGGAAATTCTACTTCTTCCTATTTGTTCCACGTAACCATCATTTTTCTACATTTTTCTGTGTTTATTCTTCGAAACAACCTCGCTGCAGATACTGTTCGTTGTATTCTCAAGCTGTTACAGTAACGGTTGTGGTTACGATAATGATCCCTGTTGCGCACTGTTTGCTTTACCTTTTAAAGCGTTTCCCTCGACCGCGGTAACTATAATTTCCCTTTGGTCAAAGTGCAATTCATCCGTGACGCGTTAGAGTAAATTTCGTTGTTTGGAAAACAGAGAAGAACTAGCGTTCGCTACACGGTTAGCAATTTCCAAAGTCAATAACGAATAACCAGACTTGTGAAAGAGCATTCGTGGGCACTGATGGGTAGTAAATTTTTCAATTTCCAAATTTCCATGGTTAAAAATTTAATATTTCTGAATTTGGAAATTTGAAAATTTTATATTTCCCACACCTCATCGCCCTTAATCACTCAAGATGATCATTAACCAGTTGAATATCTCGTGAAGCAACATAAACTAGTGAATATTTATGATGAAAGATTAAAAGGAAAAAGCAATAGCAATAAACAGAGGTGACCATGAGCAGGAGGTGGGAGGGGAGACAAACGGATGAACAAGCAGAAAGAATAGTAAGGGCGAAAGCAGCGAAGCAAGGAGGAGGGTAAAAGGGAGGTTGGCACGATGTGTAATCTACAATCCAATCTTAAGTTAAATGAGAGAAAAAGAGGGAACAGCAGCGACAGGGAGAGATTTTGCCAAAGAGGGTTGGGGTGCAGGAGACTAAGGGTGGAGGGGAGTGAAAGATAAAGGCGAAGACCGCGCGATTACAAGGTGGAAAGAGAGGGAAGAAGAGGAAGAGAATGCCTCGGTAGAGAGTCCTTGGCATCCATACTCTTTACTCTCGGAATCCCTTCAGGATCTCTCCAAGATCTCTTCTCGCACTGTCTGCAGAAGTGTGTCGGCATGGAATAAAGGAGGGGCGAGGGAGGGAGGGACAGAAGAGACAGCACAATGCGCACAAGGCTCGCGAGACATTGTCACCCCCTTCTCGCTTCCCTTTCCTCATCCGAAGCCACCGAAATCCTGGAGACACGTCTTTGTTTCTGCTCTCTCGAGCGTGTGAAAATTCTACCTAGCACACAAGCTGCATTTAGGGCAAGGCGGATCGTTGAGGATGTTCAGGAAACATCGTGTGTCGTGCGAATTATCCCGGACTAATGACACTTCCGGCTAGCCTCCCTGCAATCACCGTAGACGAGAACCTGTTTCCCTCTTCCTTTCAACGAGGAACTGGTTAAAGGTACAATTTGGATATTTGAAAATTTTCAATCTATCTAAAATTCCTACATTGATTACAATTTTTATTTGGACTTCTTTTGAGTAAAGCAATGGCGTCTCGCACTAGCGATAGACACGTCAGCCATAAACCGCCAGTGACAAACGCATCTAACAGATTAACGGCGAACCAATTTGCAGTTCGCATTCATCCACTAATACCTGGGTAATGTCGTGATAGAGTTAGCAAAGTTTCGAGCAGTGACGACGAAGGTACATCGAGAACACATCAAGGAGGATACATGACTAGGATACACACGTGCAGGACTAATCCCTCGATAAGTCGTTCGACTCAGGTCCCTAGTTAGTTGCTTAATATGAAAGAGAAGGGTGGCGTAAATTCTGACGAATCAGCAACTCTAAGCTCTGCTTACCGATGAAAACGTTTTTCAAAGTGTTAATCTTTCGAGATTTATTTCTAATCGCGTGGAATTTTTACAAAAATCGGCGATTTTTAATGAACAATTTTGGTATATGATTTTAACTTACCATAATTACTGTTAATTCATTCACACTGAATGAACGAAAAGACGGTTCATTAATGCGGAATTTGCTCGGTTCGTCTGTTCCACGGTGTTAACGGCGTATCGAATTACAAGTGAACAGAAAATTGGCTGTAATCGGGGCCATAGGAAATCTCGCTAATGACACTATAAAATTACTTATGGCACATTGACTCCCGTGACGGGTACTAATTTTAACGCCGGATAATGAGACGCAACGCGGCGCGTAAATAACGCTTAAATACGCGTAATCGGCACGTGCGAAACGTCGCGTTGGTCTGCTCCATTGTTAACAAGAGAAATTGGAATACCAAGATTTTATGCGTTTCAATTGTATTCAAATGTGTCTGACGGTGTGGAAACTTTATATACACGCATACATTATTTTAATTAACCTTTTCTAAATTGGCGTAGAATTTATATTTCAACTTGACGTTCTTACTATGCCACGTTTCGCGTCGAATCCCGTCCGATTAATATTCTAAGCTGCCGAGTAAGACCGCGCCGTGGTGCCTCGGATTAGGATTCTAATTACGATTACCGTCGGCATCGGCCCACACTGACAGCTCCGTCCAGGCGTGTTTGCCCTTCCGTGACATCTGTCGATTCGGAATGGCGAACGGTACAAGACAGTACGGGAGAAGAAAAGGAGGGTGGATGCGGTGGCAAGGGGTGGTTGCAAACGAAGAGAAGAGAGCCCGGGTAAATGAAAAGCAGTAAGCCGAGCCGAACGTGTTTAGGGGATGACTCCGTTTGAGTAAGGCACGTGACCAGGACCTCGCGTTGCGTCCACGACAGCTGCGAAAAGGCTCCTCTTACTTTCCGAAGCGGAATCCAGATGAATTCGCCCTGTTTACCTTCGCAATCATATCGGCAAATACGGCGCACAATTAAAGGCAATATAACGCGACCGCTCTTGACATGTGAATCGGCACGAAAAATACAACGTCGAACTGAAACGAGGCAGTTGACATCACTTTTGTTCCCGCGCCGCACCCCTTGCCGCGCGTTAATTGAATTGTAATTTTCTGGGACGATCCGGTTAACGCGACACTGACAGTTCGACATTTTATTAAATTCTCTGATGGTTAATTTGGTTAGGCGGTGTAATTTACGTTATGTGCAGGAAATGAGAAGACGCGCATTGTTAGGTGTTTGTTAAGAAGCGTGATGTCGTTAATTAGCGTTACTTAAAACGCCTTCGTTTGCATACTTGTGAAATTATAGCAGGTGGGTAACATCAGAAGCAGCGAGTCGGATGCTGTGTGCTGCGAGGCTTAAACTTTGCCGATTAATCACGCGATACCGCATGATTATCTATCGGCTTGTATTAGTGTAAGTATGTACTGTGTATTTTGAAAATAATTTCAACCTCTACGAATTAATTGGTTAAACATTAATTCCCAATGGATTGATGTACACCAAATCATTCGAATCGATGATTAGTTGGATCTGTGATATGTGATAACGACAATAATTACACAGATATGATAGGACGATGGTACACAGTGGTGCTGATAGGGGTATTTGATTATCGTATGTATCGTTTAAATGAAATAGGATAATATCCATAAATCGTTCATCCGCAAACATCAGGTAGGGTAGCACAAAGGTGAGTGTATCATTATAGAATCATTAATTCGCGCGCGCGTAACATACCTCGATAATTATTTCGCGTGACTTTTATTAGTGAAAATGTTTGCACGAAACGTTTCATTGGACAGGATATTAATGCAAAGTAAACAACGAGGAAAACCGAGCTTGTAAAGTCAAAATCTGATTGATACATCAACATCGTGAAACGTGTTGCGTCTTATTTTATTATTATCATGTAATTAATTTCAAATTTCCTGTTCATTATTCCGAAAATTTTGTTTTAAAAGCAAAATGTTTCCTTGGAAGATCGATTGATTTACTATATAGCTCAGCAAATCCGAAACAAAGATAAGGGTGGACATTTTTGCATATTTGCATTTATATTAATTTATATCATTGAATGAAAAAAAAAATTGCATAAAAGAATCAAGATTCAGCTATAAACAAACACAAATGTAACAAAAACAATGAAAAGTTTATTGGTCACACAGAACGAAGGGTATCAATAGATCCACGGTTCAATAGAAACTTCCACACAGTCAGATCATTGCAATTAACCGAAATCAAATAAAACAACATACACGTGCGCGTATACAGATTGTCGTATGCAAATAAATATGAATATATATTCGGCACGTCGTGTAACCGCTTTACACCCGGCTTAACAGTCGATGGTTATAAGTCGCGGGTAAATATTGTGCCGGTAAACAGCACCGGATCCGAAAGGCCTCAGGGTTCGGTAGCGACGAGCAGAAAGGGGTTGCACGGTGGTTTGCACGTGCCACTATTTACGTAGCGAAATACGAAAAGTGAGGGGAAGACAGATTATGTACAGTTGGATTCAAAAAATAATAGGCATGCTTTCCAAGGGTGTTACATTAGACCTATAATACCAGTAGGGTCATAATTGACAGGGCTCTGCAACTTGTGACGATTTCAAATTTCAATACTCTCCCTCGCTTTAATGGATTTGAAATGATTAAAAATTGATAATAATCGAGTAATTGTACAAGTACGTATTTATTGTAATTAAAATTCAATGTTTGAAGCTTTCGCTTCGTCAAACCCGAGGAAACTGATAGTCGCGGATAGGGGATTTCGCATACCGTCGGTTGGAATTCACGTTTGATACGACATTCCTGATTTCGCGGTTCTTTTCCTTTGCATGCACCAGAGCGTGTGTGACCTTTGACTCGGAATGTAAAGGAAATCTTCCGAAGGTATGCTCCTGAGATATGTACCATTGGGAATTGCAAAAGTAAACCGCATCTATCTATCTGCGTGATTTTTCTCCAAAAATTTTGATACATATTAATATGCAAATCAGGTCTTACGTTGATCTTATATAGACAAACTGAATGTTTTATTATGCAATTAACCGGAATTACCAAGCATCACTGAGACATACCAAATGGATCTTCCTGTTGGCAACCGAACTCCTTATTCCCCGTTGCTTTACTTGGGTTAGGTCCACGTATCAATGTTTGTGGCGACACTAACTAGAAGAGCATATTTGCCGTGCAGATCTCGGTTATATGCAGTCCAAGTTGGCCAGACGAGGAGCCACTTACTCGGTCTGCCACTCCGTCTCTGCTTCAATGAAACTATGTCATGCTTACCAAACTGTTTGGAGTGGTAGCCCAGGGTATATCGAAGGAATCTAAATCCATGTTATAACCACTTACATAATGCAAAGTCATCGTTAAATCGTAATCACAAGGATTAGTGGAACTAAATTCAACTTCGATCGACGTGGTCTTTTTGTGTCAGCGATGGGCAACTGTGATCCAATTGCGAGAATTAGAACTTCAGAATTTTATGATTTTATATATTTCTATATTTTTAAATTTCCAAATGTCCTAATTACTAAATTAAGAAATTTAAAAATTCAAAGATTTGATATTTCCCACACTTGATCGTTGCCCTTCGCAGACACTTGATCTACCCATTACTATTTTATGATTCCGATCATAGATATATCTGGGCATACAAAAAAAGAAAGAAGCACCCGGCAAAAGCTAATAGGACATCGACAATAAGGCAGTTCACGGATTGGCCGGAAGTTGAGGAGCTAATTCCAGCTTAAGGCTTCTACGGACTCTCTGGGGGGCAGTAAGATCGTCTTCAAGGATGAGGAAACTTGTGAGCCATGACAGAGGAAGGAGAAAGAGAGACGGAAAAGAGAAAAGGGAAGCACAGGAACGGTGCGAGAGCATCGTAATATCACAGGCAATTTCCTGAAGGAATTTGATCGGTTCCTATATCGGCTGCGAATATTTTTCCCCGTCATTTATTTTTCGAAACGTCTCGCGAAGCTGCTGCTACCATCTTATTGTACCTATCTACGGGAGCATGTACATACACACTGGTATAGTGAGTGTGAGCAGATTTATAGGGCGAACAGCTTCTCCCTTCGTCGAGACTACGTTTTCACGTGCCGCCACCATTATTAACGAGATTTCTGGATAATCGTTGGGACGTAAGAAATTTTTTAAGTATCGGCAGGATTTTATGAAATTAATTGTTCAAATGGAGCACTCAACAGAGAAAATGTGTTAATAGTATATCAGCTACCTATAATTACCAACAGATACCACGTGTTAGTAATTAAAGTGTCGAAGGACCTCTTAACTTTCCATAATTAACCAAAAATACCCTTTGGAACAGACAGATTTTCCCTCTGGCTACGATTATAACGAAGTAACGTCTTGAAAATGTAACCAAAAATATCAAACCCGAAACATCTTCTACGAAACACGGCATAAGCTTTTTATTAGAAATTAGCCAGATACGTTGATGCAACAACAGATGCAGTGGAATGGTAAAGTTTCGACAGGATGCTTGTACATGAATGTTATCGGACGTTGAAGATCCAATTGGACGATAGTTTTCCGAGCAACGAAGGTAGCTCGATACAGAGATATTTGTTTGATGTCGCGTGCGGCGTACAAACATCGGCTGAATACATTCGAAGCGATACTCGTCGAGGATTTGCGCTTCGTGGCAAGCGTGGCTTGTGATTTTAACGGAAACGAGGAACCGTTGAGAAACAACCATACTGTTAAAATGCTTTTCAGCTAAACGGGAAGAGTTCGATGATTAGCAAGAATATTTGAAAATTCGATAACGGCGAATACCAACTATTCTTCTCGTACGATGATTTATGTATCCGGGTAATTAAACTGTTTAAATGACCGTTAAGGAATCATCAGGTGTTTCGTAGATTTTCTGGTTATTCATAATCGGTTACACGCGAATACTGCAGTTATTTGCAACTACGAAATCAGTTAGAGCCACTTACTTAGTTCGGAGGCTGTAACTTCCTAGTAACTTTGAGACTATGCTACTTTTGAGACTCCGTATAACACAAACTTCCTACTCCACGGACTTATACAAAACTTTGTATCAACTTGCCATGTTTGCAAACCCACCGACCAAAAATGCATAATAAACTGGCATAATATCTTCACGCAGATGCTTACCTATTGATTCTCGATTATCTACACTTTACCTTCTATGTATTCAGTTAAAAATTACCCAATCATTAACGTTAATTTTTAAATAAATTATAGACAGGTAGGGGGTGGAGAAAGGAACTAAGGTAATGGCCTATAAAAAATTAGTGAAATTTGTTTTGAACAGAAAGGGTGATGTGTGATCAAAATCGTAATAAAGAGGTCGGCATAAAATTGAAACGGTAGGTTGCAGCAGGAACGCGTAATTTATGGTGTATACGTATTGAGAGGCATGGACAATTCCACGGGACAAGGTGGGGTACGCAAATAATTGGCAGGCTGGCAAGGGTGCTCCCTTACATTCAACACCGCATTACGTAATAACCAGGCCGGTTAAAGAGGGGAGGAGCAGGGTAATTTGCAAGAGGGCAAAGCTACGTGCAACTAGGTAGAGAAAAGGCAGCAAGCCTTTTCGGCGAGTTGATAGGGGTCGCGTACGCCCCTTCTGCCAGCCGGCAGAAGATTTAAAACTGGCGCGACTCGCTAATGACCATTAACTGCTTGTCCTACGCTCCACCTACCCGCTGGCACACGCTTGTCGCGTCGTTTTTACTGTGTGCGTGCCTTTTCCCTTGGTCCCACATAACAGAAACGGACCGACCGACGTCAACCAACCCCCCTCTCCCTCTTTCGCGAGATTTATGCACCGGATGTGACTCGGCTTTCGTGCTTTATGGCTTTCGAATGTTAGCCCGCGCATGACTAGCCCCCTCTTACTACCATCCGCTCTGTTTTCTTAATTCGAAAGCGTTCTTGGTGTTCGCAGCACTTCGATCAATTTTAGTACATAAATCTTAATTTTTTTTTTTCCAAATAAAAGTTATTACGTTAGCTACGACCATTTGTCTCTAGTGGAAAAAAGGTAATAATAAATTTTGATTGTCATTGATAGTCCACTTCAAAGTGCTTCGTTATAAGTGTCCTTCAATCAAATAAATAAACAATATTTTAAAAATCAAGTGGTACCATGAGTGCGCCATAGAGATGAGAGGTACCGAATGGAGAATTTGAGGGAACAAATTTTTGGCCAACGTAATAACTCGCGAAGTCGACGAGTGGCTAATAACTATCGCACCGTGTTGTGTAATGTATCAACGGGCAGTAATTAAAAGCTGTTTTCTCGTAATGGCCGCGACCGTTACAATCATCGTCGCGCTAGCTATAAATCCTCTTCTGGGCGAATAGGTTACCGCATCGTTCATGCTTTTTTTTCTTATTCTGTTTACACGTTGTTGTTGTTGATCATGCGGGTGGAAATGATTCGAACCCCTTCCGTGGCCCACGCGTGTACCGTAAATAAAAGCACAAGGGAGCGGTGGATCTAAAATAAACAGGACGATCTTGATCCACGTGATGTTCAGTTATTGTGACCCATATGGCATAAGAAAGCAAAACTGTTGAATTTTTTCAAGAATGCAAATGAAGGTATTTTAAATGATAATTAACAACATTTGCTGAATCACGAAACGCAGGCTAAGTTAGTGTCCACCATAAGATCTTCAGTGAAGCTTCCCTGCGGTTACAGAATTAACCGGGTCTACATCCTATTTCCCGCGTGCGGTTATATTTATTCTGGGCAATGGCAATTAGTTCGTTTCAGCAGGACAACGAAGGGTAGCCTATTCCTAAAAGGTCGGCCTGTGTATACGCGTACACCATACATCGCGTCCCGTATTGCGGATACCTTTCTACCCCAGGATGTTCTTGGCGCTTGCCGCGGAGGTGGTGCCCGTTTTACGAAGTCGGCGTTAATTGCCTCCGGAGGTGTTCTCCGCCCTGCGGTAATTCAAGCATAAACACATGAAATTACTTTCCCTTATTTAGGGGCTCGTTAAGTAGATCTACTGTTATTGCCGGCACAACGAAATACCGGGGCTGAAAAAAGTTCCTTCGAATTTCGTGAATTGAAAATTCAAAAAATTCACCCTTCCGACTACCTAAATGCTCCGCTTTATGCGATGGTAGAATTTTTTAAGAAAAATTTTTAATTTTTGGGAAATTAAAAGAAACTTAACATTTTTCTTTTCTTTGATAAAGAACATACGTACATGTGTGTTTTTACTCCAGTTACAAAGCAAAATAAAATTCAGAAGCTCTACATTAAGGCAACAGAGGAAACACACGTGTTATTGTTGTTTTTCCCAGTAGAAGATTGTATATCTTTTCAGACGACTACTAGGCTCTCCTACAGAGTGAAATTAAACACTTGAACATACAACGCAGAGATCAGGGGACACTATGGAAACACCGTTGACACGCTGGCAGATGTTTCTAATAAACTGTATTCATTCCCGGAAGTTGTACATTAAATGGTCGATTTAAAAATATTAAAAGCCTTATGTACTCCGTTAATTATATTGTATCATTTCAAACTAAATATTAAAATGTATTTTAATCTGTTAAATCCTATCGATGCAGCAGAAATTAAATAAACAGCGATGATAACTCCCGTCCAGAAGTAAACTCCGAAAAGCGGATTTGCCGGGATAATTCGACCCTTGTCCAGCCTTACTGGACACGTTCCACTAATTAATAACGATAAGTACGAATGTGTCTACACCGCAAAGGATAAACTGGTGGTCCAGGAGATTACCATAGGGTAAATACTTCCGTCGGATTTACTTGGTAATTCGAAGATATACATCCTATGTATGTTACATCCTGGTGTACCTTTGTAGTCAGGATAAAATGGCAAATATTTTGAAAATTTTAGAGTCTTTAAATTTTGAGATCTAGGAAATTTCGGAATTTGAAGAATTTTGGACTCTGTAGAAATTTGGAATCTAGTGATTTTTCGATTTGGGTAACCCTAGCTCACTCTGCTCCCTCTTTAGTTACGCCAATGGAAAAGAGGTTGCGCACTCCTCCAGTTCGCTTTTCACCACCGTTCGAATGAATGAATGAATGGAAACGCGGCGACGCAAGAGTTACAACTAGCTCGAAACAATTGCCAACGACTTTTGATGGTGTTGGATATTAAATTTCGTTTGAGTCTCCCAGTTTTATTGGATTACAGGTAACCAGCCGGGACACAGTACGGTACTCGAGCGTGCGCTACCCTCTTCCTCTAAGTACTCTGTGCACCAGCCTCTGCATCGGCACGTAACGCTCGTTTCAGTCGAGTGGGACGATGGAAAGGGTCCTGTTTCGACGAAAATTAAATTCATAACGATAAAATCCTTTTGCTATCCGACCAACTCGGACGACCACAACGACGCAATCTGTCAAACTGTCGAAAAGCCGAAAAGCTGTACGAATGTTTGTACAGTGACTGGCAAAGTCAAGCACTGACTGAGTAGCCATTAAATGCTTTACTGAATTTCTCAACTCTCGTCTCCGTCACAAAAACTGTCTAATGGTGGATTTCAAATGAAGTATGTAGGAATATTTAAGCAGATTGCATGTGATGATAATGGCACTTGAAATTGCCAGTATCCATGATATTTATATTTTTATATGTTAACTTAATGATGTTTGGTCATTTAGATATGAATAAGGTGAGACAAATGCAATATGGGACCCCATACTATTTTAAAATTTTAAATTTCTAGAATTCCAAAATTCTTTAAAATCTCAAAATTTCCCAGATCCAAAAATTATAGAATTCTAAAATTCGAAAACAAATATTTTGGCTGAAGTGTAATATGTAATGCAATTAATAACAAAATGCATTGTAATGTTCTTATCACGCATTTGATACTATTAGTAAAGTTGAAATAGCTGAACCACCACAGAAAAAAGTCCTAGTTACGCCAATGCTGGTCCCATCCTCCTCTTTGGTTAGAGTATGAAAAAATTGCGAATATTCCGTGAGCTATTGCGATTTTATTTACGTGTACGGGCGCCAGTTTCGTGCGAGTTGGGAATACGGTGAACGGTACACAGCCTGTTGTGGTGGATGTTATTTAAAGGGAATAAAAATTATTTTCTGCGACGAAATTGTTGCGTTGCTGGAGGTGTTTTACAATGGAATAATGGAAACGGATTACAGGAAATGTTTTACGCTCGCACGGGAACTTTTTTCTTTTGTTCGTATCGGTCGATTATTGGTAACGTAATTGGAATTTCAAGGTATATTTTCATTTCATAGAAAATTGCGACTTTTAGGATGATGATCCCCACCCTAATATGTCATACTTTTGTCACTACTTTTAAAAAAAATATTTTTAAAAAAAATTTTACTTTTGTAATTTTTAAGGATTAAAATTATATCATTATCCCTATAATAGGGAATTTGATATTTCTTAATTGGGAAATAATGGTTTAAAAAATATATATCGAATTGAGTAACCTCCTCCTTTTACAAAAAGAAATAGTCATTCGTCCACATATGTACGCGTTCATGACGTTATCGATCAGTGTAGGCTACGTTGATGCCATAAAAGGACGTCATTGAGTGTCTGGCAGCTCGCTTCGGAACGAGATTTATCTCTGGATTCCTTTTTTTCGCGCAGCCGTGTAAATCAGTGGCCAGATAGATTGCGAAACACGAGGTAGAGAAGTACGAATTCCAATGATGAAGTAACAAGTAAATAGAGGCGAGTTCGTTTATTGACGAGGGACTCGATTGCGCAGCTATTACACACTCGCACTTCACACACAACCACCCACACACACACGCGCGTGTACACTATAGAGACAGACACAAAGTACCGTGTATTGAAAAGGAGATGAAACAGGACAGGTTGCCAACTGTACACAGGCTGAAGCATCAAATGATCTCTAGCGACAGCACCCTCGTGTCCATGGTTCAAGTAGAATCGAACCGGAATAAAAAAAAAAACCCTGCTTATTCAAATGGCCGTCGATGGGCATCGATCTATATGAACCGATCGTTGCTTTTTCGCGAAAAAAAAAAAAAAAAAACTTGACGCCGGAAGTCATATCGTAGATGGATTTCTGATCAATCCACGAATGAATCGAGCCTCTGCATTGAATCGCGGCTTACTTATTCAAAGGTCAGGTGGAGGGGGTTAATTCATAAGTCAAATTGAATTGATAGAGCAGTACTTGGGACTGTGATTCTATGAACAAAAACGTCAAAGGATGTAGAATATTAAATAAACAAATCAGATTGGATCAAGCAAGACCCAAACTTTGTTGGATTTTCAAAAATAAAAGAAAGGTTTTTCAACGTTTCTCGTTGGTTTTCGGAAAATTTGTATTTTGTTACGTGGAAAAATGATGAAATTTTATCAGTGGCTGTTGCGTTAAGTATTAACTCCTGTGCGTTAGTTTGGTCGACTAATTTACATATACCCCGTCTATTACGTTCTAGGCTAGCTCTGAGGGACTTCCATGAAGGGTCTGGGTACTGGTCCATAGGGTTTCCACGGTTCTACTTGCATAATGGACCGAACCATTCGGTATCCTTTGTACGCCCATCGTTCGACTAATTGATTAATATGACATTCTAGCTGCGTGGCTGCACTTGAACATTGTCTGACACCGTGTTGAAGGGTTTTACATAGAAACGCGCCGAAATATTGGAAACAGAGAAATGAGTACTGGGTACAAAATGTGACCAAAATGTGGCGGGAAATATTCTCTTCACAGTTAATAAAGTTAGTTAATATTTCATTTTCATTCTCATGAAAAGAAATTGTAGGTATTTCGAGTTCAAAAGTTATACCGGTTTAATAAATTTTCTTTAATACATTGTTTCTTCCAGTTTCGTGGAAAGTAGGTTGCGGATTATTAAGATGCGGCTTGTCACGACGCTGGG
This sequence comes from Osmia lignaria lignaria, assembly GCF_051020975.1. NCBI lineage: Eukaryota > Metazoa > Arthropoda > Insecta > Hymenoptera > Megachilidae > Osmia > Osmia lignaria. The sequence goes on along the minus strand of NC_135037.1, from coordinate 10,931,959 downwards.
ATTCTATTTTTTTTCTTTAAGGCGATTTTTCTCCTTTTTTCACCCTACAGATACGTACACTCCGGCGTGATGAAAAAAATTTTGCGGGGATAGTGGGCGATGTAGCACCCCTGCGGCAGAATATAAATTACGCAATTTGTATAAAGAGCGGAAACTACTTCTGCTTCGCTTGGAAGTGAGTCCCCTACAGTGCGTCTCAAAATAAGTGGTTTATCTAAAAGACCGACATTTGAGCAAGAAAATCAATTTTTGAAACGGTAGAAAATTTACGTGCAGCTCTAATAAAATACAAAACCCAAAATAACAAAGTTAAAAAATTATTTTGTATTTTTAACCCTTTGCTAAATACACGTGGAGCCAAACAGATGATTGTAATTTTTTGTATAGGATACTTATTTTATTCAAGAGAGCCATTTTTCGAATATTTTTGACATTTAATTCTGAGGTCCGAATTTTGAAAATTTTAGATTTTGGAATTTTCTCAGTTGCAAAATAATTTGATGTTACGTTGAAGAGTATACCTAGTTTGAAAGATCTTGTAAGAACATAAAGAGATATGCGGGCGGCATAAATGCTTTTATGCTCAGCAACGTCCGTGCGATCAATTCGAAGTCCGGATCTGGAAACGCGTAAAAGGAGTTGAAGAACGCGGAATGGTGAGGAATAAACAGAAGAAAAGAAGGTGGCAAACAGTTTTACAGGCAAATATACACCACCTAGAAGTACATACACAGTACCATTCAACAGTATTTGGGGAAGGAAGAGGAAGAACAGCTATATCACTTGGAGAACATTCCTGCTTTTTGATTGGTTAATTCACTGAGCTATACAGAATTTCCATAAATTAAACATTTCTATTTTTCTGTGAATTTTCAAATTAAGAATTTTTAAAATTTTGCAAAGTTCGAAACCGTAAAATTGACTAAACATGTTTCCTTTATTACTTATCAAAGTTCAAAATTCGAATATTTGTACTACGTTTGAAAGACTATTTCTTCAGGTTTTTCTAGGCATCGACGAGGATAAAAATCACGCCAATACGCTTCAACATTCTCACAACTCGAGCGTGGAATATGTAATGTTAGAGGTAGGAGGTGGAAGGCATACGTGGAGAACATTTTGACCCTGCAGGAAGCATAAGTACGTGCATGGCTCAGGGTGACGAGCACAGGGCAATCCGCAAAAAGTTTCCGCTTTACAATGCTACGCCGGGGGCGCCTTGATTCTCGCGCGATGCGATACTGAAATGTCGCTACGTGTTACCTCCCTCCCTTCCTTTTCCTCCGAATTTGGAAGCAACATCGAACCTGATAAAATATATGCACCTCATCGATGCACGGTAATATCAGATTTTACGAGCACGCCATTGCAAAAGCATCGATAATTCACTATAACTTTTAGCTTCTATAATCGACGCCATTGTATACGGATATTCGAGATTTATAGTCTGATCGTTTGTGTGTTCAGCTTCTGCTTCTATGGCTTTATCTTTGCTGTAATAAAAAAGTATTTGAACCTCTGGACCGAAATGCAATATTATGATTAAACACTCCCCGTAAGGTAACAGGATTTCACCCACCCCCTACTAAAAATCCTAGTTACACCAATGCGTGAAAAATAACTTGATCAAAAGTGACATTGTATCAGAAAAGATCTGCATACATCACTCCCATGGTGATCGTAGATTTTTCACTCCCTCCCCACAGAACGATCTCTCGTCTGATTTAACGACGAGAAGAGGGTTGACTTGGACGTCAGAGTCCTCTTGTTAGAGAGGTAGTCAACGAAGTTTCCGTCTTTGGTAGTCGAGCTCCCTTCTCGTCTACTCATAATGAACAATTAATATGCAAACAGCGATTACTTGATTCCAAGTTTGGCAGTACGTTTTAATGGGCTGTTCGCCAAATCCTGGATCAAAATTCACCTGTACATCCTTGTTTCTTTTTGGATAAAAATGAAAAAAGAATCATCATTCATGATTACAATTTACCTCTATTTGGAATTTAACATAATCGTCTTCATAAATGAAACGAAAGAAATTGGAACGATGGAATTCAATAAATCGATCATTAACCGTTCTATCGGTTCGTTTTCTATTATCTTGAAAATTAATAAAGCAGCAGTATTCTTGGTAAACGTAGTCTACGTTGACAATGTTCCTCATTAAAAGCGAGGAGGTCGGTGGCTCGAAAGGCATAGCGCTATTATTGTATTCATGAGAAGCTTCTTTCTTATCGTGGCGGGGTCCTTCTCATCGAATATCCAACATCAGAGATACCCCAGACTCTATTCTTTCCTCCTCGTGTCCTGCAGGCCTGTATAAAAACCCAATTATATGTCTGACGAGGATGGCTACCGATTAAGTATGCAAGGGTCACCGAAGAATCGACCGTGAAATTGGCCCGATTGTTTTGAGTTACTCGAGGGATACCGTGAGACGCGAACGAAAAAAGAAATTCAGGATTGCTTAACGGGGGGAAAAAATCATGGGTATAAAATACCATGAGTTTCTCAAATTTAAAAACGAGCGAAAAAATTCGTGTCTAATTTCATACCATCGAGTAATTGATCGGTCTACGCGATATATTCCACCGCACAGTTTTCGAATTTAAATAGAAACGATTAGCCGTTTCGATCAGAGGGAAAAGGAAAATATCATCAGAAAGTTTGTTAACAGCGACGAGTTCTAAACGAGGCTGTTTAACGTGCCAGAGTAACAACGATATTAAGCCATCCATTCGCAAAGGAGGGATTGAAAACGAATTTTATCAACTATACGCATCTCGTCGTGGCGGGGTGTAATTCAGGAAAATTGGAAACAACCCTTCTCGACCGGCAGTGAAGTTAGGGGATTTCGTAGGAGTGAACGGGGCTCTTGAGGTACTTCGTATGGAAGGTTTTAATAGCCAATCTGCGGGGCGCTGAAACGATCTTTTATAGCTGAACACATTCACGACCGGCGATGTCGGTGTTCTGTGTGTAGTTTAATTCAAGGGTGCTCTGTATAGTTCGAAATCGTTTCTTCACCACTTCCATACACGTATTATTTGGCTGCGTATCGTGGTCGTATCGAAGTTCATAACAAATCGGAATTAATGCTTTGAAGGTAATTAATATTTTGTAAGGTAGGAAATATGCACATTTAATTTCTGTAAATTCTAAGTAGTTTTCCAAATACCTGACGTTACATGGTAAACTCATAAGGAAAAAGAGAAAAAGGAAAATGAAGTGATCGGTTGTATTTTCCACTTAATTTTCTCGAATAATATCGGCGTCGATCGAGCGTGTATCCATCGAAAAACGGATGACAGGAAAAATGTAACGACTGAGTGACGTGAAAGCTGATTTCATCCCCTCAATTTCACTGAATTGCAGTCATCCCCAGCAAGATTTTAGCCCCGCAGGCAAGATGTCTGAACGGGTGCGAGTGAAGGCACTCAGCCGGCTACGTTCGTACTGGGCCACCTTCGAGATCGCTGCGTGAACTTAGCGATCCGTGAAATGGCGCGAAGGGTGACGCGAAGGCAACAGAATTTCAAGGGTGGTAATTATTAGCTGTGCCGATTTCAACGGGGCCGCCAACCAGTTGCGGATATTAGGTATGTGCCCTAAAGGCACCGCATGGGAACTAGACCAACAAACGTATATGTATCATCCTTTGACAATATGGTGCGAAATGTTGCGGAATTATTCAAAATATGGATTTAAGCTGAACATACTATCGTCGCAATAAGATTCTCACGGATATTCGTATTATCTAACCCTTTTCTTTTTTTTTGACGATCAAGAAACTGCCAGAGATGATGAGAGCCAGCACCCTTCGTCTTTCTGTTCCTCGGTCGTGACCTAATCCGACGGACTTAACTGCTCGACTTTACGTATTCTGCGGAATTAGAGGATAAAGATTATTAAGTGACGGGTCGAAGGGTCTTTCGAAACGAAGGGACAGCCGGAAAATCCTGGCTGACGTCCCGTGAGATTTTCCCTTACCAGAAGATCCGCTTCGGTACCTGCTCCCGTTTGAAATGAAATTTTTTATTCGGGAAAAAGATAGAGACTGCCACTTTTGAATCAGAGGGTCTATTTAAATATTCCAAGAGATTGGAAATAAAGGATACTTGAGTCGAAAAATTCCAAAATTCGAGAAATTAAAAATTTCACAAATTCGAAATTCCCAAAATTTCCGAATCTTTAAGATACCTTCGCCATTTCAGAAATATCCAAGTCGGGTAAATGATTTGAATATTTTCCTTTTAACCAGCTTGTTAGGAAAAACCTACAGCACAAGTTGTAATTTTCCCGTGGTCCAGATGTCACAGGGTTAGGTCAAAATTACCGGGCTGCGAATTAACCGGACATTAAACGAGCTACGGTCTTTCGTTTGACGAAATCCGTAAACGCGTTAGGAAGTTTCGGTGAATTACACGGTCCAGGAGAAAGTTTCCGGTAACTCGGTCTCCTGTATCATCCCTTGGGAAAGTTAGCTGCACCCAGCCTAAGTCCCGCCATGTCACGTAATCGTACAGTGATCATGTTAATCGGGTAACCGATAAACCAATTTCAACTACGCTTACCACGTCCAACCTTCATTCTAATCATCGACTTTTTTACCTATGCGATTCCAAAAGCAATTATTTTTTAATTCACGGAAGTTTTTTAAAAATGTATCATTATTAAATTACTCAGCTCTTAAAACTGAACACCCCATATATTACTGCATTTTTCACCTTTTTTTTTCATACAGTACCACAGCAGTGCAATGTACAACTTAGCTCTTAGCAACGAGGTGCAGCACTACGGAGAGGGTTGAAAGTGGTCCAACGTGTAGGACGCTGAGAGAAAAGGACAGATCTATGGACGTGTAGAAAGGAGAGAGGAAGATAGGATGCTTGGCAAACTGGTAAACTTTCAAGAAGCATAACCGTTACCGTAAGGCAATGACGAAGTGGCACTTCCAGTTTCTCGTGTAGGTAAATTCGTCTGTTCATCCTCGTTTCAAAACTATCTTCGGTATGAGAAATAATTCCAACTAACAACTAAGAACATTTTTTTTAGATATAATACTTGTTTTATTTAACGAGATTATGAAGTTACATGGAAGGACAAATAATTTGTCTTTCGATTCAACAAATTTCCAATAATTCCAACCATTTAGAAATGGTTTGAATGAGAGAATTGCGGTATTCTATACGGATAGTAAAGGGCGAATAGCAAGAGAGGAAATGAATAGGACTAAGGCGAAGAATATTTATTCTCCTTTTGCAAGCTGCTCTTTTGCGAAAAAATAAAAATGCTTGAAAACGCCGTGAGCGATTGTTGCTCGAACGGGTTATGCGTTTTAAATGCGCTTTATTATAAGCATCATTTGTTATCTGTTTAAAAATGACAATGCCACGGCTTTGGAGGGGATGGAGTGGACGAAAGCAAACTCGAGGAACAATTTATCAAGAGGAACGGTGACAGGATCAGTCATCTCCTCTGTGTCTATATTCTTTCTCTGTTGTGTTGTACCCGGAATCTTTTCAAGTTATTCATCTTGAAAATAATATATTCCATGCTGTTTGAACGCCAAAACTAATGTTTCTTCGTCGAACTTCTACGTTTGAATGATTTTCATCCCTCTGTTGCACTGAATTTGTTTGCAAAACAGAATATTATTATTCAAGCTTCTCCCTTGGTATGTAAAAATTTTAAGATTGCAAAATTGCAAAATTTCTATAAAACTTGGCTCACCCTAGAATTCATTTGAGACTTGAAATATCTTCTTCTTTGGAACGATTTAAAAAAAAATTGAAACGGGTGAAATTCCTTGGGATCCATGAAGTTTGAAAAATGCGTTAACCTTGTTTCCGAAAGAAAATGAAGCGACATCGTGTCACGAAGTCACATCATTCTTCACTTGCTTAAAGAGAAGAGCATCGAGCGTGAACAGTTTGCAGGGTTAGACAAGCAGCTGCAAGGTAATCTGTCAATTTATCCGTCAACGAAACTTTTACTAGGTTAAAGGAACGTTCGCTTCGAAAAACCACGGTTATATATTCTTCTTTTCCCAAAGGCTGTGACTCGTCGCATCGGTAGGTCACGTAACCTTCTGATCTTGTTCGTCCCGGTATATATCGCCGGCGGATCTCTTCGAACGATGACGACCCTTAGGAACAAGCGAGTATTTCGAGTCGTGACATGAGAAGAGCTCGTTATCGGCTAGTTCGATGAGATTCGCTCGATCACCTTGCCTTTCCGTCGCTGAAAAGAGCCCTGAAATTGAAAAGAGAACAAGTTCCCTTTTCTTCTGTCACAGAAATTCACTTTACTTTTCGAAGATTCGTGTAAAAGTGGTTTACATTCGGATGGAAATGGTTGAATTATAGTTACTTATTTGAAGCGAATTTTCGCGTCAATTTATTCCACGATAAATTAAAATAATATTCGACGCACCGGGTGCGTCATTTGCACTTTCTCTTCCTTTTTCATAGAAAAAGACGTTACAATAAATTAATATTCAACGATGAAACATCAGTTAGATTACACATCTGAGGCTTTTTTAACGACAGATCTTTCGATCCGTCTGTTCGAATTTTCTTTTTCAGCTGGTTCTGTCAGAAGAAGATGGTGTGTCGTCGCTCAGTCTCGATTCAAATGGGCTCGGCGTATCGCGATCGCGCGTATCAGCTTCTGTTTCCACGACGTACGACTCCGTTTCCCATGAATAACGCATTTCCACGGGAAATCGATATGCAGATTGCGAAGTATACCCCACGTACAACGTTTCTCTTCTCCATTTCTCCTGTGCATCTCTTTCGAAGCACCGCTAGCTACGTGGCCAACGTTGGATTTGGGTCAGTAGAAAAGCGCATCTCTGCTGATTCTCTCGACTCCGCTGTCACGGGATCTATCGATCCAGGGACTCCAAAAAAAAAAAAAGAAAAAAAAGAAATGAACGGATGGAACGTACGATTGTAAGAGCAATGTGCTACGTGAGCATTGAATTGAATCATCTTATTGTTGATATACAGAGTGCAGAGGAATTTTAAAGGAGAGTACAAAACCTTTGCAAACTCTAATGCCTATTACGATTCCTACTTGAAATGAAAAACCTAAGGTAATTTAATAATGTTTGTATTCGTTCGTCAACGGTTTGCTATTTGTTCGGTGATTTTCGAAACGAACCATTCGAAATCAATCTCCAAAAGCATTACGCATTAGCCTGCACTGATAATGACACTTCGGTTTCGCTGCGTCAACTTTAGTTAATTGATTTCTGCTGGCTCGTTCAGCTATTGTCACTACAATCATTTACCAATTGTAGATGATGTACAGAATTGGGCATGGTAGACATTTCTAAGGAGATTCTGAAATTTTTAAAATTTCAGTTAAATTTTTTAAGGTTTTGACATGTTGAAATAACTCAACATATTTGTCATTGTGATAGTTAATCTTTACTCCCACAAGTTGCCCAAAAATGATCCATCTACAAAGAAATACCCCTTTAATAACTCAAAGAAACCATTTATATTCGCATTAAAAACACAAAGGAAGAATAACAGTCTTTTAGATACTAATACCATATCTGAATAGACGCATGATCCCCTGTGACGATGATCGTTAATCGTACACCAGACAGCGTTAACGTTTCAGAAGCAAACGAGATCCTTCAGATTACAGAGCTCTTCACTTTTCCTGATTTATAATAAGACTGATCCCCCGGTTTGCTAGGGGAGAGGTTGCTCGGAAATCTCTCAAAGTTTTAATTACTCTCGCGTGGGTGCTAACGTTCCTTTTTTCCATCAGTGTTTCAGAACGACGATTCCGTGACGCGTAGCTACTAAATCCATGGAAACTTGATAACGGTTAAAGAGGGCCGGCCAAGTAAATTCCTTTGAGTAATTAACGTATTCCCAAGCTCTGAAGCAGGGAGGAAGGGAAAGAAGAGGGCTGCAGGAGGGTAAAAGCGCGATTCCATTTTGCATGGCGAATGCTAGAACTTGTCTAGTCTATGGTTCGTGGTCTTACGTGTGCAACAACATCTAGTTGTATCGAAACTGGGTCGCAGTTTCTAGCTTGCTATCAGATATACAGAATGTTTCAAAAGTAGCGCATACTAACGAAAACGCTTATTTAAGAAAATTTTTGAAAACTTTGCATTCCGAAACTTAAGGACTTAAGTTTTAGAACTATTAAATTTAGAAATTTTACAAGTCAGTTTTGAAATTTTGAAACTATTTTCCTTTCGATTTTGAGAGTGCATTTGAACATTAACATAGGACAACAGGAGTACTCAATTTTCAATTTTAAACCACAAATTGCAAAATGGTAGAGAAACTTTCAATTTTATTTTTACACGAAGAAAATATAGCTTTTATTTTGGAACACTCTGTATGTATGTTTAACATTCTTCTCATTGACCCTACGCCAGTTAAATTCTCGCGAATAATTCTGGGCAAACAGCCTCATTTCATGCCACGATACTAGCGAATCACGCTTTCAACGAATGCTACTTTTCCCAGGGTTTGTTGGGTATTTTCGTGACCCAGGATTTGTAACTCCGTTTGCAAGAGATTGGATGCTTTCAAATTAGATTTAAGTAGATTTAAGTGGATTTTGTAAGGAAGAATGAATTGCTACGAAAATTATATTTGAAAATTTATAATTAGCACGTAAAACAGTAAAGAATACTTTTTGTTGCATAAATGTTGAATATTTAAAAAGATTATTTATTTCTGAGAAAAATGAAAACTCGCATACATCAAACAGCTATTCAATTGGATTGTTAGACATTTCTTTGAAAATTTGAAACTTTTATATTTTCAAATAGACAAATTTTATTTTTGTATATTCATAAGCTTCTAAATTTCCAAATATCCAAATTACCAAATTTAAAAATATCAAAGTTGAATAATTTACAAAACTTCCCACAACTCATACTGACCGCACCGTACACAGGGGTGCCTGTGATTTCTTCAACGGGCACTTGATCCGCCCATCACTGTCGCATAGTTACCATGCTAAAGGAAAGTTGAATGTAAAATCGACGCTCCCCTTCAACTTTTGTCGCGATCTTATTCGTCGGACAGCTCGTTTATTCTGAAGAACTGGAGTGCTGGGCCGAGTCCAATTAAAAATCACGGGGTCATTTATTTACGCTTGGGGTACAATCGAGCTTGAACAAGGAGGAGGAGGAGGAGGAGGAGGGAGGAGGGGTAGGTGTAAATAATGGTCAAGCAGCCAGAAAGGTCGGACACTGGCGAAAGAGGGTGAACGGTAAAGAGAAATTAAGGTGGGTGGGTAATGAGTGAAAGAAAAAAGAGATAAAATGAACGGGCACAACTTGTTTCTGATGTAAAAAAAAAAAAGAAAGAATAAAATGAAATAAAATTGCACAGGGATCTGAACTAGTTCAAACTTTTACTGAATATTCGGCGACGATGAAGCTCGTTTCAGCCCATTTTTTCGTTCCTAGCGATTCAATTATCGCGTTCGATTTTTCCATCAAAAATTACCATTTCACAGTCACCTCTATTTCCCAGATAAAATGGAAAAGCAATGTTATATACTAAAATGATTTGATGGGTCATGTAAGTTGTTAAGTTTCCATTGAGTCACCATTGAAAATAATTTAATTTCCCAAATTTGCAAATTAGCAAATTAGCAAATTTAAAAATTTGGAAATTTGTGCATGTTTCTATATTTCTAATTGTTTAAATTTCCGAATTAGATCATTTTTAATAATTACTGAAAATTATTTTTATAAAATCGAAGAAAGATATCCCTAGATACATACCATAATTGATAAAGGAAATTGAATTTGATCGTCGACACAGTTCTCGATTGGTGGACAGTTTAGACAGAAAAATGGAGAGAAGAGGTCAGAAGCAAAAGTGGAGGCTCGTATTGTGCATCGCGTGAGATGTTTCGTCGTCCCTTTTCGACCGTGTTTCCCTTTATTTTTATTTTTCAAGGAAAATTTATCGTTCGTTTACTCATAGCTGTAGTAGCACGCGGTAGCCTTGGGGGAAAAATTGCCGAGTGTCCTCTCCATTTTCTTCTCGCTCTCTCAACCTCTGTCTTTTCTTCTTTTTGCTTTATTCTTCTACGATTCGTGATTTCTATCTTCTTTCTTCTCGCATTTTCTCGCAGCTAGAAAACGTTATATGCGAGGTCGAAGATATAAGAATGTACGAGGTATGAAAAATAAAAGTGTGAAAATACTGGGACAGAAGTTTAAGATTGAAAATTGTTAGATTTCAAAGTCAAATTGAAAATTGAAATTTCTAATTTCTAATAAAATCCTCTGAGCGATCGCCGGATGGATTCTTACGTGGGAGTGAAATTTTCCGTCGACGAAGTAAAATTGAAGGGGACGCTCTTTGATGAATTACAAAAGGGACATCGTCGGTGTGCGGCAACGAGGTACGAATTTCAATCGTACAAAGACTTTGTTCTGGTCGTCGCCGTGGCCGTTTTGTGACAGAGAAGACCACCGCGAACGGTGGGTGGAACTTAGCTCAGGCGTGATCCGGCATAATGCGAGAGCAATTTGTTGAATGGAGTTAATTCAATAGAGGTCCTCGAGCACGCCTCCGGTTCTTGGCGGGTGCAGCTTCTGGTGAACGTTAACCTCCTGCACAGCTATCGCGCTTCTTCGTTTGTCCATCCATTCAGACAGTGCACACGAATCTCCCTTTTTGCTAGTTTAGTTAAGCGTAACGCTGCCTAAATCAGGTGTAATTTCAGGGAATTAGAGAACAGCCCCAACCATTGGATCGTTCCGTATTAAATGATCAATTTTGAAACATAAGGAGATTAAATGATTTTGTAACATAAATGGCATTTATGCTACAACAATTACAAACTTAATCTTCTAAAATCCATCCATTTAATACGCAACAACTTAATATCGTGTACGATTGTTAAAAATAATTTTCTTTAATTTACGCAACATATTTCTGATAATGAAGCGATTACAGTAAGTTATAGGAAATAATAGTGGGCATAAAAATTCGCGAAATAACCTGTTTTGTAGAACGTCAGGTTACGAGTTCGGTGGATTTCTATTAAGTCATTGCGCTGGTTGGAAACGCAGCCCCCTTATCAGTTCGATAATGCACAGCGTCGACTTTTTATAACCGACCAGCGTGTTGCGAGTGAACGTTGGTTGCAGTTTAGGTTTGTAATGAAATTTAAATGGCAACCACTCTAACGGCCGACAGCAATTGCTGCTGGCCAACAGGTCACGTTACCTGGCTTTTCTTATCGAGTCTCGTGCACAACTTGCTCCTACCACGGCTAACTAATCCATCCTTTCTACCTACTCATCGTCACGTGCGTTTTTAACGTTCCCTTTCCGTCCGTTCGCTTAATCATTGCCTCTTAGGCAAAAGCTTTCCACTCTCTGCCACGCTTGCGCTCGTTTCAAATACGTAAATAGGAAACAATTATTGAAGGAGGAAGTCTGACATAATTTCACGACATAAATCTGACGAAAATGACTACGTAAGCGGTCCATTAATTACCATTGATTAATTAAATCAAGCAATGATCCAAAGTGTAACTTTAATTATACATAAATCTCACAGCCAGACAATTCTGAAATATATTTTGCGACGAAATATAATTTTTCAATCCTCTCTTTTCTCACCAGTGTCTCCCCGTCTATTTTCTAGAAGCCGCGACAAGATAAGCCGTGATTCGCGGATCCGTCTGTTTACTCACGGCACTTTGATTAAAAAGGAAGGCGTGAAATTCCTTGCTAACGAGACCGCCACGCGACGCCCGAGGATTTTTTAATTAAAAAACCGAGGGAATACTCGAAACGAAAACATTCAACATCGGTGGCAATCGTGAGCGACGATCTTTCAACGGCGTCGCCGGCCGGGAAACAAAACCAGGTCGAAAACAGTGAGGTACCTCGTGTATTCTTTCGTAGAATGCCTCGTAGCGAAATTACGAGGTGAAACGGAACGACGTGAATCTCGTTAAGGTTGCCAACATTATCTCTTATTTGCGGTGGAAAAAACAAGAAAAACAGTCGTATTATAACGCCTGTCCATCTGTTCGTTTTGATGGCTACGTAGCCGGTGGCGGTTTATGTTTTTCCTCCCTGGAAATGAATCAAATTAACTCATTTGTTAATTTTGTTTGATGGATTATTTCAGATAATACATGGACGTATTTGCAATCGTGTAGGTGTTATAGAATTGAAAATTCATTTATGATGATTTATTAAGTATAAAGTATGATTTATTGTTAGGATAAATTTTCAAAAATTCTTTGAGTTATTTGAAACTTAACGTTTTCTTTCTTTTCTGTTAGCCAATTTTCCGAATTGATTTTCAACGGTGTTCACTTGTTAACATTTCACGTCATCAAATGCAAATGTAAATGTGTGCCGAGGCTCGATCGAGCGTTATCCTGTCTCCATCACGAGATTGACGCCGTTTACCTCGAGTCATCGAGGACACGGCGCGAAGGGGTCTTTGTTGCATAGATTGTAGCCAGATGCGGATGCACGCAGGAAGCGTATAAACACGCGGTCCACACCGCTGCGAACCTCCTGTCTCCGCCATGACTGATGACCGGCATTACGATTTGTCAATAACAATTGTCCCGGGTATAACTGCATCGCGCAAACTGCAACTGATGGCTAACATCGATTGTTCACGTCCACCTAACTGTCCGCCAACCGAACTGACCCATAACCCATCCGTACCAAAAATCTGCTGTCGACAGAACACACCCGACCCAGAAATTCCAGCAAATACCCTGGAAACGTTGTTCTCCATAATATCCTCTGTCTCTGCTTAGCAATGATACATCGTTCGGTTAAGTGGACGAAATGAAACGAAGATGATTTTATTCATTAACCATGCATCTTTCATAATTTTCTTAATCCGTTCCAGTACATTTTCAGTGCATTTATTAAGATAACCTTAATTTATTAAAAATCTGATACAATTCAAGGTGTAGGTTAATTTTTAAAATAGATTTTTAGTAAAAGTTAATTCAACCACATCACGTTCATAAGATTGGCTAAAAGCAATTAAGAATAATACAAATTTAATTAGAAACCCTTCCACTCCCGGAATCTCTCCGTACCTAATTATAATTCCAAAGTCCGTGTCCGTATGACATTTTGAAGCGAGGAAACCGCAGAAGAAAATGCATCTGTCCGTGTATATCCATGTCACGTTCTAATTAATCCGCGTTAAAGAAACCACGGTTTTTGCTTTATCAGATCCATTTAGTATCTCGTAAAACATCTGTGATTTTGCGTTTGCTTTTCAAGATGGAAATCACGTGCGAGCAAGCATCCGGAAAAGCGACGGAGCGAACGGACATTTAGAGATCACGAGTAACCACCCTCAGCTAAGATGACCCTGTTCGAAGCGAGGTTCGACGTGGCTTTCGGGGTCGGGATATCGCATTATTCCCGGCTGAATGGGGTAAATCAGGATCTCGTAGAGTTTCAACGTGGAATCGACGCTGCTCTCGGATTGCTGATGCCGAGAGGATGAGGATTGGTTGCCAGCGGCTGCCTTGGGAATTCAATTACAGCTACGGAACAATGACAACCGCGCCGGTAACGAAGGGATCGTCACCGAGAGGTCAGCGGTGTACACGGTATTTACAAATGCATATCCGCTCCTGCATCGACATTTTTTTACAATTTATTCCGATCTTGTTGCTCCGAATCTCTGCAATTTGGAGGAATGTAAGTTTCGTCAGGAAACGAGTAGGCGTAGATTTACTCCCTTAGACTCGTGAATTTTATAATTTGGGGGACAAATTTACATTAATCAATTTTAGCTAGTCTAAAATTATTCACCGAATTTTAACAGAAAGTGTGTTTGTACCTCATTCTTGCTTGTCATCAATATAGAAAGGGGTTGCGGAATTAAATCCAATTTTGAGAAGGGGTTGATATATGAAAGGGGTTGAAAGTCCCTGCCTTGAAACATTACTATGCTCACAAATGCTACCTTTAATGCATTCAATATCATACTTCACTTTCAAATTAAATAATTTGTTTTTCCAAAGACGATCGAGTAAAAAATTTATAATTAAACGTCATCGGAATTTTCAAGGATTGCGTGAACTTCGCAATCGGGATTTATGGCGGAAGTGGTCATCCGGGTAAACATCGGTTTCACAGAGAACGGCAAGAGGGAAAAAATTGACAAAGAAACAACCCCTTTGGCACGGTCGAGGACGAGTTTCGTAATTACGTTATGGAGAGGAAGAGGGGATGAAAAGTAGAAGGGTGGTTCTGGCTCACTCGCACGATCGACCATGCGTTTAGGAACAGCAATGGATTCCGTCAATAACCTCTTTAAAAGAGACTAAATTCATTATTTGCCTTCTATTCGAAACGTTGGCGTGTTGCCCACTTTTTCTGAATTTCCTTTTATACCCTCCTAAAGGAAGTTTTGATCGCAGGGTTACTATGGAAGGGTCCTGGATAGAACCTGTCCAATCCAATATTCCAAATCGGATGTATTATTGATCACGCAGTATCAACACTGCACGTTTATTCTTACTTCTATCCAATGAAATAACAATTCTTTGTAAAATTATATAAATGTGTGATAATATTCTTTGAAATTTTCTTTTACTTATGCTGGCGAAATTTTATCAATATTTTCCTATAAATATTATATAAATGACACGTTTAACGTTGTGTTTCCAACACTCGTGAAATGGCTGGGAGAAATATCCGTAAAACTATTTTCTGCTGATGATCATCGCGTCCATGGTTCGCATGGTTCCCAAAGAATTTAATTTTGCTGGAAAAGCCATTATGTAAAAGACCCGTAGCGACCCTTCCTATGTACGGCAACAAAAACTCTCCTGAGAGCATCTATGTAAACCGAACGAGTTTTTAATTGTACGAGCATCACGTTTTAGGTCGTACGTTCGAACAGCCAGGGGTCACTTTGTCCCCAAGGGGTTGGAAAGACACGTGTGGTTAGCCCGTCAAGATGTTTTCCCGTGACCCTTTTCCGTCCCCCTAATTGTTCTCATATTTGACAAGCGACCTTATCTTTCCATACCTGTCCTGAACGAACAGCCACCTACTAATGCACACTCGCCTTTATGGACATTCACATGCAAATGCACAACCGGCTGTCTATACCGATTCACATCGCTTTTCTTTTTTTTCTTAGTTGGTCATTTTAAACGTAGAAGGTTAGGGATGCAAATTAAGTCAATGTTAGAAATGCATATAACTGCGTGAAAGAATCGTCGAATGCAAATGCAGGTTCTAGTTAAAATTCCCCTTTGTGGATACGTGTGCTTAGAAACACCTCTCTGTGTGATCTCTGATAGTTAAAGGAGACACTGATGGATAGGCAGTTCCACAATTTGAAAATTTAAAAAAATTAGAAATTTCTTCAAGTTTCAAAATTCCCAAACTTGGAAATTTATAAATTAGTAAATTTGAGAATTTGATGTATAATGGGTTTCAGAAACTAATATAATAGCGGTTATGACTGTAAAATAAGTTATGTAAGGAAAGGTTAAGGTACGATAGGAATGGTCCGCGTTAACATGGAACTCGTTAAGGGATTGGCATCGTTGGAGGGACGACGAAGGTAGCAATGCGGATTGCGGAAGCAGTCGCGAGCGTTTTCGCGCTTCGCAGCCGCAGAGCAGTTCGAAGTTGCCATTCGGAGCACGTAGATTGCTAACCTAACTTGTTTAGCGGTTTTAGCGGTATTTGATTAGTTGAGTGAATTTCCGAACAGTTTCAGACCGCTCGGTGCTTGGCTTCGAGCTTCTAGCTAGAGATCGGACGACGACAAACCTTCGACGAATTTTCCATGTGCACGTCGCGTAGCGTAGCGTAGCGTCGCGTCGCGTCGCGTCGCATCGCGTCGTCTGACTGACGCGTGTGTAGGTGTATGTACACAGACCGAGTATCAACACTGCGTTCTCTCGAAATTCAATGGAACTTGTAAACTGGTCGAATTCCGAAATCGAAATTTAGTTGCTTACCTTGAGAGTAGTTCATGTCCTTCTTTCATGTACCTCGATGATTACTCCGGCTCGGAGTCACGATCACACGAATACACGTCACCACCTGAAATCAATTCATTTACTTCATTAGCAACACCTTCGATCATTTCTGTTTCACAAACGTGGCTACTTCGTATCTATATCCTATATAATCCATTTCGAGTCGCATCCATACAGCACTCTCCCTTTTTCCTCTTATTTTACTGCTTCCCAAACTTCCCCATTATATCCTCGCTGCCTTAGAAGGGCAGACTTTATCCGATTATTTGGTCCATTTTCCTGCCATGGCACAAATGCATTCTTCGATTACCGCCTCACCCGATTGTATTTTCTTAAGTGGTATTTGCTAAGACAACTTTGTCCACTTTCTTCTAATTGTCCTTCTATGTGTCATTCTTCTTCGGACGAAGACAAATGTCGCCAAACAGACGTCGATTATCTTAGCAATCTGAATGAGTCAGTAAACAATGGCTTTCGATACCAAATTTTTGAAGAATTTTCCAAGTATTACTCTTATTGGATATTTAGAACAAATAAATAAAATTCTATTTTATTTAATTTAACTTTTTAATTTTCTCCTTTAAAATTATAAATCCCTTTTTATTGGTTAACACTATACATCTATACGGTTGTTAGAGGTAGCGTTCCAATTCGTTTCATAAGTTGCTAATTAGCTCGCCAGATGAACACGTAATTTGCGGTGGTATTAGCCTGGGTTAGCCAATAAATCCTTCTCGTATATTGCCACCACTAAGGAGATTTAACGGGTCTGCGTAACCACCCTCGTGGATACTTCGATTTTCCAATTGGTATTGGTACTTCGTACAGAACAATATAGGCTAAGCAACAGCTGATAAATAAAATCACATCACGAAATCACGAAATTTGTTGCAATTTAATAAATATGAATTTTTTTCATAATTAAATCGATTTCCATAAGATATATGTCGTTGAAATTTATTAAACAGTGTAATTTATTCACTAATTGTACATGTAATATGAGATAGAAGGACAATGGAAGCATCCTCAACTTTAACGTCCAACAGTGTTGATCGTTAGGTCGATGTAGCAACATTAGCCAAGTATTAACCTGAAATGAACGTATAATGGTGGTGTCGGGGATTTGATGTCAGCATCAAGGATCGGATATCGTATGGCGTTTACCAGCATGCATGTTCCAAGGTATTGGGTTTACATTATATATGTATGTTCGTAGCGTCGTTAAAATTAAGCGATATATCGATATGCGCATCGAAACGTGGTACTAGTATCGTGAAATTTAGTCATAAAGTTGGGAAAATGTATTTCAACAATTCCAATTTCAATTAACAATACTTCTGAATTATGAAAAATGAATTGTTGGCCATTTTTTCTTCTAACAAAAATCGAATAGTTATAGGGCTAACTGGAACGACCTCGTACAAGAAATATCCTGGTAGGTACAGCCCGAGGCTGGAATCGATCAATTTCCATGAAGCATCGATAAAGGGAAACGGGTCCCAAGGGAAGCAGTATAGGTGGGGAGCATTCAAAATGAATTCACGAAAGGCGGATAGGATTCTTTAGGCCAACAGCAGCTTGTTCGCCGGGCAATATGGTCTGGACATTTGCAGGATAAAAGGTTGAAGGTCGGTACGCGAGGTATGTAAAAGCTTGAACGTTGGCGAGTCGATGGACCCTGCTGGCCTCGCGAACCTGAAGATGGCCGAGGAGAAAAATTGAATTATCATAAAGAAATTGCGTCCGAATATTTCGTTCGGTTCTATTGAATGCCAACGAGTAGATGAGAAGGCATCGATAGGTTTTTCCAATATCGGCCTCGAGGACATGCATCGGGAATTTTAAGAATCAAGATCATCTTTGGACTATCGGACTACCGAGATGAAAATTAAAGAATCGATCTTGTAAGTTGCGTTTTTTAAACGTTTCAGTTGTTGCAAATCCTTGTTAAATATTTTCAGACTTCAACCAGGTTGGGTTAGAATTCTTTGTAGCAATGCACTCGATTGTTCACCACGAGTTTATCTCCAGAAATTTAATGAACTTTCCAATTACATCCTACACCATTTCGCCGGCCTCTAAACTTCTATCCATCCCCCGCTGGTTCGAGATCAAACTTTCACAGAAAATTACACGCCCATCGCCGATCGTTCGTCAAAGGGACGTACGTTTCCTTTCATGGTCCCGTGTCTTCCGTAGCCGGTGAAACGCAAAGAGTGTCGAAAGTTTCGCGGGAAAGTTTCCCGTCCAAGTCCGAAAATGCGTCGTATCCGACGGCAAAAAGAGCAGCAAAGGAGGAAAAGTACAGCAGGACTTTCTCATGAGCGAAAGAAACGAGGGAGAGTTTAAAGGCCGTCTCGTGAACCGATGATGGTTCTTCGCCCTTTTCGGTACACATACTATACGTATAAAACTCTGAGCTTTTCAATAAGCGTAAACTGTGTCCTACTCTCAATAATTATAAACATTTAGTTCATTTAATATTTCCAGATATCCCTGAGTCGTTCATCTTTGATATGCTTACGTTTCCTTATATTTCAATATACATATATTTAGCTGCGAGATAAGCGGTTTTCTTAGATCCGCAGAAAAAGAATCTCCAATCTCGAATATGAAACGAGAATTTCATTTCCCTCTGCCTAGGAAGGAGCTGACGTAAGCGGTGGGTTCTTGACGACAGAAATTAAAAGCGCTCCGTTGATCCCATTAATCTTGAGATGATAAAACGATTAGCGATCCTAATGGAAAGAGATATTGAGGAAGCGGAGAGGAGCGGCTCCGTTCGAGAGCCGAACGGATGAAAAATTCTTAAGAAGCAGCTCGAAGGATCGTGGAATACCTGCGAAATAATACTATTCCATCGTAAATTAAAATGGAAGAGAGAGAAAAAAGTCAGATATTCAATTTCGTATACATAAATTATATTCGATTCTCGTTTATCCATCTAACGATAATCCCAAATTTTCACTTTTGCAAGTTTTTAAATTTTCCAAATTTCCAAATTCCCAAATTCCCAAAATACCCAAATTTCCGAATTATCAAATCACCAAATGCTGATCTCAGAAATAATTATCTTCATTGGGGATAGATTTTTGAAAATAACCGGGGTCTGTCACAGGATAAAGCTCTGTCTGGTACAACTGTAACGAAAGGCACACCTGATTAAGAATGCACCCCTCCAAAGATATCCATGACCCCATGGTTGGGGTTGGTGACATTAATAGCGACTACCGTCCAAGATCCGACCACCTCAAGGCATCTTATATTTAATTCAACGTGACCACTAATTCACTCGGACGCATATTCAATCATTTTGAGGTATATAATGTACGTATATGCGCCCGTAATGTCTTTATTCTCGTTTACGTTCATTTGGGTTAATAGTGGAACGATGTGGGTAACCGGAGAACTGAAGTTACTTCTGTAGAACCAGTTAGAGCGATGGAACTGCGTTGTGGAAGTACATTGTTTATTCATTTGTAGCTACGTATTCTTGTGCAAAGCTATTGCGGGATAATTTAACGTTATGATTTTAAAGGGAATGCGTCTTAAAAACAGTCAGAATTGTAATAAAATTTTCTAGATTAAAATCCACCCACTATGTTACCATTTTTTCACAAACCAAATAAGTTAATAAAACCATAGAGAACGAAAAACAAAATAAATGAATGATAGAAAACAATTATTTTAGTGGAAATTAGACTTGCAATTATTTCATTTCGAACAACAATGAGAAAATTAATCATGCGTTGTTATCTGATGTTCTTAACAAACGAAATTTCCCATCTAGGGAAAATTAATATCCAGTCGTTTGATGAAATCGGAATTATCGTTCAATTAACTATCGGTAGGACACGTATCCAACAGAGGTACATTATTGGATCAATCGATTCGGTACTGAAGTCAATAAATGGTGTAGTTTGTAATGCCAACAGCGTGCGATTAATAATTACGATTAATTAGGGAATCATGTCGGATGCTGGTAACTGGGAACATTTGTAGTAAAAGCAAAGTGGATGATGAGTCCTTATTTGATGTACTCTGATGTTTGTGTTTCATCGAGCTTCAATCACCGTCACTTTTAGTTGATGTTACCAATACGGTTACCTAATTTACAGATATCTTTATAGATAATTTTTTTTCTATAACAATACCGTATTTTTTTTTTTTTCATAATTTGCAATTGCATTTTAAATTACAATTGCTTTCTGACGCATAAACGTCGACCTTAATTTATAGACCGTCACATGATGTTCCTAATAAATTCAACCTCAGATATTTATGACTACGCTTGAAGAATTTCAAATAGATTCCCTCTGTTTCCTCGTTTCTTTCCTCTGACCTATTTCAAATAACACAAGTTTCGTATTTTGCATATTTTATTGTGGAACAAAAGTTTATTTAGATAATATATTCATCGCACTGTTTTTTTCACGAGATAGGTTTAACTCGAGAAAAGTTTATAATACTTCAAGACTGTAAGACCTTTTCCAAGATATTTCACTTTCAAGCAACGCCACTCTGCCACGGGGTTCCACGACAATGACCATCAATATATTTCACTGATTTTTACTTTTTTTGTCATAACTTTAAAACAATTGAAATTTTATATCTACTAATTTTCCCGTATTCCGACGTTGCCTTCGCTGATTCATTTTTAAATTCATTCGCCTCCTGGTTCCCATATCCTGAGCTTTCTATCGCCTCGTATATTCTAGTCGGCTCTGTTCGCAATAAGAATGGCCCGGTTTTATCCGACGAAGGCGGCAGCTGTAGGAGGCTGCTGGAATGGCTGTTGGTCCGCGTCGAAGCGGCGATTTCCAGCAGCACGGAGACGCGGCTGCTCGTCAGGCGGAATACTAATTCGGGATCGCAGATTTACAGCTTCTTAATTTCGTAGGTAGCTTTATAAATTGGAACAGCGTGGCGCGTTGAAACGCCAATGCAACGACTTCGCCAACCCTCGTTGCTTTACTCGTCCACCCACCCCCGCCTCGAGACACCCCCATCGTTTGTCCCGTATCGTCGGGAATACTAATGACCCGGCAGTAGACTAATAAAAATTGTTGCGACGATTCGTGAGCGAAGTAAATGCAGTCAGCATTTGTCTCTTTACCCGGCGAGCGGGGCAGCTAATTTTTCATGCGATTTCACATCTGTGCCGACTGAAATTTCTCTGATTCTCTCGCATCAAGGCACTTTTGATATTTTCTATCGAAAATGCGAACAATGAGGCTCGAATTACGGTATAAATGTAGAGAACACCGCAACGCTTACTTGACCAACGAATTCTTCCATCCTTTGATTGTTGAAGCTTGGCCGGCAAAGGTCTGCTTTGTATTAACGCAGCAAAATTTGCTGAGAACCTGACCAAAACCCGTCGTAGCCGACGTATTAATTAGAAGCTCGACCTTAAAGCACCTGCACCGGGCTCTAGCCCTTAAAGTACCGCACCCGCGGTCTGGCGAATTCACTGCTCGGATTTCACGTAGCCAGACTGGAGTTTAGTACACCGTGGGGGTAATTATTCAAGCGGCATCTCCCATGGCAAGGGAGAGTCACGCAAGGATACAACAGGGTGCTGGGGCTCGGTTGAACAAGGACCAACCACCGCGGATGGTGGCAACCTGAAGAGAGGCTTTCTCACCGAGTCATCCATCACTCGGTAACCTACGCGTGTAGACGCGAACGCTCGGAAATAATTGAGCAAGCAACGAGAGAAAGAATTTCCAGGATATTTCTGCAACCGTAAATAATAAATGACCTTGTTGAGATACAACTTTTTCACGGATTTGTTTCCGCGCAAGCATTCCCAGGGATAATACGCAGCATTATCACTCAAGTTTACATTTGTAATGTACGATTTGCAGCACAGAATAATTAAAAATTAATTCGTATTATCCGTCGCTTCAAGGGTACTGAATTTGGTGTTAATGGGTGTTTCGCGCAAGCATTTTCGATAATGCAAGTCAAGGAATAATTTCTGAGTAGAAGGAAGCAAGCTAGCGAGCCCTTCCAATTTAACGAGGTAACTTGATATTACCCGATCCTACCTAACCTATACCGCACACCTGAACGAGATTGCGAAAGTTTTCATAGAAAGTAACGTCCATCCATAAATCGTTTGGCCGTGACTCTGCGCGATTCCCTATGCATTCTTTTTTCTTTCTTTTATTTTTCTCTGCAACAACGAATGAAAATTTACATGTAAAGTGCGTGAAATGCAGCTTTCTCTAGTTTCGAACGCGATGACGTCTTATGACGCCATCCGTAGTTGGAGCGCTTTCGTACGTCCCCAACTTGAAAAATGGAATTTTGGCAGGGGTCTTTTTTCAATCACCGTTATCGGCCAGTTGGCAAGCCTGCCGTGAAAAAATAAAGGGACGAGTAAGAAGGCAGACGAGAGTCGATTGTAATAGAAGGGAGAAGACGAAGACGAAGACGGGATCAGCTCGCGAAACTGAATAAGCCTGGTCTGTTTCTTTGAGGTCGAGGCAGACGACAGACCGAACCTCCGAGACTTTAAGTCTCGGCACGTCGCCGATGAATGGCCTGACGAGACTCCGCGAGACTTTGTGAGACAATCGCTGGGGAAATCTGGGGGCCCTGCTGATCTACCCTTCGTCCGTGTCTCCACTCATCCTTCTGTCTTCCGATGTATATACTCTTACGTACTGTCCCGTCCTATTTCGTTGACCCGATCCCCCCTGCTTTTTGTCCCACAGGTCTCGCCTGCCCCCAACCACGTTTAATCGTACGAACGTCTTGCGATTAAATTTCACCGCCATGACGAACGATTGTCTTGGGTCAGTGACCCATGGTACACCAACACGTTTCCCAAAGAATTACAATACCAACGTTTCTTAGGTTTATTATATTTAAAACACAACCAGCATAAATATTCTTCTTTTTCCTCGGATTCTTGATCCTTAACAAGTTTGATGACGAACTTTTATTAGGTTGCGAACGAACCTTATATTTTTCCCTTTCTTGTTATTTTCTTCATTACCTGTTTCCGTGCAAGAAAATTTTAATACCCCCTCGTAACTTCTCTGGCGGGTAAGTTTTATTTTTTTTAATCTTTGCGACAATGGAATCGACGATGGTTTTTCTTGGAACGAGAACAAGTCTAGTATAAGCGACTACTTGGAATATTCATGAAACAGAGCAGCGACTTTAGTTTAAGTTTTACCTTAAAGAATCTAACCGTGTAGTATTTAACTTTTCCCTTCGAATAAGTTACCTACGTACCGTGTAAGTATGAAAAGACTTTGCGTCTATTGTTCTTCTCTCAATGCAAACAATTACGTACAATTCAAACGCGTTCTGTACAATATTTTCTTAATTAACAACAAAACCTATTCTAGCTCTCAAAGAACGAATAATTTCGTTTAAAAAATTTCGAAATAAATAAATTATTTCAGTCGTGCACACGAAATTGCCCGTAGCGCACTCTTGTGCACGCGAGCATTCGGCTGCCCTACGGGCAACTAAATTGATTGCTTAAATAACTGCCAAAAATCGGTCTCAATATGAACATCATGCATACTGTATTTCTATCTATAAAAAACATAAAAATCTCTGGAGTCACTCTATATAATATTCATATCTGAATTGAAAAATTGGCCATCGAATATGTTGCTAAAGCTTCCAGTAAATCACGCATAAAAAAGTAGGAGAGAAAGGCTAGCTTTCATGCATAGTTTCTACCGTCTGTCATCGTAACTCTGTTCCGTCATAAATAATTCCTTCTTCGCTGGATACAGCGCGGTGTTACTCGCTTCTGTGCAGTATACATTAGCCGGACAATTGGCGATGCGTCAACTTTGCCCGATAATCGATGCTGGATATTTCATTATTCAGAAAGTTACGCAAACTCGTTCCGGTTGCTGACCCAGAAACTGCTCGTTACGCCGGGATCGCGTCTATGACTTTCAATGAATGGAAACGTTTTCACGAAAGCTCGTGACAAATATGCGCTTCGATCGTAAGCGAAACTGGAAAACAGAAAAAACTAATGCGGATAGGGAGATTGGTGGGTAAGTCGAGCTTCGGCTCGGAGAGGGGAAAAATCGGGCGAGATAGGGTTGATGTTTATTTCGCATAACTTTCATCCGCAAGGTAGATGCATTTATAAATTAAAACTACTCTGGTTCATCTGACGAGACGGTTTTCGTTGAAACTTCGACGAATGAATTCAAAGCTTTAGCAAACACTTAATTGCCTGTATTTTCATTTTCTTTAATCTTCGAGCGGAATATTTCTTCGTGGAGAACGGGGTTCGGTGTTTGTCCAGGCAAAGGAATTCCACGGGACAGCAATTTCAACGAGCGATATTTATTGCTCGAAGCAGGTACCCATGGGGTTTGGAAGCGCAATATGGCACACGTTGCCGCTGTACTCTGTGTCACCGTCATTTATTACACTTTTAACGAGGCCGCGTGTGTTTCGCGCGGGGTCATCACTTTTCCGTTTGAGATGCTGGCAAAAGAGGTAAACGCGTACGGCATGTCAGCCGCGTTTGCTAACAGCCTCACAATTAAATGTCTCGTTAACTTTGTCCCGTCGAATAATGCTATTCGAATTTAGTCTTGCGTGGCTTGTGCGTGAAGGGTCTCAAAGATAGCCGAGCTTAAAAAGCGGCCACGCAAAAAGCTTTTGCTCGAGAAACTGAGAGGTCGCGTCGCTTCGCGCGTTGAATGCAAATTGTACATCGGCCAGCATCTCGTTTAGAAACTGCTTCGTTCATGCTAAATTTCATTCCTTCGTTTTCAAGCATTAACATTGACGTAATTAAGGAGGGAGCAGGATGGAACTTTCTTCCTCCTAAAATGGAAACTTTCAGGATTTTTGAATTCAAAAATTTCAGAATTTCCCAAATTTTATAATTGCCTAGTTACAAAAATCCCGACGAACAATTTTTATTGTACAAAAATTTTAAATAAATTTCTGTGCGATAAATTTTGTCAATGCATAGGTAATTAAAATTGCCAGAAAGCGCGTTGAAGAGCGTCCTTGTCAGACACCACGAAATGCGCGGCTGTCAAAGTGTTAAAGAAACAGGCAAATGTTTTGTCGGGACCGAATGTATTATTCGTTGGGTCAGAAAAGAAACGTCGGGCATTTGGAACGTGTCTGCCGCAATTTCAATAAGCTCACGGGAATCGGGAACAGGGAGGATCGTTTGTGTGTCGGGAAAAGCGGTGACGGTGCTTGCAGCGGCCCCTGAAATATTAAACGATCGAGTGCAAGCTGCAGTATGCACTCGTACATCGCTGTGTATATCCCGAGTGCAGGTAGATGCATGAATGTGCAGCGTGCGTCAAGCTGAATACACCGATCTACTATTTTACTGGACCACCATGTACCAGCATATTAGCTCGGCTCTGATGACCCTGCTTGTATAATTAGCAAGATGCTGCCGAGGTTAAACGTACACTGGATAAATATTATAATTAGCCAGCTTGATGGAGACGGGAAACATTCCCGTGATTATTCTTCCTCGTGGTTATCGAACTCTTTGACGATACTGATTTTAGAGCTGAATTAAAATAATTGAAAAGATGGGTTTAAATATAAAATTCTGTTATTCGAATAATATTTCATACTTTAGATAATGACCTACTTTCACAAAAATGCGACAATTTTTTTTTACTCAATTCAATATTTCAAGCAATGCCGTCCCAATCGTATTACCCTGCGCTACTCTATTATCACCATACCCTGTAACAGGTCGCACTGTAGCCGATAAATATTACAATTGGCCCGTTCGGTAACGATGTAACTCGTTTATGCGGTTCCCCTATCCGCGCATAATAGTCAGCATCGCTCGGATCGAGTCCCATGACGATGCCGGTGGAGCATTGTATTACACGCAGTCGGCATTACGAAGCAATCGTTGGTCGGTGGTCGAAATCGAATGACTCCCGATTCCCAATGCGCACTCCATACGGCACGTCAGCCCAATTTCGTCGGAAAATACGTGTCGTTACTCGAGGTTAGGCTCCCGCTGATGCACCTATCGCGGTCTTTAATTAATAAACGGCGATTCGATTCGACCAACGGATAATTGAGGAATTAACGACGCTCGATCGTTCAATCGTTTCCAGCTAACGGACAAGGAACAATCGTAAGGTTAAAGAGCATCGCACTTAAGAAACGTAAGACAATGTCTGAAGCAAAGAAAACGTCGGCAACATCGTCTTCCACGAAGTGCTTTCTTGCTTCGTGCGAAACGAATGCAATATCGTGGCTGGCAAAGCAATTTCAAATGCGTTGCGCTTTACTTAGCACTTAAGACACCGCCTTTTACCGGTCCAATTTCCAACGTAACACGAATCGCTGGCCGTTTCAATCTTTCTTTCGAACAGTTACAGAGTGCGTGCGAGGCATACACGGTCGCTCTGCTTTACGATTACACGCGCAGATACTTCGTTTTCATTGCCCTTGCACAAGACCACTCTGTTATACTGCGGCGAGAGAAAATACTAGAAACGCTTCGATCGAGATAAATTTTCTCTCGAATAATATCCGGCACGAGGCGATTAACAGGTACGTCGAAGAAAGGAGGAGTCGCTGATGAGATATACGTATCAGAGTGAAATGTAGCACGGTGTATACGTATATAGAAATAGCATGCGATGCGCCAGCTGCTGTCTGCAGCCGATGGAAATGTAAAACTGTGACAACTCCCGGAATAAAGTGGCTGAATAAAATACAAGTAAATCCCTCGCCGCTTGGCTGCACGACGACCGTAGAACTCCGACGAGCGCTATGGGGGTTGAGACGCACAAGCTGCAATGCCGTCACTACCACCATGAGATAAAGCGTCGACGAGAATTTATCCACTGACGTAAGAACAAGGAACTACCAACCAGTGTCAATATCGCGATTTTGCGACCGTGTAATTCACCTTTCTTCGCTTTCTACGTCGTTTTACGAGCTTGTTTTCTTTCTCGAAAAAGTTGGTCTCTAATGGATAATAAATAAATTGTAATTGAAAAATTACAATTGATTTTGCAATTCAAATTGCAAACTCGTATTTTATATCGAGTTTCACAAGTGCCAGAATAAGAAACATTGTGCCCCGTTGAAGGAATCGTTTGACTCGGATAAAATGTACTTATCACCGTCTCAAAGAAACTGCAATAGTTCAATTTCATGTAAATCTCCAGGGGTATTCCGGGTATGTCTGCTCCGATACCGTTGAAACGTCTGTTATCGGAACGAGTCTATTTTACGACCAACTCGAACAGCTTCCTCCGTCGACCAAATAAAAAAGAAGAGCCATATATCTGATACATACAAAAATCATGTATACTCAAATCTTATTGACGCTACAGTCAGTGGCAAAAATATGGCACATTTCAGAATTTATCCTTCTAAAAAGAAAAATAAAGAAACGTGCATAATTAATATAAGAAAAAGATAATGTCAGTGTTTTGCTCTAAATGGGATCGTCAAAGGGTCGGTGGTAGAATGTTGACCATGAATTTTGAAATCTACGACGCCACATAAACCACCTCTGGTCCAGTGAATTCGTCAACGAAGACCACGACAGAAATTCGTGTTCACTGTAGTGTAGAGAGGAGAGGAGGAAACGACCAAATTTGCATTCTTGACCGCAAATAGCGGTAGCAGAGGGGAACAGCACAAAGATGGCGGCACGTCCGAGCAAGGAGACGAAGCTAAACTGGCACAAACGAGCTAATTTGCTCTCGTTAGTGTGACTGCGTAACATCGCCCTCGTTATGAGCGGCGGCGTGTTAATTACACTTACACGTTGTCCGAACAGGGTGATAATGCATCCGGTCATCCAAGGTAACCTACGGTATGTGTATGCCTGCCACAAGTGGAATAGAAACGGAACTACATTCCCTAGAATGCGGAAGAATTTACTACCGTTGCCAATTATTCTTTTCAGTAGAAACAGGCAGGTCTGTAGAATTCCGGAATTTTTTAGTTTCGGAGTTTTAGAATTTTGAAATTTTGGAATTTAAAAATTTCAAGAATTTTGGAATTCCAGAATTCCGGAGAACCAAAAAATTCTGGAATTTTAAGATTATACAATCTTAGAGTTTGCAAATTTTAAAACGATAAGGGGGTTATCCAAATATTTAAGAGGCCACCTTGGTCCCTAGCTAGGTACGCGAATGGTATATTAAATGAATCGTAAGATTAGTGTAATAGCCCATTTTAATAACGACTACAAATGGAGTTGTACATTCTTCAGCTTCGCGAGTTCACTCGACTTGGAATTTTCCTTAACGTTCGCATTACCTTTCGCACATATTCATGATGAATGAACCAGAAGGAAAAATTTATGTTCCTCTTCCGTACGATCTAAAACACCACTAACATGAGCATATTGTACTGTTAAAGGCATTGCATGTACAACCAGATACCATAGAAGAGGAGGTGAAAATATTGCCCGTACTGATTGAATCTCCTGTTCGCTGTACAGTTAACATTAAACCTGACGCTTAATGTGAAATTCACAATTTATTTTCATTATTCGTGCACGTCAGCCTTAGTCTACGTAACTATGCATTTGGACAAATGATTTATATTGATGAAGATTGTCGGGCAATGTTCATTTTATTCTACTTCATAAGTGAAACTGGAATTCTAAATTCAAAGATTAGAAAATTCTAGACATAATATTTTCAAGCTGCAAACTTCTCAAACTTCTTGGTTTACACCAGAAAGAAATTCTAGTAATAAAATTGTACTATTATATCGAATTTCATTTTTTAAGTCCAAGTTTCACTTAAAAGTCTCCCCAGATTAAAATATATACAAGGAGACATTAAAAACTCAATCACGAGCAAGGATCGTGATTTTGATGTTAATCGAGCATTTCAATGGTCCCAAAACCACCCAAGTAGAGACTCGGAATGGGCAACACGTGTTTGCATTCGCGAGCAGCAGACTGTTTCGTACGTCGCGATTAATCTTACATGCGTTCTACGAATTTTGTCTCGGTCCAATATGCACTGGCTGTGAGACTGGAAACTGAAATGCATGCAAGGTGACAACCTTATGGGGTTGTCATCGTGAGAAAAATTGTCTTGCAAAGGAGAGGTATCATTCGGTTCCACGTTGAAACAAAGATAATTTTCTTTTGTTTCGAAAAACTACATAACATACATGAAGAATTCTTTTCATTTTTGAGAACAAAAATACAAAGTTTTATGGATGAAGTAGTAAATACCACAAAGTGTCTATTTGCTTTTAAAGACTCGACGTTCTGTTATCACTCGTTCAATTTATCTACGTTAACCCAGTCGCGGAATTTATACAACGAAAGAATCGGAAGGATTGTGCATTAATCGAGATCAAAATAAAGCTTTGAGATTTCAAGCTGAGATAATTCATCAATGCTATACGGGACGATTAATCAAAATCATTCGATCCACCTTGCCTCGTCTACTTTTATTCTTATTAATTACGACGGTCTAACCAACGTCGAGTCGAACAATGACAAGCGACGTTGGTTCGTTGTTTCAGCTGGTCGAAATACAAGGGCGAAAGAACGTCGTTGCTTTTGAATATGGCTTCAGCGTCATGCTGAAAGAGAAGGAAGAACGTAATTTGTCAAGTGGTGACGCTAAGCCGGTAACTTTTGCTGTGCAACGTCATAGTGTGTCTCGCGGAGAACCATGAGGGTATATTCTGTTCATAAAAATAAGAAAAAATATCTATTCCGTGGCAGAGGTACAAACAAATGTTGAAAGCAATTTTTTGGAACTGCAAAAATCATCAAATCTTATAAATCTTGATTTTTATGAAAGGGGATATATAAAACAAGAGATTTATGGTATAAAGGTGACTTCCTAAAGATGCAAATAGGGGAAATAAATTTAGTGAACAAAAGTTATTTTAATTTCTTGATAAAAATAGATTTAGACATTTGACAATACTTTGCAGTAATATATAGATAACTGAACTATGCAGAATATAAAGAACTCAATGGAGCCTTTTCTAGCCTCGTTAGTCTATTCAGTTCCTCCTTATTAAGGAAGCCAGCTGTGCTACCCTTCGGAATTCGACGAAGAATTTCGAAATTGGGATTACATTGGAAACCATCCCCCTACACGAGATTGGCAAGTACGGAAAGTAAGTTGGCCGAGTGAAAGGAGCGTGGAAATCGACTGGTGTGACACTTGGCAACTGTTCTGCGGTTATTGGAAGCGTATAAACAGTTCACTCGTTCGTTGGAACTCGTCACGTGCCATGCTATCACCAAGTTATTGGACAGTACTGTAGGGAGGAAGTTGGCTAAACGGCTGCTAGATAGCTTGTAAGGTACCGACGGTACATCTACCCTCCTCCCTCTTTTTTCATGGCTCATAAGTTTTTACTCGTTACAACGTGCTTCCACGCACCTGGTGATCGTGAAATTAAGAACGCTCGATTATTTATAACAACCGCTCAGGCTACGCTTGAATTCCTTTTTCTCCTTGGGTAATTTCAACCCACGTCGAAGATACTTAATTAAGATGGCAGCGGGCTATATAATAATGTTATAAAATATTTAATCACGAATGACGAATATGCTGAGAAATTGGGAGAATTCTGATTTATCAAGTTGAACAATTGAAAACTATGGGGCAAACATCTGATAAAATAGTAGAAATGTGTGAGGTGCGGGCTTTGATTAACGAGTAACACGCTCCAGTTGGTAAACGTGCGATATAGGTTAGGTTAGAATATTGCTTTTACCGATGACATACACACACGTACACGCAAACTCAGTGTGAAATTCTATATTACTTCCGGAAGTTTCTAGTGCTTGATAAGTTACTAGAAACAGAGAAACAGAACACGTAACCTAGCACAACCTAAGTTAGTCTCATTCAAACTTGGTCATTATAATTGGAAGTTAAGTTAGGTCAAGTTTTAATTTTAATGAAGAATAAATAAATTTGAATAATGGAATTAAGTTTCGGAATAGATTAACTCTAAAATTCAATAATAATAATAAATAAGCGTGAATAATAAAATTCACTCATTGTTAGCCGCTACTGGAACCATGAATCTGTTAGTTTGCACAATAAATGCAGAAAAGGGTGAATTGTTCGGCAAAAGTAACCATCTGGCGCTAATATTCAACCCCATAGATTCGAACCAAGAGGTTTACCGAATGCCTATACGAGCACAATACGAGAACACCTTGGACGTTCTTGGGATTTGGAGTTGAGGAAACTCGCCCAGAGGTCCGTGATTACAGCTAAATCGTTGACGGCACCGGCTGCTTGGTAACGAAGTCGCTGCCAAATTACCAACAATGGTGAGAACCGAGGAACGGCTTTCCTGCCCAATCTAAACAAGCGGAGCATAAAGTTACCAACTTTCCCGACGCTGCTTCTCTTTGTCACCGGTCGGACCAACCGGTCTGGATGGAAGACAAGCGTCTACACCGACTTCGTGTATAAATAAATTAAACCGACTTTGGGACATTGAAACACCGCGCCATTGTGGCCAAAGGCAAGATTTATACGGTTTTAATTTTTCAGTTTGAAATAACGTTGGAATTAAGGAAATTGCATTTGAGATTCAGCTAGAATTTTGGTAACCTGGAATTTTTTAATTTTAGATTAGTGAGAAGCGTAATACACATTGGAAGGGGAACACCCGATCACCTACTTATTGTTAGGACGCGATCCACAATTTTTCTTCATAAAAAATGTAAGCGAAACATTGTCAAACTGTTTATTTTTCTCGTTCCGCGTTGATCAGGTGTCTAAAAGTTAGAAGGAACAGTGGCACACTGACGGATAGTCACTCCCATGAGGGATGAACTACTTTTCCTGTGTAGACAGTGTCCACTACAATTTCCTGAATTGTATCCTACTTTTCTCCGCTCCTGTTTCCTTGCAGCGTCCTCCGGCTTCGCGTCTTTATGAGCGTCCCGGGAGATCGATGCGTCTGCTTCGAGATACCCGCGTTAGCCCAGTTTCTGGAACGGCACTCGACCATAAATGGAGATAAGGAGAGCAAAGCAAAGTTTCGGAACGAGGAAAAAACTTCTAATGCCCGTGCACGTTCGCCGGCATTTAAAAATCATAAATTTTCATAACCTCCTCGCTAAGTTCCCCCTGCATTACTAAGCAGACAATCATTCTTCTCTAAAGAAAACCAACATACAATTACAAAGATTTGTGTACTTCAGATATTTCAAAAAATTTATATTTTATCAAGAAAACGGAACTCTTGGGAATTGTGAAGTTAGGTTTGCAAATTTTGACCAATGAGCGAGTGCGTATGCGCGATTGGGCGTAACTTTTGATTCACGAACTCTTCCGAAAGGAGGTCGAAACTTACAAAAAATAACACTAACGAGGCGTATGAAGATGTTCTTAAATTTATGATAATAAATATAAATATTGTAATATACAAATATACCTAAATATTAATTTTTAAGTCCGATATCCTAGAATAACGTTGTATTTTCTAAAGCAACTACAAGCACACGAAGTTATCAAAATAGTTGCAATTACACTTGGCGAACAGGAAATTCCACGACGTTGTTGGTTAAATGCGATTAACCGATTTGTTGTGCATAGCTTGTCGACTGGCGGCGATATTATTAAGGGTTAAGATTTCCAAGGACGATGGATATACACGAGCTATCCTCCATTGGATACAATGGTAATTAGTCTTATCTCGAGCCAACAAGATTGCAAGGGAGAATTCGTGCAACAGAGAGAACAGATAATACAAGCCGGAGGAGATTGTTTCCAAGCTGAAATTCCGCCGCGTCTACCGCTTCGCTAATATCCTGTGTCCAAAATCTAACGTCGAATCTCGACGTTCAAATGTCGGTGAGAATACCAATTTCAAGCCGTTTCAAGGAAACTAGTCTCAAACGAGTCCGCTTATCTTTCTGCGTTGGCGGATGACGTTCAAGAAAAATTCAAGATGTAAAAATAAAAATAATATCATTTGGAATTACAATTGCAAAGGAGAAAAATGAATCCAGTATTTAAACGAGAATTATCATTCCTGGCCGAACAGTAACGACAAAGTTAATGCTGAAAGTATAGCGGGCGTGGTTACCTAGTTTACAAGTTGCGTACTTTTGATTACACCGTCGAAAAACACAACGGCAACGGGAATCGCGTTTTGAGCACAGTTTCAGAAGTTAGCTTATAAGATCGACGGAAATATAAGATACTAGAAAGCGGCAGAAGTTGGGTAAAAGAAAGTTTCTCGCAAAATTCCACAGACCAAGTGAACAATCTTATTCCTCTTGAAACGTGGATACATATTTCTTAACCGTTCAAAGCTTCCTGTACATACTTCCGGTATGCAAATGAAAACACGACAATTGCTTGTTACTTTTATGTCGAGTACATATTTGAATAGAGTAGGAGAAGTAAGTTTTGTAAAAATAATTTTCAAGATGTTAAATAAAATTGAAAAGTTCAAATTTGAAGGTTTTAAAATTGCCAAAACTGTTAAGTTTCGGAATAAAAAGTTATGATCAATTTAAGGGAATAAAAAGAGAGAAAAGTATTTACGACTTTCAATGAAATCTCGCGTTGCACTGGATGAAATTATTTAAAGAAGACTGCTCTTTGAAATCGCTTGCCTGACGGGAAGCCACGAAGGGAAACGAAGGGTGCATCACCCTTAGTGAGAGTCGTAAGAAAAGAGATCCCTATTTCCCGTCCTATAGGCAATTTGACTTTTCTGCCCTTTGAGTCAATGATCCTGGTTGTAAAGGAAGAATCACTCCCGAGTAAACCTCTCTACTATAAGGGCCCTTTGAATAAGGTAATGTTCCAAAAGAAATTTTCTCTCCTTCTGATATTTTTCACCCTTCGTGATAACATAAAGCCTCTAATCTGTTAAAAAATGCTTACCTATTCGTCACCTTCATCTTAAAATGAAACTTTTTTTTTAATTTATTTGCAGATGGCTCATTTACTCTAGTAGATAATAAAATTATTAATATTTCATCATTAGCTTCTACAATTTTTGTAACTGAACGACAGCCACGAGTTAACAAGTTCAGTTTGTGTCATCGTTATAAAAGAAGAGAGATTAATGGGTGGAAGAAAAGTAGACTCGAAAAAAAGGCATTGTACCTAACACTTTACAGCTATAACGAAAGATAATAGGGTGCCATTAGAACGTAACATGTTTCAAGGCACCTAATACGTTTACGCATCCGCTTAGAACACAGCTTACGAACCCGATACAACCTAATTATCGCATAGGTGAACACCAGAGCGTGTCTAACCTATTATTTTCAACCGATAGTATGGAACTAATGTAATTATATATCCCATTCCGCTTTTGATGCGGTTTTAATCTGGTTCGCTTCGCCGTAACCACGTTCTTACATCGTTCATACACTCCTCGCGATCTATTACTTACTAGAAACAACAAATTTCCGCTGGTTTATGTCTTTAATAACGCAAGGTGTTATGTTACACCTGCGATATGTGTTTTGTAATTTCAAAAAGTTTCAAAATTTCGAAATCCAAATCGTATTTAATTGATAGCAGTGCGAGTTAACAAAAATAGTTCAGAAATCAGTCGAAATTCCAGAGATATGCATATTGAGAAAATATCGTATAAAAAAGACTCCACCAATCAATACACATCAAATTATTAACAATTATCGTGAAAAGCGATTGGTAAAAATGTTTCAAAACACACCAGCACGCAACATAGTTTTTTGTTATCGAAACGCAGTGTAAACTTTTTATTATTCAAAATATTAAATCATTTAAAACGTCATGTAGCGTAGAGAAACAAGCATTTCCCGTATACGTCAATTAATGGTTTTTGGTAGCGTTAACTCGTCATTCGGGACTTGGTGCATCGCGTATTATTCCCGTGTCAATTAAAATATTTTATTTTAACAATAGAAACAAAAAACAAAGTGGTAAATGAATTGGATGTCTGTGAAATTTCAATCAAAGCAACACACCGTGTTGCTTTCGCATATTCTATCCGAAAATCGATGCTTTACGAGGCAAAACGACATAAAAGGTCAATTGATAGGCCATCATGAGAGTTCATTAAACACTGCACTGTTGTTCGTAAATAATGTAATATTCCATAATAAGTGATTGATCTTCCATCTAAAATTTCTTCGTTCAATCATTTATACATTGATTAGACAGGGAACGTGTTTCCCAATTAGACCACGTAATGTTTCTCAATTACACGTAATAAAATTCAAATATTTTGAATACACCAAATATAGCCCCTTCCCCTAAATTTAAAAATTCTGAAATTAAAAAACTCAAGAATATTAAAAGTAAAATTTAAAAATTATAAAAATCTATTTGGCCGAGCCCAGAAAGAATCCCAATTACACCAATGACCAGCCGAACGCTATTCGTAGCCATTCGATCCTATTAACAACGAATTTTTTTTCTTCTCGCAGTATATTTTCGAGGGAACCGTAATTACCGTAAAATTCTCAGCTGCCCAAGCCAAACAAGCAATTCGAACTGGGTTCTCCAATAATAAAATCGCTCTTAACTCTACGTTTCTCATCCCTGATCTCGTTAAGCAGCGGTCTTTAAAAAAAAGAAAAAAAAAAGGACACAAATAAGAAAGAAAAATACAAGCTTCCGAATCTTCGATAATTCCCTGCTCTGAATTGGAGGTAGTCGATAATCGTGGCTGAAATACGAGTCTCTAAAGATAGTTAGGTGTTTTTAAGTGTCCTTAATGAGAGAGCGCTGCCGACTGGTTTTAACATAAAATATCTATCTTAACGAGAATCCAAGGATAATTGCTGCTGCTGCTGCTGCTTTGACGTTTGAAAGACGTACACGTCTTTCTTTTCTATTATTGCATTCTTTCCTATCCTTCTTCCACGTCAATTTGCTGAAACATACGTCCGAGTACTTAGATAAACGATCATTAAGGAGAACGGTCTTACGTACTAGTTTTCGAGATAGACGACTCATTAGGAGCGCAAAGTGTCAGCAGAGACAGCTACGCTTCGACAAACTTCGCTTCCTGTCTTTGAACTTTTCCTCCGAAAGGATTAATCGTGGAAATAAAGTGACGGACCACTCGTGTGATTCGACCGATCTTTTCCTTTATCGAACTCTGAAATTATAAAAGGTGGATAACCACTGGTTACAGTCTGCTTTCGAATTTCGTCGGTGTAACTGGAATTCCCTGAAGCGTCATCTTTTATCCACGAAATCGTTTACGTCCACCTAAGTACGTGGAAGAGAAGAGATACTCGGTCGCATTTCTCTTCGGGTCTTATCTGGAATCTTGGCGCCAGCAGCGGAAGGTGAAGCACAAGTAGCGAGTAAGAAAAAAGTCTCTCCTCGTCGGAGACGAAGGGATGCTAGGAGAAATTACTCCCTCGAAAGACACGAAGAAGGTGGAGGGTAGAAGATAATAGTGTTACTATTAGCTTCCGCTATGTCGAATGAGTGATTTCGAAATATAGGAAGTCTGCTATGATTTCATGACACTTTATGACTATGGTAGAACAAACTGTGGATTAGATTGAACGTATCCATCCTTCCTCGCGGGAACTGTCCACGTGAACAGTTTAATAACGATTCCTTTGTTGGCGACTGGAGGTACGATTACGAGCGCATCGCCGCCATGGCGAGCCATCGCGAGACCCATCATCGGCGAGGAGTAATGAGAAGCTGGCCGGAGGGATCCTACGATGAGAAAACCTGAAGGACCCTGCCTTTGCACCGCAGCCAGTGTGCTTTGCCATGCCGCCTGCCACACTAAATCACGCTTGCTTCGTGAAAATTGTACGGGTACACGCGTGTGTACCCCGCAAGATCGAGCCTCGTTCGAAACGGAACTTGTACCATCTGCCTAGAGTAGACTTTTCAGTCTGGACAGGCGTGTTCAGTTTGACGCTATTTTAATGTAAAAGTACGCTTTAGGTATCAGAAAAATGGCCACACTTAGAGCAAAATTTGATGGGCAACAAATAGTAACAAATATTAGAACTATTGAAGTAATATAGCTAATAGTACATGAACTTCTCGTTCTTTTAGAAAATTTACTTATTCCTCTAATCATTTTAGTTGCACGCCATTTTCGTTAACAGTGAAACGTGGTCTTAGCAAGTGTTATAAGTAATTGAGCGAAGGTAAAAGGAATAATGTTATTCTTGCTCGTGAAGTCTGGTGAATTCGGTATTTCAGCATTTCGTACGTGGTCATATTTTATTCGATACCGTGTTTCACAATATCCTAGTGTTTTCAGCAATTTCCCGTTTTCCACCAACTAGAGCGGAAGAAAAAACAATCCGTTCCAGGCAGCACGTTGAAATTACCAACTATTCGATTCATTTCACGCTAGACCGAATCACTGACGTGAGAACCTTTTACACCGATATTATTTTTATGAAAGCCGATGTATACCTGAATATTCATACATACGTATTTTCTGCCGTTTCCATCGAAAAAAATATACGATATATCCCCGATGCAATTGGCTGATTGTGCAAACGTTTTGATTTTTCTTTTTTTCTTTTTTTTTTTTATTTTCGTACTACGTTCAGTAGTAGGCATTCGTGATTCGTCCAGCAATAAGCCACATGACAGGAAATCTATGATTCCATTTGACGAGACACGAATGGATTCGAACGTCGATTATCTTTCAAGATGAACAGCAATAGCAAAGACAATTTTAGCACCTCACACGACACTTGGAAATTATCTTCTAATTATTTAATAGAATTTAATCTTCTAAGATTCTATGTGAAATAGTGCTAAATCTTTTTAAAGAAACTTCTAATCTGTAATTAGTGTTCACTAAAAATACAGTGATAATTAAGTTCCTTGTTCCAAATTTTTAGAATTAATTAATGTTTTTTGACTGAAAAGGTTCATTCGATCACCGAAAAGTTAATTTTCAACCCTATTCCGTTCGATAAAACTTTAGAGCTCTAAGAAATGTCCAAAGAAAGCCTCACCTTCGTCCCACACCATTTATTACTCACATCAAGAAGAAGAATTAAAAAAAGCAACGCATCTTTCACTTCCTCTTACCTAATTCCTTATGTTAGATCACCTCTATGAATCTTACCTAAGATACGTCCTGCTAATCGATCTACACACCCTGTTTCAACTACAGCTGATTTACAAATTAATGTAATTTGTGATTTTCTAAAAGGCACTCGTTTTTTCTCGTTCGTTCAGAATCACCTCAGGGATCATCACTCTTTCTGGGACACTTTATATACTACAGTGCCACAAAGAATTAACAAAGAATTAAGGATAAATTATAATACGATTCTATTAAGGAATAAGGCAAGCAGCAAACCATCTCGGATGGTAAGAATGGAAGAACGGGCAATGGTAAGAAAGTATTACCTTCGACCATATCAGAGAATCTCAGGTGAGCCGAGAATAACCTTTACTATTCCCTCTAGGTTATCGATCTCCACAGACTCGTTCTACTTTATTTTATAAACCTTATTTAGGATTAGTGACGCGGGAACGAGATACCACAAGGATCGATACTATCCGTTGGTTCGTTAAAGCCGGATATTTACCTGGTCGAACGAGCACAGTTATTCTTCCTTATGAATCGTTTCCAACAGTTATACACAGCCGAGCGATAATATCATCTCCTGTTCCTCTCTCTTATTGTTATTATTTTTTAATTCCTTCCCTATCCTCATTCCGCGTCTTATCTTTTCATTTATGTATAGTCAGGGAAGGAATTGAATCGACTGTGAGATCGATTTTAAAAGAACCTTTCTACAGTTCATTTAAGAAATAACCATTGATCTGTAAATAATGACGTATTGGAGTAATCTTGTTCGGTATCAACTTCATAAATGATGAAAAAACTAGGTTATTTCTGAGCGAGCATTTATTGAAACGCACAAGCTATCGTGCCTTTTTAATCTTGAAATGGAAAGATTAATGTGCATTTTATTGGACAGATCGAGGGCAATGTTTGTTTATTTTTAGCTGCTCTTAACGGGAGCTATTGTTCCGTAGCAGAATCGTGAAATCGAATGGAAAGGAAAATGTATTCCTAGGTAAGGTATTGCACAGCTTCTGTAAGTCTGATACAAGGTACCGTGTAATCAGATGGCCAGTGTAACGAAATCAAAGGCTCACGCGATACTCGCGCTTATATTCTTCAATCGGGCTCGTGAATCGCCGGCTAAGATAACGGAGTGAAAGAGGGGTGAAAAGGGCGATCTTTATCACGGCGAAGAGACAGAGAACCCTTTAACTTTGGAATGTTATCGCGGGGAAACAAAGTTCGTCTGGAAAGCATAGTTCATTCGGGTTAAGGAAAGAGGCAGAGCTGTCTGTGTCTCCCTGCGGGACGCCGAACAGTTCAAGATTCAGCAGATACGGGATATTAAAAGCGACATTTTCCTCCTCCTAGCGATAACTTCGATTTTGCAACTGACTCTCGGAAGATAAGAAACCGGAAGTCGAGTCTTCATAATGAACAATTATTTGTAGACACGCATTGACAATATTTCGTTTATTTTGAAATAATTTTAAAATAAATGACAAGCGCTGAATTTTGTGATATTTATTAGCTAACCCGTATCTAAAATTGAAAATCTTGAGAAGGGTTAACTTTGTAGAGTTATCGAAAAAATTCTTGCGCCATTGTGTTTAGATTCAAATATAGTGTACATTATTTTTCTCTGAAATTTCGAGACCTTGTTCCGTTTAGAACAAAAGGGAATATTTCGAATTTCGCCAACGGCTCAATACGAAATATTTTCTTTCATATCTGACCCAGTTACTCGGCACGTCATTAATTCCACAATTAAGAAGAAGCGTAAATTCATGGAAACGAAGAATCGAGTTTTAGGTTTGGAAAGGCGGTAGAATCTGAAGAGGTTGTGTTTTAACGAGTCTCTCGCGACTCTCTTTTCCCGCCAGTTGTTTGATCTACCCTCCTTGCCGCTTTTCTTTCTTACGTCTCATCAACTACGTTTCGCACCTCTTCGTGCCGTTGCATCAAGCAAGCAGCAGTTTGGAATTCACGGTAGCTTTCGGCCTCGCTTGCATCGTCATCACCGTCAGTCGCGATAATGAGGACATCTTGTACCGCTAACAAGACGAGTGTCATATCTCCTTGTAGTACAGAGGCAGCCCTCCGTGTGTCTTCCAACGCGACTCGTCTCGTCCAGGAATATCGTAATGCGGTCGACTTGCAAATCTGCTTAGTCGACGAAAACGCGCCTAGAACGATTTCTGGAAAACGCACCAATTTCCTAGCAAGATGACAACGAGAAGTAAGATTTCGTCACTGGTACATTACCGTAGGGAAAATGTAGAGAATTCTTTTTATTTCAGGAATTCTGAACTCTGACGAATTTTGGAATTTTGGAATTTTAGAATGATAAGCAGGTCAATCTACATTTTTTGGACCCCACCCCAGTACCTACTTAGCTTACAAATTCAAATATGCATGCATTCCTAAAATACAGCGAGCACGAAGATGCTATTGAACGATCGTAAGACGTTCTGTTTGTTCGTGCAGTTTACACAGCTCTCAAAGTCAACGGTAACTTCCGTTCGGCTGAAGTACGTTGAATGAAATGCTAACGATGATGGATGGCCACCGATCTCTTCCTTCTTCCCTGTAAACTAACATTAA
Organism: Osmia lignaria lignaria; assembly: GCF_051020975.1. NCBI lineage: Eukaryota > Metazoa > Arthropoda > Insecta > Hymenoptera > Megachilidae > Osmia > Osmia lignaria. The sequence continues at coordinate 10,891,339 of NC_135037.1, read as the reverse complement.
AAGACGAATTCCTTAGACTTAGACATGGTCATGGTAAAATAGACCATCATTTGAAATTGTTTCACAACGGTTTTAAGCTGTAATTAAGCATACAGGATACTCATTTCCATATTCAAATGGAAATATTTATGGCTCTGATGATCCAGTTACTTTGAGACGGGACCTAATTTATGCATAACATACACAACCTAACTTTTTTCTTTGAATTCTTTTTCCAGACCCTCGTCTGCCTTCTATTGGGACTATGAATCATATTTCGTGACAAGGAGTAACTAATTACACTTGTCTATTAATACTAATTAGATGGTCATTAGCATTGTAATTTAATGAAAAATTTAGAAAGTGCATCAATCTTGTTATACTGAAAAATTAATAATATTTCTCGAGTAATTATAAATAAAATTGCATAGACTTCAACCTACGAAATACACACTCAAGTTATATGACCAGTCCAGAGAGTGTTAAGGGTTAATTGAATCACCCTTAACCGAAGAAGATAGAATGGACACCGTTGATCGCATTAGAAGCGTCGAGACGTCAGCTGGACGCTCACTGTCAAGGTTCTGCTCACTCGCAACCTTCTCGCCTTTCGGATCAAACCGAAGCTTCTTATGGATTTTAGACGCGAACGATATGATCCTCTTAATATGTCCCATGGCTTACGGGTATTATGATATTCCCTCCCTCCATTCTTATCGCTCGAAGAAGCTACCCCTCGGCTAAGCCGGACGACGAAGCCTCGACGAACGTCGGCTTACATACATATTGATGATCCGCTAGTAGATACCATGTATTTACATGGAAACAGGAACTGAGATCCTTTTTCTTGTCAACCAGAACTATAACAATTTCTCAATTTGAAAATTTCAAATTTCTGGACTTATAAATTTTTTAATTCACTGACTTGGAGGCAGACATGTTAGTTGGATCAAATTCTCTGACTATTGACAAATCTGAAAGACAGTACTTCTCGTGATAAATGAATTTTCTGAATCAGAAAGCTATAATTGTACAAATATCTTGGAACAGTTTCGGTAGCTATGTAACGCGACAGAAGAAGAAACTAACGAACGAATGAACGTCTCCTATAATTAGTCGTCGTTGGATATGGAACAAGCAAGAGTTTAAGAAAAAAAAAATAACAAAAGTTTCTCTTTGTATCGCTTTACGTTCACGGTAGGTGGTCCTACGGACGTTAAGAGAGCAGCAGGCTTGTTAGCAGCACGAACTTCCAGCAGCTAATTGGTATTCCTCCGTCGAGAAGTGTCAGCCTTTGACTGATTCTATTTCGAGTAGCTCTTTTCAAGTGTTCCGTGTGTTTACATTCTGACCTAAGGAAAAGTGGCTGACCAACAATGGGTGAATTCCTGAGAATCACCGACCGGTTTCATCCTAGATCTTTTTCAAACCCGCCTAATCGGTCATAGCCTCTGTGCTTCCTCGTCTTTTTACAATTTTATTCTTCGGCTTCCTTCCTTTTTTCTTTCACTTCTAACGCGTCGAGGGTACGCATTTTCTCCGCTGGATTCCGCGCTGATACATGCGAGCATTCACCTCGCAGCAACGCACGCTGAAGACAAGTCTTCCAGTTCTCTACGAAACGTTTCGTTACGCTTGTCGTTTGGCCGTGACGTGAAAGGAGCCGACGTTAAAAGGAATCGATCGATGGTCGTTACAGGTGCGCGTTTGTCAAACACGCTTCAAGCTTTGGAGACACGCGTGACCCTAGAAAGCTGCGGTTTCTCGGGTCAACGAGCACCGACAAACAGCCCGTGCTATAGGAAGCTCATGGAAATGCAAAGTGCTGTATTCGTCATTCTGTTCTTCTTGTTCGATATTTTATGTTTTCAGCTACACTTGATTAATGACACCATTATGGGGGTACTTTCTAATATTTTCTAATTGATAAGAAAATTAAAATATAAAAATACTGTTAGGAAATTGAAGAATGGTTTTCAGAGCAGCATTAAATCGGTTAAGAAAGTTAAATGTTTGCATAGTCGAAATTTACACACGCGTGCAGACATGTGTGTTTATTCAATATTTATGGATTTATCCGTTGATGAGAATCGCTAATGCTAGTGGATTCATATAAAACACGATGAAAATGTAACATATATACAGTGGAAACGTTCAACAGGTTGATGTCGCACAGTAAAAACTTTTAAGCGGTCGATACTTCTTCAAACACCGCTGCAGACGTTAGATAAGAACAATACTGTCATTAATTAAAACAAGAACACTGGTTAAATGCTTAATTAATCTCGAAAACGAAATATGATTAGAGTATATTCATGTATTTTATAGGTCTATGTATCTATATTCCTGTATATTTATAAAGTCCATTATGAAATATTTAATATTGCCTCGAATCTTAATAAATCAATATCACTTGTTTTAATTTTAAGCAGGACCACCGACAACAGTGACGTTTATTTTAATATTTTAGAAATAAATTTTTACTTTCATTTCTTTTTGTAATATAAAATTAATTTTGTAAATCCAATACCTATAAATTAATAATAACGTGAATTGCTTTAAAAAATGAATAAAATATTAAATATTGAGTCGTATTAAAAGTGTTATTTTATATTTTATATTATTATGGTAAATAATCGTATATTTGGCAAATAAATAATTTCGAAATAAATTCATATTTTGTTTCTTTCATTTCAAATAAAAAGTGTTTAAATCCAGATCGCAATTATTGATATGACAGCTTTGAAAACAAACGATACCGCCACGTTTGATGAATTTTTGATGATGATTCGTTGAAGATATCTGCTTAAGAAGGAATAATGAATCGATACTTCGATAGTCGTCAGTCGAACATGCGAGCGGATACTGACATATCAGGCCGCGGATTTAAAGCATAGAATGGTTATCAACGCGACGAACGAAGAAGAACAGATTTGACATCTAAACGCTAACGTTAAAAGGGAAAAATGGGTGAGCAGGCAATAATTCTTTATCCTTTCGTACTGTTCATGCAAATTTGCTCGCTTAAATATTCACGAGTGTCAAAATTGTGCGCCGGTTAACTTTCCCTGGATAACGTTTTAATGGTTCACAGTTTCTACGTTGTTCCGCGAAATTTCAAGTATAACTGCTATTCCGAACATTCGCGAGACCCACAAACGTTCGTCTAATCTTTACGCTGCGATATTCGTTAAAAATTATTCTTTTGCATTATAAAAATGAACTGCATTAATAAATAATAAGAAGTAGATAAGAATAATGTTTTTTTAATCACGAATTAATGAAAGAAAGGTCAGAATAAAATAATTGGTGAATTATATTTCGCAGAGATAATTGTAAGATACCTGTTCGCCATAATGCTCTGCATCGCGAATATGATTATTTATGGACTAAAAGTGAACATTGCTACCGCCATTGTTGGCATGGTTAAAGCTAAGAAGAATGGTGAACATGAAATTGAACACGTGCTGCCAGAATGCATTTTTGAAGATGAAGATTCTGTAAGCGTAGATATAGACGGTCCATTCGATTGGTCTACTACCGAGCAAGGTTTAGTTATCAGCATTTACTTTGCTGGGTATCTTGTGGGTATGGCTCCGTCAGGATACTTTGCTGATCGGTGAGTGAACGGTAATTTAATTTACATCTAAAATAAAATCATTTTCTCCCGATGCAGAAGCACTTTTTATAAATCATAAAATAATCAAGAAATAATTAAATAATTAGTGAAATAATTTTCACGTGCATTATCTTCGAGATACATCTATATGTATGAGAAGTTCAGTGACGAAGTGTTCTTTTTTTTTTTTTTTTCCGTCAATAATGAAACCAGACTGCTGTTATCAGTGATGTTGACAGAGCGTTATTTAATAAGATAATGAAGGTCGGTAGCAGTAATAATCGTTTATGAGGTGTACTGTCGTGTAACGTGTAGGTCCGTGATAAGTGTTCGTTTGACACGCAACAATTTCGACCCTTTGAATATCATTACTATCATACATGTGTTATTTTAAATTGTATTTTATAAAATGTTTAACCATGAAATTCAATGCAATTTTTATAAATAATTACAAACTTGGAAAGCTTCTTTTGTTTCTTAATCAATTTTGTTAAAAATAAAAGAGAATAGAAAATAAAGGAAAAAATACGTGGTCAAGAGAGTTTTGAAAATTTAACATTTTTCCAGTAGACTAAAATCTACTGAACAGCTGACGTCATTCTCATTATAAAAATTTCAAATGTAAATTGTTTCCCTACTTTTGACAAGCAAGCGCAAATTTCGCAAAATTTTAATAAAAAAATATAGGGAAACAGAAGAAATGAGAGAATGAAAAAAAAAATACATTTTCAGGAGAATTTTGAATTCAAACCCCCGAATTAACTATGAAAAAAAAAATGCAACCTTCTCAATCTTCGTCATCTTTGCACAGCTTCCATTCAAAGAGCGTCTTGCTAATCTGCGTGTTGGCGAACGCAGTATTGACTCTGCTCGTGCCACTAACAGCCAACGTACTGGTCCTACTCTACATATTAAGATTCTTAACGGGTCTTATGAGCGCTGCCAATCTTCCCGTGGTGAACGTATTAGTCGCGAAATGGATGATATACGAAGAGAAATCAACGTGGATCGGTATCATTTACGCCGGCACGTCACTGGGAACCGTGGTGTCCATCTTCTCTTCCGGTATGATCCTAGCTTCCATAGGCTGGGAAGCGGTGTTTTACATCCACGGCTCTTTGCCGTTAATTTGGTGCGTTGTATTCTATTTCTTCTTCGCCGACACTCCGGAATCGCAGAAATACATAACCGAAACGGAACGACAGCTGATCGTGAGCTCTTACGGTCACAGAGCTCCTGGCTCGTCGGAAACGCAGGTACCGTGGAAAAGCATATTCACATCGGTGCCATTCTGGGCGCTGATTTACACTAATACCTTTGGAAACTTTGGTTGGTACTTTTTGCTCACGCAATTGCCCTTGTACATGAACAAGATACTCCGATTTGATATTAAATCGGTAAGCTGCAGTCTGCTACTGTGATTTTAGGATCGTTGACGGTTTTATGAGACAATAATTTGATTATACAGAACTCCGCCATTAGTTGCACACCTTATCTGTTGAACGTTCTGGTGAATCCGTCGATTGGAAAACTGTTAGATTGGGGAAAGCAGAAAGGATATTGGTCACAAACTTTTGGACGGAAAACCGCGGTCTTTATAAGTGAGTTTGATTATGTTATTATTTTAAAACAATTTGGAAGTATATCTAGGGTAAGATAACAATTTTATTTTGGAATTTTGGAATTTTGGAATTTTCAAACTCAGAAATTTTTAAATTTTTAATTCGCTTGGGTGCCAATTCACATCTTGGTGACAAGCTCGCTCTTTGATTTTTCTCTCAGGATAAATGGAAAGATTTTTATTGGAATACTGGAAAGTAAAAAAATTGTATAGCATTTATAATCCATCCATCGTTTCTGGATTTAACCTAGATAGAAGGTATCGACGTTGATGAAAATTTATTTAAAAAATAGATTTAGAATACCTAGGATTTTTCACTTTTAGAAAGGATTAAATGGAATACAAAATGTACACAATATTTTTTATTTTCTGGGATAACAGTAAAAAATATCATAAAACTAAAGGGATTTTTGTGTTTATTTACAATAATATATTTAACGATTTGACTAACTATTTCTATTTTTAATGTAAAAATTTCAGTTGCATCCCTTTAATTCTAAGTGCCTGATATATTAGTTGTCAAAATATATCGATTGAATTGTTTATGTTTGTGTTGCAGGTTGCGTTCCATCAAGTTTCTGTCTCTTTACGATCGCATACATCGGTTGTAATCGCACAGGATCAACTATACTATTGGTACTGAGCATAGTACTGTGCGGTGTACTCTTCATCGGACATGTCGCTAATGCTAACGACCTAGCCCCGAATTACGCAGGAATTCTAATGGGAATCACAAACACTCCTGGAACGATCTCAGCATTCATCTTGCCAGCATTGGTTGGTGCCCTTACTGAACATGGGGTAAGTAACAAAGAATCTTCGAATATCTACCTGTACCAAACTTATTTCATTCAAGGTTTAAGCCCTAAACTCTAAGGAAAATTTGAGAGAAGTCTGATTTTCATAAGATTTTAGTATTAATTCTTTCATAGATAACTTCTAAACGTTAGGCAATAAATTGCAAAAGCAAGAACTTATAAATTAAACTTAATTTAACCCAAGTCACTGATAAAACAGTATTTTACTTCTTTACTGTCTCTAATGCGTTCTTAAAGGTGCATTCTTCAGAATTTATGCTTTCGATGTGCCACCATTTTTATGCTCACATATAAAGACAATTCCGATTACACGAATTAAAGGGAATTTCGTTATCTTTATGATGCAGCATACTATGCAGCGATGGCAGTACGTCATGTGGACCGTAATTATTTCCCAAATATCTGCATGCGTTGTATTTGGTTTGTACGCATCTGCTGAGATTCAACATTGGAATTATGAGCTGAATGGTTTCGACAATGAAGCTCCAAGATCTCGGACAACTAGAACTTAGTAACACCCATTAATAGTGTTACATAATTGTCAATTATTGTCCAAAAAGAGATCTATGAAATTTATGAAAATACTAGAATACCTCTACTTTTGGGACTGGTACCCGAATAATCTCAATTTGGGAGCCGACATTGCATTCGAGGCAAGATTTTTAATAAAATCAGTAATAAAATTTCCAAATATTTTCAAAATACCTTTTCGATTATTTGTTGTTGAATTATCCAGAAGCAATAAAAATCATTTAAGAACGATATACCTAAAAGTCGCCGAGTGCAGTTAAAGTAATTAGAACCGCAAGACCACCCGTAATGATGGCGGACCAATTAAGGGCCAGCTGGTAGAAAAATCCGTCTTATCCCAATTAGATCAGCGCAGTTCGCGAAAGAGCCGCTTAAAACCTTTGCTTTAAAAGAGCCGACTTAACGGCGAATATTTATGGCGACTGAAACGTTACGTTTATAATCTATTTCAGTGCTACGGCAGAGAGTCTCAACGAGGTTCACGCTGAGAAATGAACGATTACAGCCAAGTCATTTCCCTTCTCGTTTGATACGTTTCCTGTTGCCGATTTATCAAAGACTTGGCTCGAGAAAAGTGCCGGATAATTTCAAGTAAATTTTTTGAGTTGCAGAAATTACAGAAATTGCTGTTTTTTTCTTGGTCGTCTAATATAATTACGTTTTCATTTCGTTTCGAAGAAATGACTAGGAAATTACTAGGAAAAATTTTATTCAGCACTCTAAATTTTCATTCGTGTAAAATAATAGTTCATTTATTTTCATCGTGTCACTCGTCATGACCCTATTTCAACCTGGTATTAAAGAACATCTTCCGAATGAATGTTGGTATTAAATGAGATTTTAAAGGACGTTTAATTGAAGAGCATCACCGGAAACGTGTCATTCATAGCGACAGCGATGAGTCGAGGACACTGATCGAAGATGTGACACCGATTTCACTTGTCCAGGATAATGACAGCGCAATGAGAAGAAAAAAAAGTAGCCCTGAAAAGGAAAAATGGGGCTTTTGGAGTAATTCAATACGAAAAACAAATTCTTCTATAGCTTTTCAATCATTATTATGATCGTTCAAGTATGAAAAGCTGTAGAATTGAAAAATGGAAGCTGTATTGGTAAAAAATTTCTGGGGTCTAATGAACTCCATCCAAGCGGATATTAACCATTTTACCATTTTAAACATTCAACTAATAAATAATGAGAAATACCGAATATTTAAATTGATGAATTTTTAAGTTACCCTTCTCTGAAACTTTCATTTATAAATTAAAAAATATTAAATTTTCAAGTTTAGGAATAATAGTAATAAAGTTTTGAAATTTTTAAGCTTCTGAATATAGATATAAAGTTCTGAAATTGTGAAATTGAGCACTGATCGATGCCTGGGAATGTACATCACTTGCTCTCACGTGGGTAATTGCCCGTTACTCTTTTACCCAGTCAGAAGCATGTGATCTTAACTACCCCCTATCAGTGTCGTCTCCCCCGTCCCGTGGGATTTTATTTTAAGCAGTAGCCGGAAAATCAGCCTGTAAAACAGTTTCGAAGAAGAATCGTAGTAGATCTACGCGAAGGTAGCTCGTGAGCCGACAATCCATCGAAGAAGCTATTAATCAACGGTAATTAAGGCTCGGCTGATCCTTCGCCGAGGGATCGGGACGTTGACTCGTTTGCTCGGAGCTGGCAGAAGTAGACTTGTTCCACGCCATGGTTAATCAATCCTGCTGCTCGTTACAGTCTCTCTGCCATGTTTGTAACGACCGCGAACGTATCCGAAAATGTCCGGGAATATTGTTAATTCAAGGGAGGTAGCACGTTTCACGGCCCATTGCACCACGTGCATACATACATAACATATATGTATACATACATGTAAGGGTCGGCCATGAATAAACCTCCCTTTACTTTTCGCCACCTTGAAACCCTCCCAAGAATGGCGTTCGTGCCACTTCGTTCCTCTGCAATGCTCTCTCTGGGAGACATTCGCTGGCCGTGCACCACCAGACCGCACACCCGTTATTACTAGCGATAAATCGCCACCTTTAATAAGAGAGCTCGCATGACGTTCCAGACGGAAGCCAGAGACGCCAGGCGTCGCAGCTCTAGCCTAGACAGCGAAAAAACTTGGAATATTGAGACTGACACCAGCACGATAAATTGCTAGATATTTCGATGTTTGCCACCACGTCCATTTCCAACTATGGTTTACACTCAATTTATAGTTATTTAATGTATAACGATGAGTGGTCATCACTGACTAGGCTTCGTGTACAAAATGACACTCCAATTCTGCCAGAATTCTTACTTTAACGATATTAAAGTTAATTTAGAAAAAATTAGTATAATTTCTTATCATTAAAAATTTGTAAAGTTCTGATTTTTGAATTTCAAAAATTTTCAATTCAAACTGCCACAAATGTAAACTTTGTAAACTGTCGTAAAAGTTGGCTATCATTCCGAGGCCTCCAGGGTATCCTTACCCCTTAAAACGAATCTGCGCATCCCCCTTTTACCGAAATTTAACCACGGTAAACTCGTACTCCTCTTGTTTATAATTTGGCCAATAACGTTGAAACTTGGTCAGAGCGTGTATTTGCTGGAAATCTGCAAACAGGAGTAGCGAAACGAGGATTGGCCGTACGTGGGTACGGGAATCACCAGGCAAAATATTAAACTTGACGACAACTAATCCGCAGGAAGTTCGCATAATGCGAGCTCGGTTTTGCCGTTGGAATCGAGAGGGTGGGCCGAAGCCGGTCAATTGGAAACCAGGTGACCGAGTTTCGGGATTCCTAGCCTCGCTTTTACCCGGCCACTTCGCCGTCATCCCCGGCATATCGAATTCTTCACCGGACTCCGTGGAATGCCGAAGCGACCTTCCCTACTCCTTTTCTTATTCTCTCTTGCCTTCCATCCACCTGCTGGAACAGTAAGGAAATAATCTGGAATACTTCGCTACCCCTCCCTCCGCCGAGGATGACCCAGTTAACAAGGTGCCGGTTAACAAGGCGGCAAGTTTGCCGCGCGTGCAACGCTGAATTATAATTTTCCACTGATACGGTTTTTGAACTTCATACGTTACTCGATACAAGTTTCGGATCAACTTTCGAAGGAACGGATGGATTACCATGAGAATGTTGGGATGTATGGGATTTCTGTAGATACTCGGTGAATTTTAACGAGGGATATTGCGGTAGATGCCATTATGGGTAACTGCGCTCGCGAGAGGGCAGTCGTGGAAATTTCTAAATTTCTAAATTTCTAAATCAGAAAATTCCAACATTCGTTTGATGGTTATTTCAACCGCGTCGAACGAAAGCACCCCTTCGATAGAACGATCGTATCCTCTTCTCTAACTGTGTGTCTTCCCTCCTCCCCCTCCCCCTCCCTTGACCATTCGTCCAAACTCCCACTTTCAGCACCCTTGAAAACCGTCAGCATATTGCGCATGCATAATTGAACGTGTTCAAACAAATAACAAAGTTTTCGCATGCTGATGAGCCATGCTACCGCATCCGGATTTCGCTTGCCACCGAGTGGCACTGACATATTTTCATTTGACACGCAGGGACACCACCGTTCCCTCTGCATTCTGTTTCTCTCGATTCCAGAAACGTTTCCGATCGATCTCTTCCCTGAGATACTGGAATGTCGAAGACGGATCAGAAGGAAGAAGACGTTTCGACACATGGGATACGAAGGAAAGAAGACATTCATACGGTACTGACAATTTGATTTGTAAAAATGGCACTCGTTTAGCCGTCCTGTACAATCGTGTAACTTTTTAAATTCATAGGTGTTCTTTCTACCGCGTGGAAAATTTTATTCTACATTTTCGATGCATCCTGCATGTCCCTCCTGCGGGGCGTAAATTTTTCTCCTGTCGATAACTTGGATTATACCATGAATAAATTGTTACCCAGGGTGACAGGAACTGAATCCAAGACTGTTCCTTGAGGAAAATTGAGAAGTAGATTTTGTTAATTCAACTGTTAACAGTGACGAACAAATCAAGTGCCAATTGGAGAACATTTGCTTTACCATAACGTTGAATATTAGTTTCATTCTAAATATATTTAATTTGTAAGAGCTTTAAATAGTTAAGCTACTATAATTTGAAATATTTCAATCCTTGATTCAAGGATTCAACATAAAATTAAAATTGCAGTTAAAATTGCGGTTAGTTAAAAGGAAAATTACATGTAACCCCCTGAAAATCCTTGCCGGCTTTCAAAAGGGATTTAAATTTTACGTCTGCTCTCATCCCACGTAGGAACGATCCAATCTGGCCGGCCAGCTGACACGCAAGAAAACTGCTGAATTTTACGAAGCATAATTACAGGGACACGCGTATCCGACTATTTTTTCCGGCCACCAGGAATGAACTTCCGGTTGAATGATGCGATAACCGTTTACGGGCCTCGCGTGATCGTTCAAATCCCTTCTGTTCTTTTTCTGGCCATCGACCACCCCCGCAAACCTATGGGGTGCGTGGTAAAGAATGATCGACTGGCCGTGAACGCATTCCAGTGTGTAATTGAGAATTAATTGACGCGATAAAATACTTGACCATTCGACCAATTACACTCATTATTAATCTGATAAATCAACCCGAGTTCTTCTTCATTTTTATTTCAATCAGAAGTTATAAATGCTGGAAAATAAATTTTAAGATTAGAAAAGTTTAAACACATTTCACAGTGGTCTGTTCGCTTTAACAAGGAAACGTGTTCTCGGTTTCGCCTAACGCGTTATTAACTTCTAAAGTAAACACACTCTTTTTACAGTGCCACTGTAAATAAGCTACAGAGCGTTACATAATGCCTGATGAAAAGCTAAACTTCCCCGTAGCGTCGACCAAACCTGGTATTTGCCAGGCTTGGCTTGGCAATTTGCCTCCGCATACCGTGCTCTCATTCGAAATATGAATAATAATGACGCTGGATATGTGAATTATGAGACGATTATCCGCAGCAAGGACCACTGGTTGGTTATTGCATTCTAGTATCTGGGATAATTGATCTTTGAGACCAGTGGCGTAACTAGGTAGGAAGCAAGATAAGCTAGGACTAATAGTGATGACTATAAATTTTCAAAAATATCTTGCAGTCATAATTAAAGCACATATTTTTCTTGCAAACCTCTGTTAACCCTTATATGTATAATGCAGTAAGGAGCTTAAATAAAATAAACTAAATTTCAGTTAATTTGTAACCGCGTAAATGCATTTATGTATGTACGTAGTTTCATTCTATGAGTAATTTCATCAAACAACGTAGTACATCTGCATGTGGTTCTAGGAAAAGCAAGGGGAAGACTAAGCATTCTGAAATTTAACTGTTAATACCTTTCGCGTGTAGAGACGATTTTTCGGATCGAGTGGGATGCATAAGCGGCTTGAATGTAAAACATACTACCCCCGAGGGTAAAACGTACCCCTCATTATTCGCGTGTCCGCACTTGAGTTACATCCCACGCGCATATACCCTTTATGCCAATTTGCATACTAAACTCGTTGAAACAACTAACAAGGATTCTGCGGGGAGTAGCATAAGCTGCTAATGTGAAAAATATTTAAAGGACAATTTAGAGTAGGTGACAATATACGTTATCTTATTTCAAATGTATGCTATTATTTAAGTTTGTTATCAAATTTTATTGAACGTTATTGCGAATTAGAAGAAAGAATACGAAAGTCGCATTCCCTTTCTATTGTTCGTGCATGCACAGTTGCGTAGAAGGTACCGACGCATGCGTACACGTACCGTAATCTATTGCGCACGCGCACGTGCACTCAAGGCACTAACGCATGCGCATGTATACCGCAATCAATTACGCATGCGCACATGTCCTATTATTACTAGCGCCAAGATTCAAATACGGTTAATACATTTGATAGATTTTTAACATAAACACCGGCAAAATTCTACTCTCTTCAGAATTTTTATTTCTATTTAATACAATTTCAAACATTTCATGTAACGAATAATTATTTAACGTAGAAAAACTCCTATAAATGTTCCATAATTTTGATTAAACAAAGAAAAATATTTCACAAGGTTAATATTAAATAAAACATTTAAACGATAATGAAATCATAATTGAAATGCAAAAGGAATTTCTAAAAATTAATCATTTACATCCATTGGAGGTAAATTTTATCAACCACATCCTACGTTACCATGAAAGAAAGTTTGATTCTACGATGAAAGTAAAAAATACTGGCTGAAGCAGCAGCACTGAACCTGGCTTCGCTGCAGTTTGCATAATTATCTAATAAAAAAGAACCCATGACGCTATAAAATAAATAGAGCGATTCTAGCGCAACCTCGAGAACGTTGTATAACAAACGCACACCCATAACGGTAATGAATTTTTTAATCCCCGATGTTTCAAGCGATCAAATAAATTTGATAAACAAGCGAAAATTTACTCAAACCCAAGCCACTTTCTCTCGCCATAAAATCCTCGGTTAAAAGAAAATATTCTCTTACGGGCTTTGTGGAGGAATTTACAAAGATTTTATTGAAAATGGAGCACGCGATACCGTGTGAGATAACTTTCAGCGTTGAAAATCAAGCACTCAAAGAGTGTCCCTTGTATATTTTTTGTTTTTCAATAGCGTTTAATATAATTTATATTAAATATTTGTATTAAATTTCTATGAATTAATATTTATTGCATCGTCGAACACGTTTCGGCGAAAAGTTTGAATTTATCTTTAGCCGACGTCTCAAATATTTCTTCGGGTGTTTCTCGATCATCGCGAACGACGTTTTCTAAAGGCGAATTCTCAGCTGGCATTCAGCACAACGAGGCCGAAAAAGCCTCGTCTCTCGTCACAATTACTAAACCGCTGGCAGGAAATAATCTCTCTCTTTGTCTGCGCGGTGTCTCGAAGCAACGAGATATTAATTCACCACGATTAATCACCGGAATCTAGAGAAATAGCTGAGAGTGGAAATGCGAGGGAGGATAAACATTTGGACGAAGGGGATATAATGGTACAAGGATTTCAACCTAACTTTCCTACATACATATAAGATCTCCATTCCCAAAATTATAGTTTTAAGATATATTTTCAATTAACTAAAAAAGACAGACAATGCTAAAATTAAATAAAAGAAATAAATAAATGTTGTAATCGCTGCAATACTCGCGACAATAAATAATTAATAGAAATGATAACAAACTATTTGCAAAACACAGCTTTGTGTATTGATGGGTTAAAGTGATAACGGTTACTGGTTTATCCCATATTAACGGAAGTTAGGAAACCTGGTTTTTCTTTCCGAAGAAATTAAAAAAGACGAGTCTGAAAGCATCGCGGTCCATAGGAATTTCACGCACGTTCATTGCCGGCTCAGTTAGCACGAGGGGGGTAAATCGATAAACACCCGACGAGAAGAATAAGAACAAAGCCAAAGATCGTGATAACAGTCGATGTGTGAATCCGAGTGGAACAATAGTTTGGACTTTTGTTGATTAAATGTCAACAGAAGAAGGCGACGGTAGAACCGTTTCGCAGGATGAATCCGCAAACCGTTGTGTCCTGCACCTGACATAGCAAGGTATGGACGAAACGAAGGTTATAGGTGTAGGAGGAGGGGAAAAAAAAGTAGAAGAGAGGGTGAAGGTCGGGCTAATTGGATGTCGCAGGCGCAATCTTGCGGTCTCCATTTGTCATTCGAGAAAGCGAGAGCCGATTCATTCTTTTGTACTCCTCTCCTCCGTCTCTGCTTTCCTTTCCATTTCCATTTTTCTCTTCGTCATCTCCTTTTCGCATACAGGTGAGAAATCCTCGTCTGAATTCGGTAATCGCGACGATCTGCGAGAGCGTTAGCCGGATATTGCGAGAATTCTCGGCTTCCCGTGACCTTCTCTGGAATCCGATCCACGTAACCCGGAAATCGCGCCAAAAATTCCTCGCCTTTCGCTTCCGGAAGCTTTACGGTCATTGGAAACGTCTTTCGATTATTCGTCCACGCGTGGAAAATTGTTACTTCCGAAAATTTTATTTAATATTTATTTAATTTAACCAATATTTTTTTCAAAGTTAAGAATTTCTACTTTGAAACTTGATAATTTTGGGAAGATTGGAATTAAAGTCTCGAAGTTTTGAAAGTTGAATTTGGAAACTGAAATTAATTTTAGAGAAAGGAATTTTTAAATTTAGGATTTTGAAAATTACTCCTTTTCGCCATTTTCATGAAGGAAACCTAACATGCTTGGTACTGTATATCGTGATAGGCTTCTTTAGAGAAAATGGCTAGGTGAAGTGAGGCTCCACAAGTTGTTATAATACTTGGAAGGTATCGTGTACTATGCCCAATTTTCTCAAGACATTTTAGTCCTTACAGTACTTACAGTAGTTTAAGTATGTTCGTAGCCCTTAAGTACTTTAGAACTTACTTTTTGAAAATAATATTTTCTCAGTTTTGTATATTGATGTTAATTTTGGAAATTATCATTTCGTAGAACTCGCCACTACTGTTACATGAATTTAACATAATACATTGATTGCTACTTACTGTATCAGAAATAATGGTTACTGTTCCACTTACCTGAAACAAAGCAATATCAAAATTAACTTTATCTTTTGACAACTTTTACAAAACCACTGAATTTTTATGAGTGTGTTTTAAATATTCAAGCAAATTCAAAAAGAAATATGTTTTAAATGGAATTAGCATCGTTTGGTGACTAACATTGATGAGAGGGAGACAATTCAAGTAATCCATTAAGTTCCCGTGATTAGTCTTTGATGGGTAGATGAAATTTTCGCACAAAACCTTTGATTTTTGGTCCTCAAAGACAGATTATAAATCACTGTCATCGCTAAAAAGGTGACTTCGAAACGGAGAAGACGAATAAATCCCTGTGTTCTATTCAATGGAAGAAAGAGATTGCTTTTTTGGTTTGATTGAATCTGGTGACGGGGAAGAGCTGAAACTAATCTCTTTTTCTTCAATGTAAAAAGCGGTGTTCCTTCTGAATCTCTGAGTAGGTGGTTAGCGTTAAATTCTTAAGTCACCGAACATAATTTATGTAACAGATATTACAAAACCATGGTGAAAATTTGATTCTGAATAGTAAGTTATTTTCAACCTTCTAATTATTCAAAAATGATGTACCTAATTGGTGACGAGTCACCAGAGATCAGAAGAATAAGCATTACCCGAGGACGACGCAATAAAGTGAAGCTTACGAGCAGCAGTCACATCGGAAAGAGTGTAAAAGGGTGGTAAGATTGTTCTAACATCGTTGGACGAACACGAGGGACCGATGATGGTCGATCGAGTAACCTTGGTCAGAGATTTTCGAGGAAGGTGAGTCAGTGGCGAAGAAGAAACAATTGAAGCTCCATCGTGCTTCAGGGTTGGTCCAAGTCCGAAGGAACAAAAGCCTGGAAGGACGAAAGAAGATGCTTCGAAGCAATATGTAGCCGAATCTTTCGTCTCTTGCTACCTCACTTCCGCCCTCTTCAGCCAGAGGCGAAACCTTTGTTACTTGTTAGTGACTTTTATCTGGTCGCCCCGGGTGCTCGATTTATCTCGCTTTTCTCTTCCCCCTCTCTTCGCAGCTTTTCGCTTACTTCTGCCTCTCCCCCGTCTCACGTTCAGCCTGCTATCACCTACCAACAGCCCGGAACTTCTTATTCCGGATTTTAGACCCGTAGGGGAAACGCTTTCCTTTCCTCGACGCTTTCTTCTACCGTTTCCGGGACACACCACCTGCTTTCTTTTTTTTTTTTTTATCAATGCCAGCTTAATCTTTCGCACAACCTTCGGTAGCTGCACGCGCGATGATTTTCTTCTAACAAATGAGACAATTGAAAGCGAGTTTTCTGAAATTAGGTCTTGATGAATTTGTTAATTTAGGTTTTTCCAAACATTATGATATTAAATTTGTAGAAAATAAATGTGTCCTACGCAATATCGTTTTTCCTTCCTGAAAGCAGCGATGATTCTCTGATTTCTGATCGTTGATATACTACCAATAATACTCGTGCTCCCTTCGTTAAATCCAGAGAATTACTTTATCGAGGGGGAATGTCGGCTACGATAATTCTGGCTGAATCGAACCGCCAGGAATTATTGGCCTGACAAGAGGCTCGGATTCTTCTAGCAACGCGACCTGAAAATGGATCATCCCGTCCTTTCTTTGCCAACCAGAATTTCCGAGGGTCTTCCTCGATAAGGATCTGTATTCAATCGCGCGAACGAAATTTCGGAGAGATCTGTGCCTCCAGACTGGAGGGATAGGTAGATGCTATTTTTCTGAAAGTGAAGTGCAATATTCCTGAATTCTTTTCAATGACTTTGCTTCGAAATTTATCAGGAAAATTTCTAAATAAATCATGTTAATCAGTAAATTTTCAGATCTTAATGGACGACAATATCGGGATTGGTAGTTTAATACCTAATTTATTATAGAATTTGTGAAGTAATTATTAGACGCTTGCGGGCTCGGCTCGATATCGGATGAGGGATCGAAATCGAAGAAAGGGCGTAGAAAAGTTTTCTTTTTTTCACCAAGGAGAATCATTTGTTATGCGTGACTGGCGATCAACCGAATCTAAAATTGTGGTAGAAACAAGGGCTTGCCTGGGTAGCGAGAAGAAGACAGGGGGGAAAGTATAAACTTGGAAAGAAACTCGGACCTGGCCGGAATAAAAAGAAGAAACTTTAACTTATCGCGCTTCGGGCGAAATCGCGGAACTTGTATCTACGAGACTCGGCGACAAAACGTTATTGTGCTCGAATAATGTTTCCATTCTTTCGTTGGGAACGCGTAACTTCATTTTGATCGGAGCATCGAAGGTGTTCGATACGAAGAAACGTTTCTTTCCGAAAGAAAATTAAAACATCGTCTGAAATGAAAATCTTTCAAGATCATAATGCGTCATCTTTTTAAGCGAAAGATTAAAAGAAAATAATAAAATGGGGTTTTTCAAGGCGCAAGGTCGTTGAAACGAGGATGTTGCAAGGATGATATCAACTTTATCTGAAAGGTAGAAAAGCGAGGTGGCCGTGGAACCTTCTATCGGCTTCGAGACGAGTTCACCTTCTCATCTCGGCCGAACCGATACTCGACCTTGATTGAAAAGCAGATGACGCGGAATAAGGAGTTTTCCGGAGGGGGTGGTCCAGAGAAAATGTCTTCTACCCTTGGGGCTCTCCAATTTCTCAGAAACGCGGAATTTATTTCATTCCCCTAGCTCTGCCGGCGGATGAGGTAAAGACGAAGGGGTCAGACGAAGAAGGGGATGAAGAAGGAAGAAAAGCATAGAGATAACCTTCGGCGAAACGTTTCTCAACTTAAACGCTTATATGGATTATTTTCCTTTTCTTTTTTTTTCAACAAGTAAAAATATCGAAACG
Source organism: Osmia lignaria lignaria (assembly GCF_051020975.1). Taxonomy (NCBI): domain Eukaryota; kingdom Metazoa; phylum Arthropoda; class Insecta; order Hymenoptera; family Megachilidae; genus Osmia; species Osmia lignaria. The sequence goes on along the minus strand of NC_135037.1, from coordinate 10,873,390 downwards.
TTCAAAACCTACTTGACTTTTTTAAAATAATTTTGATATTGGAAATATCTATTTTTTTTTTTTATTATTGAAGTCGAGACAAAATATATACTTTTTTTTATTAAATCAACGAATCCACTTATGAATCCACTTCATGAATAATAATTTACCCCCAGAAAGAAATGCAATTAATATGCGACCGATAGACATCGAATTTCATGGTGGCCATAGGTACGAATGCGTGTGGGCAACGTGCGTGGCCGTCGAAGTGCAACTGCTTGCTATGGGCCAAGCACTTCCGCGATCAAAACCAGGCTCGTTTTTAGTCGACGCTCGTGCGATGGAAGTAGTAAAGTGAAATTAAATTTCTCGCGAGAAAATGACGCCTTTTATTCACGCGACAGCCCAGCGGAACGGCTAGCGTGCACGTGGGCGTGTACAGAGAAACACGTTTTCTCATTGAACGTTACGCACATGATAATGAAGGTGGGTGAGGCGTCTCGTTTCACTGACCGGATGTCACGTGGTTCTTCGATGCTGCCCGCACACAGCGGGACCCTCTTGACCAGCATCGCCGTGAAATGACCGTAACGTACGAGCATTGATCCTTGCAACTTCTCTAACCGTTCTGTAATATTTATTTTACATGTATCGACTGTATTATTTTTCTTATTTATTAATAATATTGCAGGGAGTTGAATATATTTATTTTTATTAAATTTGAAAATTAATTGGTCACGATTGCTAATAAATTAGCCGTTGGATAATCCATCGTCGCAAAGTTATTTCTTGGAAATATTTTCATAAATGACGAAGTCAATTTTGGATACATTAATTATTATTTAAACATCCTCTGCATCCTCCGGATGAATCGCAGTCTCAAGGTACATGTAAGAGTGTTCCTAAAACCGCTGTCAGTTATCGTTAGCGAGGAACCACAACCAATATTGCGACTCCATTGTTACCTTGTTAAGGCAATTGTTTATTATATTAACTGAGTTGCTATGATTCGAGCTCGCCTTGTTTCCCATATGTCTTACCTTGAAGACAGAGATCTCCATGTATTATTATTATTATTACTAAAGCTCTTATATTAATTTAATTCTTCTTCACTGTATAATTCGGGCAAGAGAAAAATGTCAAGAAAATATGAAAAAATTGTCCTCCTTTCCAGAGAATGATATTCTAATTTTTTACATTCATTCCGGGAAGCTTTCGAGGTTGAAAAATGCAGGTTTTCATTGAAACGTGAATCCGAACGAACGAACGGTAGGAAAAATGTTAACGTTAGCATAACACGATACAGTTTGATAGGGCTCGAGTGAGTTGCAGATGTGATGCGGTTGCAAAAAATAAATCTCCCACTTTTCGTATCATTCGACGCGCAATTTTAAATCGTGCAACTCGACAGACAAAAAAAAAACAGCAGAACTGGAACTTCATCTGCGAAAATGTACCCGTACATCGTTGACCCACTTCATAATCAGAACTTTTTCAATGCACATGTCATTTTTTTTAATCACGTGAATATGCGTCTTGTTTTCAATTTTACCAAAAAGGGCGAAATTTTCAGGTTTCTGTTAACCGGGAAATTCGATTCACTTGGCTTACGATAATTTTAATAGAAAAGTTGTGTTGCCAGGTAAAGTACTGATTATCGGCTCGCAGCTTATCCGAAATTTCCATTATACGAAAGTCTGTTTCTGCAACAGGGAGAACGTTTCGGAATTAACGGAAACGGATGTAATGCAGAATTGACAGGGAATACACTTTATTGTTTCCGCTGAAAACGAATTTCCTCCCTTAAAATAAAAAATAAAAATTAAAAAAAAAAAAAAGAAATCTGGTAAAGTTTGACCGTCTCCTGTGTCGAATGTTTACCGAGGACGTCTCATTAGAACACGAATTCTATACGAAGTTACAATCGTCCATTCTCCAGACGAAAACTAAAAGAATCCTTCTTTCCTTTTTTTTTAATTCTAGACTTTCTTCGTTATTTTATTTTATTTGCTTTTCTCTGTCCCGTAGAAGAAGAAGCAGAAGGAGAATAAGAAAAAGAAGAATTGGAGCAATGCTCCAGCGGTTATCGGAAGTTGTTTGTCGACCAATTAGGAAAATGGTTTGCCTTTGCTCGTTCCGTCTCCGAGTGGCAGGCCGATTAATGCCAGAGGAAATAAAAGAGCTTTGTTAACATCCTCTGCGTGATTTGGAAACAACGCTGAAACGGATGAAAATAAATACACTACGGACAGACCGGTGTGGACCTTGTTGAAACGAAAGGCTGAGTTTTAAAACATTTTAACGAGGTGAGAGTAAATATTTAAACATCCCCGAGTTTCCTTCTACTCCTTAACCTTTAAAAGATGATTTACCTTCGTAAAAGGGATTATTAACACATTCGTGGTAGCGGTAAGTCTTTGTGAGTTTAAAGTTTAAACTAATTAAGTTGGATGTAAATTGAAAATTTTAATTAAAAAAAATTTATGAGAATTCTGAGAAAATGGATACAATCAGGTTAAAAGCTTTTCCTAATTTTTACATATTTTGAAATATTTAAAAATTCTAAATTCTAAAAATTTAATAAAAATTCTAAATTCTAAAAATATGATATTGTTTTACGTTGAAAAGTTTTGTTTTCTGGTACTGAGAAATGTAAAATAGATAGGTTATTTTTAGAGCAACGTATACGGAGGCTAATACGAGTGAAACCACTTTATTCTATCCGTATGCACGTGTCTAAAGTAACCCTCGACCCTTTTCCTCCCGCTCACATCGTTTCTTTTCCATTGAATCACTTCGCTTCGCCGATTCTCTACTTCTTTTTTCGCGAATTCATTTTGAGAACGTTTCTTGATCTACTAGTCAAGGGTTGAAATGACACGGTTTTACAACGTGAAACGATTTCTTTGAAACGGGACAAATCAAACGGATTCTGCTCGTGACCTCACACAAGCTTTTTTCCTTTGTATTCAACCGTTCGAAATTGATTGATGAAATTGTAATGGGCTCTTTGATAATTTAACGTTAACCAATGTAATTAGGATACTTTGCATCTGACTTTTGAATTAAAAGCTGAGTTAAAGTACGTTTCGTACATTAACTTATATTATTACAAAATTGGCGTATAAAAAACATTTTATGAATAGAAATCTACTTTCTCGAAATGTTAAACTTTTGATTCTAAATAGCCAAAATTCTCCTGAATTCTAAACACCCTTCGAACGTTTAATCGAAATTGTTTACCACTTAATACCTCTTTATCCTCGTTTATCCGAACAATCGGACAAATAAACCGCTCCCCTTACATTAGGACACGTTTGTCCAGAAAATCTACGTTCTACTCCGGTCAGGACGTTGCCGAGTAAACAGAGAATACGTAGAACGAAAGAGCCGAGGGATTAACGCTGATTAACAGTTCCGGTGTTAAGCAAAGTTGTCCCGTCACGTCAAGCATGGTTATCATCGAGATTACGGATGTTTCCGTGGTGGCTCCTTCGTCAAACGTTGCCCCGGGACGTTGTATCCCCTTTTAATCCAAACGACAGCCTCGTGGACAGTCGAAAGCGTGGGTGTCACTTTATCTTCACGAAGGATCAGCTTCGAACCGTGCATACCCATTGTTTCTTTCCTTTTTCCTTTTTTTTTTTTTTTAACCTTTCACGCACGACATCGTTGGGCCAAGCTGTCCCGTAGCACGAAGGGACACGCACCCCATGGAAGACGATAATTAAGGATCCGGCTGCCGTGACAATCGGTGTCTGCACAGAGGACTGTTTCCACGCCGCGTCGCGTCGCGTCGGCTCGCGTGACGTGACGTTCGCGTGACTCCAACAAGCTGACCAAGTGGATACGAGGCCACGACCCCTTAATTATCGGTGAATCGTGTTAAACTGGCATAAACCACCTTACCAAAGACTCGAACGCGTTAACTGGACGTGAAATCTGCTTCTTTCTAGCCTCGAACCCTTTACCTTTTGTTATCTAGACCACGTTCGCTCTACTGGCATTTTTATTATAATTTCTTTTTTCGAGTACCAGGGCGTTTGTGGGTTTGGGACTGTTGGAAATCCGTAATTTAATTTCAGACGAATATTTCGTTAACACACGTCTGTGTATCTGCGAGTGCGTTACGGTGTTCAGGATTTCGATGGAGAGGATGCAGCTTTCCATTACTCCGAGCCGATGGACGATTTCTTTGCTGGCTCTGAAAAATTCATCAGACCGAGGCATCGGCGCGCGGAAAAAGAGGGAACATTAGGTGGAAGATAAACACCAGGCTGGAGGGATGCTTTGAACTTGACAAATCGGGGAGGAAAGGTCACGAGGAAAAAGGGTAAACGAATCCGGTGGTCCTTGAACCTGCCTCGTGTGTATTATAGTAGGGGATGAGGACGCGGCTCTGGTAATGGTTCCTTATGATTTAGCGAGAGTGTTTTCTTAGTTTTCGCGAAAGTGCGGCCGCGTAATCGTTTGTCACAACGACCGACGAAATAATAGCTGGGTACCGCCTTGTTCTTGGTTCAACGCGCGCTCCTCACCTACCCTGAGAAATCCTGCCACGATATTTTACCGTCCTCGCTATTAAAGGCCGTAAGTTCCGTAGATGAAGAGTAACGACGCGTCCTTCGTATCAGTTCACCGCCTCGCTGACCCTCTTTTCGAACGGTTCTAACATTGCATTCATTTTCTCATTGGACAGAGTATACCTTAAATTCCACGCGATGCGTACAGCAATTTTCCTCGGCCATTGATGATTTCTACTTTTAAACAATTTTCGTTCGCCTTTGAGAAATTCAAATTCACCCGACGATCGTAGAATTCGTTCTTTAACGAAAGCTCGGGTCTTCTTCGTGAAAAGACGTCGCTTAGGTCGAAAGTGACCCGGTATCGGCTGGGCGAAGCACGTCCCTGCGAAAAGACGCATCATCGTCCCCCTTTTTTTCCTCGAGCTAGAATCTTCAGGGTTCCTCTTTTGACAGGTCTGGTGATTCCAAAGGAAGCAGTGAGTGGCTTCTCGCATAAAGACCGTACGTGACCCGGCTTGGTTTACTTTTCACGCCGCGATCGTAGCCTGAAATTCTTCGTACACGCACCACACGAACCGGACGTTATTCTTGACTAACAACGGTGCACGTGTAACCCTGTGCCTATCGTTCTGCAGCCATTCGTATGAAGAATTTATGTAATAGCAGAAAATTCTCTGTTGGGATACATTTCTTCCTTCCCCTTGTTCTCCGTAGACGGGCCTTAATGGTAATTTATTGGTAAGCTTCAACAGATCATTCGGATTTACCATACAATGTTTATGATAATTTTAAAGTATAATTAGGAAATTGTAATCATTGCGCTGATAGAGATTACAGAATTTTATTATACTCTACATGGAGTTATTCTCCATCCTCCATCATCAAACTTTCGATACCATTTTTTTGTTCTTTTTTTTTTTCAATCACTTCTATGTCCAGTTAAAAATCATGAAGATTTAATGGTGTGTTCAAAAAGAGTGTACCGATTCGCGAATGAAAGTTAAAAAATAATTATTATATTCGGTGTGCATTAAACGATCAGAAATTGATGGGTTACGCGTCCATCAAGACGCATAAATTTTTCACGTGCCCGAAAAGCTATTAACAAAATAATTATATTTTTGATGATCTATCAAAGACATCACTAGCCGTCAGTATCACTCGCGACATCAAAGTCATTTCATATATTCTTTCATCATATTTTGAATGATACGTCAAAAGGGTACTGGTACATAGTATGGAAATAAATCATTTCCACTGTTTCTTTTTATTTTTGAACAGAAGTGATTAAAATTCTGTACGATGGACGGTCGTGAACGAGGTAGGAACCGAATAATCGTTCTTCGAATTTGCTTCGTGACGATGGTGACCGGAAGGAAAGAGGGAGAGGGAAGTCAATCAATCGTCGATGGACAAATTAGTAGCCGATGGACAGGCATAACTTTATCGGCAACCGAAATGCGCGCTATGTCCTCGCGACATCGTCTGGGATTTAAATGGATGCACGCGGCACACGTGCCGGCAATTAATAATCAATTCCAGCAGGAAGTGAGGGTGATTGAACACGTACGATTCTGACAGTCTCTTTTGTTCCTTATCGAACGATCTACGGAAATTTCTCGTCAAAAACGACACACATATCTCCCGGCTGATTTGTAGTCAGAAAACGTACGTTTCTATGTTGAACGATCATCAATTTTTCAGTAACAATGGAGGACAATTTTATTGCGCCATTTTTTATTGAAATTTCATCGACAATAGTAGGGAATTGAATGAATTTAGAATGTACAATATTGACAATTTAGAATTTAAAATCTAGGGAACTTAGAATTCTGAGAATTGAAAAAATTTGAGGGTACAGGGGACTTTTTCAGAATTTTGGAAACTAAGCAATTTATAATTCCGTGTTCGCAAAATTTTTGTACACGTATATCAACATTAGATCAGTCGCTAAAAGTTTTTAAGAGGGTAATGTAACTTTCGGTATGAAAAATGTTGTTTATAAATGGAAATGAAGCATAGCAGTGAAATATGTACACTGACAAATGCATCGTAGCATTATGCGGAACATGCTTACGTCACAACGTTTAAACTGATTTGCAGAGAATGAACGCGTGGTCAGCATGCAAGTTATCATACCATCATGTATTTCTCTCATTGCAACGTATCATTCGAAACAACAGCCTGTGGCCATTCCAAGTGGGATAATAGTTCATGGGAAATTGGATGATCATAACAATTGCACACGCACCACCATATTCAACTGACGGTCAAAATTTACAAATCAATTAAGCCATTAGTCCTTTGTTTATAATCGAATGAATTATTTCATAAACAAATATCACAATTACGTTCACGATTTTAGCACAACACAGTAATTTGACTTTTATTTAAAAAATTGGAAACGGCGTTAAAATTTCGATAAATATAAGTACTGGAAGAAAAAAATTCGAATAGTACATTATGTTACCCTTTCAGACCCAACTAATGTAATAATACCCACTCTAGATAAGCAATGATGTATGCACCTGTTATCCTCAGATCGAATGTGTTAAAATCATGTAGCCTTTAATAGCATCATAACATTCGTAGGATATTAGAACGTGCAAGAAATCTATAAATCATTTGAAACTTGAAAGTATAGGTAAGTAGGTGGTTACTCTTTCTCTTGTGGTCGCAATTAAGGAGGGAAGAAATAACGTTCCACTTTTTGGCCGGTTATCTGCATTCGTTTCCTTTTTATCCGAGCCGGGGCCTATTCAGCTTCTGAAACTCTTGCGTGCACAGCTTTGACCTCTCCGAGATTCCTCCGACGTTCCGAGCTTCCTCAGAGCGAAAGGGTAAACTTCAGGGATGAAACTTGCGGAAGTCGGACTAGCTGAGTACACTGCAGGCTTCGAGCAAATGCTCGACGGCTTTATCGGGAATCCAGCAAGTTGGAAAGGGACGAGGCGTATCGTGAGAGTATTCGACTTTCAATCCCCTCCCTCCCTCCCTCGCTCTGTTCGACCCCTTTGCTTCATTCCGCCAGTCACGAACCCAGCTTCAAGCAACCCTGAACGCAGCAGTACGCTTCGAAACTCCTCAGACGACGGGTCTCGATTGATTTTTGGTAGCACAACCTTCTACTGAATTACCTGACATACTCGTCTGTGTGTCTATCTAACACGACGGATCAACGTTTTGATTCATGAATGAACCGCTTAACGATGAGAATCATTGATTAGACCGAGTTTATATTAGCCAAGTAAACCGGCACAGTAGGCTATCTTCCTCACCCTCTAACATTATAAGTACCGATTCCCCAATGTAAATTACAGTTTAAAGACACATTATTTGAACAGTTTGATTTTTAACATCAAACCTACAACCTTATCTATCGTCATTTGTCTAAATTGACAATGCCAAAAACTGCAGTTTAACGTCATCTCCTAAATCTGTTTCAAATGTTTCATCGGGGACTCGTAAAAGGGAATCTCTTGAAAAAAAAGTTAGTTGCCCACTGAAACAGTTGTTTATATCGCGATAAGCTCCGAACGAGTGTTATCGTGTATCAAACGAAAAATCGCGATATAGTTAGTATACGAGGATACGTTTGTTCCCTTTTTAATCTCTGCCAGCCAACCGATTCTCTCTGTCTGTCTGGTTCTTGTTTCTCTGTGCAAAGCTGCGGCGATCGACCAGTGGCCAATATTGGTGGACCGGGATGTAATAAACCCTCAGGGCGTCACACAGATCATCTCTCTTGGCCGGCGTTATCGAGGCAATATTATATGACATGGCGTGTCTCTGCATACACGCAACGTGTAAAATACAGGGCAAACGTGTTATGAAAGTCTTAACGCGTGCCAGAAACAACCGGCTGTCGCTTCCTTGTTTCAACTATACCAATTGACAGCTTTATAGTCGGTTTACTGTTCACCCTGATACCAATACATATTGATAATATTCAAATAATTCTCTATCAAAGGACTCGATAGGATGTACCAAAATTTTAGCCGAAGTTAGTAAAGAATCATAAAAAGGGAAAGAAATCTGAAAATTTCTAAAAGAAATGAAAATTCGGCAATTTGAAATTTCAAAATTTGGCAATAATGTAATTTTAGAATGATGAGCTGGCCAGTCCAGATTTTGGTTATAATGTAAACCTAATTAAACGTCATCAATCAGAAAGGAACACATCGTTGTCCGAATTTCTCGTAAAGTTTATAACACGCTGGAGAAGATTCTTCATTCGTCGACAAGGTAATTAATTTACGCGAGACGTGCAATCATTATCCGTTTCCGATACAACAGTTTGCCTGGCGTAAGATCTTCGACCTTAATCAATATACTGCGTCACGACAATATCATTTACGATAAATTGAAGATTATCCGTAACGGTTCGGTAGTTTGCAGCAAGTTTACGTCGTGCTAATAAACTTCTCGGTGTATCGAACAAACTCGCCGCGTTTACTGGGACACTAATCCGACGAGATTTATAGCTTAAAAGGTCGTTAAAAGTTCACTTCCATGGAAATTACAATGTGGCAACCGAAGGACCTGCAATTACACTTTGATAATTAAGCATAAATTCACCTTCGTTCGACTGATAATGAAATGTAAAGTTCATTAAAATGCAGCAACATACGTATGCATAATACTACCAACTTATAAATCAACGTTTCTATCGATGGCTTCTAACAAAGGATCCGAAAATTAAATGAACATTGTACCAAAGTGTATTCATAAGGATAACAATAGTAGAAATCTGAGAACTTGGAAACTTCGACGAATATCACTTGATGCAAATAAAATTAGTTTAATGGTAGCAGTGAATAAATATGTGAATATAAATTTCTCGTTGGTTAGTTGCGTTTTAATATTTATCTGGCGTAATGTATTTGAAAATACAAAAAGTGAAAAAAATTTGTATTCTATGTAGCAAAGTAATATGCGCGAAACAGATGGTTCTGGCGAGCGTGTAATGCAACACGTGAGAATAAGCTGTCGAATATACATGTATATTTTTCCTATGTTTTGCTACTTTTGTTTGCATTTTATTTTTTCCTTTCTTTTTGTAACCTTATTCGGATACAAGCTTATTTAACGAATGAAATATTATACATTTTATTTACGGTACAATATTTACATTCATTTAATATTTTGCAACTGTAAATTTACCATTTTCCAAAGGTAATTTAATAATTATTTTAAATTTTAATATTTTTGATGCCAAGTTAAAATGGAATGGCAATTGCAACATTAAATTAATAAAACAAATAAACTTTCTTTGATATTAACTAATATTTTTGTCCTTATTGAGTACCTCAGGTATATAAAACGTTTCCAGAGTTTGCAATTGATCATTTTTCATCCTCGAAAAGATCAAATAAATTGCAATGACCAGTTCCAGTTACGATTAGCGTTGAATTATTGATGACAAAAATCTTATACTCGTTGAAACTCCACTAGGTATACCGAAACTAAAATTAATTGCTAAACTTCGTTTTTACGACGCGAACCAAGAATATTCTTCCGAGAATGTGCTGCTTTAATATCGTATGATCATTTCCATTTAGAATATGTAGTTAAATGCGAATAATGGTGGCCGAACTTTTGCAGTATACGGAACCACGATGGTTCTCTCTTGAAAATTGACCCTTTAACTGAACAATTTGAAATATTTCAAGGCAGTTAAACTATCCTTAATGTACCATAAAAATGTTAAAAATGTAATTCTTCCCAAATATTGGGTCATATGATATCCCGACATAGAATAAAATGGACGTTTCAAATAATACCGTTTATGATTGTGGCCCATCCATTTTTTAATTTTTGCACAATTTATTTTTAATTATTTCTCCCACAGTTTCTTTTGTATTAAACGAAAGCATAATAAATATAAATAATTGCAATTTTCTACGGCTAGTAAATTGCTTACCTGAAGCCCCCAGTATCACTCAATGTGTTGTACCATTAATAAAGACAATAGAGTTTCACAAAATCTGTCATCTTGAAGTAAAAAGGCGCGAAATTCACACCGTCACTTCATCACAAATCTCAGCCAATGTCCACGTTCCAAAACAGAGATCAAAGACACATTTATCACACGGTTCAAAATTTACAATGGGTCCAACGATAGAGAAAACAGTTCTGAAACTTTCGTACAGTTTCACTAAACTTTTGTACGTTTAGAACTTTGAGTTTCTCAAGGAGCAATCCGTCAAGGCCAAGGTTGGAGTCACGTGCCACCAGCTGTCGAATTTAATCTTTCATCCCGATTGTTTTCAATTATTTTGTTGAAAATTTTTATATGTAATATACCCATGCTCTTTTTTCCAAAGAATCCGACCTTGAAATGCAAAGAAAAAAGAAATTTTTCTTCAAAAATTCACGAACACGAAGGTTAAGTAACTCTGCTCTAGTTGGATTCTTCAGGGTTGTAGAATCAAAAGCTTAGTCGTTGTAATGCGGTATTTCGGGATCGTCCAGTTATCGGGGATCTGACTATAGAGAGTGCTTCGACAACATCAGGCAAAGTGCTTGGAAAAGCAAGTGAAGGACGATGGAAAAGCAAGAAGAGAAAACTCACGTGTTCGCCTGTCAATATGGCGGCGAGACGATGCACTTGACGCTTAGTGTTTACCCGGTATCGTGTTACCGGAGACCTTGAAGGGATACGCGCCTCAAGAAGGATTTTTCTTCAGGTTCCAGGGAATTTCACTCGGTATCGACAAATAAATTATCTACGTGTTGGAATAACTATTATGTTTGAATACATCATTTATACCAAGTCTTATAAAATTGGTAACTTGAAGAAGTACTCGAAGAAGTTTCTTTTTTCAATTTTCTTTAAATTTTTTAGGTACTTAAAGAAATGCTTGAAAAAATATTTGAAGAACGTTAATTGTAAAAAAAAATTAGTTTTTGGCTACAAAAATACTCCTTCAATAACATAAAAAATTTCATATTTCAATCATCACGCATAGCTACAATTAATGATAAAAAAGGAAGAATGAACGAGCATAAGTAAACACGGAACAGCATGTGGCTGAGTGAACTCGGCAAGGTCGGGGTGCTATTCGCGAAGTCCTCCGGACTCGACTGACTGTACGAGCAGCGGCCACCACCGTGTCGGAGAGTGTAAAAGGGGTTGGAGGGGGTGGAAATACCACTTCGTGATAGAGAAAGCACAAGGTGGCAAGAGCGAGAGGAAAGTAGCCGGACGCGCCGCCGCCTTGAAGACTGCTTTCGCGATACCTAGCTTCCACAATTTCGCGAAGGTGGAATGCAAAGGGAAAAAAACAAAGGGCGATGGTGGAAGGAAAAACAAGACAATTGTGTCTCTATACGAAGTCCCGAAAGAAGTAAGTGGAAATCGTTGTAAGTTCCTGGCCGACAAATACGACTGTATCGCTGAGGGAAGCTACGATTCAATACCCTTTATTTCGCGTTAAGGCGTATATCCATGACACGAGATTTCGATTCAGAATGTAACCTATTGCTCGAGGGATGTAACACTAAATGACTAACAGAGAAGAATTCTATTCAAAAAATTGCAGTTTCATTAAAAAATAAGTCACCTCCTTACAAATAACAGAATAATTGGCATGGCATCTTATGACGTAATCCGTGCTGAAGGTATTAACTGTTGGATTGTGCAATAAATTTCATTTCTTAACCCCATCGCAACAATGGGAAACGGTACATTTAAAACGCAAGGAACTTGAGCAAGAAATCTCCCTAGGGATTTCCGAATCCTAATATCGAGAATTTACGATTCAGCCGGTTGGAAACGGGGTGAGAATTCGCTGTTTTCGGTACGGCGAAAGAAAAGTAAGTGGAATAGAGCGGAGCGGACAGGATAATTAATTTTATCGGCATCGAAAGAAGAATTGCAGTTTCGTTGAGGATTTAGTAGCAGCCCTGGCTACCCGGAAGAAAGAGGAAGACACGGACGGTTGCCTTCGTAGTTCCTATCTTTTCCGTGCAGCAACCTCTCCCGGCTGCTAGCATCCCCATTAGCAAAGCGCCGCGACGAAAAGGGAGAAATTAAAGCGAAAGGCCAAATAAAAACAACAAGAACCGTGTACCCCAGGCCCCCTTCCACTGCTGGATTACGTTCAGAGGCTCTGGGAATAGTTTCATTTACCTACCAGTAATTTCATAGCCGTTTCTGTACACCTTCGTGCCCTGACATTCCTCTACCTACATCACCGGTCAAAAGTAGTGGACCACCTATCAATTATAATGTACAGTACCGAACATAGTAGGCTTCCTTAATTGTAAGGAAAAAGGTGCCCAATTACTTACTTGTGTGCAAACACTTATTTGAGATATTTTTCGTGACGAATATGAATTTCACGAGCGACTGTATGTGCTTCTATGATGTTCTCTATAGACGAGGGCACTAACGTGTTTCTTCCTCTCCTTTGCCCGCACACGTTCGTATGTATATTTCCCTTTTTCCCGTCCCTTCCACAGTCCATCAAATGTCCGTTTTATTGTAGTACCTTTTCCACCGGCAGAAGTGAAATTTCGCAGGTCGAGAGGGTGGCGGTGCTGGCACTCGGTCCCTCATAATTCGATTTCGTGAAACGCGGACGTTGGTGATTCAGGCTGCTTGCGATTTCGTCTGAATTCAGTTAGACCAGAGATGTGCATCAACGCTGATGACAAAGTTGGAAATCCTCCATTCTTGCACGATTTTTACTGTCTGAACCGTTCCATTATAACGTTTCATGTTTATAAATTGCTACGATGTTTCCTTGAAATAAAGTACATCGTGTTAATATTACGTTGAAAAGTGTATGTAGGAAAACGTAACGTCACATTTTAGTTGAACTACTAGATTTGGGTTGCAATTGAGTTTACGTTTCAAAGACAAAACGCAGTGCCTTTGAAAAGCGGGTCTATAAAACAATGCTCACAAAAAACTGCGGCATTCGTGCCAGTGATAGAGCAAATATAGAGGAACGGTGGCAGTGGAAAAAGCAAAAACCCTATATCCCTAAATCAGCGCAATAAATCTCCAAATTGAACGTCAAACGACAGCAAAAGCTTTCGCCGGATTGTAAAAAGAAAGAAACTGTAGCTACGAATTATGGTCGTGGTTTTTTTCAAATACCAACTGAAATAAATGGGCAGTACAGTTGATAGAACCATTAAAATGTCTTATGATGTCACCCGGCTGTAGGCATTAATCTATTCGTAATCCTCCGTGATTGGACTGTTCTACAATTTGTTGCAAAATGGACGTTCCTTGAGACGAGAAAGAGAGTTGAAAGAGGGGATGGTTGGGTAAAACCGTAGCACGACATCACAGCAATCGTCTCGCGTCGCTTATAGCGGACTAATCGTTGAAATACGTGCAAATATTTATTTTCCAGCTGTCACGAACAAGCCACTCTGCCCGCTTTCCTACCGAACCAGAAGGCGGATAGGTAGGAGAGCGTCTGAGAAATACGACTGTTGGATGCATTCGGGGTTTGTACGCTTGCTCTCGTTCGCCTTGCCCCTGGGAACTTTTTATTTATGTTTCCTTGCACAGTTGCGCCAGCTCGCAGAAGCAAATCAAAATGTTTCCACCGTACCTGCTTTTTCCTTTATTTTTGTTTCTCTCGGATTAGTTAGGATCAAGATTCCCAGTCAGATACGATGATCCTGCCGTTTCGTCAAATACCACTGTCTGACCCTTTTTCCGGGGTGGAAAGATTCCCTAGATTTACTAAACTCGTCATTCTTCAATGTGATTCTCATTCATAAGTCTTTGTGCCTCTTATTACTTATGGTACCGTAGCACCATTGTAACTCTTTAACGTGACCAAACACCATCCCTTAACCATGACATTCCTTGATCGTTCAAGACAGGATTTGGTGGATGGTTGTACTCGTCCAGTTCGAAGAATAGTTATCAATGCAGTGGACAGTGTGCAAGAGACAGGTGGTCGTAGGTTGAACGGAAGACAGGAAGGTAGAAACTGCAGTGCATGAATATTCCATGGATGGGCGCTTGCGCAATGCGGGTATCACTCGGTCAGGTGATTACACCATATCGTACGTCACTGGCCTCTCCGTTCGTCCCCCTATGTGTGTGTGTGCGAACGGTTCTGGACACTTGTGAAATGGAGGTTGGGTACAAAGTCGATGCAACGGGCAGAGTCACGTTTCAAGTACGGCTGCTACCAGCTTCACAGAGATTCCGGAAGTCACCTGGACGTTTCCTATTTACGGCACTTCCTAGCCAGCTAAATTAACCGAGAACGCCCAGCGATTCTTATCCCCCCAACGCGACGTCCTCGCATTTTGCCGACGTCCTGGAGGACCGAGCGAACCTCCAGGGAAAGGGAAACAAGGATGGAGAGGAGACAAGCCGGCGGAGGGTGACTATGCCAAAGAAGGACATTCTCTGGCCGGGTCTACGTGACCAACCAGATAAGAGGGCGAGGACGTCGTTAGTCTCTCGGCCGAGGCGGAAGAACGTCCTCGTGCACGCGAAAACTATACCTCCGTCCAGATTATCGGGCGTTACTTCGTTTACAAATTTCCTCCCACACCCTACCACTTCCCCTGCGCTGGTGCGCTTTTATCGTATTATTTAACAGCTTTTACACGGAACACAGGATATCGCATGAACGAAAAAAATTGGTGTGCAATTTCATGTGCACACCGATGCCCGTAAGCTCTTCAGCGGGCACTCGATCTGCCCACCGTTGTCCCAGACATTTATTACCCCATCCACCATTTCTGATTCCGACGTATATAGCCGTTTTGCCCTTTAACGTCCCACCGATCCTTTCTCCTCCACCTTGTTTTCTTTCCTCGTGTTTTCCCCCTCGCTACCGATTAATTACCATCTAGCCTCCGATAAGAGGCTTTCGAACGCAACGTTTAATCTACTTTAACCGAACGAGTAAAGGGGATAGGAGGCGACCCATGGCGTATTATTAATGCTCTGGAACAACTGGTCGATGGAAAAGAGATTATCAGGGCTCGAGGAAAAAGAATCCCGTAAAATTGGTAGAGAGGTTGAGAACCACTTGCACCACTGATTTAGGTTCTCCGAGTTGGTATAGGTGCACGGTAAATTCTACTAATGGAATTTATCGCGACGTTACGAGCCTAGATATAGAAACTCTCGCGTCGGAGGTACCTTTTTATTGGAGCCCGTGCGCACGCCTTCCTACCTGTGGATGTCAATCTTGCCTTAAGGGAAGTATTCCACCTGTCCCACGTGTTGAAAGAGATTTACGTACATTTCTAAATTGCTCGCTCCTCTCGTTGCCGCGTTTTTTAAATTACCGAAGGGCAGAGTAAGTACCCGCTAAAGAGCTCGCAAACACCTGCGGATGTGGCACAGAGCTGCGGAAAATATTGAATTTTTCAATTTCCAAATATAGAAATTTGAAAATTTAGAAGTTTCAAATTTTCAAATGAAAAAATTAACTACCTATGAACGTGCTTGAGTACCCATCACTGCTTTTAATTTTCTCTCACCTGGTCAGGCGGTATTCATTTGACCAATGAATATCAAATCAATACTGACAGAACAGGTGGAACAATATGATTTACAGTGTCGTTAATTACATACAGAGTGCGATAGCGTGCGATACACTGTTTGAACGAAACAATGCGGAACAAAATCGTGCTATCCGGAATGATATTCTGAATAATTCCTCGCCACTTCCGCGCCTACGACTCCGGGAGAACCTACTGAATCCGTTCATAGAGTTTTATCCTGTCTGGCGTGCATTATTCACCAGGCTGAATATTTAAATCACAAACGGGAGGGAAAAAGAGAGTTCCGACGAAACTCGGTTTAACATGAGTGGCGATACACAACGATGCCTTCGGCCATTTACTTATTCAAACAGTGCAACGACGGCCTCGTTATCAAGCAGGACACTTTTTCAAGCCTACGTACAGTAACAAAGTACCTTAAAGAGTTATCCCATTTATCGTGAATTCTATTTATTATTTTTCTAGGTACTTTTATGAATTCAATCCTTTCAGACATTTCAAAATATCCAAGATCTTCGAGACTTTTAAGTAAGGATGCGGGGACACTTGAGATTATGGGCTCGAGTCGGAAATAATCGAACGGAATTGGAAGAAATGCTTCAAGTCCCATAACTTTTATAACCCATAAATTTAATGGTACCGCATCAGGTGCAGAAACGTACTGTACGTTTACAATTTTATATTCTATAATATCAGAATAAAGCGATTAATAGCTTTAAATTATACTAAGTATACTAATAGAAAAGTTTATGATAACAAACAGTAATTTTTTAATCAAATTAATTTCACTGTATAATTTGACAAAATTATCAGTGTGAACCACTCTACTATTTGTGACCCTAAAAAGAATCTAATTAAAAGAAGAAACGTAACCAAAATTCGGACATTTCGTTGAAACGTTACAGATTTCCAGGGGCATTGTCGTTTTTCACAGAGGACATGGTTTCGCGCAGAATACACGTTCAAATTGAAGCCATACCAGCCGGTGCACCCTTTTGTCCGGCGCGAATCGTCACGAACCGTCGCTACGAACCGAATTGAATCTCCAGGAAATCCCGGTAGGCGTCCCGTGTTCGCGTTTCAACGTTGCCCCAGTTGACATTTCAGATTTTCAACCCGAGCATTAGCATGCGCCGTGAAGCAACGTTTCGTCGATGCGTGTCACGTTTCTCCTCGCCCACGACGTCGCATTCCTGCGGAGTCGCCCTTAAAGGGCGACACGTTACGCCGTTTAGGTAGTCTCTCTACTGGATTCACGTTAAAGGGATCTATGTGTGCATTTTGCGAAAGGTCAATGATCTTGCGAACATTCACTCCCATATAAACTGAATAAAGATATAATCTTTGAAAATTAAGTGTAATTTCAATATGAGAAAATTATTAACAACTTATTTATCAGTTGTCTTATATGCGAAATATATTTTTCGAGGCAAAAGTCTTAAAAAGTAATAACGTTAAAGTAACATCAGTCATTACCTTTATTCGAATGTATTCGTATGTTGTAAATCCGCTTTTACAAACGCTGAGTACATGGCTTTTTAAAAGCTTTCAGGCTTTTCGAGGCCTGTGAAATGTAGCTATCGCAAAAATGTTGTCGAAAAATAACAACCTTGTCTGAAGAGGGATGATATCCTAGCAAACATGTATGTACAAAGCAAACTGACAAACTGCTACGGAAAGTGGTTTTTGTTGATTCGCTAGTTAACAACGGTTTATCCATTATCTTGTGTAATGAGAATTAAACGTAAAACATTGTGCAATATAATACTTCAGAAGTTGAAAATTTCAATTCCTTGTTTGTTGTACGGTTTTTCTTTTTTTTTTTTCATTTGTTAGTCTTTTACCACAAAATCCTATCAAAAGAAACGTTTACTTCGTTATAACGAGGTTCGTTCATCGTGAAAACTTCATTTGTCCATTCTTCATAGAAACTGAAAACCACGATAAAGTGATTTTCCCCGTTTGTTGGGAGATTATTGCGGCTTGATCGCGTTTTTCATTAGTTTGAATTCCAACCTTAAAGGTTCTCAAACGATCAATATAAATGGTCAATATTTGGAATGAATTTATTTGAAAAATTGATGGGTAATGGTTCCTTTCAAACTGACGTTAATTTTAACTTGATGCATTCCATCGTCAATTCAAATACTTGCATTAATCCAAAAGTTGAGGATAATTTCGAAATACGCAATTTATTCAGGGAGTTAGAAAACTTAAATTTGTCAGATATTCATAAATTAATGAATATATTAATTGAGAGGTGCTTTTGAAAATTGGCAAAGAAACAACTCGTTCAGTTTCTCAGAATTATGTTTAATTCATGCTCTCGGTTGCTTGGAAGTCGTAGAAAAGCAGTCTCGTTTATGAATTTTGCTTCTGATTATACTGCACTCTCGGACTAATTGCATTCTGAGAACGGCAGGCTACACAAATCATAACAAAGCTGATGCACTAGCACGAAATCATTCTGAATGTTGTATGTACCCTTCTGAAGCATGATACATCACAAAACTAATGAAATATGATGATAATGACTGAAACAACCCTTACTTCAGTGATTTAGATTTTCGAAAAGTTCTTTCTATAAAAATTTGGAAAAAATTTTAATGTCATTTGTATCATCGATGATTGAAAAAACGTTCCCAAGAAAATTTTATTATAAAGAAAAGATTCGATCGCGGTTGAAAAGTAGGAAAGGGGATCGATCGAAGGCGTACACAAGAAGATGAATGGCTCGCGAATTACAGACTAAATAGGATGTCACTCGACAGCACCCTCGCCATTTTCCACCTCCCCCGTCTCTTTCATGTCACTGGTACACGTTTTCTCTCTTCTTTTGTAACCGTCTTCTCTTTTCACTCGCTGTTTGCTTCTCTTCCCTCTGTTTACAGTTCGTCCGGTACATTCTACTCTCGTCGATGCTTCCCTCCATCTCTTTCCGTCGTTTGTCACCACCCCCGGCACGCTGCGCCTCTCTGTTCAACGACAGGGTAACAAACGCAAGGCACGCTCGCATTCATCATGCGAGCCACTTTGTCACGGCGGGATCAACAGCGCTTAAATTGTATTCGCGATTCGAGAACAGCCCATAAATTCTCATCCCAGAGACAGGCCATCCTCCTTAACACATTCTCCTATGAGTCGTGATTCCACCACTCTCCTCCCCGTACGCCCTCTTTATTTTTCACCCTTTCGCTCTGGCCAACAGATTTATTACTCACGGATTCTTTAATTTGGAGAAAGGAAAAAGCGTTGCTAATGAATCTCTTTTTCAAGATTTATCGATTCGATGGAGTCCATTGGTCATTTTAGACCAACGAGTTTGATTATTTTTCATTTTATTGGTTACGGAATTTTGTCAGATAAAAATCGATTTTTTTTTTTTTTCCATCAATAGCAATTCCAGTAATTCCTATACGATTGCAGGAGACGTAAAAGTAACAGGGAGGAGCGCTTAGAATTTTACAGTTGGGGCAGATCGATACCGTTAAAAGTCAAATTTAATTTAACACTTACGCGCAGTTACGCTCAACGTGTTTCACGAAACGTGTTCCCGTGGATTTTAGCGTTTCAGAGGTGTACTCCGAGCCTACGATATCGAGTTATAGCCACACGTGACTGCGGTCCGGTACTTACGCAATTAGTAGAATAGCCTTCGCAAATTGAATCTCAACCACGAGCCCAGGATATTGAAATGAAAAAAAAAAAGAGGTAGACGGATATTCCCAATAGTCTTAACCGTTTTCAGATATCCAAGAAATTAATTCTTCTCGCTAATTAAAGGATACGAGAAGTATCTTCTGATGGATCACCGGATGTATAACGAACCGTGAAACTCTCGGTGGTTACATAGAAGAAAAGTAACGTGATTGAAATTGAATCCGAATATATTGCTGATAAAGAAAGACGTTTATAAAAAATTTCATGAAAGAATTCGTTTATGCAGCTAATATTTTTCAATTAAGAAGAAGAAAAATTGAGAATCTTGTTCTCGCGCATGTTGAACAGATTGGAGAAAATTGTTCCAGGAGAAAGCCGTCGTTTTCCATGGTTTACGTAAAACGTGAAACTTTTGTGATAAACTGGCAGCATGGATATCCCAGAGCTACTCTTCTTTGCACCTGTTCGCTTCCAGTTCGGCAGAAATTTTGTAAAATTGCTGGCTTTGGGATTGCGGGATTTCATGCGAATTCTACCAACTACTTTCGAACCGTGCGACAGAAAACTCAACTTTCTCCCATTCGAAACTTACCCCTTTTTAATAATTCCACTCGTAACGTCTACCATTATACCAAGAACCTGTGAATTATTTTTTTCCCCTTGTGAATTGGAAATTATTAAAAAATCGTCTTCGATTTATATCAAAGTTTCACGGGAGGTCCAATTTCATTTCCGTTTATCGAATAAGTAAATTTGATGAAATATCGTTCCAGTTCCGAGCAGTTTCGTTTGAAACTTTCGCCCGCTAAAAGCGATTGAATCAAAGTGCTCAAACAAAATTCGCTGAAATATTTTGTCGAGTTTCCAAGTAACGGTGATCATCATATCGATGAGGTCAAAGTGCAAATAAGCCGAGCTTGTAATTAAATTAGCATTAATGCTGTTTGAACGGTTTTCACCAAAGCAAACACTTCATCTTCGAATATTACGATAAATTACATATTTAATTATCATTAATTTAAAAACATCAAATTGATGACATAAAAGTATTTTAAACTGCCACTTTAATGCATTAATTTGAAAGTTTACTGAGAAAAAGCTTGCCGTCAATAAACGTTGCAAGGATAAGGTAAGGTGGCACGAAACGATCTTCAAAACAAATCCATGGCAAAGCTCGAAAACTCCTTCCGGAATTACTAGCTCGGATTTACTCGGCAGAGCTTTCGAGCAGGCTTTCTGCTCTTCCGTACGGAAAGTGCACCGGCGAACTTTCCAACGAACGAGTGATTCGATATTAATGTCGTTACGAGTTCACGCCTTACTAACTCCCATATGGGACGCCCGTTTACGGATCTCACCGGTAACACTGGAAACTTTGCCTTTGCTCCAAGGAAGTCTAACGTTTTAATTAATGGCCAACTATTCCGGTAGTCTTTGTTTCAATATCGCCATTCTATGGACACTTATACTCGGTTCATTTCGTCTCTGAGCTTGCATGGAAATGATTTCTGAATTTTTTCACTTACATAGAAGAAAAATTGGAGGAAATCATAGAAAATGACTTGACATTATTTCATTCGACTGTTTAATGTCCAACACAATTGCTTTCTCTATTTGAACAGAGAAATCAGTGGAAACTCGATGGAGATTGGATGGCACAGAGCGTTTACAATTACCGCGTCTCCACTTTTCGTGGAATATTAGGACTTGAACAAGGCGCGAAGTTTGAGAGGACGGCTTCGATGCAAATGGAACAACACAGTGTGTTGCAACGTCCGGCCAGCTCCTTTTAACCCTTTGTAAGCTAACGTTCAGGTAACTACAGAATATTGGACGAGCGGGGCTCTGTTGTTCTGGCGGCGGTTGTTGGCTTGCTAACTGCTCGGTCGACCACCTCTCTCGCAAATTACCTGCAATTTACCACTAAAGTTGCATCGGTGCCTCGTTGTCCTCCTCGTTCTCCTCCCCTAGCATATCCATTGCTCACTCTCCTCCCCCCTTTACCAAATAATAGGACAGCTTTCTCTAGTATACACAAGTTTCCTTCTTCAAATTTAATGTTCATCTGGGATGTCTGAAGGAGATTAATTAAGTTGATGGAAAAAATGTGTTTTCGTTGGAACGTGCCAATTTCATTATCAGTGGAAAGATATATCTGTTAAAAAGTCACGAGACTGGTTCGATGACGGAATCTTTGTTGGCGGCGAGAGTGGCAGGAGAAGCGTGGAAGTCGTCGGCAGAAGTGGCGGTATGCAAATGTCCAGCCTCGGCAATCTGCTTAACTTCTCGTCTCGAAATTTCCTGACTTTCGCCTGGAGCTTATGTAAAGTCAGCCGTCTATTAATAATGTATTAAGTAATTACGAATACGGAAAAAGAGATGTCGCTTCCCCTGCCCAGTTTCAAATACGATTTGCACACTTGCCGACAAGGGAGACGTGGCTCGTCTATTAATTTCCCTTATAAATTCTCCTCCGCTTTAGCACTTTATTGTACGTATTTTCATGTATAGAAAAAACAATAAACGCTCGTGCATAGAAAAAAAAAAGAGATATTTTTATTAAAGCCAGCCTGGGTAAGATTTATTTTTGACAAAGCAAATGGAATTTTGATAAAGTACGCTGCGCGATCCGGGGAATATAAGAGGATCAATGGAAACGAATTAACTACTACGTACACATTGTTTTCGTAAGTTAGCGTTCGAAATGAAACTGGCGCGCGGTGAACTATAAATATCGAAAAAAAAGAAACATTCACGGAAGAGGATCAGTGTTTGTATCCTATTCGGTTATTGTAAAAAGCCACACTGAAATCATAATTCCACTTTTTCGACGAATCCTTTTCCATTTGGAGAAATTCAATTAAAAGTGATTCGTCGATGGCGATAATTTTGACGATGCAGGACCACCCTGGCGACGACTCAAACGGAAATGCCATCTCGGAGGATTTCCAACTGTAGTAAAACCTGCGCCTACCGAAATATCAGCAACTATTTTCGGCTAGGTAGTCGCGAAACAGCGACGAGAACGAAATGAAGATGACGATGGACGGTGGAAATCGGCCACCCAACTGGCTCCGTTGTAATGGCCTCAATGACTGAATGCGAGGCACGAATAAAATTAAAAGAAGTATACTTCTTTGAACGGAACACTCGAGGGACTGAAATACCACGCGACATTCAGCTCGATAAATTTCTACGAAAATACAGCGTTCGCTGTATTTTCCAACGAATGCGATGAAACTTCAAACGGGACTAAATACCGTGATCATTTTCTCGCATAGTAAATTTTGTTGCGTACAGAGATAATAGATAATAATTACGGGTACTTGCTTTAAGAACCCGCAAGGGTGTCAAATGGTACCCACCCCATTCATGGTTTTTATTATTCCTCCGTGCTATCTCCATGGGATTTCAATGAAAGAAAAACATGAACGAAAAGTCAAAACAAGACTGGTACTTTGCAAAGAAGGGTGGTAGGAAAAAATAGTCAGCCGAATTTTTCGAACGGTTTTCTTCTGAAATAATGAAAATATTGACATTCGTAGGAGCCATGATGCATTATCCCAGTGTTTCCCAGGCTTGACGTAAGTCGTTCCGAGTGTTTCGAGCTTTTAACGCCCAGTTTTTGGGACGCATCCTAAGCAAACAGACTTTCCATCCAGGATGTCGCGCTCTTTTTTCCCTCAATTTTCTTTTTTTCAGAAAAGAGCGTGTAACAACACGCAAGAAGAAGGTGCTGGCACACGCTTCCCGATGTGACGACCATCGACAAATATTCTTATAACTCTAGGACGTGAGCAAACAAGACACGAGTGACGAAAAGAAGTGAAAACGAAGGATGATCGTTCAACTTGACGGATGCTAAGAATTCTTTCCAATTTCGCGACACGATGCATCGCTCAGTTCGTGCTAATTACAATGCAACCATGTTGAAGACATTTCACAAAGCACGGAGTGCCGGCACAGAGGGATCCGTGTCTCTCTACAGCGTCTAATTTAATCGCTAAGTAATTGTATAATATCCAATTTGTAATGTAGACTGCGTGTACCGTTGTGTTCCATGGCAAGCCAGTTCGGTGTTCGCCTAAGCGTTTGCAAACTGTGCAAGTCCCAATTATTAGGGACGCGTACCACTTTGCTGGCTGGGCTCGCGAAGCGCCAGTTTCGCGACATCAGCGTATATTCGGCAGAAATGAACGTTTGTGAGAACGGTGGTAAAGGTATTTTTAGTCAACCTGCATAACCACCGCGTCTGCCTTTTTCATTCCGACTACTGAAGAATTTTAATGATTCTTCTACTGATTATTAAATTGTACTGTACAGTTTGAAAATTTGAATATCTCGCGAAAATTGATACCAGTTTTCATGGCCTAGGCGACGAACAGAAAAATGGATATCCGTTATGTAAACGGGGACAAAGTGGCGGGAACGATTCACTGTAATAGCCATGCAAGAAAGATGAATCGCTGCCGTATAAATAACAACGTGTATCCCCCCCGTCACGAGCACGCAGCAGCTGAAAGACATTCGTCTGTTTCGACAGGTGCGTACCGGATCGCTTCCGTGCTTTCAAAGCGAACGAAACACGATCGTCCTTTAAATTCACGCGTGCACGAGTCGGCTGAGAGGTGAGAAAAATAAGGAAGCTCGAGGGCTCTTAACCGTCGCGTTTAAGATAATTGCTGTTCAAAAGGAAGCATCAATTACCAGCTTCGCAAGCAAACTCGTCAACAATCTGGCGGTTCGTAAATTCTTCACGGTTGAGTGATTGCGATGTGCTATAGTTTCAGTGGATTTTAGACTAATTCAATAAATTAAAACAGAAGAATCTATTTTTGCATGTCTGGAATTTTTTAAATGAAAAATCTTTAAATCATCATCATAACGTATACGAATGAATAGTGAAAACTTAAAAAGTCACAGGTACCATAATCTAAATTTGAGATAGTTGCCATGAAATCGTAACTTTACGCTCCCTATCCACACAACCCTTTGTTTCCATCTAAATTGAATTCTACAAACTGGTAACGAAAGGAAATAATTCGAACGAACAATGGTACAGGGACAGTCGCATGTCAGAAAGGGAAACTGATTTTCATGAGTGGGCAAACGAGTATATGCTATAAAACTAACTTCAGTTAGAACGTGTACCATACGAGTATTTGCGTTGCTATATGGAGCTCTGTAAAATCGTAGACAGAGGAATCCTTGATGGTTCGTTACTGTAACAGTGTCTTTTCCTCTGTATCCGACGTTTCTGTCTTGTTACCAAAGTATAATAAACATTGAGATCGTATAGTTGAGTTTGTCTTGCCTTGGTGGATAGAGCAAGAATCATTGTTTGCTACGTCCGTAGATCTTATCATTTTATTATATTATACTATTTATTGAGTGTCAAATCTGTCAGGCTTTCACATGGGTGGACAATTGTTTTGGCTCGAGGGCCACTTTTTTAAAATGATTGCATTTATTATTTAACTTTGCATTTCAGAAAGTTATAAATTGTATCAATTTATTTGATTTTTCTGACTGTCTTTCCGCTATTTGCCAACCCCTGGCATATACGTATAATCACCCGTAATGTAACTAAAATAGAAGCGATTAAAAATCAATAAAAATATTCTTTATTGCTGTCAAGATCTTCATCCATTATTCATCAACGTATTAATTGATTTTCGCTGGGGTACCTTACTTGGCCTTCGTATTCCCGGGAGTTAATAATAATACGACGAACTCCGATGTAATCACGAAACCGCGTTAATTCGACGATGCCCGGGATGCAGCTAAGAGTTTAACGAGGAAAAGAGTTTCGTGAACTTAAGACTGGTCGGCGATTCACGATGGCGGGAAAATGTGAAAAGTTTTCGGTCAGAACCAACCTCCCTCCATCTCCCAGTGTTCGTGCCCGGCTCTGATATTAATTAACATCACGGTCTCTCGCCCCAGCCGCTTTATCCTCCTCTTTTTCTTCCTTTCATTCTTTTCCCTTTATTCTCGCTTCCGCGATGCTCGTACCTATCATCAGCAATACTTGTCAAGTACCTGTGAAACTTTCTGATCGCTTCTTCCGGACGAAAGTTCTGGAGCTCGGTAACTCGATGAGATGGTAAATAGATCCTCTGCCGGCGTGAAAATGTTTGATCGTTGAAAAACGTAGAATTTTTCTTTTCATTTTCTTCTTTTTAAAATTACTTGTTGCTGCGTTAATTAAACTGGCATTATTTTACTAGTGTTGCGTCAAATGTTAACGGACGGTCATCAAAGACCTATCGAATCGGATGAAATTCTTAACAAACCTTCCTCCTTACACCAGAATGGAAAATTTCTTCCAGAAACAAGAGGAGATTACACTGAGCCCTAAATCATCTTGGAAGCGCAAAAACTTCCTTCAAACTTGCCCCGTTCTATATTAATTAACACCCTAGGTCCACCCTTCCTTTTCCAAGAATACTATTGATCTCGCTCGAAAATTGGAGCAGAGAATGTCTTTGGTGACGGAATGCTTGCTCGGTCCGTCCGTTTGTTCGATTACCGAAAGTTTTGGCGACGGGGGGATAGGGAAACGGCAGGATAATTAAAGCATCCTGCCGATAATTGTTATCGACGTGACGCGAAACTTTTAGGAATGCAGTTGTCAATTGGAAACGGGGCAGGAAGTTGAATGGCGGACGGATCGACATGCAAAAGTCCGGCCAGCGTTCCTGATCTTTGTTGTTTACGTCCCCCAGAAACAGAGGGCGGCCAGCTTTAAAGAAAGTGCCTGATGAGGAACTTTTAATTGAACGTTTTGAATCGTTCGCCGGTACAGAGCCGGAAAGAAGTTTTCTTCGCTCCTCTACAACCTGGCCCCCTGCCCCTCTATTTATCGACTTTAATTGCTTCGATTGTCTCGACACATCCTTTGCTCTTCGATTCGAAAGATCTGTCCTTTGTTTCTATTTATTTTCTAGAGGCTACGTGGATGTCGTCGTAAGATGGCAAATATGCCGAGCCGAAAGGCGTCATAAGAGGTCACGCTCGATATTCAATTTTTACTATTAAAAGTGTAATATCGTGACGAAGGGTTTAATATTTTTTCTGAAGCACGAAGAGTTTCTTTAAAAACACAAAGCTTTCTATCTTCTTCCTTGTTATTATTATTATTATTATTTCGACCGAAATTTCTTCGATGGCTCGACACGAACCATTTGTCAAGTCGGTTGAAAATATCTGTAAGCTAAAAATGTCCAGGCTCGTGAACCGTAGGCTTTCTCAAACAAAAACACTGCTCATCAATCACTGCTGCTAAGAATCGCGCCTCCTACGTGTCGAGGATTGAAAATACTTTACGTTCGATTTCAGTCACACTCCGAGCACGCTGCAACATCAGATTAAGGATAAGGTACTATGAATATTAAATTGACGCAAAAGATTTATTGCCTTCCTTGAAAACTTCGTTTTTTATACTCTATCGCTAATCTCTTTTCGATTAAGAGATTAATGAATTTATTTATTACAAATGCGTTTACGAGGATGCTTGAATTTGCAGTGCTTTTATTCAGAACTGAATAGTATTGGGGACAGCTTTAGCTAAATAATTAAATTTCAATAAATTTAAAAATCATAAAAATGCATAATTATTTCACATTAATCATGAAATGGTTTGTATCTGAAACTATTTTTATTTTTTATACCAAACACCATTTTATCTAAGGTTGCTCCTTCCAAATGGTTGAACCACTTATAAAAATATACTGACAATATGTATCGTCCATATTCCATCGGTGGCCTCGAAATGTCAAAGACATTGATAAATGTACCCACCCAACGATCTCTCCACTTGATATTTTAATATCCCCCTCGAATACTTCAACCCCATCGCGTCCAAGTTCCTCTGCTTAATACACTTCACCAAACAGCATCCATCTTACCGAGGATTAAAATAAATCATTGGTTGGTGTAACGTTTATGGGATTTGTCGCGGGATAAAGCGGGCGAAAGATAAATTAACTTGAATTTAATTAAATAACCACATCTTTTTCTGAAAGGTACGCGAAGGATAAACACAGCAACTTAATAACGCGCCTAGTCATCAATAAATCCTTGATCGTTTGATATCAACGTCTAAGGATCCCTTGTTATTCCATTCGCGAATGAAAGAAGGACGACGGGGGATGCGTAGGAACTTTGAAAAGGGACCTCGATTGACAAGTCCTCGAATTCTCGGAACGTTTTCCATCAACCGACAGCTCGAGGAGGGACAAGTTAATAATAGCCTCCAGTGGACCGACTGTTCAGACACCGTTAATTAAAGTCGGAGGTCTGACCTGTGGTGGCTAGCGTGTGCCCTTTCCCTTCTGCCTAATTCGTACAACAATGTCTATTATTCAAGTTGTCCCGTGCATAGACCACCTTAACACGACTGTTGCCCTCGCGCGCGTTACCCTCAGGGCAAGTTTCCATCAACGGACCTAATTAATGCATTTCCAGATGCTTTTCGAATCAACGTCCAAGATTCGTCGGCACGGCGTTCATTTTCTCGCTGAAATTCAACTTCTTTGTTCCGTTCCGTTGCTGGCAATCTACAAATATTATTTCAACATTCCGTTCACGGATACGATGATACCTTTATCTCTCTCTCTCTCTCTCTCTCTCTCGTTCTCTTTCGTTCAGTACCTGTTCTATCAACGGAAACTGGTCTTGTTGTTGCAGCGGAAACTCGGTCCAATCGCGGCGCTGACCGTGCAAAAGTTCCGGCGGAGGAACCGGAAGGAGAAGAGGAAGAGTCGTAGCCGTGTTTCTCGAAGGCGCGCGAAACACGGTCTTAAGAGGAGGAAAATTGCTACGGGACGAAGTTTGCCTCGCAATTACTGTACTGCACAATTAAAATCTTAATCTCGCCGGGGCAAAAACGTCGGTCCACCGTTTCTATGATATTGCAGCTGAGAATTTTGCGGTCCAGACTTTCTCTCTTTCTCTCTTTTACGTATGCAGATGTAGTCATGTGTACGCGTTATTTCCTTCGACCTTCTTTCTATCCTGCGGAAGCATACCTAGCTGAGAAAGAATCTTGAGAATGTGCATGCTAAAAGGTCAATAGGGTATCTTCGAATGGTCTTTATAAAAGTGTGAAAATATGGGGGATCGTTTGGTAGATATGGAAATAAAAATAATGAGGTCATGTTTTAGATTTAGGGCAAAAGTTGAAATTAAAAATTTCTTCAAGGATACCTACAAACAAAGGATCTCAACAATGTTACGCACCCTTTGTACGAAACATTTCTTTATGAAACTCGTAATTAGATGTTACGTAGGTACCTTCTTTCAGCCGTCGTGTATGCTAAACTGGCTAGATTTACCTATCCTCTGTTCCAAGGAAAATAATACAAGAAAATCAACGTACCGTAAATTCTTCAAAATTCAGATGAAAGAATTTAAACCGCTAGTTATAAACCAAGAAGGGGTTGAATTAGACACGATTGAGCAGGATGCTGTCCGAGAAAGGACGAATGGTGCTCGATCGTAAAATTCTCTAGCACAGGGTTGAACGAGCGGGTGCGGGTTAATAACATAAAGCTTGTCAGTAATTAACACGGGCGAAGAAGGTAAGAAAATAATATCTCGGTGAATTCGGTGGGGTCTCCTGTGGGGGATATCGTTTCACGGACGAGCAGTGACCCGAGGCAGTTCGGAAGGCTGCTTTTCGTGAAGCTTGGGAGTTTCTTAATCTGCTCGTAAGTCAGGAGGGTTTCGAGGCAACGAGCGAGGCGTTGCCCCAGGAGCGCGATTCAGCTTTTCAACTAAGCTCGTATTACCCTGCCATCGACTGCTCATCCTCCACGCGATTTTTTACTATGATCCGTTGGATAATTGGCAAAGCGTCTAATGCCAAAAATTAATATGGTATTCGATGATCTTAACGCAGGACACAGATTGGTAATAAGCTAGATTTTCAAAGAAACATCAAAATCATTCGAATGAGCCTGTTGGAAACTGCGAAAGGAACCATCTGGTGGGAAAAGAGTGTCGCTTGGTGTGATAGGACAAGGTGGCTCGAAAAGTGTTGCCAGTTCCATGGGGTTGCTCCAGGCTGTTTTGTTATTTATGGTTGCATTACCGAAAGCGGCGTAAGGACAGTAAATGCGTGAGAGATGTCGTGTGCGAGACTAAAGTATGTATAAAGTGGAGAAGCACATTTTTACGATGTCACGCCGAGCTTAATCCGCTTCTGCGATCGATTTCATCCCCCTTTGCAACCTTTTACGTGGCCTAACCTTCACGCCAAACTTGATCTTTCCAAGCATTGTTCACTTCAATATCCATTTTTACGGCTGATGAAACTTTGAGGAACATCAATTTATAAATTGTTAATTATTTCAAATAATTGCCCATTGATTACATTTTTTTACCACAATTCTATTATCGTATTAGATTTTTTATTTTCAGTTCCAGTTAACCTTTTCAGGGTTGAAATTGATTTTCTTCAGAAATCAAACTATTTTAAATATTTTCCAATATTCTAATTCTGAACTTTCGCAAATGAATTTAAAATTGATGATACCTTTTTTTGGTACTTCTTAAATAGCTTTAATTATATATCCAATCTTAAACTTCTTGAAATCGTTATTGATGATGAATTTTTAAGAGTTTCCACTTAAGTAGGTAATTTTCAAGCCAGTAGAAGTTGACTTTCTACGTCGCGTGGCATCAAACATTCAACAGAAAAATCACGTCCTTTCGGAGTTTCAATCTTGATCCTTGGCAAACACACGCTCCTGTAAGCTTGTGTAACCATCAAGTGACTGTCGTTGACGCTTCAGGTATATCTGTCCTCGAAGACGAGCAATGTTTGTACGGAGCTTTCTTTTCCAAACGTGACCGGCTTATAATCGAAAAGCTGTGCACCACCTTCCAGTGTTCCTCTCTCTACAAATGCGTGACCGGATGTTCCGACGAGGGTGAAAACGATCCAGTTTATTATTCCAACAAGCTCGCCATCGATCTGTCTCTCTTCAGGGACTAGCCGAGCGCAAAAACACTTGAGAACATGTGTCCGTTTGTTCGAAAGGGTTGCTATTACAGTTTCTACTTCGAAATCGTATCCCACTCGTGTAACTTGCACGAATCGTGTCGTGCTTCAACGGATTGCAGGGGATAGAGCTCCGTTCGAAACTTTTTCAAGTAAATCGCGTTGTAAGAAATTAAATAAATTTCTAGTAATATAAATTAGAATCATATTAATAATTATTAGGAATGTTTGGGTACCCGAAATCACTAGTACCTGAGTGTTCAGGCCGGATCGAAAAAAATTTAGCGAATTCGAGCAAGTTCCTGAAATACGGAAACACGGATATTCCGATATAATCGGGAAAATTTTTTAAGCGTGTTTTATAATTCACCTATCCTTCATTAAAATGAAAAATTCAAAGTAAAAAGGAAGGAAAAGTGAAATTTCTGTAGATATAGGAAGGCTTCCATAGCTGGCAAAGTACTATTATTACCGGACCATTGCTTTTTACGAGGACGATCGATCGAAAATATATTTGAAACACATCACTGATTGGCGTTTTAAATTTTTCAGACCATTTGGTATCCAGTTTCAGCCAGAAGCCGATATTTTACAACAAAGAACTGTATTTCCGCTGCTGCGCAAGGATCTATTTTAAGCAGTAATATAGAATTTATAAAATTTCAGAAAAACGCGAGAAATGAAACTTGAAGAAACTTTAAACTTCAAATTAGACAAATTAAACTTCAAGTAGATAGCTTCAGGTAGTAACTAATGTCTACTATGTAGTCATTCAATGAGAGCAAAAAATAACATCGTCTCTTGGTGTCCTACACGCAATACCCTTGGCAAATCTTGCTCGTCAGACATTGCAGACCGGCGACAGAGGAGAAAGGACGACATCGCACCTCGCCGGGACACTGTTTGGCGATACATTATTTAAATCAGCGCCACGCTTGTTTGCCGTCTCTGTGTGCAACATGTAAATACACGCAGGCCAGCGTGCAGCCCTCGTTCGATCAGGGGTAGAACGAGAGCCGAAAACGGCCAGACCGAACTGGTCCTCTCGGCCGCGCGGCCAGCCAGCCCGACGATGGCGGCTGCCGTCGTCGTGCCGCAAACTCGATTCGCTCGCGAAAATTTGCAAATTCCCGCCGCGTGGTCGATGATCGAGTGGTCGATGCCATTGTGTGATTGGTGTTACGATAAAAAATGTTGTCCGCGTTTGACGTGTTATTTATTCGCCAGGCGGTAGCCAACCAACCCCTGTGGCGGCTAGCCCGTTCCCTCGCCATTTTCGCGTTTTACGCCTCTGTGGCGTGAATTCGAATTATCGGCCCGTAGAAGCATTTGCATGATTGCCAGCACTGTGTATTGCATGCGATCTTACTCGATCGCGACCGGTCCCCTGTGAAATTAAATAACGTCGGTTCGTTCATTTTTGCTCCTGTCATTTTTAAGATCCCGGAAAATTCGGTTTGATTAACTAACTCGGCAGGGAGTATTATACTTTGCTTATTTTTGCATAAAAATCATGAATTTTCTATGCTGGAAATTCGAACAAATCTACTCGCGTGAAAGCCGTTCGGAATCGGTGTCATGGCGGCCCACGCAACGTGAAAAGCTCGCTCGTTATACGCGCACCAATACTTTCAGTGAAAAGTAAACACGCCACGGTGTAATCTTCGCGCCGGTACATCTGCGAAATTTCTATCTTGAAAACGCGACGATGCTTTCAGCATTCGGAAAGTCATGGAAAGAGGAGTACTAATGACATGAGCGGAATCGGGGGAGAACGTTGACACGAGTATTTCGTTAACGAAGGGTTAGGCTAGGTTACGATTTTTATGAAATCGTATCAATGAGAAGCTAGAGATAAAGATAGGGTGAAATATTCAATAACAATCTTGCCAATGGCCTAATTATTCCACTAGCAATTTAAACTACACAAACTTCGATCAAGAAAGATCTGGTACCATTTCCTTCCAGTTTTCCATATGAAACGTGAATCTACACGAGTGGATGATGCATAACTGGCCAGGCAAACGGAAGATGAAAGCAGGCGGTAACAATGCGGTTTCCTGAACCGTGGCAACGCGGGGGAAGCACGTCGAGAGGAGACGTCGAGCGAGGTAAAAAGAATAAGGGACCAGGAATCGGCAGGGAAATTAATATGAAGTAGTGTCATTGTCTCCCGGTTTCGCATCACCCTCCAAAGCCGAGGGAAAACTGCGAGGAATTGTGGTCGGAGACCGGCTACCGGAAACTTGGAGAGCCACCGGGATAACCGTGGATAATGACTTTTTGATTACGAGACTCGTAGTCGGTCGCAGTTTACGACCACCGCTGCGTCAAACTAAGAAACTGAAATGCTATGGATCATCATTTCCATCTGGTCGCCATTTTCATTTTTCTCATTCGCGTTTTAACAACCGTGAAAGTTACGTGTCGTGCGAAGATCAATATTTATATAACTTTGGACACGAAATTATAGAAAAATGAATATTACTTGTCCCTCACCCATAAAATGAAAAATCCACTTACCACTTGTTGTTCGTTAAAATTGTTGGAATAATACTAGCTAATGCGTACGTACCTGAAACAAAAAAAAAAAAATTTAATGAACACAATTAGAAGAAATGCGCAAACAGAGTTGGTTACTTTTATTTTACACGATGAATTTGTCAAGCAGTAAACAGCATAATTCCATAAACATACTTTCATTCCTTTACAGAAGGAGGGAAATTATTTTTCGCGCGGTAGAAGTTTGCGTAAATTAATTACGTTTCCACGTTTTCAGAATAAACCGTGTGTTTAAAACCTGAACTCGTAATCGTTTGCGTTTCCGGTTTACTTTGAACTTTCAAAAGAATTTATTTATTTATTTATTATTTTTTTTTTTTTTCACGACACGTTAGTCGACTCTGTTTAATCTAAATTTTATTTAATTTCAAGGTAATAATTTTCAATTCTATTTAAAAAATTTTTCATCGAGATAAAAATTCTTGCAATACACAGCACGAAATGGAATCTCAAAAGAAATGTCGCGTTATCTATTACTTGTATAGCCCGGGAGGAAGTATGGAATTGTATTTTGTGGGAGGTGATAAATAACCCAGAACAATGCAATGCATCGACTTCAAACCTATGGTGGACACGTACGCAACCCATAAACCGAGATGATCTGCCTTCTCTTCTCCTACCCTTAAAAGTAACCTTTCCGAGACACGAAAGTTATCTGTGATTCTGAAGAAATACTGCTTCGATGGTACACTAGGATTCAGATATTGGATTCTGTCCTTTGATTCAAACACATCTGACATTGCAAAGGTGCCCCCATTTGTTACATATAATCAATGGAACATTTTTTAAATTTTGGAGAAAATGTTCTTCTTCGCAATCTTTCTCGGGTCTATTGGAAATTTTGAAAATTTGAAATATTCGAATTCTGACATTTTGGAATTCTAGAATTTTAGGACGAATCAACACGAGAGGGGATCATCCTAGTTCTCCCTGGCCCCGACCTTATTACGCCAATGAGAATTCTGGAACCGAGCACACCCGATTTTCTCCATGCCGACACGAAGCATTATCTATTGTGTTACTTACAAAAGCGTTAAAAGTAATTAAAAAAAGGATACAAGTATCGTGCAATAAAATAACGAGGCAAAGACTTTGTTTCATTGTACACGTTGTAAATAAAGGATCATTTCACGCACAATAGTATACATAGTTGAAAAACATTTCGCAAAAGTTTTTAATGACAGATATGGAGCACGGTTGGTTAAGTAAATGGAAAAGCAGGCTAGAGGTCGTTTCTGTTGAAGAATTAAAAAGGCAAGCACCTGGGGCGCGACGTTCAAACGCGGCTGCCAACGCTTTTCATTCTTATTTATACATTTTAAGTGCGTTTCTTGCCCTTGCAATTATGCCGACATTCATTTCGTTTCCTTCGTTAACGGGGAAAGCGAGACGAGCCGGTCAAAGCGCGTTTTAACATTGCACCGCGAACACGGAAAATAGGGGGCAAAGAATTAAGTCACGGGTGTGGTCTACCCTGAAAGGTAATTTAGTTTACGCCAGGACGGACATCAACGAGTCCGTTTCCAACAGGACGGAGAACAGGTGTGCCTTAAGAATTCATCGCGAACACCTAGTTTACTTGTACAGGGAACCAACCCACTCGATATTTTACACCCGTACCGAATTCATTCAGATTACTGATGCACGGTTTGGCGTGGTTTGCAAATGAACTCAAGCTTTCTCGTATTTTTAACGAACCGTAAATAACGCCATGTATTCTTTTTTTTTTTTAATCAAGTTTTTTAATTAAATTGTAGAATTACTATTTCGCTAGAATGATTGTGGATCAATCAGGGATCGATCTTAGATCAATCGTGGATCGATCAAAGATCAATAGTGGATCAAAAATGGACGGACAGTGAATCAACCGTGAATCAACTTGTGCCAAAAAATCTAATCTATTCATGAACTGTCGCAGGACAGTTTCGACCTTCGTTACCGGAAAAAGGAAAGAATTTCATTTCACCTCTTTATCAATATGTGGTTCCATACTTTTGGCCGGCAGTGTACATATACATACGTGGCGAGGTATCGGAGAACGCAGTCCGGCTAATCTCATAAAATCAATTATTCCACGGGGAATATTCCATTGTAGGAATATCGACGAATCATCGACAGAAAACGAGTGACTCGATTTAGGCTAGGGAGCGAGCGAAAAAGAAAATTAAATTTACCTAAAATTTCTCTGCTGATCGACGCTCGCTCGACGTGCACGGATTCTCGACGTCCATAACTCCCCTCCGAAAAAAAAAAGAAAAAAAAGAAAAGTTTAACGCTCACGTATCTCTAGCCGGGAGTGTTTAATAACCATCGCGAACGCTTTTGAGCGTGATTTTTTGTTGCAATGGAGATCGTCGATTTAATTGACGATTTTGTAACTTTCGTACTAAAAACGACGTTATAATTTAAAACAATCTTATTTCAGACCAGTCGCATTGGAATATAAGCAAATGTTTTTATTAAAAATTGTTGTACCAGAGGTGAATGGATAATAAGGAGCATGGCGTACCCTCGTTACACTATGGCAAATTGTTTTTCCGCTATTAATAATTTCCGTGGAAAGTGAACGATACAAAGAAACGGAAGTTAATGGTTGGCCTGATGAGAGAAGCTTTGATTTATTTTCATTTTATATTAGATCCGCGGGTATACGGCGGCGAAACGAAACTTTATTACGTCCGCCTTTGGTCAAATGCCCTCGCGGCCGCCATGATGAAGCCGACCCCATGATCTGTTGCCGGCAATTACTTTTCTTACGTGGTGTGTGCTCTTTTCCTGCTCGTTTCGCCGACTTCTCGCAGCCGACTTTTTACTCCTCGCTTTTCCACTTAGCCAACGAAATATCTGTGAAAAATCTTCCATGTACTCCAACCGCGGATAATGTTGTGAAAAACGCTGGACAAACAAAATATTCATTGCAATCATGCGCTTCGAATTGCGAATTTGATTCGTGTTGCACAGTAAAGTATCTCGAGTTACTCGTGCTTGATAAACTTCTAATTAGCAGCGGAAGTTAGCCGATTGATTCGTTAGTTAACACCCGAATATCCAATAACCAGAGACTCGATGGACAATCGTGATACGACTTTAATCTGGCAAATTGCTGAACGGGTACATAATCTGTAGTCAGATATTTGGTACTGATTTTGCAAACGTTATTTACGTTCATTTTGAAGTGAAAATAATTGACTGATCGATGATTGATCCATTATTGATTGCCGATTGCAATAAGTTAATGAATTCGAACAACCTTCGTATTGCACAGATTCGCCTAGTTGGGTCATTCTTTGAAGAAAATCAGCGAATGGTCAAAATGTGATCACAGTGTAATATAGGATTATAGGATTTATTTCCATTTAATTGCAAGACACGTATGCGATGTAATTATTCGTACGGAGAACGGATAGCAGAAACACAGGAAGAAACATAGACACCGCTCATTTTTGTGCAGACACCGGTCTCGTATACGAACGCGTGGTGGCACGTTAATCGAGATAAATCTCGATATTTATAGTCGACAATCGGCCGGATACATCGGCCATTGTACTTTTATAAATGCAACGACGTATCTGCAGTCGCAGCCACGATCGGTTTCAGCTTATTATACACGATCGCGGTTGGTGCATTCTGCGTCACTTTTGTTTCGCTTTTTATGTCTGGAAAAAACTCTTCCGAATAAAAATAAATTTTCTCTAATTTTTTTGTTTGTTTTAATAACAAAAATAGAAATTATTTATTTGTTATTTCGGTAAAACTTCGGAATTATACTACACTTGGATTTTATTCAAACTGTAGGTAAAGAGTATTTAGGGTATAACCAACTAAGGGTTAGGGTTAGGGTTAAATTTTTTTATTGCCCACGACTTATGCACCATAATAGTAACTATCATTTCGACGAAAGGAAAATGACTGGTCATTGCAGTAATTTGTCGCTGGTATTATCAGTCGCGTACAGGCTCGTTTCGAACTGGCGATTCTCTGGTCGGTTAAAAGGGCCGACCGTACCGGAAAGACCCCCGAAAAATCCATTCATAGCTGGCGAAATATCTGTCTGCGGCGGACGAGAGATTGCGAGGCTTTGTCGATGAAGGGACGGACGAGGAGTATGCGGCGTTTAAATGACCACCGCCGCAGAATGTCGCACTCGATGGACCAGAAACTTCATCCTCGACAGAATTTTGCAGGGCTTCCTATTTCCGGCGAGCTTTCGCGAAACCAACGGCCGAGTGATTACGCAAATTCGTCCTCCTGTCCGGTGTTGTAATACACGTCTCGACAGACTTGTATTTCATTGGTCCTCCTCGAATCCTTTTGTCCCTCGATACATCTTCCCAAAATTCAATAATTTTTGTATCAGATTTTTGGTAACTAATTGATTCTATTTATTGCCGTGGCCAGTACAATAATTTTTGTGATACAAAAAATTTTCTTCAACACCTTCTGTAATTATAAAGCATTGGTCGGTTCACGCTCGCGTGTTTGCTGCCGCGTGCGAGCATTTTGTTCACAGCGAAAAGCCGCTCGTTCATCACTGCCGATATATCTTCCTCTTACAAAGCTAGCTCTTTTGCAAATGTAATGCGCGAGCGGTGCATGCAAAGAGGCAGCGAATGACTCGACTAGCACTGGCCATTCGTGAAACAACGAATATCATCTAAATCATCCGCTGTCTTCGATTATGTATGCAGCTTATGGAATAATCTGTCACCGGCCGGAAAATATTCGGATCAAATTCAACCATAAATAATTCAATTCCTTTTCTTCTTTACTCATTTCTCTACTGTAATTTTAAGAATTCACGATTTTTTAGAATCTCTAAAATCAGATTTATCAGTTCTATGAGTTCTTATGAGAAGTTATGAGTTTCTATAAAAATCTTATTTATCTAATTATCAGCCTTACTTTTCAATCGAAATAAACAGCATTCAAATTAGTAACCTCTCGCCATATTTCCACTAATTTGTTTATCCATCTGCGATAAAATTCGAAATGTACCATCGTTAATTTAGTGGCTAACCTGGTACAAATGGGTAATTTTGTTAACATCTCAACTGTCATGGCCGCTGTCCGTACTCAACCCTTTGCGACGCGACATCTAGAATTCTACTTTAAATATTATAAAGCCAAATTTACATTAGGCAAATATAATCTATTTTCATAAAAATGTTAAATAATCTCATTTTCCAAAAATAATAATGGAAATGTTGCAAAAATGGATTTTCTCTGCAAATTAACCACATTAGCTTGATATTATTGGAAAAACTAATTAGAATTCCCTCGATGGTTATAATTATTCATTGACGGTGATTTGGTGTCGCAAAACCGGAAATGTAATGAACATCGCAGACGGGTGTTCTCTTCGGGCATATTGTATTTCTCTTCAGACCGTGCTGTTCGTACGTGGTTCTTCGTCATCCATCCTTGTCTTGGCCGGCTTTTACTCGAAAGTCGGAGAAGATTATTAATAGTTCCACTCCCGTGTGAATTATCGTGCACTCGACGAGATATGATCGGGAGCACGCGCGACATTCACCGACTTTCGAAAAATGATATTCGTTGCATCGTGGAAAATGTCAACCACCACGTTTTCTTTTCTCTTGAAAATGTATGTATTTTTCACATTTTTCTTCGCAGACGGAAACGTTCGTTCTGTTGCACAGAAGCTGATGAAGAAATTCTTTTTCCGACCTACTCGAAACAATCGGAAAATCCTACGTGATAACGTCGAAGAATTATTGAAAACTGCTCAAATATAGGGAATTATTCAAAAACCAAATTAGGATTTTAAACCTTAATGCTTCCATGGAATGAATGGTTTATTGTTTTGCAATCAGTGTTTGAATAGATCTCAAACAGAAGTCAACTGTTTCATCAAAATTTCATAGTAAAGCTGGGAGAGCAGAATAAGAACGTAATGAAGTTTCAACAGGATGTGCTTGGAAATAAATTGTTTCACTTCAGAAGCGTTTTTCCCTCTTAGAAATGCTTACAAATTGATGAAAATTAATTTTCAAAAATTTGACCATTGATTTTTAATTAATGTCCAATTTTTATGAATCAATACACTGTTTGAAGTAACAGGTCCTCCGTATTTCCTTTGTCTCCAAGAGGATCTAGGGTTGTTTGCTAAAGATAGTGGACAAGGGTGATCGAAACGAACGGTGGCCATAAAGAATGTCATCGAGAATCGGAAAACGCCGGATTTTCCTTGTGTCCACACGCTCGGCCGTAAGCTCAAGTTAGCATAAAACGTTGTTGCAAACTATACAGGGCTGCAGTTTTGCTTCGGGTCTAGCGAAGAAATCCAAACATACGCAGACGTATATTTCAATGTTCGGAGATTTTGCCTGTTGCCCCCGAGCCTCCGTTCTATGTACCTATATACCTTTGCCTTTTTTGTTTCGTAGGCTTGCAACAGGAAGATCTCACATTTATGAAAATATTAAATTTGGTAAATCTGAAGTAACAAGATGAATTTGGAAAGTTATTTAAATAATCAACGATTGAAAGTTTTTCTAAGAAAAGATAAAAACTGCAATTTTTTCTATCAATAAAGATTAGAAATTGAAGAAGATTTTAGAAAGAAGGAATGATTCAGAAGGAGGTAAAAGAAGAGGAATGGTAGCCATATTGGCGAACAGAATAAATAACCTCGACTCTGAATGCCGGTGGAAATTCGAAGCGGATGCTAAAGTTTGTTTATGCTAATTTATCGTAACGTCGTCGCATCTTCGATCTTTGTATCCGAATGTCCCTTTTTATCCCCTTTATCTTCTTCTCCGTCGAAGCTGTCCCCGTTCCTGACTGACGTTCTGCACACGAACGCCTCCCACGACGCTCTTCGACGTTTGCCTTATTAGAATATTTTATGTTCCGACCAATGAAGGAACAATCTATCTACCGATATTTAATTGCCTGACGTTCCATTCGTCGAAATTTTTAAATAAAGTACAAAATAACTTCTCCCAGAACAATGTCGAGTACTTACAATCAATTTGTCAAAAATGTTTAATGTTAAAAAAGTTAATCCTTGAAACAACCATGGACGAACTATTCGAGACAGTTTGTCGTTGCAGGCTTTAAATGCGGTTCAACATTCCACAAAACATGACACTTGTCATGGCTAAAGCGCCCTCAGAATCGCCATGTTTATCTAAGTACTCAACTGTCACAGTCACGGAATTATTTATGCAAACCTCTTTACACGTTGCTTGTTTTCTAGCTATTTATTAGTTGGACCATATCTAGGATCAATTTGGATAATCCGTAATATTATTAAAAGCATAGAAATTATTCTAATTTTCGCTGAAGCACCATAGTAATGCAATATTTTCGTCCAAACAAGGTTTTCAACTGTAACAAAATAACGTTGAACAGTTGTTGATTCCACGGCAATGTTAACTTTTCCCTAACGGCGTTAATTTATTTGACCGGCAAATGAATTCAAATCGAAATGATCGGTATTTCTGTTTGCGGTGACGTTTCTGTTTACAGTGACAAGAATGTTTTAATTATACGGCACGCTGACGGCGTACAGGTTGACTCCAGGTTAATGGGGTAATTCACATGCACTTTGACTGTATTCGGCAAACATCGGGAACAAACTCAACAAACTGGCTCACAGAATTCCACTCCTCGTGTTTCCTAACTTTATATTTTTAGCATTTTATTAGAAATGTTTGTATAAATCCCTGGGCGGCAGCCATGTTGCTTATTAGATAAAACTCCAGCTCTCTGATTGGTTGAATTTTAGCATTTTCGAATATTTTACGTAATAAATGCATTTCAAATACATCACATGAATAATTAGAACTCATTTACATACAATAAATCTATTTTTAATTTATAGAAGTCTCCAGTTCAAGTTAGGATTAATTTTTAATCTCACTTGTGTAATTCAATCAATACAAAGATTTGTTTAATGAAATTGTTTAAGTGTTCGATAAAGTAAAATGGATATTTTGGCAACGCGGTGAAAGGCCTCACCTTTCACACTTCCGGAATCAACTGTCAGAGAAAACTTTCGCAAACAGACAGCTCGTCCCTCGAGGCCAGAAATACTGTTTGTCCAGCGTTTAATATTTTCCTAACTCATACGCGTGAAGCTAACCCAGTTTGACACGAGTAACAGAGATATCGTGATAATTAAAAACGCTTCGTACACTGTATGCTTGTTTTAGTGAATTTCCGCTACAAATTTCAGATTTTTATAATCATCTGAATTTCAATCCCTATTCGTACAGTATAGGTATATGCACAATCAGATTTTGATTTAGGAATCATTTTTTAAAAATATGTATTCAAAACTTTTTGAAAATTTATTGAACATATTTATATATTCTAGTATTTATGTTTCTTTTCCACCTCTTTCTCATTTCTGTCGAACACCCACAATCCCTTCGTTCATTGTTTCACTCCTTCTCCTTAACTGTACACACTGATCCGAACGCTTTATAGACAATCTGTACTTACCCTGCGGCAATACAGGGGTTAAATAAACATTCTTCGTAATCTTGCCCTTTAATACACTCTACTGTCATCCCATCCCCTTTCTTCACTTCTACTTTATTCGTT
Source organism: Osmia lignaria lignaria (assembly GCF_051020975.1). NCBI lineage: Eukaryota > Metazoa > Arthropoda > Insecta > Hymenoptera > Megachilidae > Osmia > Osmia lignaria. Next base: position 10,831,579 of record NC_135037.1, on the reverse strand, counting down.
TCTTGTCGTTGATTTTATATCTACTTACGTAAGACAGTTTTCTTTAGAAGAAAAGACGAAAGATAAATCATTGTGACTTTTAATGTTTTGTAGAGATTGCTGTTTCATTTCATACACTAACAAATATATTTTTTAAACAATCATTCTCATAAAAATTGAATTATTTCATAAGGTTGTCTAGTGTGGAAAAGTTAATCGGTCACACGCATTGCAGTGATCTCGAGGCTGGCTATCGATCGCGAACGGTAATTAACGCGCGGTACACTCGAGAAAAATCGAAAGCGATCAAGCGGCGGTACGCGCTGCTAACTAATTACCCGCCGTGGATCGTGATTGCAACGCTTTGTCAGTCTCTACGAGACTAGCCCTCGTCTCACCTGCTGGATTTGCATTCCAATATTTGTTTCACCAAAGCACCGTCCTCCCTATTTTTAACCGACTATTACACTACCCTTCTCAATCCTCTAATAGAATTCACGTTAAATTTGAAATTTCTATATTTCTAAATGCGGAGTTTGGAAAATTCTTTTAAATTCGGAAATTGGTGATTCAACATTTTCAAATCTCCAAATTTCCAAATTAAAAAATTTGAATTTTTCTACATTTTATCGCTGAACATGAACTCTGCCTATCACTGATCCAATCTACCGAAGGGACACAAGAAATCAGAGTGCCCAAAGGAATTTATTCGACAGGTCAGTTTCCCTAAAAATCACCATCCACGGGACCCAAGTTGACGATGCGCGTGTCTCAGGGGTACCATGAAACCGAAAAGAAAAAAAACCGTAATGGAAAGGGAATACATTTTTTAGCGTCAGCGACCGGTTGGCGGATTAACGGGGAAAGTGGATAAGCCGGGCGTCAAGGGCTGGCATAGGTGAAGCTAGAGAGGGAGGTAGGGTGTAGTACGGTACTGCCAATAAAACCCGGGGTGTCAGTATATCACGTGGTTCTGGCTGGTCGTGTCCAACGATACAGTCCAATATATTACCCAGATAGCCATGCTAATTCAGCTCTAGCTACCCGCCGATTCCCCGCTTGGTTGCCTTTGCCTCGCATGCTCGTCCGTTTACGCTACACCCTATTCTCTTCGTCCTTCTTCCTCTACCCTTGCTTCTTGCTCGTCGACCGAATTGCGTGTATATGTGTGTGTGTATGTGCATGTATATGCGTCTACCTGTACCGTTATATACGGAGATGCGTCTCATCATTCCTGCGAATCCAACGATCCTCCGTAGAGCCCACCCTACGTGGCAGGGATTTCAGATGACATTGCATCCTCGTTACGAGGCATTATACGATCCATTCTGATAACGGAAGATTACCAGACTCGAATCTTTGCTAGACCAAAAGCCCGATTTACGAACAGCGAATCGGATACGTCGTTTATTGTTTGTTTATTGCCAACTGGCTAAGGGATGAACGCTTGGACTTTTTTTTTCTGCTACGAGTGTAAGCAAATGGACGGGGAGGTATTTTGGAAAACCAATATACTCTGGTAAAACGTTAATCACGAGCTAGTTTCTTTTTTTTGCTGTTGGGTTTAAGGTGATATTAACCTCTTTTTTAATACCGGGCTTCTAATAATTAATTTCATTGATTGTGTGATCAGTGATAGATTGAAAATTAATTGACTAATTCAGATTTAGAGTATGGTATGTATATCGGAAGTGTTCGCTCGTCTTCGGTTATGTTCGTCGACGTTCCTTCCAACATTCACTGTTGCAAACCAATTTTAAAAGCTCTAACGAACTGTGAAGCCGAGCTAATTGAGACTGTTGGAAAACGTGGCTGTATCTCCTTGCTGCCACGACAGGTGTAACGCGATGCTGTTACGAGTACTAATTATCTTAAACGGGGGTGGAAACGTCAGCAAATCATTCGTCGCTTTACTTGTCTCTGCGTCTATCTCGCGTCCGCGTTGAATTTTTCCATCATCCTACCCTTAATTACATCGAAACGGGGAATATAATTTGGTAGCAACTGATTATCTCGCTTGTCAGCGACGCCATGCTCGAAATAAAAAGTTTGAAATTTTACGTCAGAAGAGAAAATTGAGTTGTAAATATTTTCGTGTGATCGAGGAGGTAATACGCTTTGCTGGTGTAATACGAAGCGCGTACCACGTCGGGAGCCGTATTTTCGATTTCTTTCGAATAATGCCATATTGAATTTCGTGTTGGATTGAATTTAATATTCCTGGCTCCCGCTCGACGTTCCTTCCATCCTCAAGGATATAAAATCATGAGTCAGCGCCCTATATTCTTGAATTTTCATTTTTTCATTTTTTGAAATCATTTGTTTGCACTTGCAGTGAAATCATCAACTTTGGCACGTAGCGGTTCTTAATTAAACAGGTTACGTATCGCGTTTCCTTTGATTTCAACGATCGAGTCACCCTCGTCGCGATTGCAGTTCAAAGCAGCGAAGGAGGGTAAGGCAAGACCCCGATGGGGTGCGGGGTGAGCTCGACTGTAGCCTCTTTTAGCTTGCGCAAGTATTTTCGTGGAAAAGTTAAATCCCGCGCGCTAGCTGCGTGCTCGAGGACCACGTCGGGCGTACATTATTTCATTAACCGTACTTTTCCTCCGTCGCACTCTCTCCGACCTTACCGTTACCTTGCGCCAACCTCTTCTTCCGTTAAGGGCGAAACAGAGAAGGTACTAGGGTCGAAGCTTTGCTTCCCCGCTATTCTAACCGGCTTTTATATTAATTAATTTGCTCAAGAGTTTTAACGACTTATTGCACTTCAATTAACTCGTTTTAAATTGCATAATCCACCGACGCAGCCCCGGCTGAAAATTCGTTCGATAATAAACCTGGCTGACCCTTGCTCGCAAAAGATCTGCAGATATTGGTGTTTTGGAATGGTGTAAACATTGATTTGTGGCTTGGTATGAGAGCGGAGTTTGTTTGATTTAGTTGAGCAACGAAGTTGAAAATTTTCGAGAGATTCTGTAAGTGGAATGCAAACGATTTTGATGCAGAATCTGCTGAAAGATTGGGAATTTAATTACGAGGTTAATATTAGGGGTTGGCAAAGATTCATAGGAATATTATAGCGATTTTAGTCGAAAAAGTCGAAATCCTAAATATAAATAACGGTTGGATAATAAAAGACACGCGTGAAAACTTTTGAAACAAATAATTCACGGATAAACAAAAGCAGGCAAGAAAACAAGAAAAAGTGTAAAGGCAACAAGAGAAGAAATAAATTGAGAGACAGGATAAGGTATAGAGAATACAATGCAAAAGGGGGAGGAAGCTGTGCCGAAATGAGGTCGACATAATTGCAGCCCTAGTCATAGTCGAAGCAGGGTTGAAGGGGAAGATGAAGAAGGTGAGGGGAGAGATGGGAATGGTCGAAGGAAGGGGGGTGGTTGATCGCCATCTATTGTCTCTCGTAGACTCGACTCGGCCCTGATTAAATACTTGACACATCCCCGCCCGATCCAGGCCGGCATAACTTTGTTCGAATTGTAATTACGGGCCGGATCGGACTCCGGTTACGAACGAGTTCCAGGCGCTCCGAAACCTCCCCCTCACCCACCTTCAATGAAACTTCCTCGTGGTCTCCTGTCTCACGATCCTGGATCCTCGACTTTTCATCCGGCTGAATAGAGACCGCCATTTCGAAACAGAAATTCACCTACCCCGAACACGTGTCCGGCCAGTTTTCACTTCTCCCCGACCATAATTCATTTTATTTCCAAAGGTTGCTTTTAATGGGAACAGCAGAGAATTTTCTTGAAAATTAATTTTCACCCGGCCACAAATTCCGTTTAACGTAGCAACAAACTTCACCGGGCAACAATTAGCGGCTATCTCGTGTTCATGATTAATTTAGACATTTATGTTCGTTCACGCCATTTTCAATTAAACAGCTGAAACGGAATGTGTTTTTGTTCTTACCCAAAGGATTGCTGCAACCCCATAAAGATAACAAATGCATTACGCCTTTTTCCCTCATGAATTGCTAATGCTTGTCCTCGTCTTTCTTCTCCTTTCTTCATCACCTCTACCCGTGTGTGTACATATGAAACTTTAAATCCGCTTTGCTTATGTACTTTGTACATTCGCACCTAATCATTCTTATACTTTTAACAGGAAAATACGCGTATGTGATCTTTTATTTTTCATTTTCAACTAATTCAATTACAAAAAATAAAATTTTCCCTGTTAAATATAAACATCATTTTAGTCACCAGAAATGGAGAAGAATCAGCTAATAGAAAGATAAGAGATTCAAACGTTTGCTTAACAAATTACGACGATACGTGGACGGTATTTTGTCAAACGTACAAAAGTAAAAATAGCCTTTGCAATGCTGGTTATCTGATTAGGAGAGGCATGCTATTCCTAGGCATTCGCAATCTTGATCTATGCGTGTGTCCGCTCCTCGAATCACGCGCCTTTCCTACAAATTCTCTAGACGCACGCGAGCCAACCGTCGACGATTTCTCTCAAAAAGTAAAACCTTTGAATACACGAATCCCTTTGTAACTTTTCTTTGCTGCGAGATCATTTCTATTTGCATGGAATACTTCGTGCTAATCATTCAGCTTTCTGATTGATTTATTCGCTGACTGGCTCGGCGAATCCGAGACTAATGAAATTTGAAATGCACTTGTGAATACTTTTCATAACAAATTAATTGCAAATTTCATAAAATTCATAAAATCATTCATTGGAACACTTCAATTAGAATATAAAATTAACATTGTTAGTTGAATTTAAAGCTGACAAATCCAGAAAAAGATGAGAGAAATTCAAGGAAAGCATTGTAAATTAGAGTGGCAGAATAGTCGCGAGACCAGTATCAAATTTATGGACATACAATCCCCAGCTGGAAAATCTAAATCCCTCGTGATTGTCTGTCAATTATTTATGATTGGCGGCAATTTGTCCAATGGCGTATAAGCCCCATCCAAATGGAGGGTTTACCGGCTGTCAACCAATGTTTCGGACTGTATTATCCGTTTTTACTCTTTCCACAAGAAATTCTCTGCCACATAGTTGCATGACAAACGTTGTTGCAACTGCTTCGAAAATGTAATGCATCCCGAGGGGGTTGAATTATACCCGGTTGGAAAAGAAACCTTAGCAGAGTTTCGTTATCGAAGAAAATTCCTGCGTAATGGGGCTTGTAATGTCTAACGGGACCACATGCCAGTATGCGTGGAAAAAAACAACAAAAGCAAGATGTCGCCGACAGAATTTCGTGCAAATATGTCCCGGGCCATTTCGAGGAGACTCTGAATTCTTTCGTCTTCGTTCCAACGAACGATAAGCACACGATATTGCAAAGGGCTCCTCGCGTGATGCCACCCCATCGATCCAACACCAGACGACCTAACATAACCTCCGACTTGGCTGCTCGTTAATTTTTCATTACAATTTAAATTAACGGGATACATGGCGATAACGACACGTGATGATACGTGTTACACAGGTGTTTGGCATTAAAAGTGCAGGTGAGAATATGGTATAATAGAATCTGATGAAATAACGCTTCGGAGCCTAGACCGGACATGCAGAGCGAATAATGAAACGGGCACGAGCGCCCGAAATTGCCCTCGGGCGCAATTACGAGCACAGTCGTTTAATAATTTTTCACAGTCTGTCCTAAGATTCTGAACTTGTCAAATTTCACTTAAACCTATATTTTGACGATAGTCCTGCAGTGATTGCGAATGATTAGCCGCTTACTTTTATATGAGTGTCTTTTACAAGGAAAGTTGTAAATTTGATCAAAGCTGCAATGAGTTTGAAGGAATGTACACTTTCAGCGTAAAATTAATTTAATAAAAAATTATGCAGAAGTTAAGCTCAAGTTTTTAATAATTCTTTCTGACGGAGACTGAAATATTCCTAGGGATAATTAATGCAGATATGACAAGGAATGTCCGAAGTTACCTTTACCGCTAGGTATTTACGTTGCTTTAGTTGGAAACGTAAGTGAAGTATTTGATATGTAACCATGAAAACTATATGCCAATTATTCTTTTGAATCTAATTAGATATTATTTTTTCATTTAAAATATTAATAATAATTTTGATAGCCAGTGAATAACATTATCTAAAAATATGTTAAGAAAAATCACTTTTAGGTTATTTTATGAAAGTTTAAAAAAATGACTAGGTACAGCACCTTGCCCTATTTATATTTTACTGCTTCATAAGCTAAAATTTCAAAAGTTTGTTGCTATTCATGTTAATAAAGTTTTGAAATTACTTCATAATTAATATATTGCAATTTGAAGCAAAAATTACTTAATAGTTCCCGTAACACCACTCTATAATCGTACCCCACAATTCCATAAGTTAATAAAAAGAAAAAGAAACGCTTTTCCAACTTTATAACAAAAGCGTTATTATTTTTGAAACGAGTTCAGTAATTACGCCCGAATAATTTCTTTTATGCACGAACAATTCTATTTCCCTCTATAAAGCGCTTAAACAAAATATAGCGCGAAAATCCCTGCACGCTTGAAATTTCCCAAAAAGCATTGCCCTTTAACGTTTAACAATGTCGCATTTTCGTTTAATCGTCAATTTAAACTCGCGACTTTTTTTTCAACGGAAGCTTGCCAACGTTGTTAAACGCAACGTCACGATTACGAAAAAAAAAGGTCCCTAGAAGCGCGTGTAGGTTGTTTACAAATTCATAGGAAAAGATTGTCTCCGCGATATCAGCAACACTTGTTGCTCTTTCGCCGAACTCCTTACAAAAGATTGATGTTTTCCATTTCCTATTCAGCACGGGTCATTTTCATTCATGAATCGCCCCGTCCTAACCTCATGAAACCGTTTAATAATAAATGCACCGTACTCACCAGCCACGTTGACGAAAATCCTCGACTTGAACGAATCGCGTTTTTCTCTGCCTCTTGTCACCTTGCTTCCGGTCTCCAGAGTCTCCTTACCACAGATCGCACTTGCACGTCTTACCACTTTAACGAACGCGTCGAATGTTACCAGTAAACACACCACCACGATCACGCAACGAGGTTAAGTACTGTTTTCGTCCAGCTATTACCGCCGTACATCGTCGTATGGATCAAAGGATTTTTTAGGTTATACCGGAGCTGCTGCAACGTCACGTGGCAGCAGCTGGCTCATTGATCGCGAACGACCTTGATGTCCCGGTGCACGCGTCGTCTGCAAGGTCAACAACACGAGCATGGATGAAAATCTGATTAGAAGATGAGAAAATAAACGACGAAGTATGGATCACCTACGAGAAGAATCTTTCCGGGGAACTGCGCGGACCAGGAAGAGAGTCGCAGTCTTTGGCATCGCTCGCCTCCATTTAGGCCGCCGTGTAAACAGCAGAGGCGGTCACTAAGAATTTAGCTGTTGTTCTTGTGTGTTTATATACTTGGAGGACGTTCTCCAAGAGACGAGCAGGAACACGTCCGTTCGCGAACTGTTCGCCAAACTCACTGACGAACCCGGCGGTCGGTTCGCCGGTGACGTTGTGCCTCCTCGGGCTTCGATTCCCGGATGGGCATGCGCCACGTTCCACGCTTTGGAGGGAGGCTGCTGGTGTTCCTTGATACTCGTGGAGGTGCATCCACTGTCGAAGGGTGGTTGCCAGGGGGTTACACGGCCTTCTTTTTCTCCTCTTTTACCAACTTTTGTCTCTCCTTTCGTCTTTCTTTTTGCTCATCCTGTTATGTATAGGGTGAGTTGTGGCGAAGTTGACGACTTTTTGAAATATAGGTTACCTGGAATGCCATTTAACACGCCATCTACTGGCTGTAAGATTAATTATAGATCTACCTCCTTAAACATACAAATTTTGCAATTTCAGTTAAATTTTAAACTGAAATCATAAGCAAACGAATGACAAAAATCCCCGATAAATTTAATTGTGTTAAATAACATTATAAAAATCGATTATTATTAAATATATAATATATATCGCAGAACAATTTTCGTTTGAATGGTGAAATTAGACTTGAGCTTCGGATTCGATATCCGCACTGAGGTATAAATCGTCCACTGAATAAAGCTTAGTCTAAGCGAATACCCGTACTGATTGGAACGGTCGAGGAGGAATTTTATTTTATTTTGTTCTGATATCTTGATGCTGATTACCCGTCGGTTATTTCTTTTTTATCGGACCCAGGCAAAAGTGAAACGACAGGGGGAGTGGGGGATGAAAAGCTCGTCCGTGCAATAAAAATTGAATTGCTGATCAAATCGTAAAACAAGAACTTCTATACAAAAACGTATATCGATAAAACGCAATAAATTTCAGTGAAATACTGATATAAATAAAATTTAGACGATTATTTTATATTTTGTTTCAAGTTTTGTATAAATTTTAAGCTTCGAATTTTAAAAAAATTATTAGACATACAAACCAACAATTTTTCAAAAAGCATATTGAAAAAGTTGTTGTTACATATTGTAATGTAAATTATGACGAAAGGGGTGATTAACAGGTTCAAGCCCACTTGTGTATATCTACCATCATATTATACATCCTGCACAATTTTAACATATTATCAGTACATTTCTAGCATACTAGGATACATGTTAGCTACATAAATATCTACGGTGTAATAATACGGTCTTGAAATCATAAAGATTAAATTAATATCTTTGACACGATACCGATTGCCCGAAGACACCATTAAGCATATAACGTATCCGCAGAGAATACGAGCAGAAATGTAACAAGAGCAAGAGCAACAAGTGCTTCAAGACGTAATTACCCCTCGACATGGCTTCAGAGACCGTTAACCTGGCCAACAAATTTGCGTCCTGCAGAAACAGTAATAATAAATCGGCAAACTACCACGGAGGATGTCGAAGGAACTCATTAAATTCCATCTTCTAATCCAACCTTCCGAACGAAGGAGACGCGTTCTCGTCTGGAAGTCAATTTCAAGAAGAAAAGAAGAAACAAACGGCTTTTGATTTCAAAGAGGGAGCAAAGTGAGCCTGGCCCCCCAAAAATTCGGGTTGGTACTATTGGAAATACGGATTGGCCCCTTTATCATACTAAAATTCTGAAATTTTAAGATTATCTGATTCTAAATTTCAAAATTCCAGAATTCCAAATTCGGTTAGACCGTATCAACGTTTATTTACAATTTTACTTCTGCTAAATGAATAGCAGAAGTAAATGAATACACTGATTAAAATTTTTGGAAAAACACGTTCTTCCTGCGATGAATTAATTAAAAATTTTCATAATACTGTTTCTCTGAAAAAGCAATTTACAGGATCAAATTTAATTAACTGCAGCTACTACTGCAGTATTCATTAACTTTATACGTCTTTTTTTAATTAACATTTAACATGCAGTCATTCTAAAAATATTAATACTGGAAAATAATCATGAACAATAAATTAAAATTTTCGGTATTAATTTAAAAAAAAAACAATAAATTAATGTCCAATTATTTGCGAAATGTCGACGGATTATCCGAGTTAATATGCCAAGACAATTGTAAAATAATTTCAAATAAAATATTTTTTATTTTTAAATTTTCATCGTGCGCCTTTTCTTCCAGTGAAGAAGAAGCTGAAGGTAAGGTTTAATGGTCAATAACATCGATGAAGAAAACGAGAGAGTACGTCGCTCTATCCATCTTTACTTCCAGTAGCTTGGTATTAATTTCACGATTATTAATTGTGGGGACATTATTAACTCGAGCCTCGACAGACTTTCGTAGAAAGGGTAAGGTGAGATATAAGGGTAGGATGAGACGGTTTAAAATGCGACAGGAATGCAGGAGAACGTTGCCGGAGACGAGGAAGAGGAACCACGTTGGATACGACGAAGGTCACGAATACTGCGTTAATGAAAGGGAAGTTAATCACTCCGACCAGACGATAAAGACGGTGGTGCGATAGTGGAAGACGCGTTTTCCGCTTCACAGTTTAAAGCCCTTTTAAACGGTACAGCTATTTCGAATCGTTAAATAATTCTACCTTTTCATGTAAGAAATTTCAAACTACAATAGACTATCGCAAGATCTAGATGGCTTCTTGATCCTTCAAACTTTAAAACAATTTTACACGTCAAAGTTTATAAAAAGTTGTGTCCCATTGCAGTGCATCAAAGTAACATTTTCAATGGAGAAACATAACCCGGGTCGCTTATGGTTCGACGATAAACATGGAAAGTATCGACTCACGTGAAGTTCGCCTTTATCCATCCCGATTGAAAGATCATGGTGAATCGATGACCTATCCTACTTTTAAATCAATTGCACGGCTACGTGGGAACGCGGTTCGGATGAAAAGCCAGCCAGTTCGTAGCCATCGAGGGCGGGTAGGGGGGAGTCGATGAAATCAAACCTTAAGCTCGCCAAATTCGTTTCAGAGAGCACTCGTGCGGCCTGTTCATCGTGCAGATAGGATGGAGAAAGATGGAATTTCGAAGGGATTGAACGATCCCGGCCGAATGAATTAATTCTTTCGATCAACGATTCCGCTGAGTAGAAATATTTTATGCCACAAAAGCTTGCTTGCGGCTTCGTGCTACGCGTCGTTCCAATAACCCGGAAAAAATCCCTCTATCCGCTCGACGATTTTTATCCGGCAATCCTTCTCTACCCTGTTTCAATGTTTTCTACAAGAATTTAACATTATTCCAAGTATTTCAATAGTTTAATAGTTTAATATTTCGATATTTCAATATTTCAATAATTCAATACAGTAGACTCTCGTTATATCGCCGATTGACCGAGTTTCTCTTCATATGAATTTTCACCCACTATTAGACATCTGCCGTATAAATGTAGCTCTTTCTAAGAATTTTTCGCTTCTGCAACCCCAGCGAGATTTTACTATAATTTAAACCGTCGCGATAAGTTTCTCGGCAGTCTGATTGGTCCGGCAATTAGGGAATGAAGGAAAATGGAAGGCGGCCTCCGTACGGCACACGCCACCCTTTTCATTGGCCGATCGGGCATGAATCCACGCGACATCCGGCTAACAGCCGAGATTGAGACAATATGCGTCGGCTGGCGTTGCAGTTGCAGAAGGAATGCGGCACGTACAAGCTCACTGGTTAGCACGAGAAACCCAGTTAACTCGGCAGGTTGATTACGTGCGGCAGGTGTCACGCGCCAAACTTACCAAGTTTCGTCTAACCGCACGAAATACCTTACGAATTACGACCGAGAGTTCCCGCGTCCTGTGCTCGGAACTCGCTTGTCCGTGCTGCAGTTAATTGCACTCGCGACCAACCAGCCACTTTCCATTCCCTCGGGAACGGAAAAGGCGGATATCCCCCTGATGCTGACCTCCTTCGAGGAAAATCTTCAGATCTGAACTTGACCGCGGGAATGGTAGTCAATCTTCCTATGAAGGCTGTCTGTACTGTCCATTGGGGTAATTAGATTTTCCCTGGGATCTTCGAATAAGAATATTATTGTGAATTTTGAAATTTTCAATTTTTCGGGTTTCTGAAATTTTGGTGTATTCTAAATCTAGAATAGTGAAGGATTTGTTAATATTTTTGGGTGTCTCTGCCCCATTAGCCCCTACATAGTTACGCCAATGGTGCTACCGTAATTCGCGTATGCAATACTTGCGTTTCTCATCAGTTCTTCTTTTTTTTTCATGAAATTATCACACACGTGGCTCAGCTCGTTACAGTGGTCGTCGTTCTTGCGGTATAGATGCTTCGTTTTCCTATCTACGCGAATTCACCTCCCACCGTGCCATTCGTCCAGAGTGTGGATAATCTAATTATCCTGGACGACAAATCTCGTTAGCCGCGCTATGCCCATAGCCGACGAGGCGGTACGACGACGAGAACAATGTCGTTCTTGACGATGTAAACACAACGGCGTAACGCAGTAGCTGGTTAGAAGGAAAGAGATAGCCGGGAGTGATTCGAGTTAAAGAAAGATAGTTTGAACGAAGACAGAGGGTTGAACGAGGAACGGAGAAAAGGATATCGTTAACGTAATCACGAATTTCTCCGTGAAAATTATTCGTCCGCCTCTGCTACCCCCCTTCGGCTGGGCCAAGGGAGGCAGGATAGAAAAGAAAAACGTTTACGGGGGCTTATGCAAATGCAGGTAATTAATTTCGCGAATCCTATTAGCCTTGGCCAACGGTCGTAGATGCAGGAAAGCGGAAATTCTACCGGTTGCCTTTTTCCAACACCCCCCGCCTCCCTCTTCTGCTGCCACGATACTCGACTTTTCGGCATCCTCGACTTTCGAACGTAGCCAGTGTCCCCGGCCGAAGGTTAATTCTCGACGATTCTACGTTTAACAGGTATTCGGTTAATTGGATCGCTCCCTAAATTCGCGAGCAGACTTTGATTATCTACTATGAGAATCCAATTCTGGTATCAATGGCTCGTTCTCATTGGTATAACTAGGCATGGGACTTTAAGGTGTTTAAAAAATCTGAGTTGGCTCATTTATTATTCTAAAATTCTAAAATTCTACGGGTTAGGGAAATTTCTAAATGCAAAATTTGAGGAATCCCAGGCTTCTAAAATTCGAGAATTGCAGAATTCCTAAATTCCTAAATTCCACGACTCTAATAAAATTCAAAGATTCTGATTATGAGATTCGAAAATCTCTCTCCATGGTCCGCCATCCAAGGGTGAATTATCGAAGAGAGTGAAAAGATATTACTAAAATAGTAGATACAATACTTCGTTTACCTTCTTTTCAAATTTCACTCTCCTTTGATACAGCACAATCGTGAGGCATTTTTTTTTTTCATCATCCACAGAAGGCTTTTAAGAAAATGCGTGTGGTAGCACGCATTCGAAAGCCGACAGAGTAGCACGGAGCGGAGCGGCGTCGAGTCGAAATTACGAGCGATCCGTGCTTTTTTTGATGTAAAAAGCGAGGGGTCGGGACACGGGGATCCCGTAGCATTCACGAACCCATTGTCACGAGGAGATCGCCTGTGTGATGCGCGAGAGTGGGATTCAGCCGGTCTCGGGACACCGAATAATAGATATTACCACAAAAGCGGCGTGTGCCGTCACGTTGAAAATTGATTGGACATGGTACCGGTTGGTTGATAAGGCAGCCTCTTGTTACACGTGCCGGGATATACATATATGCGATTGTCCAGAGCAAAGGTAAATCGCAAATACTTTTGCCTTTCTATATTGATGAATAGAATTCAGATCGAAACGATCCATTTCTATGGCACAATGCACATTACCACTTCTTCCTCTAATAGAGAAATTTTAATATTCTAAATGAATGAATATTTGAATAGAAAAATATTAATGGATTGATTTCTGAACGAGGATTTGTTTCCATAAAGTTACTCGTAAATATAACAAAACCGAAGATGAAATGGTATCGTGGACGAGTTTCATAGCATCGAACCGAAGAAATAACTTACGCCGCTCCCCGTCTTTGGTATCTGAAGAAAAATGCGTTTACACCAGACCCACGATCGAAGGGTACGAAATGGATGATGGAGATATAATTCTAACAGCACCGACGGAATCTTAAATCACTCGTTTTATTGTAAATCCGTTGGTACAAGCTTTAAACCATTCTTCGAAAATCAGCAAGTGAAAAGTGATTTCATGTACAATGCATTGGCATAAATAAGTTTTTCTCTGGAATGGATGAATGGATCAGTGAAATTCTGAAATTAAAAAAATCTAAAACTTTAGAACCACAAAATTTTTAAATAACGAGACAGCCAACAAACATTTTCGCCATAAATACTATTTTGCAGCATTTTATGTTTCCAAATTTTCTCTGAAAACCAAAACATCGAACGTTCAAATTACATTTAACCATAAATCACTGTCTTCGAAATTTGATCGCTCCATCAAATTTGTTTCCAGGTGCAATTTTGTTTTTTTGCCAGCTCGATTTCTGTCATTCGTTCGAATCAGTCGCATCATTGTCATAAACGGTTCGACGCTTCTGCTGACCGAACCGGCAGCAGTTAATGTGCCTATCGTGAAAAATTCGTTAATTTCACAGTGAGTGAACCCGAGTGGTTGTTCCGTGTTGTTGTGTACACGCGGCCCTTTTCCACGTACACGTTTGCCCACGCGTGTACGTGCAAGTGGATCTGTATCGAACCAGTACGACACCAGCTTTTCGGGTTCCCACCGGCAGCCTTTCCACCACCCTTCCAACGTCACGTATTATTGACGGCTTAAATTCATTAGATTCTCGCGTGGAATCGTGCTGGGAGAAGAGGAAAGCTCCGTTGGGGTGTTAAAAGAGGAGGGATGGAATGAGGAAGGGAAACAGAGAGGGTGAACGTGATTTAGGCATCAAGATTGTCGAATTACAAATACTGAGAACGGGTATTTTTGAAACATCCGAATTTTATAAATTAATCTTAATATCAATTTCGAAAGAACTAATCTTCGCATAAGACGAAAATATGAAAAATTCTATCATCCCCAAATCGATGGACACAATACGCCTAATGTTCGCCCGAAATAGGAAGGGTCCTTTCGTCCAGGCTGGTGAGCCGACACCATCCACAGATTGGAAGTCGATTGAATGGCATCGTCGAACATTGCTAGCAATAGATACACATCAGTTGTGTCTGTGAACTTGAATTCCACCCACAATGGATCCAATGAAATGCATCATTATTGTCGGACTCTTCTCCCTACCGTCGTCTCCTCCTCCCGCACCAAATCTCTCTGTCCACTGTAACGTGTCTGAGGATCTACATACTCTGGACACGATCGGAAAGTTCATTGAACTATACCGGTGATAACCGATTTCTAACCTCTGGGGACCAACTTCCGTCCGGCAGGAAGCACCGCGTTAAATTGACAGGTCGATCGATAACGTCGTGTTTATCGTGTTTTACACCGTAACCCCCGTTGTGTTTTTGGTATCGGTATACGACTGTAATGTCGTGTTAATTGCGCACGATCAATCGTTGATAACGTCCGGCGTCAATATTCGATGACATTACAGAATGGAGAACGAATAGGGTGCCCGTTTGTATTCGTAGGTGGTTTATTTAAATTTTTTATTTGAATTTTCAAACTGAAAAATTGGCTACCCATTAGTTCCCGCAAGTCCCCACAATTGCCCATTACTGACCTAATCTCAGTATCCGGATCCCCCCATAGAGGTACGAAGTACGCCCTTTCTTATATAATTAAAAATTTTGCAAAACGATCCTTGATTCGGACTAACTGGACAACATTTTGTTTTGGCGGGCAACAAAGTTGAACGAAACTTATAGAGAAAAATATCCGCGAGCTCGACCGTTGGTGCGGCATCAAAAGGGGAGCGAAGGGAAATGGAAGGAAAACGAGCGAACGTGAAATAGCATAGAATTCCGAAACAGGGTTTAGTCCGTGGCGAGTAGCAGGGTGGTCGGCTCTATCGATGCAACGACGAATGGTCGGTAGGAGGAGTTCATTACGCATGGAAAAATAAACTAAAGGGAACTGCTCGACTGCGGGACCGGTAGAGAAAGGCCGGTGCAGCATTCAATGCCACGGACCTCTCCTCTATCCCCGTCCAACCTCTTTCTCTTTGTACCCCACGGCAGGATCCCTCATCGAGAGTACCTCCATGGCCCTTATCCTCCTTTGCCTCTTCCTCTTTCGTATTGTGTCCCGCCCGTGCCCGTTTCTACCCTTGCCTGCCCTTTCGACGTCTCATTGCTTCTCTCTACCTTCGGCCCACACGAGCCGCCTAATGATTTAACCTCTCTTCCTATTAATCATTGAAATTAACTTGCACGATGTCTCGCGGAAGAATCGGTATGATTTTCTAACCAAAACGAACATTTGATTTCTTTTAACATCGTGCTGCCCGCGTCGGTACCCACGAGCTCTTCGACGATCAGAATTACAGCAATCAGAATTATTTCTTGAAAATTTAGCGTAATTAGAAAAAATTTACTAATAAAATGTTAAATGATACCATATCCTGCGGTTATTACACCCTCCTTCCTTCGTTACTGGTTATTATTGCGCTATTTTCGACCAAGTAATTACAGAGACCACGAAATCTCTACTTTCTTTCCTGCCTCACCGGTTTAGGACAGGTCTGCATAAAATTGCAGATTACGCAATAGCCGACGGCGCCATCGCTTACCGTTGCAACAGGGCTTAATGCAGTGACGTTCGTTATGCGCGATAAAGCGAGCTTCGGCTTCGCTGCGAAGAATCCTCCCGGGAATTCGCAGCAGTCGCGATTCCTTTTGCTCCCACTACGAATTTACTCGACGCGAAAAAGAAAGTATTATTTATACGGTGCAAATTCTGCTGGCAATTTATCATTTTAACAAATTCTTCTTGTTCTACAACGGAACAGAACGATGGGCAAATCAAGTGCCCGGTGAAAAGCTCGCGGGTAATGACGGGCAGGATGTGTGCGCATCAAGTACGAAAATTCAGAAATATAGAAATATTAAATTTTCCTATCTTCAGGAATTTAAAGATGCGCCATTTTATATTTCTCTGTGCCATTTATTTTCTTTAAAGATCATCGAGTAGAACAGTAAAAGCAGAAGAGAATCGAGCGTTCCATTGAACGTTTGGTCAGCTTGTTTTTCACGATCGTACCTGGTGAATCGTTATTGCCGGTTACACCTGTAAATCAGCCCATGAAGCGGTTACCACCCACGGGATTCGTGGGCAGAACACGCGCGGTCAGATCTACAGATTATACGGACGACTGGTATCTTGTTGCTTTCCTTCCCTCTCCACGGTGTTTCACCTACGCCGCGTCGTCCGTTCGCCTCTATTCCTGCCCGCTTATGTACATACATACATAGAGCTGTTTACCAGGGCAACCGGTAACATTGGCTATCCTGGCCAATCTGAAACAACCACCCCTGTCTCGCTTGCAATAAGCCAGCCAGAATAGGTAATTTAAGATTTGCTTTCTCACCGATACGATTAATTTCACCCTCCTTCCTATATACTGGATCGCGTGTTAACACTCATTTTCTATATCATTACTATTACACTCTTAATTTAGAATAACAAATTGTTAGTTTCCTGACGTACGACGAATGTTAGTGAATGTTAGGGAGTTTTTTAAATTCTTTGAAATTTTTGGGGATTTTTCAAAATTTCTTGGATTTTCTTGAGATTCTTAATTAATAAGGCAACGGATCTGTTAACTATTATTATTTACAAGAATAGAAGTAGTCTTGAATAATACTGTATCATCGTAAACGAGATCGTGCCTGGAATTCGCTGTGACGATAGGGATTGACACATGCAAATCTCTTGGCGCATTCACGACAGGTATTACGTGATTTCACGATGTACGATCGCATTACTATGCAAGATCGAAGATGCGTCTAATCGATAATCACCGGTCACGTTTACCTGATGAAAGCAGCAGAGCGGGATCGCTCGAAACGTACGTGACCAATTCATGGAATAGCGACGTTTATAACTGTTCACCGCCGTAAATCAAGACAGTTTACCAGATACGTCGACGTCGTCCTCCTTGCTTTCTTTACTCTTCAAAAACGTGACGCAATAACTTCTGACACGAAGATGCTGCAACACACTAACCAAAAGAGGAGTCATAATTTTGCCGGAAGTATGAAGCTTCCTGATCTACTTTGGCCAAGTTTCACGAGCAACCATCCTTCCGTTCGATTAATCTTCCTACCCCCTATCGTCAACCTATCTGTTCAAGCAGTCGGAAGTTTGGAAATTCCCTTTAATTCTCAGCTATTGCTACTGTAATTATCGCACTTCATTTTATTCCACGAATACTCAAATATCAGATTGATCATTAAATTTCGAACTAAAACAAGCGACTTAAAGTTAGAAACATTTAATATTTATAATTTTTACTAATTTAATGCTTATTTTTGATGTTTCACATTTGCCAGAGTAAATGGAAAATCAAAACGAATTGCAGTCGTTAATTTTCTTTCGTTTGATCTATTTTTTTTTTTTTTTTTTCTTTAAACGTGGATCACCTGGAGTGCACTTATTGCCTTTGACGTTTCCCGCTGAAAAGTCAAAGCTAATAACTTTCATCATTCCAAGCAAGGCAAGTTGTTACTTCGACCTAGATTTTCGAATTTCCAATTTCTGCCAATAACAAGAGTCTATTATTTTTATCGTGTTCCCATTTTCAATTTTTTGCATCAAACTTCAACATTAATCCAATAACTGTTATCATATTTTAAATTTGTCTTACATTAAAATTGACTTATATTCGTCGGTGCTCATTAAATTGAATCCCATTCCTATTCAAAACCCACCTGACGCATCGGAATTTCATTTTTTCGTAATCGTAATTCACCGTTTACCGTCCTCTTTAATGAAATTGTCAGCATCTGCGGACCACCTGGTTATCCAGACTTTTACAATCACTGCCGGTCGTGATTGTAATACACGAAGGCTTGTTGAGTACTCACCGATACAGACACGACGCATGTGCTCGCAATCAGGTGTTCATAAGAAGGCCTCGAGCAAGCAGGGAACACGAGTAGCGTGTCTTAAAGCCGCGGAATCTCTGGGGGCGATCTGTATCGCGTTTGTAAGCGAGAAGTGGAGCGGCGCCCAGAGCAGGTGCGCACCCATCGCTTGGGAAATCGCGACAATTCTTTGTCCTTCTCACTCTTCAGCTCCCGTATCTTTTTTTTTTTTGCGATCTCAGATTCGAAAGGTACTTTCAATCTGGAATGTGGTCCGTCTGTCGAGATTCTGATTTCTCTTTTGGCGAATCCGGTGATCGTTTTCGACGTGATTCACTTGATACAATTTTTCGCAAGATTATACGTATTAGCAACAGCTGCAGCTTGAGCATTCTGATAAATGTCGAAAGATATATTCTCGCGTCAGGAGACTATTATAATAAATACTTGCTTGAAAAGAAACTTAATGGATCAGTTAGCGAACCCTACACTCGCGAGATTCGTAGAACCTCTGAAAGACAGTTAGATTTCTACCAAAACAGTATAAAAGAGGAGTTCGCTGAACGATCCTGTATCAATACTAACCGGTTCCAAGGTGAGTTTCTGTTCAAGAGGCAACGATTGTGCACTTTTGCCGCGTACCATATGTCAGCCGGGAAGTTTGGACCTTTAGCCATTGTCGAAAAACGCGTGAAACGTCACATGGAACGCGTCAGACAAGATCACTGTTTAACAAGTTGAATTTTTAAATCGTCGCACTTGGCATTCTCTTTAATTACCGACTCCGACCAATCGTACCCGCATTCCTTTTCCTAATGTTCTTTCCATCTCTCGATAGTACTTGGGTAGCATATAGGAATTGTTCGTCGGAAGGTTTGCCATTCGTCTTCGTTGGGAAAACGAAACGCGCGGAAACAGCAGCACGCAGCTACTATTTTTCAACGGCTAAACAGGTACAAATTTTGCGTGGACGAGCGGGCCACGGTCTGACCGGTTAAAAAATTCATAAGGGAGTTCGCGCGAAGATACGAAACAATGGGGCATCGTATGAATTTTAGAGGAGCGGCGAATTTGAGACACACCGTTGGAACATTTTATCCGGTAGAAAAGCGCAATCCGGTAACCGTGCTTTATCTCTCGAGGCTCGGTAAATTTCGAGGATTATCTTTCGAAATAAAAGTTGGACAGCTGAAGATTTTTTAACTACTCGAAAGTTTCAAGAGACGATGACCATTCATTAATTTATTTAGAAATAATTTCTCAAGACGAATGGTTGCACCCTGTTCGTTGCGTTGAAAACAATATAAGCCAGAGAAGATTCTGCGATTTCTCGAAAAAAAAAGGTGCAAATGCAGCGAGAATTACTCAACTCCCTCGTGAAATTTGCGACACGCTGCGGTTAAAATTGCGAACGCAGCAAGCCCAGGTCAATCCACGGAACATTGTTGCATAACGAGGCTGGTGTCGGTGCGCGCGCTCGTGTGTTATCGGTCGAAATTGAAGGATTTATTATATAATTAAAGTTATAACTCATGCGTGCGGCGAAACTGGTCGCGCAATATATTCGGCGGTCGAGGCACGATCGAAATCCGATCGAAGCCCCGGCTAACGTCACCGGCACCTGGTACCGCGATAATCGCTAATTAAAAATCGCAATGAACCCCGTTTGACGGGCGAACGCGAAGAAGGAAGACAGAGACACCGACGTGTCGAGGATTTTTTTTCATAAGTGGGCCGAACCGCGCACCATTTTTTTATTTTCCTCGTTTTTTTAAAAAATTTTATTCTTGCCCAAATGCAGTTGTCGGCCAGTGCGAGTGTTCTGGCAGGTGACATCTGCGAGGTTATCGTGTTATTTTTACTGGCGTTGTCACGCGTGCACACCCGGTGGCCTCGTAAATACGCGGCGCCCAGGAAAATTCATGTCCCTTTGAAATATACGCAGTGAAAGAAAAATGATTCGGACGAAACACCGTGATCCTCCTCTCTGCGCTCAAGCGACGCTCTCTGGATCACTTAAAAGTAAACAAAAATGGGAAAACGTTGATGTATCTTTCGTGATGCAGCTTTGTGTCATAGTTGAAAACAGGGCCATTCCTCGCACCGTGAAAATAGGACACTTGCTCCGGACACCGTACTTAAATGCTTTCATATTTGATTAAAATTAAGTAAATCAGATATTAATATCTTCCCTATCATTTACGCGATATCGCGTACTCAATTGTCAGCACCAAATTTTCAGCTCCTGCACATTGTATGCAGCCACCGAAGGCCAGGAGTTATCGTGGCTGAACTGCGTTCAGTATAGACTGGAATGGAAAAAGGAGAACGAGGAGAGAAAAGTAGCTGGCTCTTTGACGCCGATGCATTATTTATCACCGTGTATGACAGGCATTTTCATGTTAATAGCAGACCTCCGCGTCGTTACCTACCGTGTAACATTGTGACAGTGCGAAATTATGTGAATTGCTCCTACAGAAATCTGTCCCCCATTGATTCAGTGACCTGTGGAATTGTTTGATTAAAGAATATTCTTTATGATTTTAGAATAAATCAAAATACGAATTCATATGTGAATTCAAGTGTGGTAATTGATCATTTTGGTTGATATTAAATTCCATTATTATCTTTAGAATTATTCTGTTAAAAAAATATGTTCTTCAACATCAAAATGAAAATGGTTATTCGAATAGCTGCTACATGATTAATAAAAGGTATTAGTTCTTTACTTTTGCACGTACCTGTATGTACTCTCTCGTACGAGATACTCCGCGTATATGCAGTTTTCATTTGCATAAAAGGTATCTACATATCGTCCGAATCGCGGAGTAAAAGCGAGAAACATCAACACCGATGAAAGCTCGATTCGAAAACAGCGGAATGCGCCCGTTCCTTTGAAATCACACGGTTTTCCAATCCTATATGTACGAACGAAATTACGTCGCCGCAAAGTATCACTCTGGAAACAAATGAGTCAAACCAGGGGCATCCGGATAACTAGGTAAGAGCCAAGGTAACTACACCCACCTACTTACCCGCCCGCCCCAATTATAAACTCAGTTTGATAAATAAATTTCTAAGATAAAGATTTATTTTCATGGAAATACAGTCATGATTTCATTTATAAGTTATCACCTGATTCCGGGCTTTTTCTAATTTTGAATCTAATTAATAAAATACTGATTATGGATTTTTTTTAGTATCAACGATACACTTCACAAAACTATCCTGCACCTCGAATGTGCGGTTCGATCGTCGGATGCATATGGATCGTTGCTGCTTTCATCGTGTACACAAGTCGCGAATAAATATGTATGAGACCGTGTGCATCGAGATTATTCGATACTACCTCGTTTTCTTCTATACACGAGTTTCTTTTCGTACAAGTTATCTTCTATGCAAATTTTCCATACCGATCACAGTTCATTATTAAACGTTCTACTAGTTTAGTACTATTCTGATATTGATATCGTTTCATGCAAATATATTTATGAAATGAAACGACCTTAGGCAGGTGTGAAAAAATAATAGACGATGTTTGAAGAATTGAAATTTAATATTTTAATGTTTTAAAACTTTTAGGATATAAAAAATACGTTACAGTTCATTCAAAGAGTAGAGTTAATGCTCCTGTATAAATTTACTAAAAGTATTTAAATTATATAGATTGGTTCGTATGGAGACTAGCAATTTACTCAAAATGGAGATTTCAATATCGTATTAACAGCAATAGGAAGTAAGTAAGTAAGTAAGTAAGTAAGGAAGGAAAGAAGGATAGAAGGAAGAGGCATGTATAAGTAGACGGCAAGTGGCCGCAAGATACTCTTTCAATCCAATCGGCTCTTATTTCACGCGGCACAGACTTATATTTCACTCGGATGTAAAGCCAATTGAATCCCTTTATAAAATTACCTACGAGGCGTCTCGCGTTCGAGAAAAAGGTGGCGTAAACGAATTTTGAATGCGATAATCCCCGGTGATTCATTCGTTTCCACACAATGTCTACTTTTACAGACTTCTCCTGGCGAGGCTGCAATCTGCGTACCTCTCGCCTTTCAGACAAGATCGATCGACTGTATAGTCTTCAAAGAGACACGGAAGATTTTAATCTTCTGTAAATTCTAATAAATTGCCGTTGCAATTGCTACTAAGTTTGTCATTCTTTAAAAAGTCTTTAAGAAATTATATTAGAAAAATATAAAAGAAAAAAAACAGATTTTGTTTTAAATTTTGATTGGGGAACAATTTTAACTCATTCGAGCCCAGTCAGGTATGAGAATTTTTTTAATTGTAAATGGAAAGCTTTTTGCTTGTTTACCAGGGTGCTGCTGGTTGATACGTTGAGAGCTTAACGAGAACGAAGTTCGGTGGTATAATGTATAAATTGAAATATAAATGAAACGAGCTGGTTTATTCTAGTGAGGTACACGATATTCATAATACGTAATTGAATATAGATATTGTATGCAAACATTTAATGAATTTTTAATCAGCAATAACTTGGGAGAATTAATATTTATTTATTTTAGAAAACATGAACATAAATGAAAATTATTTTTTACTCATAATCCTAAGGCTGGATTAACAAATTTGTCATGCTTCAAAAACCACAATGATGTAAAATTTTAGTAAAATAATGTAAAAGAATTTCTTGCAAATCTCTGATTGCATCGCTTTATTCTTTTCCACCATTGGTTTTGTTCCCAGGTCCGAGTTTAGACTTTGTACTCTGTCCATAGATTCTTACTGCCATAACACCATTTTGTTATTACTTTTTGGTCCTTTCTCATTTCTGATAGTGTCTTGATACTACAAAACAAGTAATGGACCATCTATCAAAACCCAAAGAAACTCGGTGTTCGTTGAAAGCCCGATCACTCGATTACTTCGAGCCTGATCGTTCTTCCTTCTTTTTTTCCTTCATGCACTTCGCTCCCGGGCGAATTATAGAGCGAACGAACAAATTCCCCGTCATAATTTATGGCCCTATCCGGCCACGACTTGTCGGATAATCCCCCGTGCCGGTCGCAACCCCCCTCTTGTTTTCTACTTCGCCAACACCATACAGAGGGGTGTATGAAGTGACGCGCACGCGTACCGCGCGCCATATATCTGCAAAATTTTCGCCTTCGTGATTAAACCTAATTCGATCGCCCGAGTAATTGATCTAGCCACTTTTCGTCGCTAATTGTAATCGTCAATTGTTAATTGTAATAACGTCCGGAAGGGAAGGTGCACTCGTAAACACCGATGGGTAGTAAAACTTCTCAAGTTGAAAACTCTGGTTTTCCTAAATTTTTAAATTTGAAAGTAACAAAACTTGTAAATTTTGGATATAAGGTAAACACAATTAATGCCGTTAAAAAGTCACGAATTAATGTGTTAATGAAGCAACGGGGGTAGATCGGCGTCATGTATACGGTTATTTCATTATCTTGGTGAAATTTCGCGCTCGAAACATTTTATCAATGACCATGTGCCACGTGCGTGGGCGTCCACGGTCGTGGTTGTTCACGCACATGTTGGTCAATAAATAGCGATAATGCCGCGGCATTATAGCAATAAACGGAAAATATAAATACAAATTTAGCGAGAGGCCGAAAGTGAAGCGGGCGGCAACGATACCGTGGCAAGTGGTGTACGGTGTCGGGAGGGTGGATAGCAGAACGGCGGAGAGGACAGGGGAGACACGAAACCGGCTTATTATAAATTGATCTAATCTATATGCATTAAAAGCGTGTTTCGATACGCACACCGAACCACTTGGCTGCCACCGATATCGCATTTTGATAATGCGCCGGGATATTCAAATTAGGCGAGTTTATCAGATTTAGCGGAGTGTCGCCACGGGATCGTCGATTGCCAGCGGATTTACCTACCACTTGTATCTTATCACACCATTTTTCTACTATTTCCGACTTATTCGGATTGTAGTTACACCCATTTCCTTCATATTCGCCTGTTCTTCTTTCGTCCAATATTTGAATTACCTGAAAATTTTGAAATTTTCCCAAGAAATTCTATGAAACCTCTAAGTATCCTAAGATATTCCAAGAAATCCAGAAAAACTTAAGAAGTCTGGGGTGCACCCCCAGAAGCAAGGGGTGCTTTGCACACACCGGTCAAACCAGCTCCATAGCTTTACACCAGCCAATAGTACACTACGGCCGAAAGAACTAGCGAGCCGAGGTGGGGTAGAACCAATCAGGCCCGCGTTCCTCCCAAGTGAAATCTTTATAGCTCCTTTCGCTGACAAGACGTCCCATTGAAATAACGCAGTCCGATTGGTTGTGCTCGTCCAGTACTTACGCGTGCTTTCGGCGGTGACGTATTATTGGTCGAAGAGGTCACATCTACTGTGCAAAGATAGAAAGGCTATTAGTGAAAGGAATGCGGGCACGCATTCTAGATGGTCGCGCGTTATTGGCCGATGCGGTCGGCCAATATACTAATCGCGTCGAGTGACGGAGAAGGAAAATGTCGGCTCTTGACAAAGTCGGCGTTGCGATGAACTTTAAACGCGAGGATCAAACGTGGGGACAGGGCGAAGCGTGCAAAGTGTTCCCTTTGCTCCTGTGCCCTCCCGTAAGACTTCTAGCGAGCGAAGGACGTTACACGATACAATTTAGCTCATAGAATCCATCCACGTCGTATAATTTTATTCCCTATCTGTTTATCTCTTTCCGCGTAGAATCTGGAGGATGTTCCTGGATCCGGTGGTATTCCAATTTCCAGGAACGATGTATCTTACCAGTTGGCTGCTTGCTCTTGCGAGCAAGACCGTCGGCTTGCCAACTGGAAGTTCATTAACGAACTAAATTACCGTATCCGTTACTTTTATCGTGCCACTGCGAACGTACAGTGTGCCTCCGACCGGCGACAATCGTTTCTGACGATATTTGGCTCTGTACACCGTTTCCGGAACTAACTGCTCCAAACAGAATTTGCGAATATCCTCCGTCGAAGTAAAGTCAAGTTCTCAAGAGCACCGCGATGTAACAATAACTCTTGCGGCTACAAGATTCTCCTTGTTGAATGTCTTGGGGACACTGGCGACCCGTACCGTAAATTAAACATAATTCAATGAAAAAGGAATAGTAATTATTCGTATTATGAATATGAATTGATTTGTAATTTATCGAAATGAAAAAAAAATATTTTAGAAAAATCAGCAGGAAATTAGCATTGTTAAGCTTGATAAAGAAAACGGGAGGGTCGCGTGTGCGTAAACAGAAAGGGGGAGGGGGTGATTATTCGCGTACACGCGCTTTAATGGGGGAATTTCAACAAAAATTATCGGCCAGATAATTTTACCGGTAGCAGCGGTTTAGCATTAATTATTCTGGCAGCCGTGTTAAGCTTCGTTAGTCGGTAAATTGAGAACATAAATTAAAAATAACAGTTTAGTTGTAGCTACCATATGTGACACCTCCATGTGGACGTAACGTATGAACCTATATGTAGTGTATATTATCAGACTCATACGTGAATTTATGTTGTTCATAAATGTTTACGTCAATTCTACCTAATAACAAAAATTACCGCTGTTAATTTGTGTAAAGCGTTGACAATAAAATAACAATCTTTTTTTATCAGTATTCTATTTCTATCTTTAAAATGTCAACCATTTATCTCTTTCAGTGTTGGAAAGCACATATATATTTGCAGAACATCGACATTTACCACTGGGTTGTATTTCTGCTTAAACCCCTTTATTATTGCTTATACTCTTGACAACGCTTTTGAAAATTTGTTTTCCGACTAAAATATCGTCCAGTGGCTCCCCATTTGTTAATTGCACGGAAAGTCTATTTAGATTCACGATTGCTCAGCCCATCTTTGGTATCCGAATCGCATCCGAACGACCCATAAATAACGCCTTTTCTCATTGTTCTCTTGTAACGAACAGGCGAGCAATGGCCGATCTCTTCTTCGGCAGATGTTTCACTTCTTCGGTAAAAAAAAAAAAATAAGAGAAAAAGAAAAGAAATCTGACTCGTGTAGGTGGTGCCACCTCGTGTCTCACGGGCCTGAAACAATGGGCCTATATATCGTGCGGCACATGCGTGCGAAATCGTATTAATTTATCGCGGGGCAATTACAAGGAGCCATATATTAGGCAGCCGGCTACAGGAGCGTAGAAGCTCAACTATCCAACGATGAGGAGAAAGGAAGAGGAAATATTGGGATGAGGGAGAAGGAAACGGAGGCACACGTGTCGGAAGAAGAGGATGTGGAATGTTGAGGGGTGGGTTAGAAAGAGACTCGGAGTTCATTTCGATTCGCGGGGTGCCTGCAGCGATAACGCATCTGTCGCCTTCTACATCAACCCCCTTCCTTTCTACTTCTGGTGCCTTGGAACCCTGATTTCTACAGTTGAAATGTAATATTCAATTTCTACTGGAAAATTGGGTACTGTTTTATTCTTCAATTGATGTGAATGTTACATGTAAATTATTATTATTTCCCAAACAGTGCTGAGTACTGAACCCTCGGACGACGGACCATGGAGAGAGCCACAATTTTAATTTAATTTTTTAAATTCTTTGTACATGTTTAATAAATTTAGGTCATGATTGACCCAGGCTCCCCTGTTCAAGGGCTGATCTCTAGTCAAATATAAATTTTCAATTCCTTTGAATAAATTTCATCAAAGAAGATTAGAATATTTTTTCCGCAAGTACTGGTAGCTCGAAATGTATCAGATTTAACGTAAAAGGTTCTTTTAAGAGGGTTGCTTTTCCTTTTACACAGTTGGAAATTGGATTGCTTTCTTCGGAACGGTACCACTGCCGCCATCTCTCGGACATCGAATACACTGGGAGTAACTCTGTATCTCTAAATCTTGATCTCTACTACTGTTGATCATCCATAGTAAACGCTTGACAATTTCTTACATTTGATGCTTCCAAGAAACGGGGAATTATTGAGTAAATATTTTACAATTCATTTGTTTATCTAATATAGCTGTACAGTAGACGTTTGTTAATGAAAACAAACGCTAATTATATAAAAATTGTAATTGATAAAATATAAAAGGCAAAGCATCTGTCAAGTGATCTATCAAGTAACTACATACTTTGCACCAATGTAAAAGGAACTGATTTTCGTCTTTAAATGATATAAAGACCAAGAATGATCGAAGAACAAGTTCATTTATATCTATCGACAAGAGTCAATGTAACTTCGTCCGTAAAGTTGGAGTAGGTGTTCGTGAGGAATGAACGTCGGGATAAGGGATGAAGAGAAAATGGGATGGTCTGGCCATGCAGTTACAACTTTGATTCCCTCTTTTATCTGCTGTTGCTAGAGAGTGAGAGACAAAAGTGATCCAGTTAGACGAGGAAGGGAGGAGGGAGAAGGAGGAGGTGGTGCAAGGAAGTCCAAAGAAGAGATGGTCTATCTTGTTCGTAGTGTACGAGGCTTGCACCGCTCCCATATCCATTTGTCTCGTTATAGTTTATCGATACCAGTCGATGGTCGATGGTATCGTCCACTTGGACGAGCGCGCGATGACACTTTAAAACCACTTGAAACTTCTAGCCGGACTTGCACGCGAACGAAAAAAGGGACCGGAGGGAAAGGGGGATGGGCTGTCTTTTAAGTGTTGAGAATTTATTGGGAAATAATGGAGCGAGTTTGTTCGTAGGTCGTAGGCACCGATAACTCGTCGAGATGGAATTCTCCTCGGGATGTACAGGAGGCAGACTCCTTTTATAGGAAGGAAACCCTTTGAAGTCTAAATTGACCCTCGGTCGACGACCATTACCCAAGATCTTTTCCTCTCCACCTACTTCTTTCCACGGATTTCCTATGTTCTTCATTTACCTCCCCTCCTCAGACAGAGAGGGGGTCGCCCTTCACGTGCTCGTGACAATTGTCAAAGACTCACCTTCGGAAATTGCTGGCTACCATCTACGAGATCCCATTGCTAAAGCAATTTTCTTTTTTAACGCGACAATGGGAAGAAAAGGATCAGAAGGTATTAACGGGCATTCAAATACACTGCTGGATAAAATGATAAAATACTATAAATATTATCGAAACAAGTATTTGAAATTATTTTTTGGTTGAATCGGTTAGTAATATGGCAGCTTCCAAAGTGTTTGTTCTTTACGTCTGAAGTTTTGAATTGATAGCCAGCGAAACAAAATAAATTAGTCAATTTCTCTGATTACTCAAAACTAAGAAAAATCACTCTTCGCGATGCGCGGTAGTAACAAGGAACGTTAGTATTGGGAGAACAATCGGCGGAAACTGGATAAATGAAGACGAAGGTGAAAACGATGGAATCGGGCTATTCCGTTGTCCTGCGTTGTAATTGGAAACCATCCCTAAGATCGTAGTATGTATCAACAGCCGTCGGATAACGGGACGTTCTCTTCCGCTTATCGGATAATTACGGGGATGAGTCGACTCCCCGCTTCTCCTGTTCGGTACGAGGAATCGGCTTGATTCCAGAAAATCGAAGGCGTGGAAGAAGAAAGGGAAAGAGAAAGTCGTTAGAAAAAGTCAAGTCGGATCAAGCCAGTCGAGGGTCTGGCACACTCGCGAAAAGGGGATGTAGGCGTTAGATTAGCGTGATCTCCAATGATAACGTTTCCTTTCCCATCCTCGAACGCTCTGCTACCAGTTCTTCTACCTTTCCCTCGGCAGACGTGTCACGATTTTCTCGTAAAGAGAGACAGAAAAAACAGCGACGGTGGAGGAGAAAGAGAAAAGGATCGTCATCGTAGGACAGCATCTTAGCACGTTGCTAGGATGCAATTACTGACCCCTTAACGAGGAGGGTTGTGGATGCAACTTTTGAAAATCTCCTATTAGAAATAACGGCCCCTCGGGCGTACGTGTCTACAGTTGCTCGGCAAATTGGAATCTGCGCGATGAAAAGGGACCTTACCCTTACACCCTGGGACAGCGATGAGCAACTGTGCCCGCGAGGGGGCAAGCGACTTGTACTCGCGGGCAGCGGCAGCTGGTCAATTTCTTAATTTAGAAATTTTCAAACTTAACGCTTCTGTATTTCTGATCGTTTGAATTTTCAATTTTCCATGTTTCTAAATTTGAAAATTTGACATTGCTTTCGTGACGAATTGGTTCTTTGCGGGAAAAGTTTTCGGCATCATCTTCGAACGGTAAATTTCCAGAAATTGGTGTAAAGGGGGGAAGAAATGTAGCGACAAAGTAAGGCTTTGGCGATGCGCCACAACGATTTATTTATTTTTCTCTGTGCAAACTTCCCGTAGGGGGAACGCGGCTAGACAAACAAGGGAACAAAAACGTTTTATTACGCGATTAAGCTCGATGATGACGATATTTTAGGAGGCGATAAAAGAACTAGCCAGACGCGACTGCTAGGGGAAAGGAAGGAATTGTCTGACGATCCTATCCTAACTCCGTTCGGAACAATTTGGGTGTAGTTTTAACAATAATAAGGTGCATTGATTTCGTGACGTATTTTTAATATTCCAGAGTTTGAAAATTGCAAAATTCTAAAATTGAACGAAAGTTGTTAGAGGATTATATATCAGTCCACTGGGAGGCAAATTTAACGACTAAGCCATTAAATAACAATAATGAATCGGTCGCTGGAAGGATTCTCCAGCAATAAATAATGCTTTTGTAATAAATAATCGTATTACGTAGCCACGTGGGGCGTTCCGGTCCACGGTGGACACAGTCCACGGCCACCAGATCACCGGTCATGTTCGTACGGTCACGATGGTATCGTGATAATCGACGTTCGATAATATCCTCCAATAAATTTCGACCGATAACGGGCAGGATTTATATTATTGCACCACCGGAGACTATAAACGCCGGTTACGACGTGGCTACGGGGACAATTCGTTCTCCTCTGACGGCGATCATCTGCAAGCGGATGAAGATACGGAACTCTTTCATTTTTATTTTTTCGAAAATATTACGCGTAACTTCTAGGATAAAAAATTGAAATTTAAAAATGTTTCGTTCAATATTTTTTCACACAAATGGTAGACTTATGACAGGGTTTCTGGGAGGTTAGCCCCCCTTAGCCCCCCTTAATCCGCGTTGATGCAAATAAAATTGTTACACGGATGTGTAAAACACTTGGCTGCGTACCGTTTAAAACCACGTTGCAGGAGTTCAGTTAAAGTGTGCTTACTGTTTTAACTTTTACGCTCTCGTTAAACCAATGGCGGAGTTCATGGACTGTATAGAGCACGGGGTCTTACGCGTTTAGTTGCCGCTTGTTACAGCTCGGAGGCTGCTCGTTTACATGGTAGTAGGAGCCGAAATAACCGTGGCGACCGGCTGTACCTTTCTCTCTTTTTCACGAAGGAAAATAAAATCGTAGCATCTGGGTGTGTATAAAAGGGAAACTGCAGCAACTGGCAAGTGATTTTTCGACGTTATCGAACCGAGCCGCTTCTCTCTCATTTACATTTCAGATTTTAACGATTCCATCGGCCTAACTTGAAAAGCGTTTTGCATTGAACGTAACCGGTTACGTCTGGGAAGGCTCAATAAAAGGAAGACAAGCCCGTTTGTTCGTTCCCTGAAAAGTCCCGGGTGAAAATCCTTCCGACGCCTTTTCCTCGCTTCGATATGACGATCAAGTTTGGCGGAATTGCTATTTCAGCCGTTTCATTTTATTAAGCCGAGGAACTTTCCCGGTACTTAGCGATAAGTTATGTCGTCAGAAGGTAACTGTAAGATACGTGAGTTCGTTAAGCGTTCATTTTCAAAGAATTTCTAGAAAAGACTTTCTTAGGAGAGAATGTATTAATACCGAGCTTCGAAAGTCGAGTCGCTCGCTGTGTGCCATAAGGATGATACATTAACCCTTGCACCGGCGGACCACGAAAACCATGAAAATTATTCTTTCGATACACGAAACTTTTTCCATTCAAAGCCATTTAATTTTCTTTAGCGACATTTTTTCCTATCAATATCGAGCATTTTACTTCAATTTATCAATAGCTTGACCCGGCTGCGTTTCGATTTTAATTTCGAAATTAAAACATTCCTGACATTTCCAAACTGACCTGGTTTCTGCAATTGCAAGGCGCATATAGCCTAACCCTTTCTTCAATTCCCCTAAAATACTCCATTTTTCTGTACAAAGCTGGATGCAAACGTGCGTGGCGGTCGGGTGAGCCATGAAAAATAGTAGGATGGAAGTGTACGGTTCATCGAATAGAACAAAAATTTTCCAACCGCGCGGCGCGGCGCGGCGTGGAGAAAATCAAGCGCAGCCCGGCTGTGTAACGTTGTTCGTTCGAATCCGTTTGATTCTTGTTCGAATCGAAAACGGCGACGAATCGCGCGCGGTGGACAAAGGTCAAATCAATTCGAACGATTCGAATCGAACGAAATCGAATTGATAACGACGGTAGGGAGGGGGAGGGGACAGTAGAATGGCGTAGCAGAAACGATGATCCTCTCTAGTTGAAAACTGTTGCAATTTATTCAATGCGAAAGTGGAACGAGCGTCGGTCGAGTGGCATGGAATTGCACTCTATCGGGCCATAACAATTATTAGCATTGCGAGGCGGCATGGAAGTGGCACAATAATATGCATAGGAGGGCTTATACAGCGTTTCCATTACATTAGCCTTCGCACGAGCCGGGACGGCCGCGTCAAACGATCCGGAAATAAAGCGGAATTGCATATCGGAAACTTGGCTGGTTGGCTTCTGGCCAGGGCCAAGAACCTCCTAATTCTGTCCTTTCGAAAAATCGACACTTTACTCGTGCATCAGCTTCGTAAGTCTCGCTAAACGGATCCCGACGAGCCGCGATGCTCGACCAGACAAGGGATAAAGAAGAATCGTGCAGGGATGTTTTATGTTATACAGAGAGATGCTTAGGAAAGAATTGAAAATTTTTCTTTTTTCAAATGTGCCATAAAATTTGTTTAAAATACTTTGTTAAATAATGTCATTTTACAATATACGAAGCGGTGGATGAACGAAAATAGGGCTTCAGTGTTGAGCAATAATTTATGTTATTACAGAAACGCTTACACGAACGAGGCTTGATCCAGACGCAAGAGTTATAGACTAATTAAATCGGTGACAGAGCGTATTTGTGCTTTCACCGAACACACGCGACTAATTACCAGTTTACAGGGAACCAATGGCACGTTAGATGCAGGCGATTTGTCGGCTCCCTTCTAATTGCTCGCATCGACGTTCGTTACCAGCTTGCAATTTTGCATTACGCTACGTATTGCCACGATTCGTTATGCGTTTCAACCTGCAATGGATTATTCTCGTGAACACATTTTACACTTTTCACTATGATTTGTTAACTAATTATTAGACTGTGGTTGTCTATACAAAAATATTACTTTCTGAAAAATTGTCGTACGTAAAAAATATACATAGTTTTTCTCAAAAAAGTATTTCAGAATTTCAAGATTCTAAAATTATAAAATTTGGAAGGAAAGTCTTTGATTACGTGTTGCGTTATTATGACGTTTCTTATTCAGGAAGAAAGATTAACGGTCGATAAAAGGTAAGCTTTCAGCGGAAAAACGCAACGACAGGCAGGGATCGAATGGGGAACGGTGATTTCGCGGATGAATCGGGCAGAGTTATGAAAACCCTGTCGGTAGCTGGCTACCCGGATCTACACGATGTCTTTCAAAGAAAATCCATTTACTGCAGAAGCAGTTTCTGGTCCGTGTCCAAGATACTCTAATGGTAGCCATTCCTATCGGTCCAATTGCCGCTACTGCCGCTGCTACTGGCAGCACCCCGATTATACCACGAGGCAGATATCGCTACGTGAAAGAGATGGCAATTGCCCGATATACTTTTCAGACGTATTCATAAGGTTCGTACACGCCCTAACCACGTGAAACGATCGGTCTCCACGGAAATACCTGATATTTTCCGAACCTAACCAATCTTTAAGATACTTTATTGACAGCTCCCTCTTTACTGTACAAGAATTATTTTTTCTCAAAATAACAAATATTAACCTTTTCATCATAATCTCCAAAAAAGAAACCTAATCTAAAATATTAGATTATTTTTTTAAATATCTGTTTTATAAGAAAAAATCACAAGCGTCCATCAACTGGTTTGCTTACCCTCGCCCAATATCTGTATCTAGCGTTTCGCATTGGAAAGTTCACACGAGGAACTCGTACAAGGTACAGTTGGACAGAGAATATAATCGGATCGCAAGTGAGGTGTAATCAAACGAAGGGCATCGACTTTGCTCGCAATGTGACGGGACGCGACGCTTTCCGCCTTCCGTTGAATCGTAATGCCAGGAAATAAGGGTGCTTCTAGACACAGAGGAGATCCTGAAGAGGAAGTGAACGCAAAGCAACCCGATCCTGGTACAACAGCAACAATTTCAACGGAGAACTGTTCCGACTAATCCTCTACTCGGCCCTTCGGTATGGACACGCTTACTTTTCATCCCACCCCTTTCCGCCCCATTGTTCCTAAGTCCATATAACAGAATAGCCTTGCAGTTTCATCCGAGACACGAATACATGGGCATATTTCATATCCACGCACGCATCCCTCTATCTGCGTGCAGCTAGATTGAACAAGCTTTGCCGGACTACGAAGCCGTACGAATGTTTGCAGAAAACCTTTTGGTCCTTTGACGGAACGGCCAATTCCCTGATTTTCGAATAATTAATTCTCTCTTGTTCGCGTTGCCATTGATGCAGCTTATTGCTACGGCTGACAATATCGAAATGTGAAATGGGTGCGACGTGTGCGTGTAATGTTGATGAACTTTTGAATGCAATGGAAATTGTAGTATTTAAGGAAATTATTAAGGATTCGGTTATTATATGCATAATAGAAATATTGAAATAATCGTGCGTCGCCGACTACCCTTCGTATCTACAGGAAAGAATCGTCGAAGGGAAAAATTTCAAAGTTGGAATATTTCCTTTTGTTAATATCAATTAAGAATAGTTTCGTAGGAAATCGAACGGGCATTGAATCCGAATCGGGCGGCATTGTGCGGAGGTACAAGCCGGGTCCTTTCGAATCGATGAAATCTTTTTGAAAGTTTTTGCACGGGTATGGAGGAGGCGAGTGGCGAAACGAAAGTATTGTAGCGGCGGGGTTGGATTCGGTGCTCGTCAAGAACACAAAGGGTTCACCGTCGTTGGATTCGTTTGTTTCGCACACGTAACAACCGATAACGAGAAATAACGGTTCCGGCGTTCCGCTTACCATCCCAGCCGGCTCTGCTCTTATCTCTCTTACGAGTGGCCCTCTCGTATTATTGTTTCATCTGTAGGTCGGTCAAAGGATAATCGGAGGTGGAAGCGACAAAGTCTATCCGGTCGGACGACAATTGTCTCTGGCCTCAATACTCTCGTCTGATTGTCCTCTCGGTCTCTCGGCTGAAAACCTTCGATCAGAACGGAACGTATCCGCGCAGAGAATCCGGGATGTCAAAAAGAAACGGGGGTAAACGGGCTGGGCAGGGCAGGGCCGAAGCTGGGCCGACCTTTTCTGTGCTAACAAGAGTATCGTGAAATAACGAGAAACGTCTGGCAAACGATAAGCTGCAAATAAATGGAAATAATTCGACAGCGTGTTTCTTTGCTAGACAAAAGGGGCAACGTTCCAAGTAACAACAGTTTTTAATACAAACTGTAAACGCGAAGTGGAAGAGGATCGGTAATGGGAAGCGAGGATAAAGATCGTTCGATATAAAACGCGTCTTTGCATTTCACAGATATCCCGTTGGAAAGTTAAATTGTTATCGAATAATGGAGTTAATGCTCTTTATGGTAAATCAAAGATCCGTGGGATAGGAAATATAATTACTAGGTGGAACGAGAGTACACAGACGAGACTTGAGAGGATGAAAGGCTGATTATTAGGGAATTACTTCAGTTTGTTATTTAATAAATAATGGATTTTGATGAGGATTTTATAGGAATTTCTTTGATAAGTACCTAGTCAGTTTATGCAATGTTAATTTGTATTAGTTTCTTGACTGTTTTAAAATCTTGAAATTACAAAATTAAAAAATTCCAAAGCTTCAAAATTTGGAAAGATTAGAAGCTTAATTTTTAGAATTCCAAAATTCAAAGTTTTTCTTAATTTAAAACGTACACGATAAAAATTTCTCTATCTATCGTATACAGCAATATCCAACAATGACATCATAAAGAAAAATAACAAAAAAAAAAGAAACGAAAGAAACATCTGGAAGATCAGATTGGATTATTCGAATACGTTTGAATTGTACTTGCTTCCATTGGTGGAAATATCCGAGCAGGAACGGTACAAAGGTACATAGGCTATCCTCGATGTCGAAATACGAGGAATTTACTGTGTCCACGGCAATGCACCGTGTTTCCGAAGCCTTATTGTAACGACGTAGCCATTGTACTGTTAAACTCCGTGGCCAGTCAATCGTTTCCCTGTTTCTCTACAACTTTTCCATGGTAGATATATCGGCAAAAACGGGTCCAGACGATTTCGAAGTAAATTTAGAAACCGTCCACCCCAGCCTGCTCCACCGTAATAATCTGAAAGCTTGGTCCGTTCGATCGGCAATAAACAAGATACCGCTACAGGCTAAAATAGGACCGAAAACCTCGACCATCCGGGACGCAATCGGTTTTAATCGTCCAACGACATTTATAATATTCTCGAACGTGGATTTTAAGAGGAGGATCGACGAGGATATTGCGAATCTCGTTTGTGCAAAGCTTTCATAATATACGGATAAAAATAAGATAAAATGAAAGTATTAATGATTTATCGGTACGGAATATGAAGGACACGATAATATTTACTTTAATTAAATTGAAGATTTTTTAATGTTATTATTATTTCATTTGATTTGTAGAAATTATTTATGTTATTTAAGTTTGTAGTATATTGACTTTCTTTCGGAAGATTTCTGCTCGGTTTTTGAGTCACATTTTTTCAAAAACGATACCTAAAGGAATTTTCATTTCTACCAAAAAATATAGTAAAAAACGTAGCCGATCAATTTTTCGTACGAGCGAAAGTAGGTGTCAGAGATTACGAAGTGACGGCTGTGGCGCGGTCCGCCGGAAACGGGATGGAGGTTTCCGCGTCGACGATCACGGTGCAACGTCCGATCAGCCGGAAAACGTCCAAACTCACAATCGCCCCGGGGGGAAAATATTTCATTCGATAGAAATTTTTCTCTCGAATTTCATTGCGAAACCAAGCCTTTTGCGCCACTATTTTCTTTCACTCGGTAACAAAGTGCTTCGCAAAATACGGGTCACAACTGTAAGTAAAAACTGGAATGAACGAAGGGGTGTAACTGAACCTTGGGAAACTAGTGACACAGGTTAGTCGAATAATGTTGATCTAATCGAAACAAAAATATACAAAAATTGAGTTTTAAAAATTATAATAAAATTTGGCCTTATTTTGCTAAAAATTGTTTTAATTATTCAGAATTATTTTTATATAATACTTGTAATTAATAAATGAATTTTAACAAAGTTTCCAGTTCATGTTTGATTGACCCTTACAGAAGAAGAGAGATATAGAAGGGGTAGAGGCATACATACGCAGGGGAAAGAGAAAATGAAAGAGAAAGACAACTATGGGACGAATAGAAGGGAAACATTAACCTGGTTGACCCTTGCATCGGAGCGGTCGGCCGGAAAATTCGAAAACTCGTTTGTCCAGGCCTTTGGAACCCCTCTGGTCGTTAGCCGAGCGCATGCAACCGCTTCAATGTGCTCTTTTTGCATCGATAAGCACGCGAATCGCAAGCTCGTTACATTCTCGCATAAGCAGATTCCTAATGCATTAGATTAAAGTACAGTTTCAGCGTGCTGGATATAAATGAACGGAGACGAAAGTCCCAACTTGGATCTGGGGGCAAAATTAATTTTTCATATTCTCTAAACTTTTTATATAAAAATCGACTTGAAATTACCAGCTATTTCGTTCAACAAATTATTATAAATAAGCTAACCTTTATAAACAGTGTTTGAGTCACTAACAAGAGACTTATTTCACCCCGAATGGATCACATATGTCCAATGGACAGTTATTCAAACAAGAGGAGCAAACGTTAGGTGCATGGTCAGTGAGAAAAAAAGCGAAATAAGTAAGTAGGAAGTTGTTCAAACAGGGTTAATTCGATTGAAAGGGGCGCCGGTACCTCTAAAAAGAAATTTCGGACCAAACAGCCGGCCAAGCTCGTTTGGCCGGTCCACGGAAGACCCCTCGGGCAACCAAGGTGATGTTTATGAAGTTTACATACACGGGATCGAAAAAGGCTTTGGCAGATAAGCTTCCTCCCTCGGACCTTTCATTTTCATCCCCTTCGTTTCTTTCTTTTTTTTTTCTCGACCAATATAACGATAAACTAAGGAAAAGACACGGGGCTAAAAATGATTCCTGCCAAAGCTGTGATTCTTTCGGATTTTACGGTTCAGAGCCGTTCGAGCTGACGATCTTCCGCGTCGATTCACTTTCGCGCCGAGGGTGGCTCGATGGGACAATGAATGCAAGAAATATTTGATGTTTTATATTCGGATCCAGATCTACGCGCCAAGTGATAAAAAGTACGAAGTTAACCCGGAAAAATTCGTCAAGATTTCTCCGGCGAATAACGTGGATGAAAGCTAGAAAAAGCTTCGGTGATCGTTTTCGGAATTCTTGTCTGGCAGCGGTGGTTGTCGGAACACAAAAGGAAGATGGAACCGGTGATATACGGGAAAGCGACATACGCGAGATGGAAAGAAAGAAAAATGGTGGAGGTTCGAGGGGGTGGTCGGGAGGTGGAAGTAGACACGGTGTGTCCCAACGTGCGATTAGATGACTTGTCAACCTACGAGAAAATTGCGTTTTACAAACTTGTTTCGAGAAAAGAATTGGAGGGAATTGCGGATGAGGGTGGTAGGAGGATGGGGGGGGGGGGGGGGGTGGCTCCGGTAAAGCAAAAGGGTGTAGGAAGAGCGAGGCAGAGAGGATCAAGATGAGAAAGGAAGAGGAACTCTCCTCCTTATATTAGGGCGAAGCAGTCTGAAGCGAGCTTCGAACGATGCAAAGTCGCCGCCTGCCCTACCACCCTCTCCTATCTCTTCCTCTCTTTTCCTTATTCCTCTTCGTGCCCGCCTACTTCTTACAAAGAGAGACACAAATTGCCCCGGAACTTAGTTTCGTCGGATATAAAGGACTTTCCGATTACGTTAGCCCTACTCCGTGATTGATCCAACATGACGATTGCCCGACCAACTACGACCTGACCTTCTTTTTCTTATTCCTACTCTTACATCGATGTTTACCATTTCATAAGCACTTGTTAATTGTCTTTCAATGCCTGATTTGAGATCAGTTTACATTGATCCTACAGAGGGGCTGGAGGTATCTTGTTAAAGATTTCCTCCAGGTAAAGTAAAATAAAGAAGGTGCAAAGTGACGACTTGTCCAATGTAAATTCAGCCTAAAGTCATTCCGATGGCTTTCAAGACCTAAACGCTCACAATTGATCGCACAGGTTTCTCAAGATACCCTGTAATACCCGTTCGACCCGCATGCACGTTATCAACGGGCGGAGGGGTGCCTCCCCACTTCGACGGAACGTGAATGATACGATTAATCTTCGAGGCGAAAATTAGGTTACCAGGATACCGATAGTAATGGATGGCGGTGAAATTTTCGAGAAGAATGGAACTGTTGGGGAAGGAAGTTCAGGAATCTCCGAACAATAAGTCGGAACGGCAAACTGTGTGTTGATGAATCGTCGTATTGTACAGTTTCAAAGACGCGTATTCTACTTCCGTTGGGAATATTGATTGGATACGATCGTAACTTAAATGGCGACGTATTGTTCGAGTTTCCCTTCGGCTGACGGTTTTTAAATCGTTTCAAACTTCTCGGAAGAAGTTGCAGTTGAAGGAGGCTGAATCGTGCGCTAAATAATTCGTTTCTCGAGGCTTAAACGAAAATATTTATCCCTATAAAACCCCCGGGAAGTTATTACAACCTAAAATTCACCCTTTTACCTTCTCGAGATCCCTGATCTTCGGCTATCCAATATATCCACCGTTCCGCCCGCTGTTCGCCTTCGTTATGACTCGATTTATCGAGCCAGCTCGCAGATTGCATCGATTTCAAGGTAGTTAGAGCCCCTCTAAAGTGTTATCAAGCTTCGTTTGCCCGGCAACTTCAACCTGGAAACCGGTGCCAATTGAAAACACAGGTGTACGAGACAATAAAGGCTCGTTGCTTAAAACGAAGAGGGTCAAAGTCGACTGTAAGGTGTTTAGAATAGGGGATGGGGGATCGGAGGCAGGGGTGTAAGGTGATTTGGTCGATTACAGGAGGATTCCTTTCATGCTCTCCTTTCAGGAACGAAGTCAAGTAACAATTCTGAGATTACGCCGCTGCCGAAATGAAATTTCATTCGCGAGTCCCAGAGGAAGCCGGGTTTCAAGGAGAGAGGGCCACGCGATATTCTCCTTTTTATTCCATCGCTCGCTCTCGCTTCGACCAGTCTTTCTCTTATCCAGTCTCTTCCAATTTTCTCTTCGTTTCGAGGAGAACACTGGTAGGGATACGCCACCGGGGAGTTTAACGGAAAGATTTCGTCACGGGACGATATTATTTCGTCTTCTCCCTTCCGGTCTCCTCGCTATATAGGTGTAAACCTCTTGTAAAACTCTTCCTCGATATTCTGGCTTAAGAAGACAGGAATATAGACATTCTTTTAATTCTCTATTATGAACTTGTTAGATATAAAAGAGTAATATTCTCAAATAAATTTATACAAAATACTTATTAGGAGTTTGAATTGAAATTCAGTGCTGTACAATGTGACTTTAAAATCAGTTCCTTCACTGTAATTCCATTGACAAACGAATCTGTCACCTTTGCTTCCCCGAAAGTAACCTCCGATTCGTTCCCACGAAAGAAGCGTGAAACAGGGAAACTGTCACCTTCCAATTGCTTTTCTACTCGTTTAATCGTCTCTGCTGCTGATTTACAAGATTCAAAGTTCTCCTCGAAGACAGTTTGAAATTTCTTTCCTAAACACCTTGATCAAAGTTTAAGTATTCTGAGATGTCAAATGCAAAGTGACTTACATACATACCCTGTATCCTTGATGTAAGGATTAAACTTTATAAAATGACTACCAAAAAATGAAAGATTTCAAGAAACATAATTTTTTATTAAAATTCAATTAAATTTTTTTAAAATAGCGCATTTGTTATAGAACTGTCTTAAGCGAGTTGCAGTTTACATGCCGGTATCGAGGCTATTTTTGAAGTTAAAGAAGAGCGAACGTGAAAGGGGGTTGAAAGTTGAAGCGGTAGAGGTTCGGATGAAAGAGCGAAGAGAAAGGGTAGGTGATGGCGGTGGAATTGAGGAAAGGGTGAGTGGGGTGGTCGGGGTTGTGCATGGACTCGCGAGATACGAGAAATAATGGTAGCACGTATACGCGAATGCTGCTTGTACACACAAGACCACATGCACCGAGAGCAACTGACCACCGAACAGTTCCAATGGGGCCTGCTCGCCACTACGGCGGTAATAGTCTCGACAATAATCATTTATTGTTCCTCAATGGCGTCGACGCGGTGCTGGAGTCTGGCTAACAGCTAGACGGAGAACAGAGAAAGAGAGAAAGGGGAGTAACAATTTAAAGTCGACAGTGAACCTGATTCAGTCGTCCGACCACCATCCATGCCGCTTTCCTATGGGTTAACTGTTTATCGATAATCGTCCGATTACGGAGGGACATCCTCTGCTGAGAAAAAAAGATATTTTTTAGGATTTCATTGTAATTTCAGGGGACAATCGAGACTACGACTAACGAGTTAAGTGGAGGAGAAAGAAATGTTAATTGGAATTAAATTAAATTCACAAAAGCGTGGGAAGATATTAAAAGAAACGTAATATTAAAGACACCTACTATTTCTTTTTTATTGTTTTATGTTCTCTTTTTTTCGTTAATAGGTGTAATAGATGTTGGTTCTGTAATCTAACACAGAAGCTTCCTACATCGTGATTGAAATCGAATTCCTTGAAGGTTCTCGGAAGAACTGAAACCAGCTCGTAGATAACCCTAACCCAACCACTTAATATTCCTTTCGATCAGCAGTCGACTGACCCTCTCTGATTTCTCCAGGATAACGTCTTGCCTCAGAATCTTGCGTCTGATAAATCGAAGCTGTCCTTATTCTAAGCTTGCTCTCAGATACAAGGGTGAACGTGATTTAAATAGATAATAGGTTGTATCTACCAGCGTGAATAAAAAGAAATATCCACCATAATATAACACTTTACTGCTAACCCTTTATATCCTAGCATTTCTCTTAAACCTCGTGGAATAATTCTATCTGAAAGTAAAAACAATACATCGCATTAATTTAAGGAATTTTAGATATTTTGGAAATTTTTGAATCTTTGATTTGATCAATCGAAGATGGCACATTAAGGAATTAAGGTGTAAAGTTCGAAGACGATTTAGGGTGACCAAACAGAACGATAAACGAATGCCTCCGGGCTTAATGGGGCCCGGGGCCATAAGCGACGGGGTTTCGGCAAGATTTGCATGACAATGCCCTGTCATTACGCGCTCGGCCCAATCAAACGTCGAGCACACACCGTTTGCTCAGCAAGTGTTTATTACCGATGCGACATGCAAATGCTACGGCTTCTGTACATGAGTATACACATAGAACTCGTGGTTCCATTAGTAATTCCTCCTTTCCTCGACTTAGATAGGATTCCACTACTCCTGATAGTCTTCGTCCGAGATCCTGGCAGAACTGCAAATCGTATGGTTCAATTCTATTGCGTATTGACAGGAAATCGGTAAACCGTTGAATCATCGATTATTCTGATAGTTGTTAATATTTACTGAGGAAATCAACATTGACGTGACTAGAATTCTATTACAAGTCTTTACGAGAGGATTCTGGAAACTTAGAATCGTAGAATTTTAGTATTATAAAATCTTAGCTAGCCTTTAACCTAAGGCTAAATCTAACTATATTTCTACCAATTTTCATCTGTATTTCTTGCGAATGGGTGGCACGCAATCAAGGAATATCCAGAAGTCAATTACACGAAACGAACAGATGTGCTTCGGTAGTGTGTCTTCTCCTCCTGGGGTTTTTATGACGATGTTACTGTCAAAAGGGTGTTTATGATCCCTGCGATTTAATTCTATTCAGGGGTGGAATATTAACAACGCATCTCAAACGAAACATGCAATCTGTTTACCTTACTGTGTAAGCAATAATATACCTTCCTTTGCAATTAAAATTTCACGATTAAAACATACATATTCTTGTTTATACTTAAAACAAAATTTCATTATCAAATATCAGGTCAGTTCACCAGCTTGTATTTTATAAAATATGGAGTATTATAAAATAAAGAAAAAATAATAATTTATTGCTTTAAGATAAATTTAAAAATTCTAAAATTTTTTAATTACAAAAGTATAGTTTGATAGTGTAACGACGAACCATCCATCAGAATGACTAAAAATTTCTTATTCCTTAAATTAACCGTTTTATACTTAATATAAGTTTCGAGGTAAATGAAGGCGTTTAGGCTGGCAGGGGTCATAGACGGCTCATGCCCATGCGTATCTACAATAACAGGATCATGAGCTTATAGCCGGAGCTTAGAGAGTTCGATCAATTATTGTTCGCTTCCTATCTACGTCACGCCGGCCTGCAGCATCGATGCAACGAGTTGCACTCGCTTGCTGCACTTCCTGCTGTTATTGGGAAGTAAGCTATCTAGCGTTCGAGCAACTCTCACGTTATGATGTTTACGCCAGTGCATTTTCAGGCTAATATCAGACTCCTCGAGAGATAACGATTATCAGTACCTGCTTCCACAAGAGTGTCCATTTCTATTGTAATAGTGAAATCGTTGTTGGGGTAGTTTTGGCATGAATGTTGTCAAGATTTTAGAGAACGTTCCACAGATTTACCAATACAAACTTTGAAATTGAAAATTTTTCAATTTTAGAATTGTTGTAAGAATTTTTTCTTGCGTGACTCAGATGTTTTAGAAAGCTGTAAAGTTTTGAAATTTAAAAATAAATATGGAAATATATTTATTTTTACTTATTGCATGGAAATTGGAAATTGTAACAATAGGTAGGATTATCGTGGATGAAATTGCCTATAGACCTGTCAGGAGCAACTATATCGTCACGGTTAGGCCGCTTATCTCCGTACGGTGGCATGCTAATCAACGAGCTACTGTACCTATATCTATACGGAGTAACGTGTCTGGCTGGTTATCTCGATTTGTCGAAATAATCCAGGGACAAATCACGGTCCTGTTCAATCTTTACCACCCTTTGTATTCCTAAATATCCTTGAACAATTTTGTTAAACAGAGGATGTTAAAGAAAGCATATATCAGTGATGTGGTACTGTATCTGCTAGGGGTAAGTGTGCACCCCTAGTTATTGATAAGTAGTCAATTTCTCAATTCGAAAATTAATAATTTTTGTATCTTTAAATTTCTAAATGGAAAGTTTGGAAAATCTGACTTTTCCAATTTCCAAATTTTTAAGTTTCTAAATAAAAATGTCTAATTTTAAATTAAATGAAACACCCTGTATGTTTGTTCTTTGATTGAATTTGTTTATTTATGATCGCAATCCCGTGCGTTACACGCATCAAATGAAACAGTTACTTCATCCCTTGGTGGACATGTTTGAAAGGGTTGCGAGGCACCGATTGATCCTGCCGGTCTACCATGCGTAGAACAAATACGTTATACGACAGACAAAAAACTTGTTACGTACGTTCAAATACAATTGGACGCGAGGTACTCGATTAAAAAGCCCTAATGCTTTTTCCGTGCAGTACACAAAAGCAGGGAAAGCTACAAAGCGACCTATGATTGGAAAATGTAGCAGCTCGTTATTGAAGTTGAAGCCATCGAATAGGTATACATACGTTTGATTTTCCTGAATGATCGAGCAAACAAAAGCTTTCCTTTTTTTAATCTAGAATCGCGCATTCGTGTCAATTTAATCTTTTGCTTTCTGCCCACGAAAGTTTCAAAGCTTCAAATTTTCAAAGTGGAAAATTAACAATCAGAAATAATCAGTAAAATTCATATAAACAAAATATATAATAATCTCTATAAATTTGATAAAAAGAATTTCATTACATCTGTTACCTTTCTGCACCCTTCTCTTCATGGACACCATATTAAAACCACATTAACATAATTTTTCTCACCTGTGGTTTTCTATTCAATGTATCATTACG
This sequence comes from Osmia lignaria lignaria, assembly GCF_051020975.1. Classification (NCBI taxonomy): domain Eukaryota; kingdom Metazoa; phylum Arthropoda; class Insecta; order Hymenoptera; family Megachilidae; genus Osmia; species Osmia lignaria. Next base: position 10,786,995 of record NC_135037.1, on the reverse strand, counting down.
CTACGTTATTTTTTTCAATATATTAAATCTGGTATAAAAATACGTACCAGTTGCACCCATTGTCCTGCTGGATTGAAGTATTCGAAAGTTCCATAGCCGAGGGAGAATCGGTAAATTAGCATACGATGAGTGGAGCTCGTTTAAATTTGAACTAGCAGCAGGAGTTCCGTATTTGCATAAGAAAGAGAGAAAAGTGGAATTTGCCTAAAAGACGATTCAAATCTTCTCGTGAACTGATTCGACCCCTGAAAAGAAAAAAGAAAATCATTCTTGCAATCCATACTAGTGTCCGCGCAGATGTTTCCCTCTTATACAAACCATTTAACAACCCAAATCAACCATTCACTGATTCTCTGGTCACACTTTATACGTATCCAGATGGAATATTATTGAAATGATGGTCTATTAAGGACTTCCATATGATGGAAAAATATTTCAATTGAAGTGTAATAGGCAGAAAAGTAGAAAGATACTGTTATTATGTAAATTAATATTTCAAGATGGTTGCGGTTAGGTTATATGTATTCAAATGGAATATTATTAAAATGATGGAATAATGGTTCGTTAAGGACCTTTGTACGATGCTGAAGTGTAATTACGTAGAAAAATAATATTGTAATCCTCTTGGTCCTCTTTCCTCTTTCCCTATCACAAGTATCATTTCATTTCTTTCCACAGTTCGCAACATCTGTGATCGCTAACTCGCTACTAACACCTTAAAATTGTTCGACAGAATTGAAAAGGGTTTGTCGAAGGGTTTGATGACGTCTAAGGAAGGTCTCGCGAAGCGTCTGGTAGAAGGCCGAATAAAGGCAGACAAGAGAGAAGGTAGAACGTTAAGGAAAAGATGGAGTAGGAAGATGGGAGGAGCGGCGGCTTCGAAGCTCGATTATGTGATATAAAGTTGCCAGAGCGAAGGGATAAGGAAGGGAGAGATGCACCCCCGTTGATTGAACCGCCACCTTCAACGTGCCGTGAACACATGTGCTGGTGGCAACACTCTGATTGGAAGCCAGATGGGCTCTTCAGCCTCTTACCTTGGCGCATTCTCCCCCCCTCCTCCTCTCTCTTCCTCTTTTTCTCTTCCCTCTGTGTTTCCATCTCCGGCCATCTTTTTCTTCGTCGACACCTGAAACACAACCCTCTTTCGTAAAGTGCCTCTTACCAATATATAGAGTATCGAGTCGTGGCCGCTGACTCGTTCTGCATGGATGCCGCGAACAGTCTGTGATCAAATTGAAACGAACCCGAAGAAACCAGGATGGATTTGGACGATTTCCTGCCGTCAAACGGAGCTTGGCTTAATACCGTATAAAAGTACCATTCCAGCCGCGATACAGCAGCTGATTGATCGGGGCGAAAATCCGAGTCGTTTCTCCGATGGCAGTTTTGATTTTAAACTCGAAAGGTTTATTCAAATCCTTCGGGATTCTAACCACACGACTAAAGGCTCAACGGTGAACAGCCCATCTACAGGATCATCGGCAGAATTCTGGTATTTTACATTAATAGCATTTCAAAAGTTTACAATACTACTTGAGTATTCTTTCCTCATGAACTCCCCTGGCCACAGTTAGCATACATTAACTTCCCACCTCCCTTACGATTCTTGTTTCACCAACAGACTTCTGTTATGTCCTTTCATTTGCATTCATATTGTCTTTCATCAGAACGAGGTGACAAATTGCGAGTGGAGAAGGAAAAGAATATCGTGCAGGGTTAAGAAAGATTCTTGCAATTAGCAGTTTATTTAAGTTCACTAGTTGGGTCTGGCAGTGACACTTATTATGGAATGGTTTCTTTTATACCGCAACATCCAGAAGCGGTAATTAGAGTGTCCGGTATTTAGAAGGTTCCTAGGGTGCTCTCCGAGGAAAATGGCGGGCGGGGATTTTCTGTCTCCAACAGCAACGAGGTGATGCCTGACTTTATACTGTGTTGCGACTCATTAAAGTTCTCGCTCTATTGTAGCAATTGTACTTCCATGAAATCCACTTACAATAGGAGCTGGCCTTGCAAATGTACCGAGATTAGAACAACATTCGAGGCAGGTCTTTTCAAACCACCATCAAAAAATAAAAATTCATGGTTCTTTGTTGTTTCGTTTTCTTTAAATAATTTCCGATGGGAAGTACAAGTACCCAATTTCTAGAATTATGCTCTCTAGACATTATACTCGAAGTCAAGGAGGAGCAGATCAAGTGTGCACTGAATATTTGGGAAGTTGGAAATTTGAAATTTCTATATTTCTGCAAATTTGCAAATTGAAAACTTGGAAATTTAGAAACATGGAAATATAAATTTTTCAAACTAAAAGATTAACAATCCCAGTGCAAGCCACCTGTATTGTGCTACTCACGAGTTACCTTTTAACCCTAAGGATTCCAGCTCTAGTTTACGTAACATATCTCGTAAATTTTTCCATCCACGCAGTCGTTGTATGGACCTGTCACCAAGAAGGTCGCGATCAGAGAAACATCGTCTGGACAGTAACGTCAGTAGGTTTACAAGCCGAAGGTAAGCGGGCTTGTTAGGACGGCCGGATGGGTTCGAAGGTTTTCACGGGTGTGGAAGAAGGTAGGAATAGAAAGAGAAAGAGAAAGAGAAAGGAAGCAGGGGTTTCCAGTCAGGACATGAGGGACAGTTCACCGGCTTTAGCCGGCGGCAGTCCCTAGAGGTGGCAGTCCCGTTGCAAGCCGAACCTAGTCTGTGGTTGCTGGCTTGTTAGATCCAGTTTGGGGTTGGTACGGTCTGAAGAGGGGGTTGCCCACTGGAGGGCACCACTCTTCAGTAGACCGCAATCGGGTATGCAATTTACGTGGTGTCCGACCTCTGCGACCTCTGCCACCCCTCTTCAACCCCTATATTCCGGGAGCCGTACTCACGTCTCTGCTTCAGTATCCCCTCCGATCCCTCCGCCGCGCCGCGCCGGCTCGTTTCGCACCCGTGTGCAAAACGAAGGAACCAGGTATGAGGCTCTGTGTGTTCATGCCCTCCTACGTCCTCGATACGCAACAGTGGAAAGCGTCGCTTGTGCACCAGCCTTGAATATCCTCCGCTGCTGCGTTTCACTTGGCCGATTGATCGAGAGGGTGAGGAACGCGGAGGATATAGCGGAAGAGGGAAAGCCGATGGCTGTCGCGAACAGAAGCTTCGACGCCAGTTAGGGTACCACTGCTTTCTTCGAAACGGCAACGGCGTAAGATTTTCTCGTGGTCGACGGCTTACGAACAGCCGTAATGACGCGCAGGAAATTGGAACTAGCGGAGGATTGAAATTGCTCGGGCGTACGGACTAACAATTTGTCGAAGATCAACCTGAACTGAAGTGTTTCCATCGTAAAGGTTAACGTTGGCCGTTTCAAAGAACATTCCTGCTCATTCCTCTCTGTCCGTCGTCATTTCCTTCGAGTTCAGAGGCAGGGTGTTTCAAATATTATCGCAATTTACGTATGACATTCTTGGAGAGCAATTGAACCATAGTACTGTACCAATGCATTTCAAATTTTGCAGAATTTTCTTTTGAGAATAAAATATTATGTTGAATACCTTCACCTATTGTAATTAGTTTTTACAATAAAGTCTTTACCTTATTACAATACAGCGTTTATAGATCAATAAACGGTAGCAATGTAGATAAGTAATGGAAGGCAGCAGGTGTCGTAGAAGTCTGAGATTGTTCGACACGTTTCGATGCAAATGTCAGGTTGAACGTTTCGACCTGGCGTAATGCGCATGTTAATCGGTCGAGGCTACGTCGTGCACTGCTAGCAGCGGCATAATTCGCTCAATTTACAAGCCTTATCGCAACTGTTGCATTTAATCGGCGAGAATTAGGTTATATCGTTTGGTTGACGTTGCCGCCTTAACGGATCGACGCTTCAAACGCAAATTTTCGTCTGATGAAGGTCCGCTATTGTATAAACGCCGATATGATCTTATGTCAATAACAGTATCGTTCGTGAATTAACTCAATTTCTGATTTATTTGGTTGATGTTCCTAAGAATGTTTCTCTTCAGAAGAAAATTGTTGTTGAATTTTTTTTTGGCCACAAGTTACTTTTAACTGTCACTTTCACTTGAAATTGTTGCTATGAATAAAATGATCGATTTTATTTATTTAGGTATTCAATCAGAAGATAGAAGAGACTGGAAACAAAATTGTTTCAGAAACTGAAGAAGTTTCATCGCATTTTTCATATGATAATTTTGTCATTTTGCAAAACTAAACAGAACAAGTTGAAGAACTGAAGATTTGCCAAAGATGGGAATATTACAGGTAGCGAAATATATTCTTTGAATTTTACTAATTGTGAGAATCTCAGATTCACATATTTAGTAAGATTTCCAATTCTATTAAAATTTTTAATAGCAAAAAAAAATTGCAATAAATTAAATACACAAATAATTATTACAAATACACCTAAAATAGTAAATGCCCTTAAAAACAGAGGTGCGTCGTCAAAATTTCTCCCTCAAAAATAATATTAATTATAATTTATAGCATATCGTAGCCTACATAACGGGCGGTGCACACGGTATTGGAAAGGCTGTCGCCGAGAAAATTCTTTGTGAAGGAGGTAAAGTAGTACTGGCCGATATATCCAGCAAAGGAGCAAAACTTGCGGAGTCTATGGGCGAAAGAGCTTTATTTACGTGTACCGACGTAAGTTCGGTTGATCTGAAAATTTGGTACCGACAGCGTTCATAGAAATAATCGATATTATAGAAATTGATAAAAGGATTAGAAAATATCTTAAAAGTGCCTTAAATAGAGTTTTTACTACAAATCATTAACACAAGTGATTAACACGTTGCAACCAAATTTTGCAGGTCAAACATGAAAAGGATATAAAAAAAAGTATGAAATTAGTGAAGGAAAAATTTGGAGGTGTGAACGTGCTCGTTAATTCTGCTGGTGTACTGGGTTACGAGCGGATATACGATTTCAAGACTAAAAAACTGCATTCGGCAGATCTATACAAATGTATATACGACACGAATGTATGGGGTTTATTTAATGTGACTCGTTTAATGGTCGGTATGATGGCGGAGAATACACCGGACAAAAATCAACAAAGAGGTGTTATTATCAATCTTGCCAGTATGGTGGCTTATGAAGCGATTCCAGAATTGACTGTTTACGGTGGCACAAAGGCTGCGGTTGCGGGCATGACGATGACTTTAGCCAGGGAATTTGCCTCGAAAGGAATAAGAGTCGTTGGAATCTGTCCTGGTTTCATTGAGAGTCCCATGACCAGTAGGTTATATTCATTATTTTAAGAAATAATTAATTACGAAGGTGATGAGTATATTTAACTTGGCGTAACTAACTAGAGATCAGGGCGGATCCCTCCTTCCTTCAAATTTTAATAATAAATTATAATTCAACATTCAGATCCACTGACGCCAGAAGTAAGAAAACGATGGATCAGTATGATGCTAACCCCGAAACGCTTTGGAACCTGCGAAGAAGTGGCTCACTTGATTCAAGCCTGTATTGAGAATCCCTTAATAAACGGTGAAAACATACGTATAGATATGGGCTACCGGTACTGTCAAGTGGAAGACGGGCAACCAGATGAACAGAAGTGCTGATTTACTTAACCATATTGTTAAATATAAATTTGAGATCAAAATTAATTTTAAAAAAAGTAAGTTTTAATCAAAAATATTTAAATTAAAAATTAAAAATTAAAATAAGGATTATATTTTGCATTGAAATTTTGAATTACATTGAAATATAAGTAATTTGTTTACTGTACTTGAAAAGAGCCCAACCAATTTTGATAAAAAAAAATTTACCAGTACCAGAATTTAATTTTTTGAATAGATATTTCGTACAGAACCAAGCATGGTTATTTTCCGCGAAGGTAAGGGGGGGAAGAGGATTTTTCAAAGTCCTAATTTTGAAGATATTAATTTAGAAAAGTTCATATTCCTTTAATACATATCTTCAAACTCAGGATTTTGAAAATTCCTATTTCCCATCATTTTTTTTATGAAAGCCTACCGTGCCTACGTACCGTATGTTGTATCTTTCGAAGAATAAATTTTTCCAGTGTATTAAGTAAGAAAGTTTGTTGGAAGTCAGAAACGTCGGACAAAATAAAGAATAACCGTTGCAGAGATGCGATCAGCGATTCTCGAGCACGTCGCGAATACGGCGTCATCAGCTGCGACGTGCAACACCACCATCCGCCACCTACTTTCACCCGGATGAAATTTATGTATGGAAATATCCGCGTGAGCATTACGCATGTAGAATATCACGACCAGCAGCTGGAGGCCCTCCCGTGACGACACTTCCTACGAAAATATATTTTACCGTTCACGATGGAGCCGGCAAGCTGGAAATATGCACTCGAACGACCCTTTCCTTTCCCGCACCATTCGTTTTCTTCAGGTTGCGAACCTCTCGTCGAACCTCCAAACCTTTACACCCACCATCGACGCAACCCTGCATAGTCAGAAGCTTCTTTCATATTTCTACCTGCAGATTTGCGGTGCATAGGTTTATACCTCACGGTCGGGACACCTCCCCTTCGCGTTTTATCCTCCATGAAAATTTTATGACCTGGGTGTAGATTGGTGGAAGCATTAGGGATAGGTCAGTTAGCGAGAGGCTAAAGAATTGGAATTGACTGTAAAATTGAAATTTTTTAAATCTTGAAATATATCGTAAACACACTATGACTCGGCGATTTTCAATTTAAATTCTTCTTTAAGTTGAAGAGGAATTTTCAAGCATAGAGATCGATATGGGAGCAGGAATCTTTCGAAAGAGCCGCGGAATTTTCGCGCGAAACTGAACACGTGGCATCTGGTTTGGAAACTTTCCTTTTCACGGATCAACCGATTCCGTTTCGCGCATTACTTAAGTTTTAGGCCGCAGTGCGTGTCCTCTGAGAAGAATTTCCGCGGTGATTTCGCACAAAGATTGAAGCTAACTCGCGACGGTCTCCCACATGTTTCGCGGAATTTCCAACGGAATGAAATGCGTCCCGACTATCGGTCAAACTTTCAACTATTCTTCAGATGTTCGGCTTGGCTAAAAGAAAGTCTGCCTAAGAGATGAAAGGAACGAGCCAAGGACAAAGAAAGAAGAGCTTTTCCTTCTACCGAGTTCGTCCTTGGAATTCAGCCAATTCGTATAAGAGCTCTTCTGCTTTCCCGTTGCCGAACTATTTATCCGAGCGTTCCGGACAAGTCCGTGCCCCGCTGTTCCGCTCTTGTCCTTAGAACCGATCACATCTCTCGAGGCTTTATCCTCGTCCTTTAACGACGCTTAATTTGCAAAAAATCTTCAGACACAATTGCAATTACAATATAATAATTTTACGATTCTTTCATTTGTTAATACCATTTTATGATAACAGTAACGATCATTTTTGAATAATTGATAATAATTTTTCGTCGCCTCCGTTTCTATCGATACATCATTTTTGACAAGAAATACCGTGTACAGGCAAAGGGGGTAAGAGTTCGCGAGAGGCGAATGAATCCTCCCTTTTACACGTTAGCATCCCCTATATGGAACAGCAGTGAAAAGTGGTTCTAACAGCTGCGTCACTTATCGTGGATACAACGTCTATTACAATGGCGGGTGATTAATTCTTGTTTTCCTCTATCGTGATCCATTTAGGAAAATCCATCTTACCGGATGTTTTTCAAACAGTTTTTTTCCACGCGTCTGCCTAACGATACGCGATAAACTGAAAAGAAAAACCTATAGATACCACAAAAATATATATTCGTTTCAGATAAATGTAGAAATCAAGCATTCTATGTTTTCCCCAATTTCAATAATTGAAGAAATAATGTCCCGCATAAAATACTAAACAAAATTTCACATTTTTCAAAACTCTGACGCACCGAGTTTTCCGTTGCAGCCACAGATTTATACGCGCGAATGTCTTCGGCCCACGTGTTACCTTTAAAAATTACAGCTTCCACGACGAAACTGTCAGATGCACCCTCGCTCGTACCCCAACGACGCTGAATAATACGCGGAGAACAAGCGCCCTGGGACACATATAATCGGCTGGCGAAAGGGGACGGGTAGAGAAGGTTGAAGAAAGAGGAAGGCGAAAAACATATCTGAATCGTTGGGGATGATGCACGTGCTCGTTCGTTTACTTCACACCCTTTTCACAACCGGCATCCTCGTCTCGACGCTGCGCGACAATCGATGTCCTGCCTGTTCGGTATTTAATACCTTCTCGTCTGTCATCGATGGATTTGATAACGCATCGTGGCGCCTTACAGGGAAGGAGAAATAAAAAAAAAAAAAAAAAAGAAGGAAGAAAGGAAGGAGAAGAGAGCGACAAGAAAAGGGTTCGCGAGCATAAGGGTGCCTTTTGATTTATGTAGTCGCGTCTGCGAAACGACAGTGAATATCAATCACCGTGCATGGAAGAATCGAAGGGGGGTGGGTCATCGCGGCAAGCACCATGGGGAAACTTGAATCGACACCTAGAATGCATGGGGAAAACAGAGTCTTGATAACTTCATTTTTACGCCATATTGATTTTTACTTAGACCTCTGATAGGTTGCAATTTATTTCAATGTTGAATTTAAGGAAAAATAAAATTAACATAATTAGCATCAGTACTTGATAAAAGTAAAAGTTTCTGTATAATTTAAATAATTTTTGCCAATGTTCAATTGTTGATTTTTATGCATCTTTTTAAAATGTATAATTGATGATTTTTGAACTTTACGTGTAATTGTAAAGTATGACGGTTTGATGCTGTCAAATTGATCTCATTAATTTTTATTAACTTCAAATTAACCTACATTTCTAGTTCCTTGATTTTGTACATAAAATGGCAATTTAATGCACCATGGTTCTGAATAATTTCGTTGATTATGTTCATTCATTGACGTAAATGGAACTAACCTTGTTAAGTTAATATTGATTCTTTAATTTTGTAAGTAATTAAATGCAAACATGACAATAAGCCATGGTTCCAATTTCGTAAATGGCATATTTAACACTATTAATTTATTATCAAATTGCATCTATATCATGTGCTCCTAAATTCAAAATAATGGACTAATTTGCATTTATTGGCCTTTGCAATTTAGTAATAATTATTCTGTTTCAATTAATTAATCGCTAATGTAGATAAATTCCAACAGAATTATATTTACACAAATTACATAAAAGAAATTGTTACTTTTTTTACAATAACATTCTATTATACTATGAAGATATAAAAAAAAAATAAAATCTCCATTCTGAAATTATTTCTTGGAACTTATCCATTATTTGCACAGTCTCCATTCATTTTCGTAGTCTCTACAGAATTTCCCCTGGAGGGTTTGCATTTTTTTTTTTTTTTCGGCAATACCTTAGCGAAGCAGTCGGTGACGCACGTGCGTGATTGGCAGAAATTCATTTCGTGCGATTTACATACCACGGAAATTGCGTGTCTGCCGTACGTATATCCTGAGACCCTTTGTTTAGATGGCAGCGTTTGTCATCGTGGTTTCGCGTAAAGTGAGCCGTCGCGTCGTCAGGGCGCAGACATAAGGCTATGGGGTAGGAACTCCTATAGGTTAGAATATTGGGCACAGATGCAAACTTTCCAGATTACTGACGGTCTCATTAACGCAACATTATTGAGTCTGTAAAACGACAACTTCTTCTCAACGTCTTGAAGACCCTCCGGTACCTACTTAGGTATCTATGAAGAAGTTATAACAGACAACGTGTTAATTGAGTAGAGATATACAAATTATTTTAATAATTTTAATAAATTTATTAAACCACTTGAATGACTACTGGCGCAAACATAGAATCGTTCGTTTGGATTGAACAAATTCCACAATCAAGTGTAACAAAGGATTGGGAACGATTTTTCTCGCGAATATACTCTCGACCATGCGATGCATCGGCGTTGCAATGTTTGCCGATCTAACAGACTTTATAACGAGATGAACGCGTGCAGTTTGTTGACGGAAAATATTGAACGATCGTAAGGCCGGACATTGTGCCTCGACAATGCGAGAGGGACTGCTGTATTCCCGTTCGATCGACCGGGAAAAATCATTCTTTTCCTGACTTTCTACATTAAATAAACGGTACCGGATGCTAGTGACACCGATTCATGATATGTCAATTTAATGGTCACGGCTGATCGCAACGGCAGCCAATTTCTTTCGAATGCGAAAGCATTCATTGAGAGGGATCGGATACTTTCATTGTCATGTAACTCGAGCATCCTAGTATCCTAATATTTCTGTATATCAACGTTCCAATATTCCATTGTTGCATTATTCTAATACTTTAATAAAGAAGAACCTTCAAACATAAGAATCACCTTATTAACAATGATAATTCCAAAAATAAAATAATTAAAATTCTAATGATTGTACCACGGGACTGATAGAAACTTGTATTTTAGTACCAAACAAATCTGAAGCTATGTTAAACAAAGACGTTCAGAGAGGGGTGAAAAGTCATCTATTAGCAAATGCTGCCGCCATGTCAAAATCACTCGACCGGCTGACGAAGCAGATACATAGAAGCTGGTCGTGTCCTTGTAGGTTTGAAGCAGGTAGCAAGCTCTCGAGACAAGTGGCACCATCCATATGGTAACAGCCTGGTAAGCTATCTAACGGAGCACCAAGCGACTCTAACGGCCGATTTTCGAATAGAGAGATCCGTAGACCAGGTTCGATGACCTCTTCATCAAGGATCACACGTCTAAATCCTCGTAGCTGGACCATGGATTGTCCACTCGATCGAGCTTTGTGGAAATTCACAAGGACTGTACAGCATGTGTGCACTCGGATGCACGAGGACTTGCGGTTCCCGTCCTATAATCTCAATTCTAAAGGGTTACCTTCGTTCGATTAGGTTGGACGGAGTCTTTGTATGTCTTATGAAAATTTTTTTTTCTTATTTCAAGAAATTTCTATAGGGTGGTGTATAGATAATTACAGGTTAGTTTTCCGTTTATGGTGTCTTTAGACGTCTAGTAATCGAGAGGATTGTGGTTACGGTTGTTGCCACTTTTGAGGATGATGGCGATACAACGGTTTGGTAACGATTGATTGGTCGAAATCGCCTGTACGTTTCCCCCGGTAATGCTATTCTCTTGTTTCTGTTCCGGTTGGATGAAGGGTGTATTGTGGCTGAAGCTATCTCATTACGAGGCCACTGTTTGGTCTCGGTTAGAGAAGCATGCTCGGACCCTCCTCTAAATGGATCATTCGCGACTCCGTTGATGATTAATTTGCATTTCTAATGCCAAAGTTCGATACTTCGAGGATTTGCAAATATCTCGAAAACAAAGGCCCAGTAACACTTATATGCATGATAATAAAATACTGACAATGTTTCAAGGTAAGGTGTCTCCCATTTTGCATAATTAATTAATTGATAAAAGACACATCTTTTTTTCATTGATTTGTGTTATTATTCGGTTGAGACTAAAAATAAAATCTTGGAATGGTGGTCGAGTCGTATTTTATGTTTAGGTGCAAGAAAGTAATCGAAGGTTCAGGTAGCAAAGGGAAGGAGGTAAGAGGTGTATAAGTGGAGACGATTGCTGCACTTGGTAGATAAAACAGACCAAAGGTCTAGGGTCTAGACACCTCCTAGAGCAAGCTAGATACAGTGCTGGTCCGACACTAGAGAGCTCCTTAAATCACATGTAATCGTTTCCGACCACTCGCTGTCCAGACTCCTAGGATCAGACAGCACCAGTTCAGACCCCACGTGGAAGTAACCTTGTCCACCCTGTTGGTTCCTTTTCCTTAAACGTTCACACCTCGTTCACTAAGATCTACTACCACCTAATTTCTTTTCAAATAATTGCAGTACGGAATTTACTAACAACAATTGTTGAATAATTTAAAATTTGGAATTCCAAAATTTTTAATTCCCAAATTTGCAAAATTATAAATTTTAAGCTTTCAAAATTCCAAGGTTCCTAAATTCAAAAATTCCAAGAATCCTAAGAATCTAAAATTGAAAAATGTTTTAAATCCCAGAATACCAAAATTTCTATGGGAACTGGTCCACGTCAGAAAAGAATCCCAGTTACGCCGACGATCATTGTAGCGATTATGCTCTTAATGGAAGACTAACGACACCAGGATGGAAAGAACGATCAGTGCTGCGGGTCTGACAACGTTATCAATGGATTCAGCAGAAGCAGAGGCTGGTATATAATAGAAATCGTAACCCCCTCTCTCGCGGAAGATTAATCGTTCGTTCGATCGGATCAAATTGTCGATGAGACGTGAAATTCAACGCAGGGATTTCCCGATTTAGCCGACGGATGGCTACAAATAAAGTTTCGTCTTTCCATTTCATTTCTCGCGAAGAAATGAAGTAGACGCAGGTGAGAAACTTGTCGAAGCCTCAGATTTCTAAGCGATCTTCTTTCACTCGTCTGCCGACGAATATGACACTGTATTATCAAAAAATAAATACCTTGATAACATCTGAGAAGAATATCATTATATATTTGCTATTTGCGCTTATGGCGCTGATCGGCTTTAATCATTCATTTGTGCGTTCAATACAGTTCAACGCAATTAAACGAAAGTACGAACGGACTAATCAACAGAGCAACCAAATGCTACCAGCGAACCCTTTGAATTCAGAGAATTTGATAAAATGATCAAACGCAACGGGTTACCTGTAATTTGTCCTAGCAGAGTCATCACACTTTCAACCTCCCTCGTCAACGTTACTCCCTGAATCCCCAACTTGAAATCAAATGAAAAAAAAAATTAATTAACGTCCATCTTATTAACACGATCCTCTGTTAACACCTTCCAGGTGTTTTTGCCCCTTCTATCTATGAGTACAGATCGCATCCACGAGTCCACCATATTCTAAATTAATTACCAATAATCGTACGAAACAAATGCGTGAGAATAGTTAATTTATTTGGCAGCCTGCTACGTGTGTCCAGCTGTCTGCCATTTTCACCTGTATCGTCGCTAAACCGAGCTACCACCCGCGAACTTACCCCTTCATTCGGGTTCATCGGTTCTTTTACCTTCGACGGGACACTAGTAACGGCACACAAAGGGTGGCTATTACAATTAGTGGACATTATGGTGGGACGGGCGGTAGCAGCGCGGGGCTGTACCAACACGAATGAACTGACCGACAGATCGGTATAGTCTATCATTGCGCGAGGCAGGGTCTACCGAAACCGTTCTACCCATCCCTGGCCTAACCCGTTTTGCAACCGAAATACTATCCTCACCCCCGGCCCCTCTAACCGAGCAGTTTCACCGGTCTCCACCGTTCCAACCCCTCTGCTGGCTGGCGTTCCTCTGTACCCACCGTCCCTCTACCAGCCTCGTAATTACAAGCATTCATTTCACACTAAAAGCCGCTGCTGGCGCTGTCCTGGTCAGTTCAAAACGAGCCCCGCGCGAGTCGCATTTTCTCTACCGAGTTGCCCAGCCCCTCCCCCTCGTGGTCCCATGGCTGCAACCCTTTTCCAAATTTGCACGATTACAGGACCGGGTAGCGCGGATAGTTGAGACGCGTGCCACTTTAGCTAACCTTTTTCATTTTCAAGGATTTTTCAAAATTTCCAATTTTCGATGCAACTTTTGTTCGCCCGTTAAAAGTCAGAAATAGAAAAGATAAATTCTACCCTCGGTAAAGGAGGCCGGAAAATCGGGCTAGCAGTTAGGAAGAGCGTGTCCCTGTGCACAATGGGAAAAGATTAAGCGAAACTGGCGCGCAGAGGGCAGTTTCTGTTTATCGCATCATATAAATACGGAATTAATTAAAACTGCGGAGTTAATTGAATTTTTATAACCTTTTGTAGGGAGGTCGGAGACCACCACCACCGGTGTAGCCGCACTGCGTTAACTGGGTAGTTACCGAGCCTCGACACCACCCCCATTCCGGTAAGTGTAATAGCGTCACGGAAATATTACCCCTTTTGTGGAGAGAGAGAGAGAGATAGGTAGCGAGCCTCTCCTCTCTCTGCTCCACTGCACACCCTTCCCCGCCCCTCCCGGTGCTCCTCTACCCCTTGATAAAATCGCCCGGAGGTATTTACGACGACGATGCACAATCTGCTCGCGAATAAACGGCCGTTGTGTACTTTTAACGAGGTAACCGAGCTGCGCTGCTACGCGCCAGGCTGCTGGGAAGAGGGGGTGCTGCTGCGGGGGATGTTGGAGGGAGACGCGCACCCTACGACTATCATTATCGCTGTTACACGATTTTTCTTTAACTTATCAGTATTTTTTATGCAACGTTTAATGGACTTTTTAATTTTGGAAATATTTCAATGAAAATTCTATTACTATAATAGAACCAATAGTAACCAATAACTTGTTACGTTTGACGTGAGAATTCTTAAAATCGACGACGGACTTGACAGAAACATTCATCCCGATGATTTGGCTCTTGAACGTTTGCATCAGCGTAATGGATTCGTCCGCAATCCCATCACGCTGGAGATATCAGAGCAGTAGCTTAAAATAAGCAGAAAGTTGGATCGGCCAGACGGAAGTATTGTAATTATGCTAATAGCTTCGGCGTTTCGAGTCCTTCTGTGATGTGGTGTAGTGCCGGACTCGGCTGGGTTACCTGATCAAACCAACTTTTCCTTCTACTTATTAATATTACCTTGATCTTCCATTTCCTTTTTTCTTCTACCCCTAATTCTCGCTGCCAAACTCTCCCCCTTTTTCCTTTCGTCGGAGTACAGTTTTACTTCAACTTTTCTTATGCTTACGTTTGCGAAGTTACCAAAGGGAGAAAAAGTAAAACGGTGCTTGACCAAGTCGAACATCAGGGAGAAAGTTAACAAGGTAGAAATTTAATGCTTTCTGCTTTATAATTCTTACAAACGCGTAACCTATAAATTTAATTTTCCTTGATTTTCTCGTAATTCCCCCAAATCGCCTGTTGCCATCGAAAATCATGACACAGTTTTTAATCTGAAATTAACCGAACCTCTGACAATCGACGTTTTCACGTGAGAAGATCCTTTTACTCGCAACGCTTCCAGATCACCGAACAAGCTTCCGGTCCCCGCTATTATACGGCTCGATCGTCGAACTTTCCAGGCAAAATATAGTTGGCGAGTTTCAGCGTATAGAGATTGGTGGAGGATATTATCTAAAGCCAGTCTGCGAGCCGTCTATCGGGTCGTACGTCTCGTTGCTCCGTCGAATCTTACGGATCTGCAGCTAGGGATGGCCAAAGGGGATGGGCTGATCGTAGCAGAGGAAAAGAAGTCGGCTTCCAAAGGAATATTTATCGAGTGGATATTGAAATTGATGGTCGCTACCTCAGACATGCTAATCCGACGAGCGAGCGGATTTCTGATAACGCCCGACGACGGGCCAAGAAATAACAGAAGGGTAATTCAAATCGAAGACACGCCGCCGGCGAGATTACTTATGAGGTTTACTTACGCGGTATCGCGTACTGCCTTCCATCTTTCTTTCCCTCTTATCGAGCTTTTATCTGTCTGAGATGCCGCAGTGAAGATATTTTGTCAAAACTCGCGAGCCATTTATAGTCGTTGCCCTTAGGCAACAGGTACAGTGCAGAGCAGTGGGAGGTGGGAGAAATTTTTACAAATTTCAATATTTAAAATTGCAGCGACAGTGTACTACACGATCTATTACAGATGATAAAGTGCCGTTTGGGAACGCAAGGGTGCAAAGCTGAATCAGCGCTGTGGTCACCGAACCGAAACACCCTTCGCAACTTTGAGCTCGTTTATGTTCTTGTCTGGAATAAATCTAATTCGCGACGGTGTTGCTATAATTTCTATCCAATAGCAGGAAGACAATTTATGTATCTTCATTTCAGAATTATTTCAATGAAAATATTATTGATGTTTCTCTCGGTCCTCCATAATCATTCTAATATTAGATTGTTGCATATTAAATTGCCGATTTCGGAATATGAAAATCTCAAGGATTTTTAGGACAAATCCCAAGAAAAATGGGGAAACCTCAAAAATATCCAGCAGCTTTAAAGAATCCCATAAAATCCCAGGGATTCCAACGACATCCCAATAAAAATGCAAAAATTTCCTAAGAATGTTTTGGAGTCCTAACGTTAGGTCCCCAAAAATTCTGTTTAAAAATTATGAAAAACTGCGGTTTGTTAAATAAAATATAGTTAGGCATAAAATATTTAATCAGATTTAACTTTTGACCCGATAAGCGAAAAACGTGACTCGACAGCGAATATTTTACAAGCGTGAAGGTGTAGTGAAAGCGGAGCAGCGAACCGGTCGCACGATCGGTGTCATTTGCCTAGGAAATTACGCTCTTCTGTCACACTGACTAATCTGCTTCGTTACACGCGACAACGTAACTCTGTCACTGACACCGCAGCTTCGTTCTGCTTTTCGCTTCCATCTGTTCGCCAACTGACTTCGTTTCATTCGTTTCCCTTTCTTTTTCCAATTGTCCTACTCTGCGAAGCGATCATTGAACGAAATTAGATCCAAGGAACCATATTTCTTCACGGTCCATTTACTTTTGTCCTATATCAAACGAACGATTTCAACACATAGAAATAGATAATTGATTTCTTGGTCGTAAAAATAATATATTTAATTGCTGACCTCGATCACATCTTCTACCTCTTATAACTTCTTTTTCTTTTGAAATTAGGAATCATCCGCGCCGTTGATCTGTAATTGAGATTTCTTTTCTTGGATGAGCTGTGTCCCTTAGAAATTTGGAGATTTTGGAATTTTAGAATCTTGCAATAATAAAATTTTTAAATCTTAAAATAGTGAAAATTTCAGTCCACATTTAGGGAGGCGAGGAGAACAGCCTTAAAATTTAATAAACTCACAATTTTTAAAAAATCCAACGTAGTTTCGAAACGTCGTGATAAACCTACAGCTGAACATTCATCGCCAAATCATCGCCACGAAAAAGCTAAATAACGATGCCGCATTGACATTCGGTGATTTGCCAGGTGGAATAAAAATTCCAACGATGTCCCGGGTATTCATACCGCGAGACGAGTTTTAGAGGCTTTTTCTTTTCAAAGAAACTAGCGAGCTATACCTTTCACACTAGCGTCGATTCAAAACGCGGAAATATTTATTTTTGTACCGGCTGGATGTATGAAGGAGCAAAAACGACAGCAATGGCGACTGATAGGCAAGCTCGATGTCTCGTGCTTCGTCATCAACGCCACTCGTCCTCGAGTGTATGTAATTTATCGTATGAATGGATCGTTTGCCAGCAAGTCTGCATTGAACACTTATAAAAAATGGAAAGGTATATGATGAAAATTCGATGTAAAATTCGTCGAACAGAGACGATAAGTTTCCGATCAAGATGCAGTTCCTCGAATCGAAGGCAATCACAGGATAGTTGGTGTATCAACGGCATTATTGCCGCAGAATATGATAAGCATGGTGGGTATCAGTTTGTAGGTAATGGTAATTACATTGAAAGCCTGGAGGCAACGAGGGAGGTGGCAACAATACACCCTCTGCTGTGCGGGTGACGCAGAACTATTAGCTTCGAATCTGATACCTATAATTATACGCCTCTCAGATCTTGGTCTGTCTGATTTGACAAACTATAATTGAAATCCTTCAACGAAGAACACCAAATCTTATACAATACGATCTTAAGTGGAAAGGGGTGAAATAGTTGAACATCATTCTATGAAAAATCAAAAAGATATCTTCTTGCATTTATTTTAAGTGAATAATTTTAATTTTTCTTATACAGAAAATTTCCTGTATTAATGTATTTTCCGGCTACCGGTATTGCCATTTCATTATCATGCTTAACCGTAGAACGTGATTACTGCACGCTTAATATTCTATGCTTCTATGGGACAACAGGAACGCTTTATGACCGCTATGAAGTACCGTATAATGCAGTTTTAAGCAACGACTTCTGGGCTCGTGAGAATGATAATAAACTGCAGACAGTAATAACACTTTATATGCGAAATGTTACTCAGAAAATTCATTACAAGAGTGTGAATTCAAAAAATAAATACGGTATAATTGTGTCACATTGTCAAGAAAAATTGTTGTCTGAAATCTATTTAAATTTTATTAAATGTGACCGAAGGATGTCAAGTGGAATTCTACTTATTTTAATTTAAACTGATTGTGTTTTTAAATTTTTAATTAAATGACGATGCTTTATTATTAATATAGTGTAAATTAAGATTTCTTGAATTTATAATCTCGAAGCTTCTTGGTCTAAAAGAAAGCGCGTGAAATTTAAAATGCACTTTCGAAATTTCCGGGCGAAAGATAATCTGCTTTTTCGTAAATAGCAATTCTGCGAGAAAAATTAGCTGTTAAGCGAGGACGAGATTGGTTTTTTAAAGAAATTTACCAGACGGAAATGGCTCTGTTTCAACAAGCCTTTCTCTATATTTTCTCATAAAAATTTGGTGAATCTACGACTAACAAAAAAATTTGTTAATATCTAAATTTCAACTCCAATGCCGAACATCACTCAGAAATAATTTTGTTATTCGAATTGCACTTTCTGCAGATTTATTGAGTTTAAATGTTCGAAATAATTGAAACGTTTAACGTTAATTTTCCATTTATCGATGGTATTCAACAAGTGTAAGCGATTCGCAGACACAAAGAGGCATAACTCATAGAAACACATTGATCGGCAACAAAGTGTCGAGCAACTGTTCTCTGCATTGATATGCAGATGGATGGTTGCTTGATTAGAGAATTAACTAGCGCTTCTCCTTGCTTCGTGATAGAATAATACACATCAGCACACCGTTCATCTTCCAATGTCGACCAAGTTTCAACCACCATTTTGCTTGAATTGAAATTTCGGAATTACATGGTTTCAATGTACATTCACATTTATTAATCAGTGTACCTACATATTTACATAAAAGTATCTATTATTTTTAATGAATCCATCTATTTATTATTCATCACATAATATTATGGATTCAATTCTTTCATAGATATTTAAAATGAAGATGAAAATTGATCAACACCTTACTTGACAAATTTATGCAAATAAATGTATTCATAATATAAATTCTCTGGATATTATAAAATAAGATTAAATATGCAATACACTTTTGAATCTAAAGTGGTACGTCAAATTTATGGGTTATTTAAATATGTAATTGGTGTGCATATATTCATTTAAATATATTATTAATGGCGTGTACTATTAGTTTTAGATAAACCTCTTCAATATTTCTAATATTGATGACATTTTAAATATAGCATTTTATTTGACAGGTAGTATTGATTTTCTCCATTTTTGTATAAGTGTTTGTAATATTTATCATTTTTACCCAATGAATAATATCAGCGAGAAGTTTCGAAAGCAGTGAACGATGCGAAACGGATGAGAAATATACCGTAGGATGGCGATTAGTTTCTCGTTGATTTTCGAAAAGGCATTCGCTCACCGGTTACAGGGAACATTTTTCGCCGCATATGGTGGCGCGGTTTCGCGCAACACCTGCGCGAGCAATACGTTAATGTGTCAAATTGATGGACCCGTTCGTAATTAATAGAAGAGACTCCGCGAGGTACGGTGGCACAGAGGTTTCAAGAGCGAGGGGAAAGGAGAAGTAAACGTGGCGTGGACCGATTTAAAACTGGCAACCGGCACATAGGTAGGCCGCCCGCTAATTGATACGCGACCATTAATTACTGTGTCATTTTCCTCGAGCTCTGTTGCGGCACGCGCACGTGCTACTGACAAGAGTCCGCACTCCATTTTCGTGTAGCCACGCGAAAGACAGAGAAACACCGAAGGAAAATAAATAATTATTAAAACGAATTTGCAAAAACACATTTTAGTAAATGAACCCTTATTACCGTCATCTTCGAACGAACGAACATAATGAAATTTACCGTAGAAATTATTAACCGTAAAATGAACACGAACGACTCATTTAAGTAGAGTAGATACGTTGGTAGCGTCATTAGTGGTCAGGAGAGTTGTTGATGACCGCATTATCTTAAACAGTTGGACGTTAACTTCCCCGTTGAGAAGCGCTCATTGTTGAACTCGTTGGTTCGGTAGAAGATGATGGGACCAGAGAATGCGACCATGGTCCAATAATATACGCAAACGTATGCCAAGAAGGTTAGGTGAATGTTGGTGGCGAGATAGTAAACAGTAACGCCTTCTCGGTTCACACTTGGCAACACCCAGGACTTGCGAGTCCTCAAGGGTGCACTGCCTTCAGCTTCCCCTTGCGGTTCACCGAAACCCGTAAACCCTATAAATAATGACGCGGTGGTCTCCAACGTTCCGTGTACCAGCTGTGCCATCTCGTTCCTTTTCAGTTTCCCTCTTGCACCTTCGTTTTCTCCTACTGCCAAATTTTATTCGATAATTTCACTTATTAAATTTGAATCTTTGATCAAAATTTTATCAAAGCTGAGGTCGATGATTTTTTAAGAAATTTTAAGCAGATGATGAATTCTGAAATTCTTAAGTTCCAAAATTTCAGAAAAATCATCTTCCTTCCAATAGGTGTTTATTGCTCGGAAGAAAGTATGCGCAGACAGGAAACGTACGGTACGTTTGATAAAGGAACGACTATATTTCTCGTTATTGCTTCCTAAGGAATCGAGGAACATCGTTAGGAAGCAGACACCGAGTAACAGACTTAACGGTTCGCAAAAGTTTCGCTTTATTTGACCAACATGTATTTTAAGTTTCTTTTCTAACTTGTCCGCTAACGATTTCCTCGCCAGACTTTTGTAATCCTTGCTCTAGAAGTATCTACTATGGTGGCGTCTTCTCTCCAGCTTGCACTTTTGTTTCATTAAAATGATACCATCGAGTTGTATTACCCTCCTTGAATAGGCAAATTTAAATTAACCAATTAAGGAGAAAAATTCAGAGCTTCTTCATATAATGATTTATCAATTATCAAGTCACTGCACCTCCAAGTCCCCAAGTTACTACTCACCCAAGTCATTACTGACCCGAGCCATTACTCATCCAAATTACTACGGCTACAAGTCACTGCGTCCCCAAATTACTACGCCCCCAATCACTATAAGCTCCTAATACTATAGGCTCCCAATTACTATAAGCTACTAATTACTATTAGTTTCCAATCTCTACGATCCCAATTAAGTCTATCAAGCTTGAACATCGTCTTCAAGAGAAGAAAAGCGAATTGGATATCCGGACAAGAAAAGAAAGGAGGACCAATCTATGGAAATAAAGTTTCCCTCGCATTGTTTGGCGAGTCTCGGACCCGGAAACGGCAATAAGACGCTTCTCCTTGTTTTTACATCGACGCACCAAGGTAGTTCCTACAAATTCGTTGAAAAAAAAAAAAAAGAAGGAATAAGAAGAAGCCGATCCCCTTTTCGACGTATCTCCCTTAAGCTGGGAATCCGCTTGTTTATACAAACTAAGGTAGAGCAGAGGTAGAAGAGGAGAAAAATTCTTGCACGGACGCATAGTCCATACAATTTCACCCGTAACCGGTAAACTTTTCTTTTTAGCCCGACAAGTCTCTTATTGTGAGAGACAATTCTAAGAATTGCTGCTCTTTCCTCCATCTTTGCCTCCTACCACCGAGAGAAACTGAAGTCCTCTCGCGTGTTACTCGCCTTTCAGACTTTCCCATCTCGTTTCGTTTTCGGTAGGCTCGAACTCATCTTCTTCGGGGGCTGACTTCATCTCCTTACCCTCTTTACTTCCTCCTCTTAACCCTCGCTACCTTGATATCACTGAAATTTTTTTTTTTTCACGGTAATATGGAAATTCAATTTGCAGCACTGTCCATGCAACGTTCCATATTTTTCTTTTTATTGCATTGTTCGTATCATTTAAATGACCAGGTGTTCGGTAAAAGTGTTCCATTCGCAGTGATCGATCGATGAGCAACGGCGTATTGATTTTCCCTACGCAATTAGCTCCATAGAAAGAACATGGTGCATTTAAACAATACTGGTGCCGAGTAATGGTAATTTTCAATGACCATTTTATCGTAACACGGCGGCATCAGTGCTTGGCAAACAGAACCCTTCGACGTACTGTCAGGAGCACGTTGACGAAACCGATCATTAATCCCATCCATCTCTCTCACCCTTTTAGCCCTCGAACCCGCTAGTGACCTCCGCGTGTCCAGTTTGTTTTACAAGACATTCAGAAGCGTGTAACAGTCGATTTGCATATATATTAGCGTTTCGACGGACCGTGGGTCTTGCCGCCGCCGCCGCCCCGTCAATTTGATCGTAACCCGTAACGGAACGACCCCGTTTCAAAAGCCACCCCTTTCTCTCTCTCACCCTTGAAAACTTGAAACTCTCTGGGGTTTGCGTTTAATCGCACGGAATGATAGCCGAAGAGATATGGAAGCAGAACGGTGTAACAAAAGTAGTCATCGTTCGTCCGCGGGGACTAAAAATCGATCGAAATGGTATCCGTTTATTCGTTAGACTGACTTTCACTCGGTAAGGCCCAAGATGAGAAGAACAAATGAGAAAGGCAAACGACCCGTGAAATGCAATAAGTCCTCGCGATATGTCATCGTATACGCGAGAAGATTGATCGATACGATTAACCGTTTCGTGACCACCGGGACATATATGTACGTTCCACTTAACTGTTTTTACCCTTGCACCTTGCGGGACGATAAAAATCCAATCCTTCTGTGTGCTATTATTTGGTGGAAGGGTTAAGTATAATAGTATGCTTGACGAACCATTTCGTTTAATCACAGTGAGAAAGAGATATATGATAATAATATAATTGTGGCATTATGATATTATAGTACAAAATTATGAAATAATTATATCAGATAATTGCAAATTATTATATCGCAATATTTTCAAATTAGCATATTATCATATTACCATATTACCCTGTTTCCAAATTATCGTATTAACAAATTAGAAATTACATTATCACTATATGCAAATATTAGTTTATCCCAAATATTCCTATAAAGATTAAATGACCAGTAGGTCAGAATAAATTCTTACAAAGAATTAGATCAGCGATAAAAGGGTTAAACTGTCGTTCAGGTGGATCGAGAGAGACAGGAGAAACGTGAAAACCCCTGACATGCGAGTAATGTAATTCGCGTACGAGCGACGTCACGCCCGAGTTTCGTAAACCGGTTAGAATTATCAATTAATCGCATATTCTACGCCATGAATATCAGGTTACGTGACACGAATTCGAAACGATCCGATAATACGCTACTCTCTGTTTCCCTGTTGAAATGGAAGGTCTCTTCTCACGTGAGCGTAGCTGATCCTTTCCCTTTAATCCGTTACCTTAGTAACATCTCTTAAAAAATTAAATATCAATATCACGAAAACTAATTACCAAATGCGGGAATTCGCAAAATTGCGCACCTGTGCCTTTTAATTAAATTTAATTAAAAATTCATATTTAACAGCGACACGTGGCCACAAACGTTGTTGGCACTATCGCACTGAGAGTCACGTAACAAGGATAATGTTTGTTGTAAAGCAATTAGAAAGAAACGATATTCCCTCGCGTGTCATTAATATCCGTTTTCGCGGTGCGTTCAGCCGGATTGTCCTTAAGGATATTTGTCGGAGGAATCCAGGAGGATGGCGGTTTGCAGCAAGCGTCAGTCTATAAAGCAACGGGAGGATGTAGGTTCGCGTAATTGCGAGGAAACATCCCCAACCTAACCGTAAACCAACCCTCCGCCATATCAGGCTTTCGTACAGTCGTTTTCGAAATGACTCGAATTCGAAATCCATGTTTCTCTCCTTTATTTTGCTCTTGGTCGATGAATATTTATACAAGCACATAAACGGGATTCTTCTTCGCGCGAATAAAATTTCGTAGCACGGCTTTCTCGCGTGCCGCGGCAACGAACGATTTGGTTATCAGTTTAATTTCTTAGCAAGAACAAAGTCGGATAATCGCGGTAGTCAGTCAGCAGAATTAACCCGTCACATGTCAGTCGGTAGATGGTAACGCGGTCAGATAACGGGGTTGAAAAAATGTTTCGCTATTTCTCCGTCTAAGGTGTAACCTTTCCTCGACGCTGGTAAATGGGTGTTCGGAGAAAATGCAACACGTAACTTGATAATTATACCAGACCTATGATTCTTCCCAGATATTTGCATTTTTGTAAACGATCGGGGTGCGCAGTTATTATTTATCCGCGCGATAAAATTCTTTAACCCTTTGAGAAGGAAACGCATACATAAAATATTCCTGCTAAGATTATAAGAAGTCATTTGTCTAATGGTGTAGGCAAATGAATTTGTAGGTGAAATTGCCGTTAGTTTCAACGGTACACACGCAATGAAGTGTTCGGTTGAATAAGGAAAATGAAAAACAGAGCGCACTTGCCGAAATAACGAGACAGCTAAAATTCTGGTAGAGAAGTAGTACTAATCTAGCTGACTGTACATAAGCGATGTACACAGCACGGTATACGCGGCGGGTACGTAATATTCGAGCCAAGTGCTCGTGACTACGTTCCGCTTTTATGTACGAGCTAGGGCATAAGGGGCGGACGGTAGGGGTGAGGTGGTAAGCTTGTCCACCGCCACCCTCTACAGTCGCCGCAACCACTTGAATTAATCGTGGCGCGTTGCGAAAATAATTATTGCTCGTCGCTTGCCTCTCGCGTGTTACCCGCGATAATTAACGTTTATACGTCGCGCTCTTAAGCGTTTAAGCCGTATTTCTTTCCTGGTGTTGCCACTCTGACGAGGTTTACCTCATCGAAGCGTGATTTCTTTCTTTCTTTCCGCGCGAAACGTTTATATATTCTTTTTCCCACCCGCGGCTTGCGGCGCCGTTGATTGTCGCGCGTGCACAGAATCCCTCCGCAGACGGTTCCTACCCTCCATCCTCCTCTCCTCCGCCATTCACGCACAAGGTTGCGTACGGTTATCGTTAAAAAATTAATTAAATTCTTTTTTTTTACATTGAAGCCAAGCTATTTGTAAACGTCGTTAGACGCTATTCAAACATGGTGTTCGTTATTTTTTTTTTATATTTCCTGCTGCTTCTGGTAATGACTTCGAAGATTCACGGGTCATCCTAACGAAGGACCACGTAAGTGCAATTCGCTTCAGGTGACCAATCGTGCCGAGAATTTCAACGTCCTCCCGTAGACCTCCTCTAGGTACCTCTCTAGATTTTCAACCCTCCGACTTCACACGCTAGTTCGATGACACGGGAACCGGGCAACGCTCATCTTTTTCGATCTCACTCTACCATGACTAATCTAGGTTTCCGTAACGCTCGGCATAAAATGGCTGGTAACTGTCGCAGCTTCTTTCGACTGCTGATCACGTCCCGACCGCACCTCGTGTCTCATCGAACCCGCCTCTCCCAGCTTCTGCAAGACCTCTTGTCCAACGTACCGTGAACCAGCTTGATTGTCCATATTGTCCAGTCGCGTTAAGTTATGGAGATTCCTAATGCTAACCGGCTCGTTCTTAACCCGTTCCTGCCCTGCCAGCCGGAAGATTCTGCTTTTCTTCCAGTCGAACCCTGTACCGAGGACAAAACGTTCTTACGTTTCACTGCCTTGGGTGGCGATGGTTCGAATAATGGAGGAATTTGGAAATGCGTGACCATACTGATTTCCCAAATGGCTATGGATATTATTCCGATGGTACTTCAAATACTTCAAAAATATACTAATTACCAAAGTTAATTTTTGTCTGAATTACTTTTGCTCACCTGAAGAATTCTTATAAAAATAAATTGCATTAATATCTTTGGTCATTTCTTCTTTCTTGTTTGAAAGAAATTGAATTGCCTTCAGAAGGCATTGAATTAACGACTCGAACAGTCTGGTGCGCTAACTTTGTAAATCGATCAGGCAATAAGGATCTGTACAGCGAACGTACGAGTCGAGCAGAGACGTAGGAAGTTGCATTAGAATATCCTGTTCGTCTTTACGTACGTCCAGGACAACCGTAGCTTCCAATTATCTCGCGACACTACCCCTTTATTGCGAACTCCCTCGTCGTTCATCCGTGCGGTTCTCTTCGTTCCTAAACGAGCCATCGTACTTGATAAAAGGATATCAAGCATAGGTTCAAACTGGCGCCATTGTAATTTTTTATCAAATACTTTCGTGCCTTTCTCGTGTGTGTAAAATTCTGTTGGATCGATCGGAAGGAAGGAAGGAAGGAAGGAAATGAAGGGATGGGTGGTGAGGGTGAACTAATGATATCCATCGATATTAAAGTCGAATAACACGATGGCACTTACGCAGGGTTATCTGCATTTAAATGAAATCCTGTAGGTTAGCCTGTGATCCTTCGGCTACTTTACAGGAACAAGTGAAATCAATCTTTTTAGCGATCAGATGACTCTTACAAACTTTGGAACAACTGTGGCTCATTTTTCTTTCATTATACATTTATTGCAAACCTCGAATGGTAGAACGGAGTAAATTCCGGTTACTTATGTAACTAGGATTTTTTTCTGAGCTAGACTAGGTCACTTAGAGATTTTAGGATTTCATAATTTAAAAATTTTAGAATGTGTAAGAGAGTCATTTGGGGGGTGGAAATTCCTATCTAATGCCAATGATTACAACCCAAATCTTTAGTTCTATTTTAAAGCAACTCTTTCTTTTGTACAGAATCCGAGGCAACGAAGTTTTCTACAGTAATACCGGCAGCAATTTTCTTAACTGGCCAAATCTGTAGCGTAGCAAGAAGAAACGTAAACGCGTTCCGATAAAAACACAATGGCCATCGTTGCCGGTCGATTGACCGCACTTAGAGAATCCTGAAACGTTTTACCGACTTCTGCCCATCGGCATTGTGAAATTCGAGGTGAAACGAAATGTCTGGTGTGAGAGATAGGTGCCGATTAAGGGGATGCATCCCGTTTTCAAAGCCTCTCTCTCCCCGATCCGCCATTATTCTTTCAGTGCCACAGAAGGATACAATAGTTTGAGCTTCGACAATCGGTTGATTGGGAAGAATTACGAGACGATTGTTCGGCCCGTTGACTCTGGCAAGCGAAGTGGATGTGTCGGGAAGGAGAACAACTCGTAAACGGGAGCACCGGAGGGTGCTAACGAGTGCCAGAAACATCCCCTCTTTCTTACGCTCGTCAGTTCACCATCATTCGCACAACCAACACCAATGTCATTTAAGTCGACACGCTCATCGTTAATATTTTTTCCTTACATCTCGTTGAACAAATATCAAAGATTTTTCAAGATCTTTAAATCTTAGTAAAACAGTTTTACTAAAAAAATTATATTTTAATATTGTAATCCACGAATTTTAATATTTCAATGATTAAAATAATCGTTATCGATATCATATTTTCAAGGGATTAAAAGGGCGCAATGCTCACAAAATATGCTATAAGATGGAAAATTGCAAAAAATGCTCATTCCTCATTTTTCCTCTTTACCCGTCATATGTAAATCCGATTTTGCGCAGCACGTAGGAGTACCAGCATGGCGCCGTCAAATAATCCAGCTGACGGCATTAATAATCCTAAAAGGAGAACAGGTAATTTTGCCTTTGATTGGCGACGGCTGCGGGTTGCGTCTAAGAGAACCGACGCGTCTTATCTGCTAACCAATGAGATCGGCGAACCGGAATATCGCCGGATCGAACAGGGCAAATAGGGGTGCGCTTTGACATCGTCTCGGGATCGGTAAAAATGGGAATCAAGAATCTCGGTACCCGCGTGTTCAAGGGGAAACCTCGACGATTATCGTCGGTAATTGCGTTTCGTTCTTAGGTGACGTCGGCAACTCCAGCAAGGGGGTAAAGAAGTCCGATGGAAACCACCCCTGGTTTGTAACGCGAACGCTTTTGATGTACCGGTGGTTAAAATCCCACCATTATGTCTATCCAATAACTATCATTTTATGTGGTAATTGTTTTTTAGGAGAGAAGGGTGGGAATGTTCATTCCGAAGGATCGACATTTCTTATTAACTTATGATTGAAAAACGATGATACAATGTAAAATATAATATAAATTGATTAAATATAGTTAGATGAAGTTTGACAGGTATTCACAAGTGGGTCTAAAATTCAGTTTTACGATCGTTAATATCCCAACTTCGAAACTTGAAAATAACCTAATCGAAGCTGGGAAGCTTAAGTTTCTGACGTACTTATTAATTAGCGTTGAACAGCTCCTATGTAAGTTAATTGCGAATCATCCGGCGAAGGAGGCCCTCCAAAAACGTTTCCGCGTCGCTCGTGAACAGATTAAATTCTCGTTTACTATACTTACCGAGTTTACCGGATAATGATAGGATGGCTGAAACTTCAAAGGAAAAAGAAAACAAACGTGTAATTTTCATTTCATATTTAAGAGATTCTGCGCTGAAATAAGTAAACGAAATCTCCTTGACGTTATACTCGTTAGTATAACTAGAATTTTTTTTAAAGGGAGGAGATGGGCCAGTTCCCTTAGAAATTGAAAAATTTAGGGAAGAACTACCCTAGCCACTACCAATAATTATCCCTGTTCTAATTTTACTATAATTCATGCAATAATTCGAAACTTTTGGCCGATACTGTCTGCGCACGTGCTTGAGACCCAATCCAAAAAGAAGATGTAAAGAAAGAGGGGAGTGAATTTTCGCTGTTGAAATCTGGAAAGCGAACAAGCAGCCAGGTAGGGATAGAAATAGCTCTTCGGGATTCTCAGACAGCCTGAATCAATGCAAACAACTGGATATTGCCGGCAATATCAGTTTCCTTAGAGCGGCGCGCCGCTCAACTGCGAAACGCGCCCAGACGACGACTACGGCGTCGAAGGTGGATCGGTTCTAGGGGAACAAAGCGGAAAGGAGGAAGCGTGCACCCGATCCGAAGGAAAGTTTGTCTTACCTTCTCTTCGACGTTACTCTGCCCTTCGATTCTCGGCCGCCCATCCCCTATACCGAGCCTTCCTACGACTGCGTGATTTATTCAGCCTATTCTATGCGAGACCCCGACATATGAGATTTCTACGAACACCTTATTTCGTATCCGGCCACGTGGCCTACCGGAAGCTCAAGATCTGGAAATCAAAGTATCCATGAAGAAGATCCTCCATCGTTGTGTTGGGTGTCAAAGGATGATCACTAGGAGGGTGAAGAATTTTTGGATACCTAGACATTTTTCTTTTGAATTTAGAATTTCCATATTGAAGATTTTTTTAAAAATATTTTTTAATATCAGGTGTAAGAGAATGATATTATAGTTATTATTTCTGTTACTTTAACCACTGAATCCATAAGTAACCAAACCACCAAATTTATAGGGAGTTTTAACCGAGCTACGTACATATGGTACGTCACAGGATCGATGGACGGTTAACGCACGCGATCCATCCTTGAATAATTAATCAGGCTAGCCGCGTTGATAAAAGTATTCCATTATACGAGTTGTTCGGCCACTCCACGCTGAATCTCTTCCATGGTAATGGCAATTCCTCGTTACGAGGTTTATTCCAAATGCATTCATCGATTTGCGGTTTTGTAAATACTATAGTCAAATCTTACCCTATTATTCGAGCAGCCATTTGTAACTAACCAAAACGTTTCATGGTACCTAGTATTGTTTAACTATCAAAGTTCCTCGATCGTGTAATTTATTGGCGGAGTTAGATTTGACCTTCTCAAAGTTAAATTTATTCTTCTTAACCCTTGGTCCTCAAATTAGTTTCATTATAATTAATTAATCAAATTACTTATAAATTTAAATTTGCATAATGAAAACGGTCATCCCCACCTAAGAGTATCAGTATTTCTTTCGTCTTCTTTAAATTATTTGTTATACAATCATAAATTAATAAGCGATGTTTCATTTTCCCAACGAACGATTAAATAAATCTTTCACCGTAAATTTCAACACTTTGCGGATCGGACGGAGTGGATTTATGTTTCTACGCAACACTGTGCGGTATAGTTTCTCGTGTGGCCGAGTTATTTATAGATGTAATTTATTGTATTTTACGTTGAATGGAAACATACGCCTCGACAACGTACACCATTATTATTTATATATAACAGAATTTTAACGAACCAATTTATTTGTTAGCCAAGTGCGCGAAAACGAGTGCCGAAAATCCAATCTTTCCGTATGCACAAAATTACATTTTCCAAACATATGTATCCACGTTCCTTTTATGATTTTATTTCCTCCCATTAAGGTATGCTTAGAGGTTTATGTAAACGAGATTGGGAACGAACAGCGAAACGATAAATTTCGCAGAAGTTAGGGTTAAAAGTGTCCACCGCTGTCTCGAATGTCAGGAAACACTGTTGTTTATGGAGCCGTGTTACGACAATGGCAGACAGTGTATCGTTGTCTTACCTCAATTGGGTTAAGCCTAAAACTCGGTTCGCATGATAGTCAGGTTCAGGCGTTCCGTGTTTCCACTACGGTCGTGGGGTTACGTTTCCTTTGACTATGTATCAGTACCTGGTTGCACTTCCGCTTGGACGATGCACGAGTTACAGTTTCTGGTTTTCGTTAGGAAATCTGTTCGACGATGTTCCGGCAACTGTAGAACATGTCTACTCTGAATCTAAACTAGGTTTGACAATAATTTAATGATACCTGGTTTAACGCAGATTCAAATCCAACGTAACTTTTCATGCCGATATTTCATATCAGAGATAGTTTTTTGATTAATTTTTATAGGGTACAATCGATGATAGGCCGGTGCAATGTCCCTAAGGATGCGAAGCATGACATTGGAGAAAGAGAAGCCTTAACTTTCCAGCGAACGGCACTCGATAATTCATGGGAAGAGAAGGCTTAAGTCGTGCATCCACGCGAGGGTACGAGAATGGCGGCGGGACGCGTTCAGACGCTGTCGTCTAACAGGTGCCGATGGATATATCATCCGAATGGCGGGGTAGTTTGCATTGGGACACCCCTTGTCAGCCGGTGATAGATCGCTTGAATTTTAGACACCACGATGGGTTCCTAGCTGCACAAACAGTTTCCATGAATATTTTTTCGTTCCTGTTAAACCAGTTACATCCATGCGAGCAATTAATATCATTTCATCGTTATCTCCGATTTCTTTCTTCAAATTTAATATATCATGCAAAACTAAGTAAGTGACAAAAGAAATTTGATCGTTCATCAATATTTCATGAAGAAACGGAAGGTATATGTTTAAAAACAAAGTTTGAAACTACGTTCGTTGAAGTACCATTGTTTTCCCAGGACGGTTGTTCCCGGTTCATATTAAAATACCGAGGATGAAAAGAAAAGGAGAGAGAGTTAGGAATTGGCCATTGATAAAGTTCTCTAAGGTAAAACTCCGCTCGAAGCGGCGAGATCAGAATCGATAGAGAAAAGGGGGTTGGGAGAAGGGGGGTAGTTGCAGCTCCTTGACCCTTCGCTACGTCACGTTCGGATTTTTATCGTGGAACTGGAAGCAACGTTTAATCGTTAAGGTTAGGCGATGTTAAAATCGCTCATAAAGATCGTTTAGTCACCGCTCCTTCTTTTCCTCTCGAGTGTCGTTCAATGAAAATAAGGTAATAAAACCGTTCATAATGCTCGACTAAATACTCCGACCACGGGGTAATAACTTCCGGCATTAAAATTCAACCTCACTAGGTTAAGCTGGATACTAAAAAATTCTCTGATTATTCATTTCGATGATACGAACGGTTACTTTAATTATACAACTTTCAAAGAGACAATGAAAATCTCGACGAGGATTTTATCATCCCTTGAGTTTCATGAAGTTAGGGTAGGTTTGAGAGGCAACCATTTCTTTGATTGGTTGATTCGTTCATTGCAATACGGTAATACCACCGTACTATATTTTGTATATAGCAATGTTAACAGAGCGTCACGAATACGGCTACTACTATACTCATCGTCAATTATCATTTATCTTTTCATACTCGAATAAGAACGATTGTATAAAGGTGGGTTGGTAAGTGACTCGTTTGAATACGTCTGTCCGGTGTCCGTCGAAAGCGCAATAGTTCTACTGGTCTGGCAGCGACAATGGCGTGCATTAACCTTTGTGCAGTTGTAACTGCAGTTGCGAGATAGTCGGTTGCCCTTGCAAGGGTGTGAGGAAAGGGTCGCCCCAACAGACCGTAGTTCTCTTGGCATTTACAACCATTTCGCGTAATCTCAACGAATACATTCATCGGGCCGGGGGTTGGTGTTAAGTGGACGAACCAATTATTGTGCTGTTTGATCTTCGTCCTTCGTCACGTTGATATTTCGTAATCGGATTAAAATTATTCGCTGTTGATGACTCTAATAATAACAAGCAATAACGTTAGAGAATGAAGATTTATTTATTATTTATAATATCATTATTAAGTAGATCCAACGAATGTCCACAGCCCTCAGTCGTCAACACAAAGCAGCACCCTTTGTAAACTGTAAACGCAGGGAATCGCGGGTTTGATCGAAGGGTTAGCTACCCCTCATATTTCCAGATCCTTGAGAACCAACTGTTAATCCCCCACAGTACTCGGCCCTCCAGATTGATGCCTTTTAATTTGTCCTCCGGTTAAATTAAAATCGACTTAGTCTTTTCCCTCTGCCTCGGTCCATTCCGCTTTCCGCCGTCTATATCATTTGCGCGTTCGATCAGGCAACTGATTCGCAAGCAGAAAACCCGCTTCATCTACTATGATGCACGCATCCGCTTTGATCCGTGCCTGATTTTGATTCCCCTGACAGGTGGTGCAGCCTGTCTCTTCCATTCGCGTGATGAGTCTCGTTTCACTTTATCACCCTTCATCGTCTGATACCGACCAACTATGGAGTAGCCTACTATTATGAGCGTACGCTTTTATGCCGGCTACCTTGCTTCAACGGTTACGCTGTTTTTAACGACGAACAATAACCGACGGTAGAATAAAAGGATCAAGAGGAATGCTTTCGTTTAAACGTATCGGGTATCCAGTCACAAAGGATTTCATTAAATTGGAAACATCTTTTGATACTGTCACAATTTTATAGGACCGAATTAACGTGTTTACTTGGACAGTGGACATTGTGTTATAATGTTATAATCTTGAAAATTAATTCCTTCACAATTTTCACCAAAATTGTTTCATCCTCGGTGAAATATCCCTAGCTTCCTACTATCAAAATGGATCGTTGCACAACGATCGTCCAATTCATAGAAGTATCTCTACAAAACGATCGCTATCCAGTCGGATTGTTCGATAATAGTGGCTTCCCGTAAGCTAGAAATTACAAAAGCTTCTGAAATCGTTGATGCTGTTCGCCTACGAGTGTCCTCGTTCTCTACAATAACCCTTGAGGTAACAATGTTGTTGATACAGGTGCACTTCTGAAAAACACTTTGCGGTGTTATTAGTATTGCCGGACAACCGGTTCGAAGAGATAACCCTTGTGCAACGAGAATCTCCGGAAAATGCCTATAGGAAAATAACATGGTATAGTAATATTACCCTGAAGGGGTAATGCGTTACAAAGAAATAAAAATCTTAAGTTTCCAATAAAAAATTGAATTTATCTTCATTTCTTTAAATGGCATAATTACCAATATTTCTTCTCTATTTCGATCATTTCTAACGTTGTAGGTCAATGATAACCCTCGTGGCTCTGGACGGGAAAACTGAATGACGATTTTATTTCAATGTATTCTCAACTGAAAGGAAGGGTGCAATTTGAGATTGTAAAGAATCTGAAGAGCCATCGAAGCTGAAATGGGAAAGGAGGGCAGTTCAGTGAGATGTGATGATAAAAAAGAGAGTAAATGGAGGAGATGGAGTTGGGAAACGCAGCGAGAAAACAGCACTCGTACTTAAGCTAATAATGAAGCTTGAAATAAGTTGGAAGTGTAACAGCTTTCTTGAAAATTAGCTTCACTTAAATTCTTTGTACGACTGCTGGGCCTTGCCTTTCCCAGTGAAAGCAAACGGGAGAGAGGAAAAGGTTCAGAGTAAACCATAAGCAACTTTTATGTGTGCACACTTCCTTATAAGTCGCTAATGAGTTGGCGTCAAGACTGCTAATTGCTGGAAACGCGAGAAAATGTTGCTCAAAGAATCTTCCCCTCATTTCAAATACTCCTTCAGCAGAGACTCTTTGACTTCTCCTTCAAATGCGTACTCTTCATGAATAACTTTTGTTAATATACAACCGCCATACTTGATAACCGTGATGGGCAGATCGAGTGCACAATTGCCCATCGTTACTTCATAAAACACCGGCTATAAATACATCACTGAAAATAATTAAATGCCATGAAAAATAACAATCGCCCAACTGACACCCACGAATTTTGGGAAAGCTGATTGCAACTTGTGCGAAGACAAATACAAAATTAGTCGGCAATCAAGCTTGGACGGTGGCGTAATTGAAAGGGCAAACTTTTAATCGTCCGATCGGGAGGACTGTCTCGTGTTTCATTGAAATTAGTCCAAGTTAAAGGGGAGTCGACGATCTAGTGTCGGGCAGGTGAAGCAGCTCGGCGAAGACTGGTCGCTAATTATCTCCGAATTAACGGCACATTAGTCTTGCGTCCCCATTACGGCGTAGTTTCGGACAGCAGCCCGAAGCTCGGATTAACGTGAATGCAGGATTACCGGGGACAGAAATTAAACAGTTTCCACTCTAACCTGCTTTCCTATCGAATCGCCGTAACGATCATTGATTAACTGAATCCCCGATAGAACCAATCGTTGCTTCATTATAAACACCGGCTAATTAAGAGAATTCTGTTGAATCTTCCGAATGCTCAAGAAGTTGATTCGTCTTGGATTAATTAAAATAATTAAGAAAAAGAAGGCGGATGGTTGTAGGGACAAACAATAACGAAAGTAATATTTCGTCAGCGACGACTAAAACCGTTATCCCGTGTACGCATATTATATGTATATATATATATATGCACACTTAAACGAGTGTTAAGCCGGCTGGCAGACGTTACAAGGGCTACTTTACCCTCGTCCTGATGAAATTCTCCGGCTGGAAATTATTTCCAAGCTTGAAGGCGAATTAACGAAGCACCTCGCCATTGAAAGTACCGTCGAGAGGGTTCCTACCAGCAACTAGTACCCGAGACCAGACAAGATTTTTCTTATCGACGAACTAAGCGTTAAATGCGTTCTCCTTACTGTCTCTGAGGAGATACTTCTTCGTTTCGTATCAAAAATATCATTCTGTACACGTCGTGTAACTCGACTACTCTTCTTAACTTCTTATATTTTCTATAGAAAATTTTGTAATAAAAATACAAGTATTGATATAGTAATAGTAATAATAGTATTACTATAGCAATAGTAATGAAAATGGCCGTATTCCTATAACTGTTACATAAATATTTCTAATTATACTCAGAAATTATTCATTCCGTTAAATAATACTAAAACTTAACCCGAATCGGTGCAAACGTTTCACTTGAAGAATAAACGAAACGTTCGTAAACTAGGTATCTGTTTTTAAATAGGGAGAAATATGTGATGTAAAAAGCAGGCTTGACCTACTGACACCCGCAACACATAACGAACGACGAGGCAGATGTGTCAGGCGAAACGAATCCGTATCTTTCTTTTTTCCTTTGTTTTAGCGGTACTTAATGAAGGCGTGAAACGCGAGCGATAAAAATTCAAATGGCAAAGCCTAATGAGTTTCGTGAGCTTTCTGGTGCGCAAGACAAACAGCCGGATTCGAAACAATCACGCGTCCCCGTGACAGGAAGCTATACTCGCGGATTTCAAAAGATCCTTTCAGAGAACCGAGCCCAACGCCTGGCAAATGTCAATGAATCGTTTCCCAAATGACGTCAGGCCTTAATGTTTCTGGCACACGAGGGAAATTAAAAAAAGAAGAAAAAAAGAAAAAGAATTCAGTTCAGAAACAAGGAACGTCCTATATTATTTGTTAAATTTCGAGGCATCCAAGCTGTTATCTGATTTATCGCTGAAAATTGTTGTTCGTTGAATTTAGATAAATATTATCCAGCGATAAGAGGGCAATTACACACGTGTAACAAACGAAAACAAATATTCAGTGACGTGTTCACTATTTATCATGACTGTTGCAGCTTTCAGAGGTGGGCAATTCGGCTATTTTTGTTCAACAACAGCCCGAAGGGAACGCTTTGAACTTTGGCGCGTTCATAATTTTCGCGGTCGCGCGTTAACCGAGTGAAGAGCAATGCGCGCGTCGACCGGAAATGTGTTAGATCCAGGGGACATTCGTTCGCCCAACCCTCGAATTTCCAAAAACACAAACAACCCCTTTATCATTTACCCGAATCATTTGAAAAAGATTACATTTTATTTCGAAAGAAATTTTTTTAATTTTCCTCTATGGTACGTTATAAAAATCAAGTTAACGGAAGAACGGTCGAAACTTTTACCAGCAACGAGCCTCGCATCCACACTTTTAACGTGTTACACACGCGGTGTTATTTTTTTTTTTTTTTCTCTCTGCAGGAAGCGGTGCGCGTGCTCGCGTAACAAGCGTTGCTCGCGAGAAAGGGTGGAAATTAATTTTTGTCAGAACCGGCGTGTTTCTCGTGTGTCCCTTTTTGCGCCACATTTCGACGGCTGCTCTTTTGTCGTTCGTTCATTAAATAGGGTCCGGGGCATTTTTAATTTACGTTTGTACGTTGAAAGAGAAGAAAATCGGCAAACGATTCCCTTTGTGACACGGCGCAGCCCTGCCAGACCCTGTTGTCTCTCTGCCTTAGTAACGCCTTGACTACGTTTCCAGTTTCAACGAACAGAGAGAGAACAAAAGTGTATATGTTCTTTTTCAAGTCTTCTGCTAACCATACAGAAGCTTTATGTATGACTATGTTACATTTTGCTGTTTTAACTGTTGAAGTGGTTGATTTTTAAAGAATAAAGTATTAATTTTTAGCTAAAATATTTCTTATTGATATTTGAATTACAGCTCCAACTAGTCACGTGACGTCGGAGAGGCCCGATCGTCGCCTCAATCGGTCACGTGACGCCGGAGAAGCCCGATTAGTTACGTGACACCAGAGAGGCCCGATTGTCGCTACAGTCGATCGCGTGACGCCGAAACACATTCGAGGTTATCTTCTGTCAACAGCATCTTCAAAATTATAATTTTAAGTATGAAACTATTAATTTATTTTTATGTCTAAGATTTATTCATAGTGCGTGGTAATTCTCATGATAAAACATTATATAATTATTATCCGAATGATAAAGCAAAAATAAAATGTGTACGAGGTAACGAATGTTGGCTGAAAAAATTAAATTCGCATCGATTCACAGTTCTCCCAATAGTGTAATTAACATTATTACCTACCACGAATCAATGGCACACGGCCAATTACCGAATGCGTCTCATTTTAACAATACTTTCATATGTAGAAAATTTAACATCAATAAAAAAGTCTGCCACGTCGAATTACCATGACGTTTAACATCTTCGGTTACTTATATATTACAGGTGCAGCAGGTATGGGAGTCTATGGACGACGGGGGTCGAGTATTTCCAACTGGCCGAGTTCGATGGTGTCGACAGGATAACCAGTGGCCGTTGGCGATGCATTGCTCGTGGAAATCCCCTAACGAACCGCATTTACATCTGAAAGGTAGGCCAATTACTTTAGCTGCGTTTTACTTCATCGGCGTTGCAGAGCCGCGCGCCTCCATGCCCGTATGGCCGCCATTTCAACGATACCCAGCTATTTTCATCAGGTCGCGTTGATACCCGTTTTGCTTTCGTTTCAATTATTTCCTTTTCTACAGTTCCGAGCGTAGTAGACTTCTCAAGGGAAAAAAGCGATATTATAAAAGGAAGACCCAATCATTCTATAGGTTGGATTTAAGTTAGGTTGTACATGAGTCAGTCTCATTTCCAAAATTCACATATCTCAAATGAAAAATTGAAATTTATATCGTCTAAGTTTCAAATATTTTCCCCGGTATAACTTTTCCCCTAGATCGTCATTTTCCCTAGGGAAGCCTAATATGCTCGGTACTGTACATAGGAAAATAATCATTGCACCCTATATTCCTGTCATCCTGTACGTATACATACAGGCAAGGAATTTAACTTACCACAGTCAGTACTCTATCAAAGAGCAGTTGTAATAGAACTACTACATCAGTACTACGTGTGTACTAAATATAAACTACATAAGGTATACCTTTCATGGAAACAAGTCACATATTCAGATAGGGAGCATTCACCTTTGACTTTCACTACGTTATCATTCTCCCTCGTTTTCTTCGCAAGAATCCTGATGGCGGTTGCAGAAAGGTCGTTACGCAATAGCAAGGTCGGTATATCGTAGCGGAGGGTTCCACGCTCAGGTTAATTCCGGTCGTTCTAGCCGGCTTTTCTCTCCGCCCTCGGTTTTCAACCACCTAACCCACCGCAGCGAGCGTGTACGCGTACAGGGACAACCCACTTTCGCCTTCGCGGCCTTTTTCGGCCTAGCATGTAATTAAATTCTCTCGCGTCGCCAAATCGTTCGACCGTGCCCGTCTAAACGTCGTAATTAAGATCGCGTATAATGATCACAGTCAGACGGGACCAGCCGTTCGCGTTCCTCGTTTTTCTTTCAAACCTGGGAAAAAGTGTTGGCTCGAATCACATAGCAGGAATCATCGGTGATCGTTTGAACTCTGTCCGCTTCTGTGGACGGAACCAGACGAATTTCTTTTTCTTTTTTTTTTTCAACGAGTTGACTTTTCGTTAGCTACCGGATTGCAGAGCTAACCAATTTAACATTTAGTTGCGACAAACACAACTTCACTTTGAACTCTTTTATTCTTGCCACCATCGAATTCTGAAATTATCTTCGGCTCATCTGAACTCGTTACAAAGTAAATTAGGCGAGTCTTTCATTCAATTCGGACCGTTGATGAAAATTTATCAATAGTGCTTACGGATCTCACGGCTACTATGTTACGTTCCCTTCCCTCTATTGATACTGTTTCACGGGTGATCAGAGATTGGCGGCAATCGATTAGCAATTACGAGCAGATAATTACCGTGCTGGTCTATACGGGATCGTGTTCGTGACGAGACCCTCCTAGGTGTGTTCCAAATCTCGGCATACAACATCCCGATAACGTTCCTAACTAATCGATATAACGTATTTTCTCTATGTCAATAATCGATCTACCGTTGACATACTGGGGCAAAAATCATTAAAACACGACAAAAATCTGAGAATCTCAATAGATACTTATTAGAAAATGAAAATGATTTATCAAAGTGTTCAATATGGAATCATAGTACGTCTTGGATCACCTATATTCTCCGATTTTCGATTATTTTAAACTTTCATTCATTTTATATCAGAAAGATTGATTTATTTTTCACATGACAGTGAAACGGGGTGTTTTATGAACCGGACGGAAATAACGCAATATTTCAAAATGATTATTAAATACATGTTCACGTTTTGTGG
This sequence comes from Osmia lignaria lignaria, assembly GCF_051020975.1. NCBI lineage: Eukaryota > Metazoa > Arthropoda > Insecta > Hymenoptera > Megachilidae > Osmia > Osmia lignaria. Next base: position 10,747,663 of record NC_135037.1, on the reverse strand, counting down.
ACAGCCGATTGGTATTATAGAAGTCAAACCATGGATTAATAGCGTTTACCCATCAACGTTAGTTACGGTTAGTACGTTTCAACGTAGTACCTTGAAATTAGGCACGTACGATAATTAGACGGGGTGTAGTACAATATTACGCTATTGGCTACTCTAGATATCTCATCGTGATGCGACGGATAATTCGTATCGTCAATAATACTCGTGTGTACGTCCCTGTGATACTGGTAATCGATATACAGTCGATCATCGATTAGTCTGTAAATTATCCTTCGCTCAAAGCAAGGATAAATGAATTTTTTACTAAAATGAAATGTTCAACATTGTTCTGTTAACGTGTTGATGGCCATTTAAATGGCATCTACTCTAATCACAATTAAAAAGCCATCTTTGCACTATACTGTACAATCCATAAGACGAAATTTACTCCTTTGGGCCAAGTTTATATTGGACTAGTAACTGGGCCCAATTACATTGGGACTTGCCCAATGTAAAGTCACCCTTACGATCATCAGTGAATTAAACTTTTGCCAGCTACTGTACTCTATAACAGAGACGGTAGTGTTGCCTTTTAAACGAATAGAAGGTCTGGTTAACGTTTAACACGGGCGAGAAACCACCGCAGCACCGATTCCCCGTCGACAAAATACCTGTTAACCGGTGTCTACGCGTGTAGTCGCTTGTTTTAATTTCATCATAAAGAACCGACTCGTTTAAACGATGTATGCTAACACCTGCACCAGCCACCATCGGCCGACCATCCCCACCGTTTTAACCCCTCTAACGCTTACGAATACGAACAGACCGGATTACTGTATTACGAATACGGTGCATTGGAAGAATAGCGTGGGAGAGAGGAAAAAAGAAAATGAAGAGGGGAAGGACGAATGGAAACGTATTGCTGGTAGGAAATGAATTTTTACGATATTTACTTTAAAACTTTTTCCGAGGATGGTCGTTACCGACTTCCGCGCCGCGTTTTTCCATCAACGAACCAAGATTCCGGCTCGCCTTTGCGAATATCCGAATTCGCCAACGGCCTCAGGGACAAATCGTTTCCGACCGATTGAGCCGGCCGTCTAGACGAAATCATTCGTATCGTGCCTACGTAGACCCCCAAACCAAAGAATCGTCACCGTCCACCAGCCGTTTGAAACAAACGGCAGGAAGTTAACGTCTCGACGATTTAGAGAGGTTAAAATACCTTCCATTTTGTTTTCACCCCTAACTCAACTACTCACTACTATACCTCTCTGAATAATTTATTTATCTGTAAAAATATTGCGATCTTTGAAATATTGAAGTTTGTAAAAAAGTGTTTATTACTACAAATTATTCTCCATTGGTTAAATTAATAAATATCTCTTAAATTTGTAAGAGAATATTTTTCTTATGTTTTGTAAATAATTCTAATTAACTATTATTCTTTTTTCTGGAAATGATAACAAACGATAGAGTTCAAAAAATACTTTTACTGGTTGAAACTTTTTCGATTCGCCATTGGCAATGTAAACTCGCCTGAGCTGTGCATTATGCATGTCGACAGATAGAGCGAGTAGAACGGTTCCACACACTCGCATACACAGGTACCCATACATATGTCTACATTCAAGTGTGTTCCGGCTTCAAGCCGAGCTCGGAATTCGGATAATCACGTTACAGTGAACGAGTTGTAAAATTCATGCCTCGTAAATACGAAATCGCTATTGACGACGGCCAGATACCGAGTTCTTTCTCATGGATTTAACAAAAAGGGTAAAATGGATTTATTTACGTTTTACATATCGCTTAAGTAAAAACGTTTCCGATCGATCCGATGAAATTGCAAATAATATCGACAAACGGAACCATGGCTCGAAAATATTGGACCTAGCATTATTTACAAATAGCACGTGATCCACTTATACAGAAAGAGAATATAAATCTTATTTAAAATTTCTTTATTAATCGTTATATTATTAGCGAACAATTTATATTTGAATTTTTTCATTGGTATACATGATCGATGTGGAGTAGCTTCGCAAAGAGAAATAAGGATTTTACGAGTTCCATTACAGGCTGGCTCGCTTCTTAAGGAAGAAGTTTTTATAGATTCTAAAATGGCAGAACATCTCTACAAGATTCCAAGAACTCCTTCACCGTTTCGTTCTTACGACGATAATACTTTAGGCAACTTAAGTAGGATCTCTCACAGGAAACTTAGCTACTTCTGCAAGTCTTACGTTTTTCCTCGAGTATCGGTAATAACGCATTAAAAATGAATATTTATCGAAGCTTTAAACATATAAAAATACCCGAAAGAAAATTGAAACGTATAAAAAATAACAAAAATTTTATAAACCTTGTACCAAATGTGATTTTAATGAATAAAAAGGATGGAATGTCTGTTAGAATTTGTTAGACAGTAGCGGTGTCCGTTGTCGGGTCAGAAGGACCGGAATGGAATTCATCGTCTTATCCCTTCTTTTCTTCATCCGGTCTGACTTGGCGGCGAAACGAAGGAGCGAGTCGAAAGTCAATAATCTGGAGTAATCCGTCTTTCAGGCAGAAGCTATTTTCATTGTACTCGAGAGATCCGTAGCGAGTCACGGTCGACGTGCGTTAATCAACTAAAAGCTGGTAGTCTGAGTTTACACACCGCGTCTCAATAGTCACTATCGTCTCTGCCTCCTCTCATACCGATAGCATGCTTTCCCTCTAACGTTTCTCGGCCAAGATGCAGATACGCAAAGGTGCACCATCAAATTGACACAGTAATCATGCGACATTAGCTGATTACGTGTCCACCGTACCAATAATCATTGTGTACATGCACCATAGAGAAAGAGTTCAGTATAGTAAAACAAAGGGTAAAGTATTTCCGAGTCGGGTGTAGAGAATCTGAAAGCGATTTCCCTAGACTACCTTTCGACCTATCCAGATCAATTGGTAAGCAAACGTGTAAATTCACGGCCGCTACAGTGGCTAGGATAGCAGAGGGTCAGTGATACGTTCTCAAACGAATGCCGTTGTAGAAAGAGACGATCTATATCGAGATGGAAATGCGACAGTAGAACGAAGGGAAAACGTTGTGCACGCTACCGTAACTTCGCGTCACGGCCGGTGAGCTTCATCGATCACCGGCCAACTCAATTTGTCTCCATTGATACCAATCTGCTGAGCAAGCTCCACCCCATCCCCAACACCTTCTATCCTTCTCTCTCTCTCTCTATTTCCTTCTCTTTCCTCGACGAAATTCCTCCTCATGGAACAACGTAACACGCGCTAGACTGCGTGAATCTCGTCGTCGTCGTCTAGCGTTTTCATTTAACTACGCCAGTCTCATCACGTGGATCCCTGACTTGTTTATCTGCTCGCAATTTATGTCGGTATTGACTGAGATTGACGGCAAATGAATCCCTTCTCTTTCATAGATCCTTGAAACATTGATAATGTTAATCAACAGACACTTTAAAGCAACTTTTATATGTCTTCGTGTATCGTAAATCAAATGATCTATTATCAAGATTCAAACGTCCCGTCAATTTTTTCTTACACCCTGTTCCATAGGCGTTTAAACAAATTTTTCATTCCGTCTTCAAAAGTTTTGTCGCCGTTGATTGATTTACATGCATAATAAATGATCAGAAGAAGAAGAAGCAGTCAGCTGCGTTAACTACGGTGCAGAAGGTAGTGCAAACATCGCGATATAATCAGCAGAATGAAACTATCCCTCAGCTGGCTCGAAACAGTTTTGCTCGCCAAAAACCCCATACCGACTGGTTTAACCGACTACGAACATAGACACCTTTAGGATTGGCGCAGATTAAGCGAACGTGCGCGTGTGTAGGTATTTTAGGGTAGTTGGGTGGAGGAAGCGGAACCGAGGACGGTGTAAGCCCAGTACGAAGCGGGTTTCTATCAAATTATAAGTTGTCACACGGATGACGACGCAGCAGCTGAGCTGACTCCTGGCTTAGCTTTCCCAGTTAACGCCGCCGCCAATCAGACCCCACCAACCAACCCCTCTCTATTTCTTCTTCTTCTTCTTCTTCCGGTTTCCGGCTTCCGTGTCGATCGTCGATTGTAGTATCCTCCTCTTCGCGACAGCGCTGTCTCTTCCGGCCCTTGAGCGGAAGTAGGTACCCGTTTCACAGTCGTTGCGCTCTCGAGATTTGCATACGAGGAATTTATAATTGGACACTGTTTATCTTAGCCACTTTGCCGAAGGATCCACCTTCGTTAGCTCTTTGCGTGAATTGCTCACGTGGAATCGAAACGGTACCTTCGAGGATTTCTTCTGCCAAACGGAAGGAAACTTAACAACGGAAGTGGCTGCTTTTCTGTTCCTTGTACTAACAAGAGATACGTTGAGAGTTTTTCCATTTTATTTCAGTCCTTTTTTAGATGGAGCTTAATTTAATATTAATTGTATCTCCAAAAGTATAATTTTACATTTCATAGAATTTAGAATGATCGAATATCCTCCTATTTCGTTCAAATTGTGTTTCAGTGCAATAAAAGATTTTTTACTTCGCAATTAAAAAAGTTTGTGAATGGGTGTAATTGACACGGTTTTTCGAAAAACTATTAGTTTCCATGGATTCGCAGGCTTGCCAATGCTTTCTAGGCGGTGTTCCAAGCATATGAGGCTCGAAACGAGCCCGCTACGATTTGGCAGTTCTTCCTTTTCTGCGGGCACTCCCATCGGGGTGAAAAGATATCGCGATATTATACGATGATAATGGGACCCGTTCAATAACACCGCGAAGAGTAATAGCAGCGGCATTGTGTTTAATGGCCAGGGTAGTCTACGGAAGGGAATCGAAGCTCTGCTTTATCGTAGCGGGTTCGGGTTAGGGTTCTGTGACGAATAGACACGTCGGATCGTTCTTGTCGGTTCTGCACTTCTGATTTGCGAATATCCAAATTCGAATTCAAAAAAGTTTCATTTGCACATAACCTCAAAAATCATTAAGCAAAGTGTTAACAAATTATTTATCTTTTAGGAAATCTAAGCTTTAATAGTGATTTTTTATATTACTTCTTCTGTCCAAAATTCAATATTACTGTTTTCATTGAAATAATCCATATTGCTATATATGTCCTCCATATTATAACCTAACCTAATCAAAAGCACCAGTTTGTGGTACACAGTAATACCCCATTATAATAGGAAGCAGAAGAAGGTACATAAAAAGAACAGCGAAGAAACGATTATTGGGGTTCGTCGAAGCGCAAAGGACATTAAAGTTGCAGCTGATTAAAAGGAGGGAAAGAAAATGGAGGTCGCGATGTTGAAAGGGGGCTCAGTCTCGTATCTTTGATACTTCGACATTCCAAAACAAATGTTCTTCTCCCCTCGTTGCTGAACGAACGACGTTCATTCGCGCGTTAGTCAACCCTCACATTTATTCCAGAAGTTTGTCCGCGATTTATTATAAACACATTATGTCACCGCTGACGACTCCTTTTAGCTTAACCACTTGGCTGCTTCGATAAACGATAAAGAGGTTCACCCTTCGTTTCAATGGGGAATTTTTTTCTTCGGAGAGATTCTTCAGGATGGAACCCTAAGAAATTCTACTATCAAGTCAAGCTTCCAATGTTATGTTTTCTGAAGGACTTCAAATTAATCCCTTATCTAACAATCATTGGGTCAACTCAACGACGAAGAGTTGTTAGTTGTTTGCAATTTGTCCAGGTGTGACGAGTCTCACCAACGTGCAAATCGGTTGGTTGAAACAGAAGGGTTCCCAAAACAGCTACGACAAAACTACGTCGTTGGCGTTAGCGGTTCCAGCGACGGGGTAGCAACAGAAACGGTAGCAGTAGCCCGAACCAAGCAGCGCCGCATCAAGTATCACTCTATTTACCCGTCAAATATTTGTGCTTTTACCGTGGAGCGCGTATCCGAGCTACCCTCTCTTGCTTCCTCTTACCTATCTACTCTATCCTCTAGTGCCACTTTGTATACAGTGAACACCGCCGGCTGAATTTCCCTAACGAAAACTTGCCGAAAATTTGCAATTCATAAAGAGCCAAGGCCACCCCTTCTTGCCAGCCGGAGGAAGGAGAACAAATTCGCTGCCTTTCGCGGAACGCTGCAACCAAAAATGTTCAAGGGGACAAAGAAATTAGGGCAGTTTTCAATTTTTGTAAGAAAATGTTAAGCAGTTTTTGAAATATCAACGATGGCGGTGATAGGCGGGTCAACTGTCCACTGAATAGTTCACAGGCACAGGAAATGCAGAAATTTGAAAATTTGGAAGCTTAGAAATTTAGTAATTCTGAAACTTGGAAATTTGAAAATTTGGAAGTACCAAAATCTTCGCCCGCGCCCTCGCGGACGCAATTGACCATCACTGGACATAAGTAAAGCTAGAACGAAGTTGCAACATGTTCAAAATGAAAACTAAAGGTACCTTTTCACGGATGACGATGGCGAAGACCTATATGCTCGTAGGCTGGTCACGGATGTGACGCACGAACGGGTACCACATAGCCGTTCCTTCCTTTTTTTCTTTCTTCTTCTTCCTCGTCTTCTTTGGCCCCTTTGGCCATCTACCCCTGGGAATCCTAATATCCACCGTTTGACGTCATGCCAAATACGTACCCTTACTCGTCTGGAATAAGTCACGAGCGAGGCCGCAATAGAGGATTGAAGTAAACGTCGAAGAGGAAAATGGTGCCCTCTGTAATACACATGTCCTAAATCCTCTTGACGAGCCATTGTATGCCCTGGCTACTGCAGGACGATTATCATTAAACAATCGAACGGAATAACTATAATTCTGTTGCGGTTACATACGTGGAATTTATAACGACCTTAAAAAATCAGTTTCGGGGCAATTTCATAAAATTTAGTGACCTAAAGATTTCCTCGTTCCGCCATTGAATTGCCTTCGTGAATATTTTTCTGATGGATTATAAAAAATGCAAAAATGAAATCAACAAATTTCCGCTTTCCAAACGCATCGCTTTTCGATGATTTTGATAGAAATCGTGAAAATTATCGAGAGAGTGTCTGCGTTATAGGTATGGAGAAACGTACAACGGGCTCGCGGGCTGGATACTAGTCCGATTTGAATACATAACTGGCTGGATATAAACGAGCCTATGAATAAAATTTAAATTCCAATCAGCGAGCGAACAATGCGACAATACCTGCGATCATCCGGTAGAAATCAAGTCGTATATGTATATAACGCGTTCCGGTGATTCTGCACGACAACGCGTGCCGTTTATAATCGACGAAATAAAATTTTTATTTCAAAATTACACCCTTTACACGAAAATTTCTACGGTTATAACAGGAATCGAATAAAGTAATATGGTAATTTGGTAAAATAATAAAATAGTTAAATAGTAAAATGGTAATTTGAGAAAATTACGTTGACATAGCAATTAATCTTCTTATTATCGTACTTCTAATGATAATATCTTGGAATAAAAATGTGCACACAAAGCGCAAACGTGTTAGGCAACGCTTCCATGCACCACACGTAAAAGTTAACTTACAAATGCTGAAACGTGCAGGTGGTAAGCATCCCATGTAAAGTATAGAACGATAAAGTGTAGTTGCGCGGTTAGTAATATTGGTAACCGCATTTAAATGACGGGCATCGTGCGGTCTGCCAAATAGGATACTTTTGAATTGCAACACCAACGTTGGTGGTGCGCTCTGACAGAGAGCGGAGTTTCTAATGGACACTTAACTTCAATTAAACTAAAATTCGAACTACCCACGTCGATGTTAAGCGACGCCATTGCGATGGTTATTGTACTCGATCTAAATCGCGTGAACCGACGCGGAAGAACATCCCTAAGGGAGAGTTTAGGCGTGTCCAGCACGTTGGGGCCGATTGATTAGTGAGAAACTTTAAATACCGACAAATATTCAATTACGTCGAATCTGAATAAGCTTTGATTACGTCCTTGAAAGTGATAAAGTGAGAAAGTTAAATGGGTTGAAAAAAAAAAAATAAAATAAGTAAAAGATATAGGCACGCCACTTTCGAAATTCGAAATCGGCTTAAATCGAATTAATTAAAGAAGATCTTCTTTTGGGATATCGAAACGATCGGTCTCCTAAAATATTTCACGAATAGCGTGAAAATCGGCCGATACGAGCGTGCAGATATTAGTAATCAAACGTAGCAACGGAACGGTGCAAAACAGGAGCATAATGAAGCGGATTTGTTTGCCAGCGTCAATCGTCAACCGGTTGTGTTATTTACTCGTTAGTGTCATTCACGAATTCGTTACGCAGATCCTGTGCATTATGTCCGGCCGCGTTTCTCGAATTCATCGACATTAACGAGGCGTTCCGGTGTCAGCAGTGAAATTTCCTCGTGCACGCGATCGCGCATCCTCAAAAATCCAAAATCCGCTCGATCGAACGCGTGCTGGCTCGATAACATGGCCGCCGGTGATCGACCGGAAGTGACGACTCGCGGTGCAGTTAATTCGCGAAAATTCGCTGATACAGATAATCGTTTAATCGTACCGCCGAAATGGTATCGCATTGTTCGCCAGGCGAAATCAAGGGGACTAAAAATCGACGAAAAATAATGGTAAAAGGGTTGGGGTAGAATGCCTGAATTTGAATTTGACAAAATTCGGCTGCTATTCATTATTTCGTAGAATTTTAATAGTTGAGTACTTCGAGTATTACTTATGTTATTGCTGTCACTATTAAGTAATACTATTATTATTATTATAATATTACCATTACTATTAAATATTAGCAGTATTATTGCAATAATAATGTAGGGTAAATTCAGATTTCGGTTTTAATCGATAAGCAAAAATGGCAGGGGACGGAGAAGATGGATTAGGGTGTGGATCAGGAGAAAGATGAAGAAGAGAGAAATGGGAAGTAGGGGAGAGAAATAACAGCGAGGAGTATACTTCGCAGCACACGGGCATAAATTACAACGAACGCGGGCAGAGAAAATTACGGTAGAGGCGACGGGGCGAAAATATTCGGGAAACTGTCCCGTTGCGGGCCGATGATTAATAAATCAAACTCTCACACGCACGTCAAACAAGCATGATTGTAATTTGCTGCGATAGCCACCGTTCTGCACGGCCTCCCTGCCATAGAATGGCGGGAACAAAATGTTGGCGGAGGTGGAGAGCTGACAAATTAAAATGCGCATAATTACGTAGCAATTATGACGTTTGCTTTTCGTTGACGCTATTACCTGGCTACTGCTTGCTGGCTCGTGAAACGCGTTAATAACCTCGGTTTCGTTAATAATTCGGACTGCATTGATTCGATTCAATATTCGCTTCTTTCGTTTTCGACCAAGGAAGAGCTGCATTGAAAAGTACGTTCAATGTTATTTGCTTAAAGAATCGCCAATATTTTCAATAGAGCATTGATATTTAATTAAGGCGAGGAATATAGTTCTGTTTCGTGAGAACGGAAATGCAGATGCAATTTTTGCACCATTCAGATTCTCCATAAAAGGGGAGTGTAAAAAACAAAAAGCAGCGCATTTGAAGCGAAACGAAGTGTCTTGGATTTCGAGAAAACTTGGCCTGGGAAGCCGAAGTTGCCAAGCAGAATGCGCGACAAGAAGAAGAATAAAGGGAGAAATGGGTGGTGGAAAAGTGAAACAGCAGCCGCTGAGCATTCAGCTGGTGAATGGAAGTCGCATACGAAGCTCAGGGTAACTTATCACTTTCCCTTAATCCGGATCAGCAGCACGACGGAACTGGCGATGTTCAGGCTTGCCCCGTTAAATATTCAGAAGAAGTCAGCCCCGGTGTAAATCAGAGAGGCAACCGCCCTTTGCCAAACCCTTCAACCCTCCCGACGCATTGCTCCCACGTGGATCCTACTCGCCACTTCTCCACTCGATACACATATACATCCACCTCCTTCTTTTCGACGTGGACGACCAATAAGATTTAACTGCCGTTCTTGTTATTTACACCGGTTGTCTTCGTGAAAAAGAGAACGGATTCCGGGACGACAAAGCGAATGCCGTTCGAATAAAAGTGCAGCTATTTAATGCGGACCAGGAGTAATTGTTTAATTCCATTCGAACTTGGGATACGAAATTGGGTGGTTTTCTGGGAAGAGTTTCGAAGAAGGAATAATCACGTGTTGTAAAATGGTAAATTGGTAAACCGGTGAACCGGTGAACGGGTAATTTAATAAAATGGCAATTTTGTAATTTGCTTGAAAAGGTAAAAAATGATAATTTAGTAAAATGAACATTTGCTAAATAAAATATTGTATGGCAACATCACGAGCACAAGAATATCATATTTTTCATACACGAAAAGGAAGATATACCGAACAAATACAAATCATTCGATTCCCATGCTAAAGATAAAGGAGTTCCTTTTGTCTCGTTGTGTTTCCTGTGGATAATAACGTAAACGGTGGTAAATCAAGATGATCGATGTCACATGGCGCACGCGAGGATTCCAAGGACGTGGCACGAGGGCCGGTGAATCCTCTAAGGAACATGGAAAACGGGGCTCGAAGGTAGAGACAGTGGAGGATAGCTATTACTATCAATTTGCATGCCTCCGGTCACTCGACCTGCCTTTATCGTCCTTTCATCTTGACGATGCCAGGGGCTTATTTCCGCCCATATATTTCTTGGACCCCAATAAGAGACTCGCAACCACCTTCCTTCATCCTTCTTCCCTCTCCCTACATCGCACACCCTCGAGAATACGCTAAAAGAAAGTTTCCTATTGTACCGCGACAATTCCTCGTTCTACCGTGTATAATGAAAGATGCGCTGTTTGAAAATAGAATTTTTTCAAGAAAATTTCAAGTACCAAGAGATGGTTAAGGTTGCTTTTTGAAAGGGGGGAGTGAAACCGCGCGCGTGAGAGGAAAGTAGAAGCATGAAAGAGATTTTCAACCGCGCTGGTCTTTTCTCCGTTAGTTCGGTCAAAGACTTTCGCCACGAAGAACTTAGCCGACTGAAAATACGTTGCTACGTAGGAACCACTCGACCCAAAAAGCATTCGAGTAGGTCGTCGACGAAATATGAACGACTGGCGTGAATACCTTGGGTGGTATCGCGAGAGGTTCCCGTGGTGTGGGTTATTCATCCTGCGGGTTGTTTCACCGCCCGTAGGAAAAGTGTAAGCGCAAAGTATGCGACCTCTTCAACATCCGCGAGAGTATCACTCGAAACTTAAAACCGCTGGAACGTACTGAAACATATGCTCCTTTGCCGCACATATTCCGCGCCCCCAGGCCGGGATAGTACAACGACCTGAAGATCGGCTTACTTCCCATCAAATTGCAAACTTTCCTTCTGACCTTCTTTCCAACGACGCGATTCTTTAATTCAACGCAAGCATGCATTTAGAAATTTTAAAGATTTTCTGAACCGACTAGACGAGACGCTCTTATTGAAATTGTTAATTTTCAAAATTGAGATTCGAAAAAGTAAATTCCAAAATTGTATCAACGACCAAATTTCGAAGATGTTACGCTGAGGATTGTCCTGCTAGTTGAAGCTGAAATAAATTCTAAGACCGCGGTGGGTAGCTTGCAAATTTATGGTAATGCTGGATCACGAATCTCCCAAATGAATTTTATTTAAAGTTTCTCTACAGCCCGGCTCGTGGCGAGGTTTGTCTGAAAAACTTTGGAATTCATAAATACAATTTGAATGATTTTCGTTATCCGCCGGGAGGATTTCATCGCGAACGAGTAGACAGACAGAAATCATGGCCAGACGCGACGGAAATTGTCGGATATTAAATCAGAAGCTTGTCCCGTTCCTTTCTCGAACTTTGTCGGCAAAGCAGCCTTCTTTAATTGATAAAGAATGTAAATTGTCACAGTAAAAAGGATATGCGCATTGAGTATTCCTCCCGTCCCATAGGTTCAGTCTCAAAATAATCCAAAATCCAAAAATGAAAAAGATCTTAAATTAAATGATGTATCCTTGAAATTTCCTTGGATGGATATCCTTGAATTAAAGAATAAACAATCATTCGAAAGCAATTACACGTGGAAGCAGCGAAGGGCCGGGTCTACAACGAAGCGTCGCGTCGTGCGAACGATCGTCCTCCTCGTTCTAGTAATGTCCTTGCAAGCGTATAGGGGACTACATTATCCCCTGTTGCACGCCGGCCGGTTACAAGCCCTGACCAATTGTCTCGGCCGTAAATTACCGAGGGTCGTCCCCGAATTCCGTGCTGTAGACCCCGTTAGTCGCACGTGTGCGTGCACTTGAACGCGTAAACACTCCTGGGATTATGTGCGACACAGCGAATGTGTGTAAGGTCCTGAAGAGACGGCACAGGTCGCGATTCACGTGCCAGAAGTCGTCGACAGACTGCGTCGGAACGTCGACGTTCAGGCTCCGGGTGTGCAGGTTTGCTCGCAAATGGCGACGGATAAAGAGAAACGAAGAGGCGGATTTTAGATAGATCCTCGAGGTGGCAAAACGGCCCAAGCCGAGATATTACAACCGCAATGCGTACCGGTTCCCTTACCACGCATGCGCCTCCTCCTTCTATGCATCCGGTCTGCAAGGAAAGAAGAATTGGGATAAGAGAAGTGTGGCCCAGAACCTCGCGCAATTACCAATATATCGTTAGAACGAGAACCGGATGTTAAATGGAGAATTATACCAGGTGTGGAAGAACACAAGGTTCTTTGAGTAAACGAGCGAACGTGCGAGGATTTCCTTCCTGTAGCTGCCTTGGAATACGTGTTTCCTTCGGATAATAGTTTTGTATTTAATCCCAGGCGGTGTTGTAAATATTTATCAGACTTAAAATCTAAGTTAGTAAATAATTTACTGAGTTAAACAATTTCGCGGTATATCGAAATATTTTTACCCTTTCGAATGGGAGAAAGATAAAAAATTAATTGTTATATTTATTTAAATATTGCTAAATTGAAGCATTAAGCGGGGGTGGGATTTTAGTGTAGTTGATAACGTAACTGACTATCGCACCAAAAATGAAGGGTTCAAATCCCGTCGAGGGTACGATATTTTTTTCAGGGAATAATACAATACCTCAACATTTAGAACAATAAAAATACCTTCTGGTACAAAAGAAAACAAAAAATATATATGTAGTGTTACAACAAAAAGCTATAAACACAGTGTTAATCTCTCAGTGTTGACACCAAATAGAAGATAATTACTATCCTACAATACTTCTCAACAATCTAATGAATAACACAAATACCTCTTAGAACAAACGGAAGCTGTAAACCATCTCGGTTTCCTCGCAGTAAATAGAGAACAATTAACAAGGGGGTGAAGTCTTAACGAGAAGGGGTAACGGGTACCTGAAAACACAGAAACGGCCGCGTAAACGCGAGATTCTTCCGTCATTCAGAAAACTTCCAAGGCATTCGTGAGCGAGAGAACAGGGAGGGCCGTTAAACTCGCTCGATTTCTCCTAGCACGCGCACTTACCGTCGCGATTATTGTTTCCGGCACGCCGGAACATATATTCCGCTGTGCATTTCGCGCGGTATTAAGGTGCTATTCGAGCCGTACAGCCTACAATCCCCAACGCCACTAAGGAGACAAAGTTGGATCGGCGTTGTAAGTTAGAGGCAACAAGGCGGGGACCCACGAGGGAGAAACGGAAACGACCGAGGCATCCGACAGGCTTCGCAATGCGCGGCTCGCAAACGGATCGGCGCAAAACTATACTAGGGGGCTTCCAATTAACCCCCGCATTCGACTACAATAACAGAGCCCGGGAATTCCTTGCATCGGTCTGCAAGGGAGACGAAGGAGAGGGAAAGGGATTTCGGCTGAACCTCTTTCCTTTCTTAATTTATCCACGTTAATTAACCACCGAAGTGAGAACATTTCCTTGCGTGGTTATTCCTTATAATTCCCATAACTTTCAGCTAGACAAAGCCCCGACGCGACCATTGTATTTCAAAACATTATTGTGTTTGCCTTGGCAGGAAAAATAAAACGATCCGGATTCCATGGAAGTAGGGATAGAGATTCTGTACAAGTAACGGAATTGAAAAGGTTCCGGTCGACGTTTCTTTCATCGCGGTCTTGAATTACGGTAGAAAAGCGCGAAGGCAAAAATCGAATAACGGTGCGAGAATCTTGACTCTTGTAACAGCAATTCCAACGTAATTGCTCGGACTCGAGCGGAGAGAGAGAGAGTTGTCGATGAAAAGAAAGCTCCTTTCTTCAGGGTTCGCAAATAAGTTTCCTGCCATTCAATGGCCCCCGATCTCGTTTGCCTTCAACGTATGCTGAATCGATGGGGCAAACTTTCAATGGGCAATAAAGGTGAATTTAATTTGTAATTCGTGCATCGATAGGAACCTTATTCTGTTACCGATATTCCGAATCAATTCACCTACCTTCCATTATCCTTGGCCTGGGTAACAAGTTTCGCGTCGCATTCATGGGATTTAACGATCGACAAAAAAAACGGCAACTTCAGATTAATTAGCAACTGTTTACGGGAACAGAGAGCTTGCAACTTTTATTATGCGCAATTGTTTGGGAAATAAAAAGCCCTTAAAAGTTTAATAGGGATTGGAATTTTTTTTTACAGCTCTGAGGTTTATATTACCCTTCACATGATTATTGTTTAATTTTACTGCATTGTTATTGGGAACGCGTTGTTTGGGGAAGTTGAAATACCTGAAAATTAAGAGGGGTAAGTGGTAGAAAATATAAAATCTAATAAAATCACACGAACGATTCCCTCTTTCGCGTATTCTAATGGAATTTTTTTAAGATTTATTTTACTTTATTTGAGATTTTTTACAAATTAATTTATTATGTGAGTACGTGTTGCTCTCGAACAGTTTATATCAATAAAAATCAACGTTCTGCGAACTCTCTTGATAATTAGTAGATGATCATTGAAAATAGCTGACTCTTTAACGGTTGATCCGGACGAATTGACGGTGTAAGCGATCCGAAGAAACCAATAACTACTGGAGACGAATGGAAAGAGGAGGACAGTGGTTGCTTCGGTAACTGTCTTCTCAGAAGAATCGAACCACCTCATTACGTTAATTTCCCCGGAGATGCCTGCATTTTTCTGATTCCATCCGTTCGTCGTCGCAAGGCGTTGCTCCAGTTTCTTCTCTGCCAGCCACCCTTTTGCTAAGCCACCACCATGGGCAGAGGGTGAGATTTTATATCGAGACGCAAGGGCTGAGAATGAAACCATTTATTGCAACGCGAAAACCCGTAGGAGGTAAGGGTCCAGGATGCCTTTACCCCAGGGAATGATGGGACGAGCCGTGCCTCGGGCTTTTGCCAGCACGGAAAAAATCAAGAGAAAATGAGGAACACGAAGACCGTTAACGTTTCCACAATGACTTACATCGCTGAGAAACAGAATGACATATATTATTTACGGAAAAGTAAAATATACTCCTAAAAATCTTTTAATTTCTGTGGTTTATTTGAAAATTTATAAAATTTTATAAACCAAAAGTGCATTTATATTTTAGAAATCATATTCACCCCAACAGTGTTATTTATCCTATACTTTTTCCTCCCTTTCTTCGTCTTAATTCAGATTCTCTTCGAAGATCTGCTTCTTCTTTTCCCTAAGCTACCATTGCAGTTCAATTGTGCGGGAACAGTAAGAGAAGGATTCTATTAAAAGTTGACGACGGATCCGGACTTGCGAGTTTTAATGTACTTGTTATAATCGGCCCTCTTACCACCAAACACCCAGGGAACACATCTCCCCCTACAGCTTTCTTAAGTTTCTCCCTTCGAGTCCCTGTTTGCTGGCAAATTGGAAAAATAATTTATCGCCTTAACAAATTGAACCTTACTCCGACGTTTCATTTTAATAAATAAAATAATATTAATACTAACAAGTAATTTTTCGTTTATTTATTTTTTTTTTTTTTTTTTTTCAAGAATTCGAGCAATAAAATTGTCGAGTGTTTCAAGAAATTCTGTGTAAAACCAGTGAGCTACGTAAGAATAAGAGAAAGGAGAAACAAGAATGTCAGATTAATAATACAGCGTTAGTATCATTAGCCACGGTAATGGTGTGAACTTTTAATTAGTTGCACAGTTTCATTCGGAAACACTTGGCCGACCAGCGGATCCATTGTGTTTTTATTCATGGGCCGAGGAGATAGGCAACAGTTCTTCCTTCTCCGTGAAAGCAACTCCATCCATGGTCGGAGGAGAAGCCCTCGGGGTTGGAAAACTTTAACTTTCTTCTTTCCCTGTTCGCCCTTTTCCTAAGAACCCTGAGAAAGGGACCTTACGTATTTGTCCATTAACACCCGTAGACTTTGCCCGTTCATCGTTTGCCACTTTGCACCCTGTCAACGATTCTTCCTCCATATATTATTTCTAACGTGGTCTTGGATACACTTGTATTCATGCTCGAATAATTGGATTAACAAAGCACTGAATAATAATCGATAGATTGTGTGGTAGAGACCAAAATCTTCCAACTTAAACATTACCTAGAAATCTTATAAAATTAACCGGAGAACAATGCAACTTGTTGCAAATATTTACGATAAACAATTGAAAAAGGTTAACCGTTATCAGAGGTCAAAAAGGAAGTGGCAAGCGATCCCTGGATAATGGTCTAGTCCTTAAAAGGATTCGGTTTACTAATCCCTTCACAATCCGCCCATAAAGCTGAACACTCTTTGCCTGAAAACCATCGTGGTCCATCGAATAGAGCCGCTGGTATAAAACCAGTTTGGATGGGTTTAATTACTCAGCTCTCGACCGGCGATGTAAATGATGGCCATTAAATCGCGGGGCCTCGATGTTTACCCCGAAAACCACCAAAGTGGAGGGCAATACGTTAGAGAAACGTTCATCGGGTGTAGACAGCGGAGGGCAATGGCTTCGATTTTTATCACCGATTTTCTAACCGGTGAAATCAATATCAGCAACTTCCGCTTTAAATCCAATAGCCTACCGTTAATTCCCTTAAACGTGGAAATTGTGGAATATGCTGACGAGGGGTTCCGTTTATCACCATTTTAATTGCTAGCTACCCTTTCCTCTCCACCCACAACTTAACCCTTCATAACGTACCATGCAAGCCATACATCTATGTTTCTTAATTTTTAATTAAAAATTAAAAATTTAGTTGAAAAATTAAAAATTAGCATCTGTTTTTTGAAACATTGAAATTAGCGATTGTCTGTGAGAAAGGGGTGAATGCTGAAACACATAATTCGCGAGTTACAATTTTACGCCATATCTACGGGTCTCGCACCCCCCTCATATTATGCGTGTATTCACCATATATCAGTCTTACAGCACTCCTGATAACAATTTCATACGGGGATTACGGGGACGACGGGGCTGAGGGAGGGGGGGTGAGAAGAGACACATGCATGAGTGCACCACTCTACTGAAAGCGAAAGGGATAATCCCCTGAATAATGCGCATGCTGTTACTGCAATATTAATCGCTTTCCAAAGGAAAACATCGAATTGCTTTGACTCCCGGATTTTATGTTGAAGAAGGGGTACAAGGTAGCCCTGCTTTGGGAAAGTGCGCGGACAACGCCACGTGCTTGTTTACTGTTGTTTGGGGGATAGAAAAGATGGCAGAAACATGTTTTACTGATAATAGTAAAAATCCTTGGAGTTTTTTTCGAACTTTTACTTAAGATTTTTATGAAATTTTATGGTATCATTTGTAATTCCTTAAATGCAACGCTAAAAATTATTAACAAATTTCAAAAAGTTGTTTGTCAATTGATTAACGAAGATACCAAGCACCTTAATCCATAGGTGTAGGAACATAATCGAGCGATTGGATGGTTCGTGTTAGGGTGGCTAGGGTTACGAGGTTTTTCACGGTCCAGTCGCGATGATCGAATTCGTAAGTCGCCGGAAATGGCGGGAGCCCTTTATCCAGAGACCTGACTGGATGAACTCTGAAATGGTGGTGGATTACGATGTCACATGGGCCGGCGCCGTCAGCCAGGGGGGGCGCCAAATATATTGTCTGTCGCATGCATCGCGTACGCGTACATACATACACACCAAAGCCTGAGGCTAGTGAGCGTAACGCTGACGCGACAGATTGGCTCGGATAAATTAATTTCATTTACCGGTGATTTAGGCGATCTGTGAATACCAGGGAGATCTCCGTTTGACATTCTACACGCAGTCCACGCTGCGCTGATACCCAGGACTGCTGCATATATCTTCTACCCCCTATCGAATACAGTAGAATACTAACTGAAATTTAAAAAAGAAATTCTGTTGAATATTAGCCCTGTGAAAATTAAGGGTAGAGGTTTATCTTACAACTCTAGTGGAAGAAAATTATTTCTTGTGATTGGGAACACTAATTACTTTAATATTTTAATAACACGCATTTTCCTTGTAATTAAAATCTGAATGATGAAGGAAGCAGTTCGGCCGGTGGTGATCCGCAACTTTCCAGTTGCCCAACTCTGCTTTTAATACAATTACAGGAAAACCTAACACCCCATGGGTACGCTATGTTTCTGTCAAAGATGCCTCTACATCGCGCTGAAAACAAAATCGACCCACCAAGCCATAATTAATTCTAAATAATGCTTCGTTGAAAATTTAACCAGAGACGTAACTACATAGGAGTGAAAAGGCCCCTTTTTTTAAATAGAAAGAAATTCTAATTTCGTCAATGGATTCATGGCGCAACACTTCAAAATTTGTATAACGAAAGGAATATATTTAAGAAATAAGTCCAAGACAAATATTCTCCAATGTGACTCCCAAGATTCTTCTGGAAGATAGGAATTTTCGCAAAAGTTGAAGAGAAAGAAGTGCGAGCGATATAAAGGCGGAGGCGGTCGCGAAATTATATGGAAAAGAAGGGGCCGCAATTACAGTTGCAAAAAGTTTTTTTCGGGATACGGCGAGTTTTAAGAAGTGACATTCGTCTCCCGAAATTAACCGGGCCACCGCACGTGCTCGCGATACGAATGGCCAAAAGGCGCGGACCTTTTTTCCGCCAACGCGGATGCAACATTAGGCACAATAAAATAGAGCAAAAGTAAGCAAGCAGCGTGAAGAGATTCCCGGAAACTTTCGAGAAATTATGTAGACTTTGCCGGAGATACGTGGCCGTGGAAATGTCTCGCCACGGGATTTATAATGGCTCCGTAAGAAAAGTTGAGACACGAGATGAATTTTCTAGGCGTGATTGTCACGATGCTGGGATCATTTCGACTGTGTTTAATGTCTCCTAAAGAGGGGGTAAAAATGACCCGGGTGATAAAGGGTGGATTTAGAGTTCTGTTGTTGCATATTAAATAGGTGATTTTAAAATGTAATTTCATGTTTGATTGCTACCTCATTTTTAGTGTACTAGTTTGTTAAATACTGAATTAACGATTTCTGACATAATTTGATGGCATAAAAGTATTTCTATATGGAAATACTGTCGTTTTTATCCAATGAAATTTGATGATTTTAATAGCTCACCAATTATTTTCTCAGAAATTTATACTGAATGAAGAGTCTAATCACGAGGACGATCTCGTTTGTGTTGGATGATCCAATGTTTTACTTTCTTGTTGGCCATCTTCCGAAGGCAGTTTGTCTAGACAGGAAGCGGAAACTCCATTTCTCGTTAAGTCTCCATTGATAATGAGCGAGCTTCCCTAATTATTCGCCGGTCTAACAGGCCGGCTTACAAATAAAATTGCTACCAGTAAATCCGCTTCTTTCTCTTTTTTTCTCCCTCCTCGTTCCATGTACGATGCCTTTTCATGAAACTCTTCAATCCAGCTTGCGTAATGTGCTTCAAAAGGTTCGAATTCATTGATAAAATAATGAATACCATAGAATTGCACTTGATATCATTTCAATCTCTCTTTCAATCGCATTTCAAGTACCATTCAACAGATTTTCTAAAATCACTCTTTAGAATATAATTCCAAAACTGCATATTTTTAAAATTCCAGATTGCCAAAATTTCAATATACCACAATAATTCATTTTCTGCCATATAAATTTGCTTGTGCAATTAAAATTTTCTAAATTTCTTTCGTTATTTTCATTTTTGTTAATTTAAATTATATTATTCGCACCGTTCTGATTGACAACGCGGAAATTATAATTAAACCGGCACGAACGACTTAAGTTTGGAAGCTCATTTTGTTCCAATTTAGGGAATTTAAGCGGTGCGAGGGAATAGTATGGAACGTTTGGTAGCCGTCGCGTCGATCAGGTAGGCCAGAACGATGTAACGTGAAATTGGTACTTTGAAATTTCATTAGTGAAGTCAGGTGGCGTCACAGATTCAATTAGCTTTTTATTGGATTTCGAACTGTGCGAACTGTCAAAGCGATAACCGCGTGTCTGCTACCGCTCCTCTAACACCCGCACCAATTGTGTATACGTGGACATCCAATGGGATACGCTAAACCATTACCCTTTCACTTATCCTTTACGCTTTTCATAGTTAATCATATATAAGAATTGTATATCAAACATAATTGTCACAATAATTTATAATCTCGCACGTACATAGAAGCTAAATTAAATTGTAGATTGAATAAAATGGATCGATACGACCTTGGACCATGTTGAAGTCATGGTTGAGAAAGTTCCAACCATCGACCTGACATTCCGTGAAAACGAAAGGGGATGAAGACAGTATCGGTGGCGGGAAAAACTGAGACTAAGGGTGGCCGAAGTCGTGCATCATAGGTTTATGGTTCTATGATGGCATTTTTAAGGTTTCCTCGACTTGGCGAACTCATCCCCTCCCAATTTTCGGTCGCCGATGCTGCAGAACGCGTCATTATCGTGATGATATATAAGGAACGGAGTGCCGTTAATGCGTCCCGAGGTTCCTTATTGAAAAATATTACGTTGATTTCGCATTAAAGCAACGACTTTCTCTTTCCCCGTTCTTCCACTCTCTATTGCGTTTCTGGGTCAACCTCGTCACGGTACATATTTCCTCTGTTTCCGAACTTTGGAAGCTTAAGGAATGCTCGTAACGACCAAAATCATGAATATTTTTCTCATTTTCTTAGATATCATATGTGCATTTTACGTCATACACCCCATTCTTGATGGTAACTTTTCAATTGATAAAAAATAGAAGAGAACAATAAAAAACCATTCCCTACCCACCAACACCCTTATACATTTTTCTTCTTTACCATCGAAAGCAACAAACGTCACACATTCTCCCCTTTACATCTTTTTCTCGCCAACTAATTACCCTGGCTTCACGTTGAACCTTTTCCTTTTCGCTGGACCATAAATTAGGAAAAAAAGTGAACGCGCCCGGTTTTACGAGATCGCAAAAAGGACGAAGTAGGTGGACATCAGTTGGCTGTAATGTTGTCACGTCGAAGGGTCTGTTGTTCGGACGGGCCCAGGACGGCCATCTCTAGGAGCAACAAAATAAATCACGGTGAAACGCGTAAACGCGTTTTCTCCGCTCGGCACGCGAGCATTTGGTTTTATCAAGCGGTCCTGTTCCAACCGTGTACGTGGAACACCATGGTCCACCCTTCCAACGGGACACTAAATTTCCCCGGGCAAAAAGAATTCCCTGTTTTTATCTCGGACGAGATGGCGTTAAGCTTAATTTTCTTTTAGCGAGGCGCCGCCCGCGCGGCTAAGCGCATGCTTTAAGTCTCAACGTTCTTGATAAAGAAATTTATCGGTGGAATAAAGAACTTTTAAAGATTACGCCGCCTGCCCGGGCCAGAGTTATGTTTCTCAGACAGATAATGCGTTCTTCTGCTGATACAATTTCAGACAATTTTTGGTATGAAAGGGTATCCAGGACTTCCAACATATTTCTAAAAATCTCAACGAACCCTAACGGCATAACCGAAAAACATAACAAAGAGCAGAAGGAAAGAGTCACAGTAAGCAGATCGAATTTTCGCTGGTAAATGGCTGCGCGAAAAGGTGAGAAGGTAAAAGTATTGACACCGGGAATACGAGAAGTCCAGATGATGTCTATATACCAAGGGGATAAGACGTGGCTGAGGCGTCTAAGTCGCCCAACACACGAACAACGCGTGTGCAAGCAGACTGCGAAGGGGTAGGAAAGGGAGGTCGGTAAGCGGCAGTACGTCGGGGCTGGGCGAGACTCGGGGGGGTGGAAAACGGCTGCCTTATCTCCGCGCACCGAGATTGACTTCCTTTCTATCCATTCAACCGCTCAAATGAGTTCCTTTGATAACTGTTGTGTGATCGAGTGTGCTGAATACTGAAGGGTTTCGAGCTACGACCCGCGAATCTGCCAGGAATGCCTGCCTCCTCCTCGCCCTCTATCGGAAGGCAGCTCCGCGAGAGAAAAGAAAAGCAAGAAAAAAAAAAATAGAAAAACAAGGTTCTTCGACGACAGTGTGCCCTTGACACATGCAGACGCGTGAATTTTAATATAGGGATAAAGTGTTGAAGGGAGAAATTAATTGTCAACCTTATCTATGGTCGGAAAATAATAGGAAGGCAGCTGTTGCCCTGGTCGTAAGGTATCCCGATTATGGGTATCTTGCTCGCACGTGGCAGAACGTATTATTTGGCAGCCCTTTGGCCGTGAGAAGCCGCGAACGCGTTCGCAGCTGAAATTATGCGCTCGTTTACTCCGCGGTCGGGTTATCATGCGAACAGTTATGACGCCGCGAGCCACGAGCGTGTGGTAAAATTACATTTCCAATTCATGAAATGTCAGTTATACGAAACGTAGGATGACTGAACATGGTCCTTCGTAACGCGATCCGGCGAAAAGAGCGCCACGATACCAACCCCCTTTTCTCTTCTTCCGTTTTCACCCCCGCGTCTCTCTATTTCGAAACAATGAGGTCGTTTTAATCGGATGCCTGTCCAATTTCGAGTCGACCGATGTCGCTGCTGAAGTTTCCAAATTAGCTCGGACCGGTAGCACATTCGTATCCTGTAATGATGCAAATAGGGAAAATACCACCGTATTATCACGTCACCCGATAGAAATATAAGAATAGTTGGAAGTTTGATAGAGTGAAGCGAATTTTCCTCTTCTTTATCGTTTTCACGCATGAATAAAGATAATAGGCTGGAGTTATTGGAGGACGGGCCGTTTCCAAGTGAAGTTTTATACTTATAGCCGTCGATAAGTATCACGGGTAATATCGATAACTTTTACGGCAAGCAAATTACTGGATAGCGTTTTGGAGGTTCGATCATATCACGGTATTAGGAATATCTTTTTTCCACATGGTCAGGGAATCTACGTGGCATCGATAAGGCCCGAAATCTAGAGCGCAGGGTAGATAAGGTCGCCTTAAGGTATGGACCCTTCCAGTAATTCATTTCGAGGGATTTCTTGTAACCATATCGAATTGAAAGATGTATATTGTATACATACGGCGAATCTTGATACAAGAAAAATAACAAGAAAATGGCACAAGTAAAAAATGAACAAAGCTATTAAGATTTCATTGATATCTACAAATTATCTATCAACTTTCTCAATGCATCTTTCTTGTTGCTCCATCGCCGATACGCCCTCATAAATAAATTACATAAAATTTTATTAGTTTAGTAGTTTCTGAGCAAGACTAGTCGCGTAATTACATGTAAATAAATGTATGGGGCTAGATAGGTAGCTATGGAACGTATAGGCGTTAAAGTTGGATGTAGAAAACCACTTTACCCTCCTCCTTCCTTCGTCTCTTCTTTCTCTGTGTCCCTCCCTAGACGGTATAATTTTCAGCAATACCTCGCTGCGCTGCGCAAAAGTTTTTCTTTAATATATTCTTACATGCGACCCGAGATTAGATTAAAACGGCGAATGCATGAACCCGGAGCCATGAAACGCGACATTGCCTACCGGTCGCGTGGAAGAAGGCGAACGCAGTCGTATTTATATGATTTATTTAAGTATGGCGCCTTGGAAGAGGGAGCGAAAGAAGCGGAATTAAGTTTGAAAGAGGGGATGGGGTAAGCGAGATGGACGAGCTGCTGGGAAATCAGCTGGGAAACACATTTGATTATCATAATGACAATTGTGCGATATATTCTAAGCTAGGCATTCTGGTTATGTAAATGGAAAAAGAAGTTATGTTCGATAGAAAATTGCTGTCCGTTCGCCAAGTAGGTAATTGGTACGTTTCCAAGAACACTTTGTTCCCGGATAATACTTTTTTGGTGGACGGTACCGAAATACACGAGGGTGTCTCTGCACCGAAGATTGCACCCTTTCCAGCCCTTAGAAGCTCTTAATTAATGGTGCCGGCATGCTAACGGAGGCTCTTCTCCGCGCGGAGCAAGGAAGGTTTATGCTACAGACTTGTAATCTCATGATGCCGTAACTTATTCTAAATGCACTAGTGGGACCTGCGAGATATCCTCGGTGTTGTCTACCAGGCAAGTTTCGACCTTCTCTTCGGGCTCCTTTGCCTTGCCACCACGTTACCAGTTGATGGTTAAACGCACCTGACATTCCGACGCTGCGGCACTATGCCGGCGGACAGCTGTCTTACACAGTCCATTACCGATGAAGCTTACCGCCTAATTAAAGCATACGCATCCTTTCTGGTGATAGGCGACAAGAAGAAAATCGTTAGAAAAAGAAATACAACGATATTGAAGTTGATGTCATGGCAATTTTCAAGTGTATGATTTTATGAACATTTCAATTGATCAAAGGAAAGAGTAGAATGGAATCTCCAGCAAAAATGCTTCAGCCAAATTACACTTACTGTCTAAAGTTATTATACGGTGGACTTTAATCCCAAATCAATCAACCCTAAAGAGATACACTTGTGCAAAGATTCTTGATCTTGGAAGGTCACGCGAGCCCAAGGATCACAAGCAAGTAACGAAGAGGTCGAGGAGTGATAATCGCTGGGATACCATGAATTTACCCCTTGGCCCCACGAGAGACCGTAGATTACGAACTCTGCCTTCCCTTTCTTTCGACGAACCCTTACCAAGCCTGCTACTTGGTTAAAATATACATTTCTACGGATGCCTTTCTTGTACGTAGCTCCCTTCTTCTCCTATCTTTTGATTTATCAACCGCCAACGCCCTTATTAAGTTCGTTGTTAGATATAGAAAGGTTATTTGAAGAAAGTAATCAACCCCGTTACAAAATATAGAAATATATTTAATTTATTTATTCAAACGCTGAACTTAAACGTCTTCTGAAACATTTTATTCTGATTTATTCTGCTGCAAGCTCGATAGCAACGTTTATCGATGTGCAAATACACTTACATAAATTTTCAACGCCTCTACGGTGATCCTTTTATTTAGTCCCTAAAGACTAGCGTCTTTCTTCGCTCGTGTACTCGCATTTAGTATATTCCACGTGGCGGAAACTGGCGAATGTCGTTCGATCCGTTCGCATGCACCATCCGAAGGAGGGAGAAAAAAGCGTCTGCTTCTTTTCTTTTTTTTTTTTTTTTTTTTGTTTTCGTCTACTTCCGATACTTGTCTCCTTCGTAACGGCACACAGGCGATATCGAGGCAAAAGCTTCGACGAAGGATTTCATTTCGCGTCCGCGTCGCCAGTATTCCGCAAACCACTCGAGGGAGGCACTTGAAACGCGACGGGGGAACCGGAAATGTATGGGAAAACGGTCGCGGATCTTGCGAAAGTACTTTGTCTTCGTTGAAACGACAACTGCGTTTATGAGGCAGACGAGAATACGTTAATTGCTAAGGGGAAAACGTAACACGGGGATGATTAATCGCTGTTCAACGATAAAGCTACGAGTTTAATGACTCGCTGATCATTTGATTAAGGTAATCGTTTTAAATCTGACGAACATTTATTATTGCACGAGATTTTATGTAATTAAAAAAGCCTATGTTCGTTTGGATAAATGTTTTTATAATTATAATAGTTACGTCTTCTGTATCTTAATCCGGATGTCAGTCGTCACCTGGCGCAGAGATTATTTCAATTTCCAAACCGCGGTATTCGTTGTAAACGCAAACTTTAATATCCTGTCTATAGCAGAATATACATATCGACAATGGCTCGTCGATTGCAGGAGAACGTAAAGGTCGTCGGTAGCGAAGAAATTGCAGAGAAATTCGTGGCGATGTTCTCGCCGATTTCTGGCTGACGGGTTCTCTTGAGTGACAAGCTTCATTTCCTCGTCGGTCCCGAACGTTTCTCGCTCGATTCGATGGAAATTACTTGGTTCCCCCAAGGACGACCGATCGACATCGGGAATATTTACAATCTTGAATCGAAAGCCACGCGACCTTCGGGAATAGGCGCTGTGTATAAGTATGTTACCAGCTTCGACCTCTCAGTCCGTTCTGAGAGAAGTCGAATAACGCACGGTGTATTCCATAAGCTAAGAAAGAAGATACAAGGTAGAGGAGTCTTTGATTTGGAAAAATATGGAATTTAAAGATTCAGAAATTTTGAACTTTTAATAAAATCATCCCTAAAGTTCGCGACACAAAAAAGAACCGAAGCGAAAATTAAAAAAAAAAGAAAGTAACCTCTGACAAATCACTGGAACGATATACCGAACAGTATAAACGTGCGTCCGGGGTGGCATGGTCGCAAAAGCGAACGAACAAAAGGAAATACCGATGGTCGTTGAAGGGATATCGACGAGGTAGGGGGAGGATAGAAAAAAAAAAAAAAGCGGAGTTACGCAAAAGTATAGGTAGTGCGTGTAGTTCGGGTCAGAGTTGAAGAGCGATAGAAAATTGCTCGTTCAGTGAAATTCGTAGCGCGGCTGGGTCCATGGGCAAAAGCTTCGACGATCTCGAGTAATTCCGTCCCTCGGCCTCCCCTTGCCTCTTCCTCACTTCACGAGAATGGAGGTAATTACTGGATTTCGGGGAAATCCATGGAGCGTAGGGCATTTAGAGCTGTTATAGTTTCGACGACTCGGCACCGAGGACCGACCGGACTGGACCGGTTGCCCCGTCAAAATGAAACACTGTGCGTGGAGTTCGGTCGGTGGGTGGAGAAGGTGGTAAAACCGGCAGGAGGCGGTGACAGTCGGTGTGAACGACTGAACGACGAACAACGAACGAACGGCGTTATAACAAGGGCTAGTTAGCGCCACCGCCGTATTACCCTCGCGTAGTTCTACCCTGGCACAATGGCGACAAATTTCACGCGCTATATCATCCGGTTCGCACACCAAAGACCGAAGACCAAGAGAGAGAGCCTGCAGACGACGATATCGTCTTCTTCTTCTAAAAAGATCTGTAATCGTTGTATAGGGTGTCTCCTTCGGTTGTGATCGTACAAAAATATTTTAGATGAAATTCAGGGTGAAAGTGGGGTGGGCCTGGCCCTTCTTCCAAAAAAATAGTACAGTTACCGTTCTATTTTAGGATCCCAAAATTCCAGATTTCCAAAATTTCCAAAGGACCTAGCCCACCCCAGAAAAAATCTAAGTTAGTCAATCTTAATTTTATGACTTGTGTATTCTTTCACAATCCTATGGTACAGCATAATCACGTAGGAATAAAAAATATAGCGAAACAGCAATGTTATCGTTGAGATTTTATATTAAATAACCGAGACCCACCAATCCCTATGTTTCCGCAGATGTTACCGAAAGGTATTGTTCCGGGTATTCAATATCCGGTTCCGCGTAACTCGTGCACTTTATCTCACATTTTGTCAAATGCGATAAAAAAAGAAATAATCATTGAAAATTTATGATCGGTTTATTTCTTTTATTTTTTCAAGTCTAGCGGAGAAGAAAATTCCGCGGAATTTCGACGATATTATGTTAGCTGGTTCGACAGAGTTGCTTCTTTGTCCGCAGAAAGCATACCGTAAGTAAATCGGTCTCTTTGAGCGATAGGAATTCAGCATACGTCTTCCTATTCGCTATGACAGGAATTTCAAGTACAGTGGACAGTTGTTCAGGAAGAAATTCAAGCTCCGTGCCCTTTGTGAAACTTTAACTCGCTTGAGACAAAGTCGTCAAATGAATCAGAAGCGGAGCGGTCCGAAAGGAAAGAAAATACCTCTGCCCGATGGTCGCAGGTAAAACGTAAAAAAACATTCCAATCTATTCGACTTGCAATTACGATGAAGTAGAAGAAATTTAACTAAATACCAAGTAAGAGGAAATTATTTTCTCGTTGCCGTGAACGTGTTGCATCGTCGCAGGGATTCGCGAGGGACCGTGGAAGGAAGGAAGGCGCCATATTGCATGGCATATCGTGAAAAAGCGGGATTTAATGTAGCAGATATTGTAGAGCCGTAGGGCGGACAATAAGATGTCGGCAAAAGGAGAACAACCGGCGCACACCCTTGCGTAGAGGGGTAGATCCTCAAGTCCTTGGAAGAACAGTACGGTGACAGGACAATTTGTGCGCATAAATCACTGAGCTGGCCTGTTTCTTTATATCGTTTAATATGAATCCACCCGGGCTGTCCCATTTTCAAACGTACGCCGCGTCGAAAGCAACCGTTCTACCGAGATTGATTACGCACTCTTCAGCGATGATCAAAATTGGATGGATGGCTTGAAAAAATGGTAACAGTCCAAAAACCACGTTTCAGTAGTTTCAATCTTCGTGTTTCATCAAGATAAGTACTGTTACAATTCAAGTATAACATATTACACCCTGAAGTTGAACATCCAAGTTATTTTCGCTGCTATTGAAAATATTAAAAAATAACTCACGTGAGAGAAATTTATATGGTTTCAGAATGATAATTAAAAAATGATAAAATACAATACAATCCCCGAAGGGTTACAGAATTGGAATAAAAACAGTACGAAAGGGGGAAAAACATGGAAACTAACGTAAAATCAAATATTTTCCTGGCGTTACGTCACAAGCGTAGACTTTGCGATAAGGTTAAGCGAAGCGTCGCTACATTCGACTCACGTTCGCGTTTATCCTTTTTGCGGAATGAGTGATAATTCGTGGAAATCGAATTACCAAGCTGGCCCGGCGTGAAAAGCGCCGAAGTTAGCCGCAACGGGCGGGCAGAACGGTGCGCATCGCGTTTTCGAAATTTCATTATGATGTACTGCATGTACACGAAGAAACTCGGCATCGTGACGTACATAAATGATACGTGCCATAAGCGCCAGTTTCAAACGAGAAAAAGACCTTATTGCATATCAAATGGTCAATTTCAGAACGGAAAAAAGTTTAAATACGAATTCGTGACAGAAAAGTGCTATGGCTTGAAGTTCGATAAAAGGATTTAGCAATATTCTTAATACAAAATGGCTAACAGTTGACGAGGAAAGGTAGGGGAAAGAAAAAGTAGGAAGATTGGTAGTGTTATTGCTTTAATCGATCAGCCCGATAATTCTATTACCATTTGCGTTATTCAAATGGTATTTAATTTTCCGCAACGTTACCTTTATTTCCCGATTTACATTTCATTCGTTCGGAATTGTCTCGTTTCTCCGCCATCCATTTCCCCCCACCCACCCTTTGAAATTCTTTTTTTTTCTACGGGGTCATTTAAAAACTGCGGCCTCTCGCATCTGCATATCGTTAACCTTTTTACGGTCCGTTCCTTGAAATTCGATTGTCCGCACTTGAAATTACATTATTGACATATCCAGATTCGGTTAACTGTCTTGAAATTTAATTACCAATCCGGCGAATACTTTACACCTCTGTCGCATTGAAAATTTTAACGTTACACGGTCGCTGTCAAATCCGAGAGCAGTTCGTTACGCACGCGATATCGCGTGGATATAAAAACGAAAATCGTATGATATTGATGTTTTTCATATAATATACAATTTATCGAATTCACCGTATAAGAGGGTAAAAGCATACATTGCGTCGCATGTATGTAAAACGCAGGAAAGTTTAGACAAACCGTAGATAAAGTTTTGCGTCTGTGCAAACGGCAGACCAATATCGTAATTGACTTCAGAACTGTTGGCGCAGAGGTCCTCAACTTAATATCAGTATGTATACATTCAAAGATAGTAGTTGGTAACTTAATTTTATTAGATTCGCCTCCAAATATACATATAACGAGATCTACGTCTGCCAAGCAGGAAATGAAATATTCCTTCCTCTGTTCTGGTTACTGCATTAGAAAATTAAATCCTCTCGCGGTACATTGGTTCTCGGTCGAATTAAATGAAATTAAATTAAGAGGAGAATGAAAAAAATAAAAGAGTTTTCCCATTATGTATTCGGTGAAGAATGAAACACTTGGATGATAATGTGTGTAACGTGTATAACAGTTCCAAATTTTCCTTAATTGAAAGCACAATTTGCTATCACAGCTTAATCACTTTATGATAGTTGTACAGGGTAACATTTGCCAACTTAATATTTGAGATGTTAGGGGGTGTTTAACGCTCGATTTCATTCGTTCCCGAATCGTGTTGCATTCGTGCGATTCTCTCGGCTGTTTAAGCGATAATTAAATGGAAAATTAATAAGATTCGGTAGAGCCGCGAAATCCTATAAGCCACCTTACAAAGTGGAGCATACCGTTACAAACGAGGACGGGGCTTACCGGTGGGGAGTTAAGTGAAGAAACCTCTACAATTTCACGAAATTGCCTCGATAAACGTTCCAGATTTAAAAGAACTTCATTTTCCACTGAGGACAATGTTCACTTTCCATTTCACGGATAAAAGAGCTGGTAGTATAATAATATCAAATATCCATTTTACTTTTTCCCTTAAACGAGCCTAAGAGTATTAAAATAAAAATATCATGAAAATTATAAATTTTGTGTTAAAACATTTTAAGACCTTAATTAAATAAATTTCAAAACCTCGTTTATTAAATAAAAGTGCTATACGTCAATAGGGCTGCGTCCAACTATGTATACCGCGAATATTAAAAACCATTTATCTCCCAAATAAAGCCTCGTATTTAAAAACTTTATTCTACATGTTTATTTTATTTTTGCGCATAGAATCGCCGTGTGCCACCGGTTGCCTGGAAGAAAAAGGGAAATCGTAGAAATAACATCGATTCTACGGTAATTACGTAAAATGAGGGAAGTTTCGGTTGGTGGTATTGGTTTTTCATTAGGGGAGGCTTGTTTTACCTCGACCGTTTCTGCAGGTCAGGTGAAAAGTGCAAGAACCGAATAAAAAAGTGTTGACGTCGAAGATTAATTTAATTAAAGCACCGTCGAAACTACGAATTTCCAACGAGACGGGAGGGAGGCTGAAACAAAGGATTGGCAAGAAGGGAAAACAGCCGAGTAGTCTCGTGGCGCAGTCGAAAAACTTTCAAGTACCGGACGAGGGGAAAAACGAGAGGTAGTTGCGGAGAAGGGGAGACCCGGTGGAAATTCTGGTACCCTTAGCTTATCCAATCACCATGGCCAATGTCGGTTTTCGCGCCGAGTACCTATCGGAAAGTTTCTTTAATCAAGTGTTTGATCAGTACCCCGTTTCTTCCTTGTATTCATTGTCTTCGCTCGTTGCCAATCTGGCCTCGTTCAAACCACCCCCCATCTCCTTCTTTTTTTATCGCGAAATTAACAATTTCCCGTTTCGGGCTTCTCTTATCAGAAATCATATATTGAATAAAGAATCCATCTTTTTTCTAACGATCACCATTCGCGTATATAAAATTTTAATGGGATGAGTCGGGTACCTTAGAAATATAGGTATTTAAAAATTTTGGAAATTTGGAAATTTGGAATTGTAAAACTTTGAAACCTTAAAATTTAAAAATTTTAAGATCTAAGAATCCCATAATCCTAAAAACCTCTAATATTAGAACTACCCTGCGTCGCCGACTTCCCGGACAGCTTCCACAATCCTAATTAATACCTTCCACGACTTTACATCCCTTTAAACTGTAAAGAAATAAAAGAAGCGATCTTGACGGAATTATATCAGCAGATTCGATGCGAGCGAACTCCAGTTTTATCGATAATGCGTCTCTGGAACACAGAACCTCGGTCTTTGTAATAAATCGAGCTTGGGGACGCAGTTAGGGAGGATCAAACTGACGTCTGGGGGTAGTAACCGGCTCTTTCTCTGCCACGCGTGATATCGTCGGCATAAATCGATATAAATTTTCAAGGATTCTGAACACGCTCGATCCACCAGGATATACAGACTCGTTTTTCAGAGTTTGCATCTTTTTCACTAGACTGTATACGATTGAGTTGAGAGTACATATACGCGCGGGGGTACTATCCAACCATATGCGTTTTATGGCGGTTTATACTGAACGGTCAATCTTGAAAAGTGAATATTTCCCAATCGTTTTCCAATCGGCGATCATCGTCGCCTAAATGTGGACTGGACTCCTTACCGTCCTAAAATTTTTTTATTTTAAAATCACCCTTTTTTAAACTTCCACAATTCTAAAGTTCTAATTCTCAGAATTTGTAAATACCAAAATTCTAAAACTTTAAATAAGTATTGTATATTAAAGCGTAGCTAGATCGTAAAATCTCCTCTTTAATTAACAATAGTATCGTATAAATATCTGGGTTCGAAGCGAGTTGTGTTTCATCTTCCAGATATGAAATTGTACCATTTATTAACTGGATGTAACGGAATATGAAACCGCGAGTATTCCGAAGATAATTAATTTTGGAACTTCCTTCCTCGAAATGATTTTATGATTTCCGTTTCAAATAACAAAACAGTAAAGGATCGTGTCTGTTCAATTTTCATTTACTAATTGATATTATTTTCATGCACATATATGTTACAAACTTTAATTTGAAAAAGGCAGCAAACTCGTAATTCGATTGTATTAAATTAAAAGCAATTGTTCATGTTTCTTTTAACGCTATTTCAATTAATTTTCATTTAAATGATACATTTAAAATGAAAAGAGATATAATTTTGTTTTCAGTTGAACGAAGGCGATTTCGTTTCATTTAAAAATACCAAAATAACTGAAAGTATTCTTCTATTTTGGAGTGGTTGAAAGCAGTCGAGGTTCTGCTGTTATTTCAAGTAATGGCGTGTGTTTATGCACGCCAAGTAACTAAACTTACTTGCCTGCTCCTCAAACCGAACGAACCTAAACCTTCACCGCCCGATTCCTCTTCGTGATACCTTCTCTTCCGCTCACTCGTTTGCTTGTTCATTCTACTCTGAATAATAATAAGATTTGACTCGTTAGAAGTTTCATTAGAGCTTTGTTTACCGCGTCTAAGGGAGCGGCTGAGGACTGAAGCACGTCTGAAGAAACATCACAGTACAGTTTCTCTGCTACGGAATCCTTAAACAATGCAATGGTCAACAAACGGAGTTAAACAACAAAACGTACTAAAAATAGTTTTTAAAAAGCCCCTTTGTTTCAATGTTGATATTAACAACATTCGTTTTAAGCTTTAAATGTTTAAAAATATCAACGTGGGAAGTGAAATGGAAGACCGTTTCGAACGTGCGCCGAAGGTAGCCGAACAGAACGTTCGGGTCACGTGGCATAGGTTGCGAAAGAAAGCGGGCAGTTTCGAACACATACCGAAAACAGAATACAATAAATTTTCCTACGGAAAATGGCGTTCTAAAAGAAAAAAGAGAATTTAATTTAATTCAATATTTATTTTAGTACTAAAAATTTTTACTTTAAATTTTGGAACTTAGAAATTTGTCAGTACCTAACTATATAAAGATGAGGAAGTAAACAGATTGGTAAAGGTGTAAAAGGCAAGACCTTACAAGACCCCATGTAGCCAGTTCTCGGTTATTTATATTCATATCGATGCATGGGAAAAGTTGGCAATCTTCTTGCCTTCACTGGTACCACCACCATCAACGACCACCCCAACGCAAACGCCGCCACCATCTTCTTTCTTTTCGGCCGACCTCCAGCCACAAGCTGCATCTTCACCGGCCATAAATACAAAAAACTCACGGGAACAGCCGCGATTTATTGCATATGAGTTTTCGGATTTGTCAATCGGCCACCATGGCTCCTGTAACCGTAGCCATGCTTCCCTTTCGTTCGCCACCCTCCTTCTTCGTGGTACACCACTACTTATTCCCCGGAACAAACGCCATGAATCATCGGCCTTCGAGTGCTTCTCCGCAGATATCAGAAGCGGATACAATACGACTACGTGCGGCCAGAAGTATTTCCAACCGTTTTGCTACGACCATGTTCTATCTGCTGTAAAAGAACGCCAGTCTGATTGGTCAATAGCGATATAGATTCACCTCATCTCGTATACAACAAGTAGTAAAACTAGCATTAGTGACGGACTCGAATCAGCCGTTTAAGAGTAAGGATTACTGCTTAATAGAAGGAAAATTTGTAAGGTTTTCACGCTTGTCTTTATTTTCTCGCGTATTAGGTAGAGCCGTTAAGATCGGCCTGCTGGCGGTCGGTCGATTTATCAAGCGAGACAATTTATGGAGGGGTAGTAGCGTGAAGTTCATCTGAAAGCACGAAGGTGGTAGATCGAAGTTGCGGCCAGCCAGAAAATGGAGTGTCCTGAAACGGGCCGAGCGTGTCGGCCAATTTATGACACGTAATTAAAAAGTCAAGCGCCCGAAGCCGCATTGTTCCTTCCAGGCACATTCTATCTAGCGCAAACTCGATAAGAACGATAAGTGGATAACGCCAATCACCAATATTTTCCTCTTTTCCTTTTTTTTTTTTATATACGAAATAAATTGCTTCCCATTTTCAAACTATTCGATCGTTACCATAAAGAAGTTCAATATCGAGTATTGACCATTCAGAGGATATTGAAGCTTTAATTATTCAAATGGAAATTAATAATTTTTTAATTTTCAAATTATTAATTTTCTATTTTCGAACTTTCAAATTTTCACTATTATATTTTCCTGAAATGTTGTCAATGAAAAAAGATATTATATATAGTGAAATTAATCATGATGGGTATAAGAAAAGCACTTTAAGTTGTTAAAGAGAAGAAAGAAAATAGTTTTCTCCTTTCATTATGGCGGGAACACGGTCGAATGCAAGAGTACCTTTTCCATCGGCAAACTTCCTTGGAAATTCAGACTGCAAAGCGGAAACTTTTTTTAATTTCATTTACTCTAATTTGTAAAGTAACTTTTCAATAGTAATTCTCTTTCAAGCCACCGGCACGGATAGAAGAGGAGAAATATCAGGTGGAAGGGGAAGGAAAAACGATAGACGGCTGAATGACTGAATCAATGAGTTTCATTACTCTTTCAAATCAATTTACAGTAAAATATGCCATGAATTAAAGGTGATTAAAAATAGGTGTCTAGAAAGAAGGGACGGAAGAGGGATTTCCCGAAATAATGCAAGATTAATCCAGACTGGCATGGCGTGCCCCAGGCGCCATTACAAGCACAAACAATGGCACCCACGGCAGTCTCATTGTTCCCTATACACGATATAAAAAAGGATGTAAGATCCCTAATTTCTCAATTTTCCAATTTTTCAAGTTTCCAAATTTTTTCCAAATTTGAAAATTTCATCGCTCTATTAATAAATTGAACTTAATTAAAATTTTCCAAATAATATGAACCCAACTTGAGTCTTATAATTATAAAATACCTTTTTGATATGAAGATTACTTGGACGAGGGAAACAATAGAAGGCGAAAGGTGTGGAAGACACAGAAATTGGAGACAATGGTAAGAGAAAGTGAAAATAAGGTAGAGGGTGGCTAGATTGGATCGAGACGAATTCGGATTATTCCTTGATTAATTAAATACCGACCAATGGCTGAAGTGTTCCGTACAAGAAAAGGATTCTCAGTCGAATGAAAGATTTCTTGGTTAAAGAGCGGATTAATTAATTCCGGCAACGTTTTACAAAACGGCTCGTCTCGGCCGAGAAATATTAAGGATTAAATTTGCTCGGCCGACTTTCTTCTCGTTATATTACATATTGAACGTAGCAAGAATAAAAGACAGTGCAAACGAATTTAGAATTCAACGAATACCTCGTCTGAATGTATAATTTCACGGTTTAAAGCGACGATGTTTGTAGCGCAGATTTTCGCCACGATTCGAAACGTGCCAACCTGTCTAACGTTGAATTGAAAATTGAAAATCACTGAGACGTGAGTGGAATTTTGATGATAAGTACAAAATTAGCCATTTTCAATCAATCTTTGAATGAATTATGCGGTTCGATCCAGAACAGAGCGAAAGAATTAAAAAACTGAAAATTGGAAAATCTAATATTTCTACGTTACAAAATTTCTAAATTCAGTGCCCGTGAACTCTTTAAAGGGCACTTGATCTGCCCATTTGAAGGTGATGCTAACAGGGTTGATATCTGTTGGCTGTAATAGTAATTCGTGTCTTATTCGAAGTAGCCGCGACGTAAAGGACGAGGAGGATGCTAAAAGGGGATGAAGAGGATCGTAGAAGGAAGAGGTAGTTGTAGGTATCGCAGCTTGGAAGCAAACACCGTCTCGCTACAATGAAACGCAATTTCCTGCTGTTGGTGCCGAGACTGAGCTAGTCGTCTCATTCGTCTTGACTAAAAGCTTCACTCCTCACGCTGGCTGCGTTAAACAATCGTACCTGCGTGGCATTCGTTAAGGAAAAGCCGGGGGTAGATGCTTCTCTACCATCCTTCGTTGCGATAGCGAAGATTCACGGCTCCTGCCTTACGTATACCCTCCATCGAATACCAACACGTTTGTTTCCACGCTCTGTGATTATTTACAACGACCAACCATCACTGTTCTCCATTATTGCCTCTTGCTTTTTAATGAAATAAATCCCTCCAATCTCCATATTTCCAAAATTCTTTTCCCTTTCAATGCTATTCATTTCTTAGCCCCAATTTCAAAATAACAGTAAACAACAATGATTTATAATCTTCCTTCCAGTATACCTTCTTTTCTGATCACGTTTGAATTCGCTTAACTTTACAGAAGTAATTAGAAGCAAAAGAAAAAAAGAAAGGAAGAAAATGGTAGAAAAATTCGAGCTGGCAACATGAATATCTCTTTTTATTTCACGACGGCCGTACTCGAAGCTGAGCGTAAGTGCCCATTCATAGCGGCATTCAAATTGTGGGCTGCTAGCCGGCTCCATTATATTTTATGGTGAATACGAAGAAAGAGAGGTGCTCGCGTTTGTACTTCGCCAAGTAATTACACCCAGCGTTGATCACCATGATTTTCTTTTTTTTTTTTAATTTCGCCTTGATTCGCTTCTCGTCCCATCGTTGCTTTGTTTCCTGCTTTTCAAGCAATCTTCACAGAGAATTGGCCAATTCCATGAAGAATCCCTCAAGGAGACAATTAACAATTTTCAAGATAAAATGATTTTTATTATGAAATGTTTTTAAGAATATTTTTCATGCAAATTTTGCGTACAACGAATAACCGAATCAATAGGGATTTCTACCAAGTAGGTGATCCCCTATCCCCATTTTCATGCTAACGTCACAGATACCAGTGGGGCAGAGGTGCGTACAGCAAGTTACTGAATACTGACGATGCTGGAATTTAATTTTCCGGTTTCATTGTGAAGAACTTACATCGCCTAAAGGTCTGCGCAGCGACGCTTCTCTGTTGGCGCTGTGTTATTATCGTCAAGCAATGAATTGCGAATACTATCGCGAAAGCGTGCGCACACGTTCCTGCGTATTCAAAGAGCATATGATATTTCACTTACACCGATCTTTTGTAAGTATTATTAAATTGCTAGTGAAATTTCTAATCTCTATAGGATCATTTATTAAAACTTTTGGACGAGTTAAATACTGTTCGAATCAATAGTCTTTTGTCAGATTTTCATAAAATTGGGGGATATAGAAATTTTTCAAATTGATTCTAATGATTATAAAACGAAGATAAGCTAACCTATCCTGAAATCATCTATGCGAAAAGTATGTGGAAATATGAAAAGTGTAACTAATCGCAGATGTTTTCGTTCGCTGTTCCGAGGATATTATTTCAGGAATAGAGAGCATAAAGCGTACGCCAGGACGAAATAACGTTTCTTGCGTAACACGGGTGTCGGTGTATCGTGGTAAAAGTGAATTTGGGAACTCGCCCAAATGTTAGCTCATCGGTTAAATCCACGAGCGGGCGAGAGGTATTTAATATTGTGGCAGGCAGAGGTGGTTGCGGTGTATAGGCAGCCGTGAGCTGCCAACGGACCCCCTCTGTTTACCATATAGATGACTCGTTAGCGAATGTTAAATTACTGTATTTGCCTAGTGGAGATTTATCATTCATACCGCGGGCCAATCTACCCTGTCGTCGCGATAATAAGTCAGCTTCCATCCCCCCCTCCCCCCCACCATACCTGAAATACGCCGATGGCGTAATGCAGGTGGCAGCCCATATAATCGATTTACCACTATACCAATTCTTCCATCGATTTCTGATTATAAACGTCTTCCACAGCGCCGAATTAAATGGGGGGATCTAAGGGGAGCTACAACCCCGGGTCCCACTTTGCAGAGGGCCTCGTCATAATTCTTCCATTTACCAATTTTATTTAGAATAAATTTCAATTTTTGAACCAAGTTCGACAATCAAAGATAGTCTTCCATCCTTTAATTTACATTAGTCGCATCGTTAAGATTACCTTAAAAATCAGCTACGCGTCCGTTCTTTTATTCGAATATTCGCGTTGACGAAGTCACGCGGATACATTTCAGACGAAAATTAGGCGAAACAAGTTTTTGGACGAATATGGAAACCGCTTTAATCTGGAACACACGAGCTAGAAACAGTGCGGTTTCACGGGCTGGTGCATCCGCTTTGTTTACCGGCTGCTAAATTCTCGGCCAATTATATGAGGTTTGTGATGCATCTCTCGCGTTTAGCTTTTGTATCTTTACCGTGACACAGGGTCTCGTTAAATTTCACCTTGAAACTCGGAGGGTGGCCTCGGTCGTCAAGTGTACTTCAAAGGAAGCGGAGGGTAAACGTAGTAACAAGCTCAACGTATGAAAGTATAACTGCAATTAGTGCTAGGAAATGGCGTGGTTGGTTCTGCAAAATTTTAGTGCACAATTAACAACCTACTACTGTTACCTAGCCTCGTTACGAGTGGTAATATTCGACACGTTTAATTCAATTATCTTATCATTTACAAAATTACTCTTTATTAATAATAACCTTCGTAGAAGACACACACGAAAGCTTTCGTTCTTTCAATCCAATTCTTCGCTCCACTGTTCCATCGACTTACCTGTAATAAATAACGATTTCAAACGTCAACCAAGAATTCGCCGCGGTCAAATTGATACCATAGATCAAGCTATGGAAAAATAGCTCCTGAATACCAAGCCGGCTTTCCTTTCGTTCGATAAAGTTTTATCGAACAGCCATCTTTCCCTACTGGAAAAGACTTTCCAGAGTCGGACCTTGAAAATTGATACTGTCGTCTGATTCTTCAGGTAATAGAGACTTTTTCAACTTTATGACTACCTCTTGAATAAAGAAAATAATTTTGTTCTACAATGCCATTATTAGATGAAATTCGATTTTCTTCCCTTCAAGGTTTAATTATCCTTATTTAGGCATTGATTCGCAACATCCTTGAGGAATAATTATCCAAATACTTGAGGAGCCACCATGGTGTACCACTATACGAGACAAATCCACGATAGGGAGTTTCCTTTCAGTTAGAAAACCTTGAAAGATTTGGAAGGAGGTTGGGGTAAGAGCGAACCGCTGTACCATGCAATGGATCGGATTAAATATTATTATGAGGAAGAACGAGACGTGTCGTGCGGCACAGTACAGCCTTCGATCCCCTTTTCGTTTCTCCTTAACCACCGCGTTGCTTTCCGCTTTCCAACCTCCCCTTTTTCTCCTCCTCAAGCCTGCTGTCTCCTCTGTTCGTTCACTGAAGCTGCACCCACCAGAGTCCTCCTTCTCCTCTCTAGAAAACCGAAGTCTCGAAAGTTTGGCCCCTTCCCAACCCCCGTCCCGCCATCAACTACACCGCGAGGAATGCATTTTTCATATCCTCGCGATATTATCGCTCCCGTTGCTTGTATTAATCGGTTTGGAAAGGGAAATAACGAAGGAAAAACTTCGCGCCATCGCGACATGAATTCGGAAAGTATTATGAAAATGAGGCTGCTGCTGGATAGAGAAGGAATTTCAAATGATTTATTTAATTGCATTAATAATGGTTCATTACTAATAACAAAGTTCAAACTTGAGTTTAGGTATTGGAAAATTGTAGAAAAATAGGTGGGCCCACTGGGCGGAGTTTGAACTCAGGCCCCTCCAATTGACAGTCTGACCCGCTACCGCCTTCGCCAACTCCGCCCCCAAGTTTTTCATTTTTTCAAATTTAATAACAAAATATTTTCTGAGGGGAACACGGATGAATTTGTTAACATAACGTTAAACTATATTAGAAGATGGTCTCTATAACTCCTGTAGTTTTGATTCTGGAGACATTACTATTAGTAGCAGAGGCCGGGAAGCAATTAGGCTGCAGGCAAGAGATGCACAGATATCGTGGCATGGTGGCTGTTATCCAGCCTGACTATGCAGTTGTTATCTAACTTAAATGAACCATACAATAATATCGTTAGAGGTGTTTCGCCGCTGCCAGCATGTCTCTTTTCGTTACTTCAGCATCGAGGACACAGCGTCGAGATGTAGGTAGTATTTACGTGTTGCGCATCCTTCCATTCCGAGCCGTGGATGAGCTGCTGTAATATCTGGTAAACATGCGGCGAATGGATATCGCGACGTCTCTATGTTGTTAATTATCGCGACGAGAGGGAAGATTTCGAAGGGAACGCAAACATTTCCTAAATCCCTTTGAATAGTCGGTTCGGTAACGACACCCGATGACTCGGTAATGTTTAAAACACGAAGAATAGAAGGAAATGAGGAGCTCCTAAGCAGGGATAAGATGTCTGGGCAACGTAATCCGAATCCCGGGATATTTTAATCAGACCGATACCGCGAGACAAGGATACCGACTTGTATTTACATATCAAAATTATTGGACTTCTCGAAGGGAATTATCGGGTGACTACCGTTACTGAAATGAAGCCTCTTTCTTGAGAGGATCCTCGTCTGCGATCCTTCTAACGACCAATAGAGAGGTCTTGTTCTTCAGGGTATCGTGGTCGTCGACGAAGGGAACAAGGAGGTCGCTTTCAAAGATCTTTAAATTCCTCTTTGCTTCTTTGCCTCTACGAGCTAAGCTTTAATTACTTGTCGATAGTAGCCTCGTTTCTTTCGCTTCGATCTTTCTTCTCCATCGGTGCTATCGGGTATGGTTAGAAAGTCGATGAGTTCTACTTTGTACATTTTCTGCTGTTTCCACGAGTCTGATGTTGCTTTAATTATTCCTGTTATCGCTTCTCGATACGAGTTGAAAATTCTTTAAAAAAATACCTCGAGGTTTCATAAATTCTTGGAACGCGATTTGAAAAGGTCAAAAAGTGCCAGCAGGTGACGAACGAAGAAGGTAACGATACGCGTAACGTAATCAATTCTGGTTGACGTGCGTGTCAAATGTTCGCCGGTCATATTCTCGTCGGGTCAAAAATCGCCGGTATTTTCCACGGAATAAACGGGCCGTTTTTTCTCGCTTCGATTCACCGCTAAAATCATTTGAAAAACAAGCGGCCATGTTCTGTTCCCAACGGACGCGCCACGTGGCGTCGATTCGTCGAAACTGAAACCGCCCAGGAGGCTGCCATCTTACCTCGAGCGTTCCGATTCGCTGATTCGCTGAGCTACTCGGCCAATCCTAGACAGAACAAAGCGCGCGTAATTTGAAACGAACTTTGGAACATTCTTCGTAATAAATGAATTTTTAAGTGAATTTACTAAACCATCCGATGAATGAACCAATTAGAAAGGTAAAATTTTATCGAAAAGTAATATGGAGACTTTTAGCTGGGTCACTGACGTCACTGGAAAATGAAGAACAGCCTTGTGACGTTATCAGTGAAGGAAACTCGTTGGAAATTAAACGAGACTTTGCGCGGAAGCAGATGAAACAATTTTTCGATGAATCTGGCGGTAGAAGAGAGAAGGACGTAAGAGGGTAAAGTAGGTAGGGATTTTAGATGGGACGCTATCTCGACTTATTTTCACGGATCGGATTTCTCCGGGCCACGGGTAACGGTATCAGCGGTTTTCACGTCCCGCGGCAATTACATTAAAAGTTTCTTTAAGGGGCGCGAGAATTGAGCGGGAAGACGGGAATAAAGAGAGAAAATCTCGGCTGAAAGGCGTGAGAGAGATGCGTTTAGAAGAGAGACATTCGACAAGAAGGCGAAACAGTCCATTTAGAGAAGGGAGAGAAGAGAGAATAAGAAATGGCCGAGACGCCTGCTAACGATCCACCAAGGTTTTTATCTCGTCATCCCTTAACGGTTCTCGTTGTTATTTAATGCCTCGTCATTATAACTCCACCCACCCCCCTTCTCCTTATTCCATCTTCACTATTAATTGTTCATTCACCCCCTCCATAATCGAGGTCGTGCGCGTACGCTTCACTGTTTTCCTGTTTTTTTCCTCTTCTCCTTCTGCCTGGTTCCGCTTGCGATTCCAGGCTCGCGCAAAATAATAAATGATAAACTGGCTGTCTTGAGGATAATGAGGTTAGTGTTCGTTGGCCATCGCCTGGCAGAGCTAAAAAACTTGGAAACATTGTACGCTTTCCTTAAAGAGCGAACCATGCCGGAAGTTTGTAATTGGAGCAACGTCTCCGCTAAATTGGGGATCACGAGTCCAGAGTTGATGCAATTATTCGCTAGATACGCGATAAGTGTTCTGGAGGTGGTTGGTCAAGTACCTACAAATTGGTGCCGATACTAATTACTAAAATTAGTCAATGAAACTGCTATCTTCTCTAAACAACACATAGAAAAATAAATGAACAGGAGCCGTGGGTAAACGGTTGATGGTTAAATAAGGATTCCAATGTGCCTTCATTTGAATGTAGATGGACAGCTACCAGGTAGATACCTGATTCGAAAGTAGTAGAGGTGGAGAACGGAACGCGGTGGTCTACCAATGAGAACGATAATCCTTCTTCCTTTTATTTTATTTCTTCTATTCCAGTTTAATTAGTTCCCCGATAATACCTGCTATCTCTTGTGCGCACTGGAAAGAAGAGCCACCTTCCGTTCCATTTCTATGTTCTATCTACCCTTAGCCAAGAGTACCATTCCAATTCTTCCCTGCAAATTCTTGTCCGATCTGATTTGAATTTCCCAAGTTATCGTCCACCATGACACCTATCGAAGTTTCTCATTTTTAATATTTCAATTTTCAATTAATTAAGGAACTTTCGATTTTAAATTTTCAGCTGTTAAATAAAAAATCTCATGTACGAATGAAATTTCCAATGAAAGCGAACGAAACTGACCAAATTCAAATCCACGCGAGGGTAGAATGAAAAAAAAAAAAATCTGGACTGTTTGCTGGATCGAGAAGGGCGTCCAGTCTGGTCGGAGCATAACTCGTGGGCGGCAGGCTTTCGTAGAAAGTTCGTGTCGATTTTTCCAGGGCAGGTTTCCAACCAGAAAACGATTCGAGCTGTTCAAGTCGTATGTTTGTTTTGGAACTTGCGCACCGTCGCTTTCCAGGCCACCGACGGTCCCCCCAACAGGCCGCCATCTCGACTCTTCACCCGGGCAACCAGCAATATCTCCTGCCACCCATCCAGACCACCCAACCGATGGTGGCCTGGGTGAAAGAGCACCCTTTTGGGGTTTGTGATGCGTGCAGATGGACGTGCAGAGGGAAATCACGCGTGGCTGCGCTCAACTGCACGGTTGCACCGAATACATGCCGACCACCGGCGAAACGTTCGACCGACCAACACCAATTAAGCCAATGACGTTCTCCGACACCGATGATAATGGTAACTCTGCGTTTTCGAGACCCCTGGATCCTATAACGAGACGCCAGTGGATCGGTTGCGTAAAAAACAGGAATAGAAATGAATGAATGAAAAAATACCAAGGATTGATTTACGTGAAAATCGTAGAATGGCACCTTTTACCTTGAAATTTAAAAATTGAGATTTTGTGAAAGGTACCATTTATTATAGCATATTAAATGACAAATTCTGGAGATTAGAAAGTCTATGACATAAAAGTACCATAAAATAGTACCATAAGATATACTAACGTAAAGATTAAAATTTAAAAAAAATTTTTAATAAAAATGGCTAATTTTTATTTGGAACAATGAATCAACCAATTAAGAATTACGAAATACAACATAATACAGTGATCATCATCTTCGATGGAAACAGACTAAAGAAACTTGGAGCAATTACTCACAATCAGTCTACCCAGCGATGGTAGGAAAAAAAAGCTTTAAAGCACTCCATTTTCCAAGCTCCAATCGATATTCCGCGATTCGGCTCTTCGATTTCCTATTGAAGGCATTTTTCCATTGAGTTGTGTACTCCCTTCAATAGACACCTACCCGCCTTTAATCCGGATAATAGCGTTGCGAAGTAATTAGGCCTTTTGTCTTCTGTCTTCTCCGGTTTAGTTACAAAGAAAACATCAGCTACCTTCGTGACTTGTTGCACGAGTTGCCAGGCTATTCGACCAACCGCTCTGTATGCTGTTTTACTTTACAAAGCACTTTAGTCGTTACAAAGAAAGCACCTCCATCTTCCTAATAGATCACCAGACCTATTATGGTGTAAGAACAAACATTTGGACAAACATTGATTTAACTAGATTGAAACTAGGGTGGGCCTGCTTCTCTCCAACAATTTCAAACTCTAAAACTCCAAGATCCAAAATCTAAAATTCCAAAAACCTAAAATTCTAAAATTCTGAAAATACAGATAACTAAGTTGTTTGAACGCCGCAGAAGAATGCTGACGAAACAGGGAAATTCTCTGAGTATCGCAAAAAGGAGTAGAATAAATGATGTTGAAGGATCCAAGAGTAGGATAA
Source organism: Osmia lignaria lignaria (assembly GCF_051020975.1). Lineage (NCBI taxonomy): Eukaryota > Metazoa > Arthropoda > Insecta > Hymenoptera > Megachilidae > Osmia > Osmia lignaria. The sequence goes on along the minus strand of NC_135037.1, from coordinate 10,702,973 downwards.
GTGGTATTTGACATTGAATTATGAATGCGTAAAGGGCGCAGGGAGGAGATGTCTAAGGACGTGACAGTAGGTAGCATAAGCGTGCCGCAACCGATCCCACATCGCAGGTATTATAAGTTCTGTCGAATCCTTCGTGGGAATGAGCGGGTTGCTAGTAGCATTACTAGTAGCTCGTCCCAAGTGTAATCTCTAAGCTCCTAAAAGGTACTCGCCCCCTTTCGATCCGACCATTCCGTTACACTCTAACTTCCTTTCTCTTTCTGTAACTTCAGATCGTTGAAATTGTTCTTTTTTCGAGGCGTTTGTTTATCGGTGTACGGATGCGTGATGGCAAAATGACATCGATAATTGCGCGATCGGCGCAGCGATACGTGGCCGACAATGAATAATATATAATATTCGTATCACATCAAACGACGAGCCCTGCAAAATTTTCAGACGCATAATGGCCGATTGCGTAAAGCAATTTCGCGGGTCATTGCCGCCGAAAGGCATCGACCTCTTCGCCCGTCTCGATGAATCGATGTTCTCTTGGGATCCACTAATTTTTCCCTCGGATGGGTTAAAACTCTGTAATGGTAAGGTGTTATTTATTTATTTCGAGGAGAGTGGAAAATGAATTTATTTCAAACATCAGAGATATGATAAATATTAAATTGTTACGTCTGACTGGATTTCATGACATAAAAGTATTTGAAAATATCTCTTGTGGCACATAAATTTAAAGCTCAAAGTCTAATAAATTCATGAATGTTTGAAATTTCACAGTCAGAATCGACTCCAATCGCGAGAGTGATCGTTTCTTAATAAATGATCCGATGGTTAAGAAAAATGAAGGTTCGCATCGAACCGCAAAATCTTTCGTTTGGTCGAGCTCGGGGAGAACGTCATTTAACGCGAGAAATACTTTGAATAGCAATATCCATTATCGCGGAGTTACAGCCGAACGGACACCTCGTTCCATCGTAATCGGATTAGGCTAGGAAGGAGAGAACGAGAGGGGTGGAATCGAGTGCAAGAGGGTCGGACAGGCAGGCGAGAAGACGATAAACGGAATGAAGATGAAAGAAGAGAAATTCTTCAAAGTGGAACAAGTATCTCGTCGCGCTTTAATCTGGTCGGGGGAGGAAAATCTTGTAAATAATCGTAGCAATTATCCCAACTCGCCATCAGGGCGAGAGTTACAAAGGATCTAAGGGGAGAAGGAAAAAGAAAATGAAAATATTTCATTATCAGGATGGACGAATCAAATTGATAATATTGGCTCGAGTAGATGAGCCGATGTCAAAAGCGTCTCCATTTTCTAGATAAGAAGATGCCTCGTGTTTAGCTCTGTTCGCTACGGGAAATTACCCTGCCGGAAATTGAGTAGCAGACCTCCCAGCGAGTGTTTGTCGTCGCCCGACAAATTGAAACTTACTACGACTTGGAAAACGCACAGCACAGTATTTTATAAGCTCGTAGCGAATTGTGTTGCAACTTCAACATCTATTCTATTCATTATTAGCCATTTTGTACTTCTTTTATGTCATGAAATTATATTTCCAAATTCATCTCATTATTTGCTTTAACTTATTATCAGCCATTTTGTGTTACAAATATTAGTCAACCATTTTCAGTAAACTTTAAGCTTTAAATTGATATGCCGCAAGTGCCATTTCGAAATACTTTTATGTCATGAATTCAGACACGTGAGATTGTCTTCCAATTTCCAGATATCTCACGCACTGGTTTAACACCATAGGGTACATCATACACATAGTTTCAAGTACTCGACACAGGAACTTACACTAACAAGTATATCTACCGTCTCTTCAACGTTCCCGTATTCTCACAACAATCCCGGATCGTGTAATGCGCTGACGAAAGCTTTCCTTGCATGAATACCCAAGTATGCAAATGCCACTATGGCATTAGACGTTTCTGGAGGGTCCTTTTCGTCAGACGTACCTTACCACCTTCCCCTATCCCCCCATTCAACGAATAAATTACAGAAAATGTTTAAAATTGTCAAAGTATTCGAGAAAATGAAGAATTTCTTGAAGAATCGCAAGGCTGAACTTTGCTTTGAAGGACATCAAATTATTAACTTTTTTGTTTGCTATTTAATAGTTTTCAATATGTAGAATCAAAAAATGCAGGTCTTAACCAAACACAACATGCTCTTCCCGCCATTTAAGATGTGCAAGGCGTACAGTTTGTACCTAAGACCGCAGAACCATACGTGTCGGACTAAAGCAAACACTTTGAGTGGCTAAAACCGGCACAGAAGGTGAACAGATACACGGTAGGAGTAAGACAACGCGTGCCCTGGGTTTATACTGGTCGGGTTATTTATTTTGGCAACTGCATCCAGCACCTCTTCCAACAGCCTCTGGAAACACGCTACAAAAACGCATTTTAGGGAGAAAGAAACGCATTGTGGAACGCATCGTGGAAATCATCGACGTCCGCAATCCGGACACGTTCTGAAGAATGGAATGAAGACTGACTAGTATTCGCGCCATGTACAAGATGTTTCAAAAATAATTCTTAAAATTTCAAAATTAAAAATCTTCATCGATGAAAAATTAAAATCGAATAGTACCATTTTTTTTATAACATTTTCAACTACTTCGAATGACGATTGCTTTTGGGACACCGTGTAGGGAAGAAATGCAACAAACGAAATCTCTGAAATCAACGACAATGAAGGAAAAACGGATAAGCAGCCTACTAACGAGGCGATGGACCGGAGATCACGTTCGGTGGTCCACGAAACGGACCCGATTCCGTCGGTGAACGTTTTCAGAGGAAGAAAAGAACGCAAAGCGAAGGGGTGAGAAAATCGTCCCGGGGATGGCGACGATTTCGCTCGTCGATAAAATAAATAGAAACGAAGCGACACGTACGCCTCCGTATACGTGCCGCCCAATAACAGCCTCCTCTCGAATATTTTCTATTCTTTTTTACTCGGATTTTTCTTTGACACTCGTGTTTCTATTAAATTCACATACCTGCATAATGCTGTTGATAAGATTGCACGTGTTGAAAATATTTGAACAAGTATATACGTCTATATTCTCTTATCGAATAGGTAGAATTATAACGGTACAGTAGACTCTCGTTATATTGCCACAGATGAGATGGATCGCTCGGTTGGCAATATAACGAGAGTCTACTATAATAAATGATCGGGTTTGATTTAATAGAAAAGTTTGAAGTACGAGATTGTTGGTCGTCGTCAGTCAAAGATTCGGAACACCTGAACCGGAACCGCGAACGCATTCCTGGCTTATGAAGGGTCATAGCATCAGGAGAGCCCTGGATTCTAGAATCTCAAAGGTCTCGTTCCAAGCTTTCCCTTACAGCCACGGCCTCGTGAAGCATGGTAGTCGAAACTGCTGGCAAGTGATCCGTGGAAGGTCGTACCGCCCGCGTTTCGACCGTTTCAAATTCCTCGAACGTCCGAGTTGCACGATGGCTATGCCATTTTGTGGCTTCATACCTGACGAACGCCTAGGGAACGGAACCACTTATCGAAATCCTCCGCTATTCCTATATTTACCGCCAGAATTCTCTTAGACGTAATTTCATTCAGCGTCGTCCGGTGTCAAAGGTGCGTTTAATATTCGTCCATCCAATCTACCATCGTCCGTCGTTCATTATTAGTATCAGGATTATTATTATTGTTATTATTATGAACAATATCATCTAAATAATTTTTTTCTTTTTTAATTACTACTACTGCAATTTTTTTTTCTTTTCCCTGTACTTTTAATTGAATGAAAATTTTCAGAGAATTGAATGCAAATCTTCTTTTTTCTAAAAATGCATTCGTTTGAATGGATTACTAAGGAATTCCAAATTTTTTAACGAGATCTGGTAATTAACGTTAACGAAGACGTTTGACCTACGATTCAAAGATAATAACGCGAGAATTCCGACTGAATTTTAATGACGTACTTTAAGTCAGTCTGCTCCTTAATCCTGCCTCCTGTCAACTGTAATGAGAACGACGGGGTTGTTCGCGACAAAAGGATAATGAAGCCATGATACGTGCCTTAGGATAACGTAAATATCCTATTAAGCTTTTCTCGAAGAAATTATTAATTTCTTTAATTCTAACGAATTTTAAAATTTTTCAAACGACCACCATCATAAGTAACAATAAACATTTTCAATGATTAAATAAACAGTACTAAAACAACAGTGTCTACGTTTATTTTAAACAGACAGTATATTTCAAAAGACAATACAAATACACGTATCGATCGTCGTCTCTCCCAGGATCTGCGTCATCCTCAACGATCCCGAACAATTTCTTTTTCCCCGTCGAATAATTCAGCTCGTTATATTTACGTTTATTATCTATTTCTCGTCAAGTCTGCTCCCGTTCCCAGCTCCACTCCACCTCCTCCGATTTGCTCCTCGCTACTGTTTTATAAACATCCAACCGTTCCTCCTCAGACGGCCAATTAAATCTCAGAGTGTCCTCATCCACGTCCGATGATCTCGAATTAGCTTTGTTACCCTCGATGCTCGTGCTGTCGCTCCGCTCCGTTGACTCTGTTTCTTCAGATTTCGAGCTGGTCCTGGTGTTCTCTTCAGTATCGGTACTTCTGCTACGCGCTAAACTGATAGACTCGGATTCGTCATCAGCGAACGAGCCTATGTCTTCGTATTGTTCCCCGCTGTGTTCTTTCTTCAGCTCTGGAGTGTCTTCCATCTTCAATTTCGCCTCCTTGGACTCTTTAATAATATAGGCAGAACCGTCTTCCTCCGATCTGGACTTCTGCATCTGCCAAGCTTTCTTGAAAGGATGCTCCCGTTCCTGCTGGACCAACTTGGGTCTTTCCGGGAGGAGGTACTCCGGATCCTCCTCACTGGCCTGGCTCTTTACGATGGACTCCCTTTTGAACAGCCCCATGGAGCCAGACTTGGGCGCACCTTCGTTCTCGTTCTTCACCACGTTCCACCCTGAGTCTGCCAAGTCAGGGTCGTCCGCGGGCAGGTTGGACAGGTCCTGCACCGATATCCTCTTGCTTTCTTTAGTCAGGACGAAGAGGTCCTCGTCCTCTTCTACCGAGGTTATCTGACTGCTGCTGGTGTACGATATTCTTCGCGACTCGTCCCAAGTGTCTTCCTCGCTCTGGATGTCCTCTCTGGGTGGTGGAGCACTCTCGCGGTACTCCCTTCGTCGTGTATAAATATCCTCTTCAGGCTCGCTTCGTTCCTGGGACGAACCGAGCTGCGCCACTCGCGAGCCCACGCTGATCGTCCACGAATCCATGTTGTCGTTCGCCGAAGGATCCTTCAGCAAGGCTATCTTCCCCTCCGCCGATGATCTCCTTCTCAGAGAAGCGAAATCTTCCTCGTCGTAGTAGTCGCCGGTCCGCTGCTGCGTCGCGAGCTTCTCCATAAACTGTTTTCTACGTATCCTCAGCTCGCCCTCCCAATCCTCCTCGTCGCTTATCCTCGGCTCCGCCGGTGGATGTCTTTTCTCAATTTTCCTACGTTGCGAGGAAAGCTCATCCTCGCTCTCCGAGGAGAAGGTTCGCCTGCCGTGCGGAGGATGGGCTCTTGTTTGTCTTTGCGCAGGTTCGCGTTCCTCCGATTTGCTGAAGAGCCTTTTAGAGTCCGGACCTGCCGAGGATGAACGTTCCTTACCGACCAACTCCCACGAACGATAATCGTCCGATTCCCTAATCACGGATCTCCCTCTGGATTCGGATCTTCCTCTGTAACGTCTTGGATCCTCCTCCTCCTCCTCCTCGCCCTCCTCATCTCCCTCGCTCTCACGTGTTGACAATCTCTTAGCGTCGAAACTCCTCGAGAGCGAGCGTCTGCCTCGCTTGATAGCTTCTTCTCGCTCCTGTTGCATCCTCGAAAGATCCAACGCATCCCTTCCCTCCTCCTGATAATCCCTTTGACTGCTTCTGCTACGTCTTCCTCTTCTTCGATACTCCTCCTCCTCCTCTTCCCTGGATAATCTTTTGTTCGATTCCTTGATCCACTCCCACGCTGGGATACCCTCCTCCGGCCCTGACGAATCCTGACCTATGAACGATCTCCTTCGGGCAACTGGTTTCTTCAGGAATGGCATGTCCACTCGCTCTTCGTCTTCCAACGCATCGGCGCTGTACTTTACACCACCGTCCACTATGTCTCTCTGCCAGTCCCACCCTGTCGAGGACACCTCGTCCTCTTCGAACACCTTCTTCTCCTCTGTCGCCAGCTTCGCTGACTTCTTCTCTTCATTTGGAACAGTGGACGGATCTTTGGAGGAGACTTCCGTTGCCAGGACGTCGGTACTTTCCATTACCACGTTCTTTATCTCTTGCATCGGGATGTCGAAGAACAGGGTGACGACTACCGATACGGCTACGACCGTGGTTGCTTCCACTGAGTCGAACTGGAAATTTACAAAGGTATTTTAGGGTCAGGGTTGACGGGTTTCTTGATGGAGAACGTACGGCTCTATGAAGTTGAAACTCGCTGGAGTATCTGGTGGTCCCAACCTTGTAGAAAAATACTGTGAATTGCGTCAAATAGACTGCGTACGATATTCTGCTGAAGATCACCAACCACTGGCTCGAAAGGAATCTGTTTATTGGACCTGTAGTGACAAATCACAGTTTTTAAAGTTTAAAGAGGTGTTAGGGACATAGATGTTATTTTTGTAATGCTAATAATTTCCTAATAGAGGTAATGGAATGAATTTCATTGAGACCTCCATGATTCGTGTAGCATGCAAATATGAGCCAACACAAAGCCAGAGCCCATACGACTGGACTGATTACAGCGTAATGGGTTGCTTCTTCAGCATCGTACACGTAGTCCCTCCTGGCCAAGTGCCAGGGTGAAAATAACGACCACGATCCCAAGGCCATCGCGATTAACCATCCCAAGATCACCAACACCTGAAATTGGTACAGCAAGTTTAGGTCATGGTCGTTGAATTATGGATAAAATACTCATTGTTTTTAATGAAGCTATTGAAAATTTCATTAGGTAATATTTTTTGTTTTAAACATATTATTATTTTTACTATTACTTCTGGAAATGCCTACGTACCTTGTGGATCCTGACGTCTTTTCCGGTATTACGTAGCAGCACACCAAGAGTTACGCCAAACACGTATGGTGTAGCTCTATGCAATGGTAATGCATAAATTAAATTTGCGGTTCTGTAAAGATGCTTCAACCTGTAATTAAAAAATTATACTTAAAATCATTGAATAATAGAAAAAAATTATTTATGTATTAACACTTCGAAGACCCCAAATCTTACTTAAAGAAATTAACATATTTATTATTTTTAATTGATTTTGTTAATTCTTAAAGGGGCCATCAATGTGTTGTATTGATACTGGAATAACACTCACGACATTCCGTGAAAAATCACGAGAGAAAGATAATTATTCATCGTCGCTACATAACGAAGCGTGGCTGATAATAAGATGAAGAAGAACATCAAAATAGTCCCGACTATCGGTTTAAATTCTAAGAAAAATACCAACATTGGAGCTAACAACGACAGTTGCATATCCAATGCCAACTGATGTGTATGAGTAGCACACTGAAAAATAAAATTCGTTTTAAGAATGATCAAACATAAAAATGTATTTAAAAAAAAGATAAAAACTTGAATTTCTTCAATAACTTGAAGACCATGTAAGGACGTAATAAAATGCATATTTATGTGCAGTAGAATTTCTGCAACTTAACTCGCATTATAATTATAAATAATTATTAATGACTAGTTACCAACGCGTTGAAAAAATTGTGTACTGTTTTCTAAAAAAAAATTGCAACACTTTCTAAAGAAGTTATTATTATTTAAAAAGTCACTATGATAATTTTTGATAACGAAACGGGTTAAGTGCAAAAATCTCGGGTATCTTATACAATTTGAAATGATTTAAATACCATTTCTTCGAAAGGAAAGAAATTTTGTATATACAGTAAATTCGTCCACGCGTTGCTCTTACAAAGCTCGGCGTTTGGCAGTATGATGCTGTTCCATTGTGGTCCCGATCCCGTGTGTTCCATTACGAACGCATACCAAAACACCACGGCTAGTAACGCTGGAGTGAGTCTAAAAAAATAAAAGAATAATTAATTGCTCGCGATTAAATCAGACTTTCCCAGGAAAAATGGCATCTCCGGGGAAAATGACAATGTAACGAAGGGGGTCTCATACACAGGGTGTTAAATTTCAAATACTTATTCATGATATTAAAATAAATTTTCTGTAAGGCAACATGCACCCCTATTAAAAAAATGATTTGTACGTACCTAATATATCTTGCGATAAAGCGACAAAACCAGCGGATTTCACCGCGCACTTTAAATTCATGCGCCATATTGTAAGCAGTTAAAACACCGCTGAGTAATAAAAAGGAGTCGGTATAAACCATTGACACCCTTAAGATAGAGCTAATTGGATTATTCGCCACCTGTTTCAATAATGAATTTAAAAATTAAATTATACCAATTAAATAATCGTTTTTATACATACCTCCGTAAGTTCAATTCGATTAGACAATGGTAACCTTGCAATCGGTATAAGTTGATGAGCAATATAAAGGATGATCGTTACGAGCGTTCTTATCCCGTGAATGCACGTGATTTCTGTTTCGTTCGATTCTTTTCTCAATAAAGATTTTATAGTTCTTCGTAAGGAAAAGGACATTATTATTCTCTCTGAATAATTCCCTGTTGAAACAAGAAATTCAGACATTGTTTGAAGTATCGAAAGTGTTATTTATTGTGAGGATTTACCTTTTCCTTCTGATATCACTAAATAGTCTCTCACAGTTGCTACGATGACCAGACAAATCACCATTGCATAAAAGTATCTGTAAGCGATATATATTAAAGTTTCAATTGAATTTAAGCACATAAGTTTGATCTTCGCGGTTTGACTTCGGCTCGGTTCGACAGAAGTCGGAGGCGTTCGGCTTCGGAGCGGGGAGAAGCGAGAACCGAGCGAGTCCGACTTTTGCCGAACCGATCCGAAGTCAAACGGCACGCTTATGTTCAAAGTTCGAATCTTTCGAAACTTTCAGAATGAATAATTTCAAAATTATTATTATTCTCGTACACACAGCAGATAAAAGAATACGTACAAAACGCCAATCGTTTCTTTCGAATAACTTCGTAACTTCTGTTTGACGTAACACATGTTAGGATCAACGTCCACAGTGAATTTAATTCCTATGGTAGAATTGTACTCGCTCAATGCTTGTTCCAGCACGACTTGTGCATCTTCCGCGGTACATGCTGCTGGGAGACACAATGCCCAGTTCACTGTTGTGAATTTTGGAATAAAATGGCCAGACTAAAAAAGTGAATAATTATTGTAAAAAGGGTGTCAAGTATCGCCACTACTATCAGTGATACTAGTACTATCTAAAGGAAATGTCACTGAATATTTAAAAGGGTTTTAAATGAAAAAAGAGTAATCGTTCGGAAAATGAAAATTGAAATAAAATTATACGCTTACGTCATGCATGCTTCCTCGTACAAAAGCACGAGCCTGCATCATATTAACCGGAAGCTTCATGTCCGGACGAGCCGGGTACAAATCTATACTGGCCAAACAATATTTGCCCTGCACCTTTATGGTCTTGTCGTCCAATTTCACGTGTGCCATTATCCCCAAACACTCGTCAAAATCTCCAAGCTGGTTGACGTTTCCCCTCAATAATCCCGATGGGATTTTTGCACTCGAATCTAACACTGACGTGCGGAAATTGTTAAAAATTAAGATTCTGGCATAAGTTTCCTAATCTAATCGAACCTAACGAAAGCTTAGCACTTACTTTGCAGGGCCCATAATTTATAACCCCTTAACTGTCGCAGGAAGATCTTGCCGTGCTGCTGACACTCGAAATCTTCGATGCCCGTGAAATTTGGCAGGAAGGTCGGCACTCGTAGAATCGCATCGTTCAATTGAGCCAAGGTAAGAGGTGCTTGCACCCGCGTTTTCGTTTTTGATTTTGACTCATCTTCTACAAACATACGCATACTTTAATCTCATTAAAAAAAAAAAATGAACAAATTTCGTGATCACAATACTCACTATCGGATCGTTTAACTCCCGCGGGTTTAGTCGTTACGCTTTTCACTTTTCCTTCTTCTTCTTTCTTTGCTGGTTCCTGTGCTTTCGGCACCGATTTTACAGGAACCTTCGCCTTTTCCTCCGACTGCTTCGTTGTCTTAGCTTTTGATTCGGCTTCAGGTTTCGTTATCTTGGCGGATTCGACTTTCTTCGGGATTTCGATTGATATTTTCGGGCTGTCAGGTTTTTTTACCGGTTCTTCGGGTTTCTTTACTGATTCTTTAGGTTTCTTTGCTGGTTCTTCAGGTTTCTTTGCGGTTTCTTCGGGTTTCTTTGCTGTCTCGGATGATTCTTTGCTTCGAACCTTCGGTTTCTCTAAAACAGGGGCTGGTGGTACGGTTTCTGCAGACTTAATCTTATCTTTGTCCGCGTGTCTGACTTTCTCTAGTTTCCTCGGTGGAGGAGTAGGGGCTACTTCTTCTTCATCTTCGTCTTCGTCTTCATCATCTTCGTCTTCATCTTCGTCTTCATCATCATCATCATCATCATCATCATCATCCAGATCAGAATCCTCTGCTACTTGTTCATCGCTCGCGACATCCTCGTCAGTGTCTTCCTCCACCTCCACAATCACCTCCTCCTCTTCATCATCATCCTGGTCATCGACTCGAGCGCCGTTTCCCGCGGAATCACCGGCGAGCCGATCGGTCGCACGTCCGGTTCTTTCCACCCTCGAGCGTACCCCCTCTGTCCCTGTATCGTCGTCATCGTCGTCATCGTGGTCATCGTGGGTCGACGTCACCTCGACAGGTGGTTTACGAGTGGTGGCGAGCCGCGAGGATGCTGACGTATCGTGCCACTTTCGTGCAGTCGACGTTGTCGCGGTCGTCTTCTGCTGGCATCTGCCAAACATGGAAGCGCAAGCGGTGTGACGCGTTTGCTCCGCGGACGTGAGGGCCGTTTGACCGGCGTGCTCGCGGATCCTGAAGGCATAGCAACAGCTGTAGAGGAGAAGTAGCAGCGCTAGTAAGCCGACACACTTGCCCAGAAGGGCGGAAGCCATGTCACCGGAGCGTTCGCATGGAAGAAACTCTGACAGAGCTAGCACTGGTTTACGATCAACCGCAACCCGATCCTCGTTCGCGATCAGAAAAAAACGGCCTACCGATTGATTTTCCTCGATCCCCAGATCCTCGTTCTCGCGACTTTCGTGGAGATGAGAACAAGTAACAGCCGGACAGCCTCGCAAGACTATCGCATCCGCCTCCAACGACGCGGCAGACCCCGGGCCACCACGTCCACGAGCGACCGTGCCTTCGTGAAAATTAGAACGCATGGCATCGTCCCAACCAGCTAGCAGTTTTATTTAGCATCAACATTTCCGAGCCGGCCGCCACACGGACCGCGGCGCGGCGGCGGCGGCGGCCCGATCGAGCCGAGGACCGCGCATGAACAGAAGCCTTCCCTCGCGCCATGCTGTCCCCCGCGCTCGCTTGCGCAATTATACCGAAAAAACACTACCAACCTTTCCCACGGACAGTTTCGAAAATAATGTTCCACTGTCGAGCTTACCAGCTCACCCACCACGATCTCACTAGTCGAAGGTTATTGCGCTTTTCTTACAGACTCCTGGCCCCGGATCCACGCTAAACTAGAGTCTGGTATGCAGCCTTTGGGAGCCATCCAGATGCTCACGGTTCGATTGAAATCTTTGATCGAGACGCGTGGCTTATTTGTAATTTTGCCTCGATATTTCCATCACCAGTCGAATTAAACGAATAGCAGAACAGACTGATTAATAGAGTTGACTGTTAATTATTTCCAGTTTAAGGCAATTTTATATATGGACTTAAAAGGAAAATCATTTAATAGGGTATAAGTTTGTGTATAACTTTCGGTTTTCATTGAAGTCAAAATTTCTCAAGGTTCTCGAGTATACTATACGATAAAGAACATGTATTTCTACAATGTTTCCGTAATAAACTTGTATTTCTCGCCAACAGTTGCGCATTGTGTTATATAAGCAACATATTTGAGATAATGTTGTATTTTCAGACATTTTCCAAATCAAATTTGTAAAAGCATTTGATGAAAATTGTTTGTTAAACATATTTTTTAATGCAAATATTAAATGTAATATGATACTTTAGAAATATTTTAAATTACGATAAAAAATATTGACAATGTAATGTGATATTAAACATTCGTTTCAGGATCGAATACAGAAGATAGTTTCAAGAATTGCCTTTTAATTAGTATGATGTAAAATCACTCGCTTGAAACATTTTTATAACAGAAGTTGAAGATTTAAATTCAAATATTTAGCCACGTAGTGAATAATAAGTGAAACACTATCGAATTAGAAAAAATCAAGTTTCTACGGTTGATACAACAGTGGAATATTCTAAGTACTGGCACGCAGATGCTATAACCGTTTGTTGATGATGTAGAAAATATACACCGGGGTCCCTAACACCCCTAGTCATCGGCCATTGCGCCATCTATATAAAAGTGGCGCAAACTATTCGTTAACTTACCAACTGTTGGAAATTCAGTCGATAAGTCAGTAATTTATTGAGTAGTTTCCGCTGCTTTTGCATAGATGGAGAATAAGGAATAAAGAAAAGTTTGAAAATGAATATGTCGAAATGAATTGAAGGTTAGGTAAGGCAGTGAAGTGTCTATCTTTCTAATTAATTTTCATTATCATATATATTACATTATCAAATGTTTCAGGATTTGATGGGACTGTTTTTAGACTTCGTTCAAAAATCAAGTAAAAAGTATTGGAAAAATTATCTTCACACTTAATCATGGCTCTTGCGAATATATCTGGAATTCCTGATAAACATTGGCAGCCACCATTTGTAGTATTTGAAACTACGTACGTAAATATCACAATGTTACTGGTGTTGTTTTATTAACATTTCATTTTACAGAATGGGGGAAGTCATGATTGAGCTGTACTGGAAACATGTACCAATTACATGCAGGAATTTTGCTGAACTTACACGACGTGGATATTACAATGGAACGAAGTTTCATAGAGTAATACGAGATTTCATGATACAGGGTATATCATGTCCTTATATTTCTTGCAATAGTCGCGCATGTTTATATTATTTACATGTTATAAAATACTAATTATACAAAATGTTAAAAAACCGCTACAAAATAATATCATTTTTATTATTATTTTAGGCGGTGATCCCACGGGAACAGGAAAAGGTGGGGTATCTATCTATGGAGAATGTTTTGACGATGAAATACACGATGATCTAAAACATACAGGTTTGTATATTTCAGTACTAAAGTCAAAGGTTTAAAGAGTATAAAATAAATCGTTAATCATTTAGCATATACATCTTTTTGTGAAAAAATTTATTTTTATTTAAAACCTTAAATATAGGTGCGGGAGTAGTATCTATGGCTAATTCAGGACCTGATACTAACGGATCACAGTTTTTTATTACATTAGCGCCTACACAATGGCTTGATGGAAAACACACAATTTTTGGTAAGAGCATTTTTCATTTTTGAAAGAAATTTTTAATTTCACCTTACATAGGAATATATTTCTGTCATTGTCAAGACTTTCAAATTAGTACAATCTACGGTTTCTTCGTTTAAAGTGGAAACAGCTTGTTGTCGTCGTCCTATAGTTCTTTGTCGGAGAACTTTGTCAATTTAATCCAGAAAATTTTTATTAGGATATTTTTCATTAACAGGTAGAATTCACTCTGGTATGGCAATAGTAAAAAGAATTGGCTTAGTTGAGACCGATAAGAATGACAGACCCGTTGACGACATAAAAATTGTTAAAGGATCCATAAGAAATGCGTAATAAAAAAATAAATTTTTAATTGCTGTATTTATTATGCTTATAGTGATTATCTTGTTTTTTTTATATTAAAAATTCTTTCTACGCGTTCAACGCAATTAAAATTATTTAAAAAGTCTTCATTGAGTAAACATGAACATAACTGAATAAACATGCAGTCTTAAAACAATGGAATCGTCTATTACATCGATATTACTCTTTTGTCGAGCTATTATATACACGGTATAAAATTAATTATTTACTTATTAACTAATTATTGCCCTTTTCTTAAAAAATACAATTTCTAAGATGAATATCATATTCCCCTTCAATAAGGAATACAGTAAATTCGTTATCTTGAGCATTATATTTCGATACTTTTGTTTTCCAACCACATTGGCGTAAATAGAATTTTTTCTAGGATAGACCAGATATTTTATTGTAGAAATGATGAATTTTGGTTTTGAGAATTTGTTGAATATTGGAAGAGAGAGAGCCAATTCGCGTTTTTGGGGACTCTAGGCCCACTCTGGTCCCTACCTACTTATGCCAATGTCCAAACAAATTCATCATATTTACTGTGTAACATATGTTGAATTATCTTCCGACGGAGTCGAATTATTTTTTTCTATTCTCGCAACACGTTCGACAAAACAGAACGTAATAGTACCAATAATAATTGTTATCACTAATATAAAAAGTTGTATATGAAGGCCAACAACACTGCTGTAAGCAAAGCTCACTGCAGCCGCGAGTGATTGACAAAATTTAAATAACGCAAACGCAGATGCATTGTTTTGTGCATAAAGCAACCCTAATAACGAGTAGACTTGTGTATTGTAACAAGCATCTCCAAAACCCAGAGCCAGACTTCCGGCTATCGCCAAAACCGGTGAAGGATTAATGTATCCTAGACTGGTAGTTTCCTCAAACGGAGCGTCATTTGGTAAATTCAAGAAAATAGTTATAAAGGCAAAGGAATGTACGCAGAATCCTGTAAGCACCACTGCCCATACGCCGCAAATACGGGATACTTTGGATGCAAAGATACCAAAAAGACTTCCACCGATCACTTCGCCAATCCCAATGAAAATACCAGAAAGACCAACTAAACTTTTCCGCGTATCACCAAACGCTTTAGTGAACCCAATACTCGATGAGTAAACTCCTGAGTAAAATGTTAAGACAATTCCAGTATATACAAATGTCAGAGATAACAAAAGCATTTTAGAGGTAAAGAAAAGGGAAAATGCATCGGTCAGTGCATGCCAAGCAGCTAACAATGGTTTCTCCCTTATTGGTTCTGGTATTTGGAGTTCTCTATTCGCACCCTCAATTTCACCCAGTATCAATCCTCGCGAGGTCTTTTTTAAAGTAGCAAGTAAACATGTACCAACGATAGCTAACGCTGTAAGAACACTAAAGACAATTTTTCTCTTTGAAGCATTAATCTCAGGCTCGGTAAACATAAAATAAACAAAGAGGTTCCCAGTGAACATAGAAGTTTGAAATATAGCCCAAAATATTCCTGCATTTCTGGACATTGTTTCAGAGTCACTGTTCTCAGTTAAATACTGGCCGTGTCCTGTCCATATTAAAGCCGCTCCAAGACCGAGAATAGCTGATGCACTGTAAAGTAAAGCATCTTGGGGCCAAAGGAAAGTTCCTATGAAAAAGACGTAGCAGCAAGCGCCGGTAAGTATTGCAATTCTTGGCCCTGTCATAGAGATGTACGACGGTGCTAACCAGTTGCAAGTCGCCAAGACGGCATAGATTATCGCAAAACTAGTGTAGGCTTCACCGGTGAAATTTGGATTTTCCTTCTGAATACTTTGCAGCACGGTTTTCTGTACAGAAAATAAACCTGATATAATACAAGACCAAATACATCAGGTTTCAATTTTTAGATTCTGTTAAAATAAAATAGAAATCTTAAAATGTTTAATATGTTCTGATTGAAAAGAAAAATTATTGACAGTGAACTGGGTTATTTGTGCAGTACATAAATGATGGAGATTTTATCAGTAAAATTATTGTATAAAGTAATCAAGGTATATTGAACTTTTTATACATCATTTATTTGCTACAAGATAAAGATAAATGTCAGGTGTATTCGAATAAATCTAATACTGATAACCCACATATAACTCATACATATAGTGTGTACACAACATATATGTACAGAATCCCATGTGCTTTATAGCCTGTTACATTACAATTTTGCTTTTCTCTTGATAATACTGGAGTTTTTATAAGCAGTCACAATGGATACTTAACATTTTTTATTATATTATTAATACAAGTTTATACAATAAAATTTATTATCAATTTTTGGTAAAATAAATCCTGATATAATCTTAAGATATAATATCAGATATATAAGCTTAACTATATGATAAAAAAATACAAAGTACATGAGGATAAATAATATTATTTTAAATAGTTTTATATAAATGAAATAATGTATTTTGATGATATATACACAAATTAATACTTCATTATAATATTAAATGATATTTATGATTTATAAATTTACAGCTGTATGCATAAGATCAGAATTAATTTCAAATTTTAATTAAATTTAAAATTCGAGAAAAATGAATAAAGTTACATTTTTGTACATGCCTATGTTCAGAGTATTTTGCAGAGTACTTGTGACGCGGCAAATTTAAACGAGTTATTTATTTACGGCAAATACTTTTTTTTTGTATATGTTTAGTCTTCGATTTTTATTATGGAAATTAACTAATTAAAAAAAAATAGAGTGCATCAATCATGTGAAAAAATACATGGAAAGCAGATTAAATTTGAAATCTAATTAAAATTAAAAATTTTAGTTTATTTTAAAATCATAACTGAGCAGGCGACATCTTTTTTCTACGAAACATTTTCAAGGACAGAGCTATATAAACATCACTGATTTTTTAAAAAGAGAAATTTGATACACTTTTTTTGAATGTCTGTATGTAAATAATTTGTTTATTAAAATCTCTCTACAATTTCGCGATTAACTAACAACTGTTCTATAGTTTCAATTGACTCATATCAAGTTTAGGAGGAAAGCGACCAGGTGCTTAGAATGCAAGGCTAGTCGTTTAGTCATTTAAACCGTTACATATGCGCGAGTTAAATAACCAAGGAAAAAGTTTTTGTACTTTCACTATAGGTGCATTTATACATAAAAAGTAGGCAAGTTCTGTATATAAAATAAACGTCACAATAAATTCACAAAAAGCAACATATTTTTAAGGCTGTCATTGTGTTAGTTAATAATAACACATTTACTGTATGCAAAAGCATTAAATATTAAAAAAGTCAAAACAAAATCAAGTGATTACTCACTTCAATATTGCCCATTGTTTGAAATGCTGTAAACACCAACATAAAACCCCAACTCAATACCATCACATTTATAAAATTTCTATTGAACGTCATGATGAACGCGTTAAGATATTTCAAATAAAACACAAAAGAAAAAAAGTGCTGTGAACTGTTTGCGCACACGTTATGCTCTGGTTTTCATCACGAAACGGGTGAAAAACAAACCCAACGTGCCTTCACCGAATGCTTTGAAGTTGTCTCAAATAGTTATCAGCGATATGACACGTTGCAATAGTGGGGATGTCGATGTATCGATATATTTTATACTAAATTCGGACCGTGAATATATATTTTTTTTGTTTAATAATGAGTAATCATATTCATCAGACTAACAAAATTGAACAAAAATTTATGAATATATACGTCACATTAAAATTGTTTTTCGTTAATAAAAATACTGTATACAATTCTAGATTTTATTACATAATATTTATTTTATATATTTTATTAATTACAATTGAAATAAATAACATAGAATAACTTCTTATTGTTTAATGTTATTAATGAATATTAATACTGTGTTGTTATTGTAAAGTACATAATGATTTAAAATTTCCCACTCTTAAGATCTATCGCTGCAAGCGGAATCTTATGCAGAAATGACAATGGCCGACTGCGGCCAGTAAAAAGTTGTGGTTGTTCCGTTATCATACACTCCGACACAAGCTTACAAATTGCTTAAATATACAAAATTACTAAATAATTGAAGTAATAAGAAATAATGCGTCATATAAGTCTGAACTGAGTTTCTCGTTGGTGTTCAATAACCAATGGCTAATAGGAATACAAAATGCCGCAATGACTATTTATGAAGTTTTGACACGTTTACAAACTTAAGAGTATTGAGTATTCAAACGTACTTCAAGAGTGGAAACTCATTGATATTACAGATTCAGAACGAGCTATCTGTTCTTAGATAACGTGAGATCATTGTTCAAGCAATATGACGAATTGCTGCATTTGGAATAACACGAAGAACTTTTTTTTTCTATCGTTTATATATTTTTAGTGCTGTATGAGCCTATTAAAATGTGTGTTCATGAATATCATTAAGTTAGCCAGTGACAAGTGATTATATGAGTAATTCGCTAAATAAAAATTTAATTTTATTTATGTAATACAAATTAAATGCTTATCAATCATGAAGAAACAATTCTTTAGAGTCAAACAGCTCGCTGATCAAACCTTTTCCAGGTAACTATTTTGCATTTAGATTTGTGCAAATTTTAGTATTTAATAATAAAATTATAAGGACTAGTCATAATTTTAAAAATACGAATTTGAACACAGCTCTATATAATAACAACAAACCAAAATATCTTGTAAAAACTCTATATTTTGTTAATTTTAATCTTAATTTATTAACAAGTGAAAATTTATTATACTAATGAACTTGTTTTTTACAGAGCTGGTAAAACAGAAGTCCTCACAGACGATTTACAAGCTGCAGACAAACATGTAGAACAAATTAGAATAGCCCTGATTGGATTAAACAAAAGATTTGGTAACATACCGAATCAAACAATAACTCAAGATTCTACAGTTAAAGAAAAGCGACTGGTAACATATCCACCTACAATATAATTTCTTTATCTCTTAATAATTACACATTTTCAATTTTCTAATATATATCTTTCAGAAAAAATGTCCGGAATACATATTAGGACAAACAATGTTGGAAAATGCTCCAGAAGATGGTCTCATGAGTTTCACACTTCAGGAGTGTGGCCGTGCTCAGACATGTTTAGCAAATGAAATAATTGAACATGAAGCAAAAGTTGAACAGTATGTTGCAATACCTCTGCAACATATCTTAGACACAGCTGTACCAAATATATTAAAACATAAGAAAAATTTAGCTCGATTAATCTTAGACATGGACAGTATGAGAACCAGATACCAACAGGCCAGCAAACATAGTGCCAGTAATATAATATTTTAATTCAATGTTTTCAAAGTTGAATTACATACAGGTTCCTTGAGCAGTATTTTCGTTTTAAAGGTACTGGCGCGACAAAAATAGATAGTCTAAGAGAAGAATTGGAGGGAGCTGAAGCTAAGGTTGAACAATGCAGGGATCATTTGGCTGCTGAAATGTTTAAGCTCATGTCGCGAGAAACCGAATTAGCAAATACTATCATTCAGTATGTGAAACTTCAAAGAGCTTATCATGAAAGTGCACTGCATTGTCTTGAGGAGCTTATTCCTGGGTTAGAAAGTTACATTAGTAAGTATTTGACTTACCAGAATCTTAGAAAAGGTCTTTTTCAAAAATTACAATAATTTATTGTAATGGAAATGTCTGTTGAATGTAGTCCCGCTTTATGATTACAGATGATAATGAAATGAAACCAGTTTATGGTTACCCACTTGAAGAACACCTCAGAGTAACTAATAGAAAAATAGCGCTACCTATTCAATTATGCGTGTCTGCATTATTGCGATTAGGTATGGAGGAAGAGGGTCTTTTTAGAATAGCTGGTGCTTCATCAAAATCGCGACGTATTAAGTTAAGTCTGGATGCCTGTTGTCTTACGCTACCAACTGCATTGGAGTATAAGGATCCTCATGTGATTGCTGGTGCACTAAAATCTTACCTACGAGAACTTCCTGAACCCCTTTTAACTCACAAGTAAATACAAGAACAGTATTTTCTCATACTGTCTACTATTAATAATGATAACGTTTACTATTGATAATTTTTCAAAGGTTATATTCTGAATGGATGGCAGCTGCAAAAATAACAAATAATGAAGCAAGATTGAGAGCTCTCTGGGATGTATTGCATAAATTACCCCCAGCAAATCTAGAAAATTTAAGGTTCCTAATAAAATTTTTGGCTGTACTTACTAAAAACCAAGATGTAAACAAAATGTCCCCACAAAATATTGCGATTGTTATTGCACCTAATTTAATTTGGAGCCCGCAGGAGGATGTGAATACAATGGTGTAAGAACCTATTCTTCTAAGCTAGATCTGTCTATTATTTATTATTTATGTAATATTTACTATTCCAGAATGAATATGAGTACAGCTAATAATTCTAGTCTTATAGTTGATCAATTGATTACATATGCGGATTGGTTTTTTCCTGGGGAAGTTGATTTTGACCGAGACTTGGAACTTGGTATTATGAATGGTTCAGAAAATCAAACCACAAATATGCGTCGTTGCATTTCTAATAGTAGTCTTAGCGATCATGGCGAAAGCCCTCCTCAGGGTAGTCCCAAGCCAGCAGTTCGTAGAAAAAATAAACCAGCTCCAACTCCACCGAATAACACCACACCAGATAAGCATGATAAAAAACCTGATGACAAACCACCACCTACACCTGATAAACCACCCAGACCTTTAACGTGTAAGGTCCAAAAACCAGAACCATTAATCATAGAAAATAATGCAGAGAAACAAGATGGAAATCCAGAAACTGAAACCAAACAGCAAAATATTGAAATGAATGCTATGGATTCTCCATTACTTACTTGCTCAGAACATATTAATGAAATACAAAATGAAATACGTTCTGTGGATACAGAAACAGAGAAAAATAATCAAGAAACCGAAAAGTTAAGTACCGCAGACAGTGCACCAAGTAACAAATCATTTGTGGAAGTTGAGAATTTAGAAACTTCTACACATGGAATAAAAATACCACCAGAAAAACCTCATCCTTCTACTTTGGAAAGACGAAGGCCAGTGGCTGCGCCAAGGAGTATAAACAACATAGTACATAACACAGGTAAATATTTTTATTTATATTGATCAAAGTAGTACAAAATTCTTAATGTATTTAATTTATTAAAGAAATAATAGAGTTGCGTAAAAAGCCAGAGAGTAATTCCATGTCTGGGAGCGCGCCAGACAGAAGCAGTAAACCAGCAATTCCAGAACGACCCGTTGGATTAATCCGTCCATCGAGTCTAATCAAACCACCACGTCACAGTAACGAAAACTTAGACACTGAAACAGGGGTGAGTATTAAAAGATTCTAGGCACTATATTTATTTTCAGTATTATATGCAAGATAATTCTTTAAAATAAATGTAGTTACTGCCAATGGATTCAACAAATATCTCTGCCTGGATATTGCATTTTGAAATACAATAACGTAAGCTATAAATGAAGTGAAAGATACATACGTTAACGAATTTCTCTTGTTTTTAAGATGTTAAAATTGTACAAGAAATTATTCAGAGAGATATTAATGTTTGTTTCCTTTCTTAATAATCTATAGCCTTTAACTTTGGAAAGAGCTCATGTGTATTCAGTGGACAAACAACAGGTCAGTATAATACAAGTGCGTGGAAATGGCAATGTGTTCTGCACAACGGGGAACAACAATGGCAACGCGGCTTCGAACTTACAGAGAAGCCCCAGTGTAGGTAGCCGACCTTCCTCAATGTCCTTGTACGGCGAACGACCAGAGAAGCCAGCGAAGTTGAACGCTCCGGAACAAACGAAAGCTCACGTGCGTACCAGATCGGAAGGGAATATTATTGATGTACCAACACAGACTGAGACGGTGGTAGTTCTTAAGTCACCGCAACAACCAGTTCCAGCTTCTCCGAGATTTCATCAAAGGCCTCCGCGGCCGCAACCTCCGCCGCCACCTCCACCCACCACGCGAGTTAAATCAGAACAAGAAAGTACTAATCTTTAGGACTGATCGTACGATAAGTAATTATTATGTTTATAAGAGATATCTTCAAAGATAATGAAAACTATATTTCTTACAAGACAATACGAAATTGAAAAATTATTGTATAAAATTTCTGATAGCATAAGTGTTTTTATTTCAATGCTAAATGAATCGTTTAAAGGTTGCATCTTGAATTGATAAGGAAAGTTTGGATTAAGTTTTCGAAAATTTTAAATTGTGTAAATTTTAGATTAAGAAACGAATTTACAATTTTCATTTTAAAAACTCTAACCCTTTCTAGTTATACATTTCAGAAGTTGTATCTAATTTTGATATTTAACTTTATAGTATAAACAGTTATTTTAATACAAGGACTAAAAGAGGTATATTTGCCTTTTTACATGAAGTTATTTGTTAATGTTTAAATTACAATTTAGTAAACTCATTTTATATTAAATTACTTAAAAACAATTATAAGTAACAAAGCTATATTTTATTTGGGTTAAATAATTGTCAGTATTCCAAAATTGCGTTTAGTATACTACTTACCATCTAAATAATATTATTCCTTTCTCTAAAAGCTTAACAATTTTTCTCAAGGCTTATCAAGTTTTTTTATATTTCAAGTTTAGATGGTAAGTAATACGCTACAAATAAACTATTAAACACACTGAGACGTTTGTACAGAAGAAAAAAATCCGTATTTTTGTTTTTATTTTTATTATGTACAGATACATAATACTATACTATACTATACATAACCGGACAGTCTAAATAAATTATATTACTTAAGGGAAATGATGGAATCGTCCTACATAGATACTTGTAATTGATTGCTTGATGATCTAAATTTGATTGCCTATTTATTTAATGAATATAATTGCAAAGAAAAGACTTTTCATTGCTGCTTACACATGCAGCTATGTTGTAAGTATATTTTTATAAAAAATAGTTATTAAACTACATAATAGGATTTTTAATCACTGAGAAATTCGAGAAGCACAACTTTTTATGTTTTCCTCAGTGTCTAATTAGTTGCAAATTTTTTGCATTTATGTCGACGCTTTTAGTTCTTTCTTAATTACTATTTTAAATTTAAACATTTTCTCGCGCTTGTGCGGATTTGAATATAATACTTTTTATCATCAAGCATTTAAACTAGTTAACTAAAAAAACAATTTAAAAAAATTTCCTTTATTGTAGTATGGTTTACTTGAGTTATCTGTACATTTATACATTATTTCTTTAGTAATTTATGTGCAATTGATTATGACTACACATTAATTATAAGAAAATGAAAAATGTAAAAAATATTTATTCTTGCTAAAAAAAAGAATAATTGGAAATTGTAACAAGTACTTCTTGTTACTATTAAGAAAATGAAAAACTTTTTATGTTTTATATTTAAACATATTTTCTGGTTGTTAAAAAAGAAACGTATTATTTATGTTTTGCAATAAGTATCGTATTGTTATGTAAGATTAAAAAAGTGACTTTTTTTGATAAATCGTGCATTTACCTAAGGAGTGCTTAGGCTGTGAATGTAATGAAAACTGTTAGAGGATTTACTTGTATATAAATAAACATTTGTAAAGTAACGTTCTTGTATAAAGTATCATGATTTCCATTAGAAAATCATTGATTCAATTTATTAATAAATTTAACTAGTACAATAGAAATACAATATTGAATGATTACATGTACTAATATTTAAATATGTGTTTCAACTGTTCATCAGCAATGTCTTTGGGCGTCATACCACTGTTATCTTTCATAGGTTGAGCACCAACCGAAAGTAAATATTTTACAACATCAATATGTCCACAGGATGCTGCATAATGCAGAGGCGATTGCCCATCTTCATCTTGACAATTTACATCTGCCCCTTTTTTAACTAATTGCTCTATAATCCTAACGTAACCCCGATCCGCAGCCCAATGTATCGGTAACAGACCTTCCGTGTCCATTGCATTTACAAGCCTTGGTTCCTTATCTAACAGTTCTTGTACTTTCTCTTCGTGTCCCTCTTTCACCCAATCCAAAAACGTTTTATCTATATCATTAATTTCTTCCTCTGTATTTATTAAGCGACTAACAGCAACCCAACTATTTGACTCAGATTTTGTATCTTCTTCCCAATTAGGGTCTAACTTGCTTAATTCTTGTACATATTTATTCATAGCAACATCTTGACTCATGTCATTCAGATTCTTCCATGCTTCCCATTTTTGTCTAGCTTCTACCTGATACCAATTAGGTTTTGAGATATTACAAGGTCCGACTGTAGCTTGCTTATACAAAGCATAAAATTTCAAGAGTTCCGTGGGATTTAATTCTGATGCCAGTGATTGTAAATGTTGGGCTGCTTTATCAAACAACTTTTCGCGACTCATTTTTTATCACACAAAATGTACTTGATCGTTAAATATTTCGGAATAATAGTATAGTTTTAAAACTTTTCGTCTATAAAATTGTTTTCATCATTATTAATTTCTGTGGTATCACTTTCTACTGGACGTTGATCAGTTTTTTTAAGAATCAATTCTTCATCTTCTAAAATGTGGGTCTTGTTAAGCGCGTGTTGCATCGCTACTTCAGTATCAAATTCTACGAATCCCTGGCCTGTACTGAGGCCGAATTTGTTAAACAGTACTCTTGCATGTTTCACTTTACCGAATGTTGCAAAATGTTTTTCAAGGTCAAAGTGAGAAACAGTCCAAGGAATATTACGCACGTGAATGAAGTATCTAGCAAACATGACAAAAGTCTCTTAAGTCGCACGTTGTATACTTAATAAATGGATAGTGTGATCTTGCATTAAATCGTGTATATTTATATCAGAATCTGTACCTAAACCAGTCAGTGATATATGAGTACATGTAAGATTCCATTTATTTAATAAATGTTCTATAGACCAATCTGCGCTTCTTTCCTGGTAGGTACAAAGAAATTTTGCATTTGGATTTTTTTCTAATAAAAATGCTACTGTAACAACTATGTCCTCAAACAATGTTGGTTCATAAAAACAATCAGATCCAAGAATTAAATCTAACGGCCCAATGGAAAATAAGCTAGATAAAAATAATCCCCACGTAATACCAATTATTTGAACCTGAGATAAAATACCATTCAATTCACAACTTCTTCTTATGTGTTGCAGACTTCTAGGAAAACTAGCAGAGTCGCTTAAAATAACATTGGCACCACATTTGCTAGCTAAAATTCCAGGGAGAGCTGTGCCTGATCCAAGCTCCAAAACTCTTTTTCCAATGAGCTCTTCTTTATGTTCCCAGAGAAACCAAGCTAACACTGGTGCAGAAGGCCATGTATAGAAACTATAATTAGCTTGCAGTAACTGTAACAAAATTAAGAGAAGCTATTTGCTCTATCTATCTGTACAATAAATGTAATTTCATTTATTTCAAAGAAAAAATTTTAACTTATATTTTTGGTAAAAAGTGTTTCTAAAAAAAAAGTACATAACCAAAAATAAACAATATTATAATTTATTGATTCAAAGGTATATTATACTTTATTACCTCTGGAATGTAAATCTCCAAACTTTCGTTGCACTGTATGTTATCCTGATTTTTCCGAGAAGTAAATAGAAACTTTTTTACTTGTTCGGAAGCGATTCCATCGGACATTAGGCTGTGCATGCGTGAACTAGTATCGCGTGAAATACTTTCTTCTAAACCTGGCATGACTAATTATCGACACCGTTCGCGCTAATACCTTACCATTGATACTTGATTTATTTCAATCGTAATTAAGAAATTTGTAATAAAAATCATAAACATATATTTTCTGTATTAACAAATAAAATCTAAATTAAAAATATAATCACTATTTTGTCCAGAGTTGTCGATTTACACCGACAATAGAAAACACAAATGCATAGATAACATTTAAATTTGGAAATGGCGGGAAAAAATTTGGAAGAATAATTGTCAAAAAAACAAATTATTAATGAATTGGAAATATATTTATTTAATATTATCACTATTAATATTATTATAAGTGTAATGTGTTTAAGGTAGAATGTTATTAACAAATCAAATCTTCTTGATTCTTATGTATGTACAGGAAATATAATATACAATTCATTTGATAATAATATAGAATGTTACAGTACAATTATATTGAAAATGTCTATTACAAACAACTATGATATTTTTATTTATAATATGGATGTATTTTAGGTGATACAGTACTAAGCTGGTCGTTAGATTAAACATGGAGGAAGCTGGTAGAGAGAAGTTTCTGTCAAGAAGACGTTCAGCTGCTCTAAAGGCTTTTAAAGTCAAAGACGAGCGAGTGGCAACTTTTAAAAAAGTACATCAACATATTTTTAATATACCCTCTTTAATTACATTAATTCAGTAGTAATTTTCTTCAAAAATTTATATATATATCTCCCGGCATTATTCTTAAGATGGATGTACTGTAAACAATTGCAAAGATATTATATTCTTGCACCTTTTAGGTAGCAGCAATTCTGCAAAAGTCTGAGACAGACAGAACTGCTGAAGAAACAGGAATACTAGTGTCCTGTAGTGACGTTGTGAAAGAGGTTAATTTAAGGTATAGCCATTTTGGAAATCATTGATTGTACACTTGTAATCATATCAAGTTATTACAGTATAAAGTGTTGACATTGATCATTACAAGTTTTCAATGTAAGTTTTAATAATAAATTCTGTAGTGGATAATATTAAATTGTTTTTTTAGACAAGAGAAAAGACATAGAGTAAAAGCAAGATTGGAGGAAGTAGAAGATGCGCCAGAAATATTAGAAGAAAAGTGCATAAGATTAGCTGCAGCAATTAGCAGAGCAACGTCGCTTGCTGTTTATACTGGTGCTGGTATCAGTACAGCTGCTTCAATTCCAGATTACAGAGGAACCAATGGTGTGTGGACTCGGTTACAACAAGGAAAAGACATTGGGTAATTATCTCCTTCGATACTGTTAAAAAATACTTACATTAATTTGTCATTTGCTTACAGGAATCATGATCTTAGTCAAGCAGAACCCACAGTGACCCATATGGCGCTCTATGCTTTATACAAGGCAAGAGTTTTAAAACACGTAGTTTCTCAAAATTGTGATGGACTTCATTTACGAAGCGGGATACCCCGCACGCTTTTATCTGAAGTTCATGGCAATATGTATATAGAAGTTTGTAGAACGTGTAAACCTTATAGGGAATATTGGAGATTATTTGATGTTACTGAGAAAACAGGTCGCTACTCCCATGGTACTGGAAGATCATGTCACAGATGTAATTCCGTTTTGCAAGATTCAATTGTTCATTTTGGTGAAAGAGGCAACCTTCCTTGGCCAATTAATTGGACCGGTGCGACAAGAGCAGCGAAGCAAGCGGACGTTATATTATGTTTAGGTTCTAGTTTAAAGGTGTTAAAGAAATATCCATGGTTGTGGCAAATGGATAGACCGGTTCACAAACGTCCATCACTGTATATTGTAAATCTGCAATGGACTCCGAAAGATGAAAATGCAGCTTTAAAAATAAACGGCAAATGTGACGAAGTCATGAAAAGAGTCATGGTTCATCTTGGATTACAAATACCACCGTATGATCGGATCAAAGATCCAATTTTTTTTCATGCTGTACGACTCAGAAGCACCGAGCAACACACAAAAAGTCAGCCCTGTTTGTCAGAACCATCAAATATTGTTCACGAGGAAATAGATCAAATCGATGCGAATTTTCATGAAGAAATTGTACCAGAAACCAAAGAGGAAGATTGTCCTTCACCTGAAAATGTAACTGAACCAATGCCTACGTATTCGGCACCATTTTTTGCTGCATTACCATTCTTGTCTATGGGTTTACCATTGCCGCCAATGTATATGTGTCCTCAGTTGACGCCACTTTTTTATTATCCATTTGTACAAGTACCTAATGTGACCTCAGATATCTCAAAACCAAAACCAAAACCAACTTGCACCTTCTGTATGGAGAACGAAGGATCGCTTACTTGCCTTTATTATCAACGAGATACAGATAATTCTCGTTTAATAGCACCTGAGATGAAGGATGGAAAGACGTTGGTGATTCATGCGGATACTCCGATAGCGCCTAAAAATCCTGGTTGGTTCGGTAAAGGATATCGCAAAGGCATGAAGAAAAAACGGTAGCATTTACTTTTCTCAACACGGTACATGACTTTGCTTTCTTCTGTTATTATATAAATGTATGACATATAGTATATCATATACTATATTATAATAATAATTATTATAATAATAATAATAATATTGTACGTAATTATATAATGTACGTAAATGTTTGATGCTTCCATATCGTAATGGAATCTGTATACACAGTTTAATGTGTGTAGCAATCTAATTCCAGTATTCAGAATTTTAATAATTAAATGAAGATGATGAAAATGAAAAAAAAATGCTTTTAAGTATGAATAATTCATTATTCCTGTTTAGTAGTTACAAAGCGAGGTGATTGATAAATATTTAAAATATTTATACAAGTCTAATTTGAAAATTGTTAATTTATAAGTTTTTTTTTGTAAAATATATTTGATTTTAGGTTTTTTTACCATGTTGTGATTTCTAATTGTAAGATTTTTTATTTAAACAACATTTGATCAACTCAGAGCGACCAAAGTGATAATTTTTAATTATATCCTTTTTTTTTACTATTTTGTACTTTGTATTTGTATAGTCCGCTGTATCGTACGTTTTTTAAAAAAGAATGTATGTATGAATATAACGTGTGAAAAACTTTTTGAATTGTTGATTCATCATTCCATTCTGTGAATACGGCAAAATTCATTTTATAGACATAGAAATTGTAATGAATTTAGAATTACAATTATTTTGTATTGATCGGTATACAGAATAAACAAAAGTAATCTGATCTAAAAAGTACAATATTAATCAATTTTCTTCTTTTTATTTCATTAAAACAAAACAGTACAAAAACATATATGTAATGTGTGAAGCAATGTTAATGACATTATGTTATAGTATTAAAGATACAGGAGGAAAAAAGGGAGAAGTAAACGAGAAAAGGAATGAAGAAGGGGGAAGATTGAAAAAGCCTATAGTCGGTTACCATGGTAACCCCGTACAGCGTCACCCTATTACCAACTTCGACAGCGCTTATTCTAAAGCCTCCCATAGTACTTTGCCAATACTACAAGTGTACGTCGACAGCTCATTGACTTCTTTACAACGGAATCTCGTAAAGCACGTGGTGTTTCTTTCTATTTCTTTACTGTCAGAAAAATGACAGTGAAATACTTTATGAGTGAAATATGTTTATTTTATAGGTTAGATATAAATTTAACGAAAATAGGTTAAAAAACAATAAGAAGTGTATATAATAACGAATAAGAGTATTATTTCTTAATACATTGTATTCAATGGATTTAACAATATTTAACAGTCTAAAATAAAAATGTTGTAAGCTTTACAGTGTAAGGTAATTGATGATAATTAAGTCTATTATTCTGTTGTTTCTACATCAGCTTTTATATATGTAGAGCAACAAGATAATTGGTATTACAAAGTTTTTAAACGCGTTTCAGTGCAAATAATACAAACTTTGAAACTTTTAGTATTTGCCTTTTACAACAAAATTTAAACTGTTGTTAAATGCCAAGCTCTTTAAATACTGGCATTATTAATTATTATTGAAATTATCGTATTTTTGTAATTTTAATATCACTTTACAATTATGTAAAATAGTACATACTTCTAGTGTAATTGTACATTACGATTTTTTTAAAGATTTTTTTCTTGAAAAAGTTGCGTACGTATGTAAGTATGTATTTCTAAACTTTATGCGTGTTTATCTCTATTTAAGGTACAATTTAATTTCAAGTGTTTGTCAACGGAACGCAATGTATACATCATATCGATAAAAGAAAAGCGTGAATGAATATACGATTGACTAATAAATGAAGAAAGCAAGACTCAATTGAATCCCGAGACCTAAATCCATACATGGAGGAGATTTATCATTACCGATCGGTTGAGCGCTCTAGCGGTGGCATTGGATACTACAACACGACAGTGCTACGTGAGAAGTCGTGATGGAGTAGTTTATACCCTGTTTGGTCGCCGTTTCTCATTCGTCTTCAAATACGTCTAAAATTATTACGTATAATCAGAGTGTACTAATCGTTTATATAAAGAAGAAGAACATTGTAATCGTGTCAAACAGTATGTCCTTTATTTGTGAAACAACTTTTTCGGTGCAAGTATTAACGTAATAGGAAGAGACAGTGCGGAAGGGTCAGGTTATCTTCTTTGTTCGAGAAAAGCCTCATCAGTAGGCAATGGCGCGGGAAGCTCGCGTTCTGAAATCGGTGTGTGCATGGCGTAGGTGATGATCGGTGTTTCTACATACATATGGCATGGTGTTTACGACGAGTTGGAAGATTTACATACCTCGCTGGATTGACCAGCTCGTCGATTTTTGGATACGACCTGTGCCCGTGAGTCGCCATGAGGCGCATTAGCGGTAAGTCAAATGCATTTTCTTCATCGTATCGATGAAAAATTTCAAAAAAAATCTACACGCCGAAGAGTAGCGTTCATATTTGATAGATGAACAGTTATATATAAAGAATGATTCGGAAAGAAAAAATATATATTAGAACGTGATTCTAAACTTCCCCACAGGGCTGCGCACGCGTTCATTTCTGAAACTCTGTTTGCGAATTATTTAATATTTTACAAAACTATACTCTCACTATTTTTTTCCGCACAGAATTATTTATATCGTGTTCATCTTTTTTTTACTTGTCGCGAGCACAAAAAATAATCACAGGAATCCCGTTTGATAAACCGCTTCAAAAATACGGAAATCACACGAATGTTTACGGAAAGAAAGATAAAAAAAAGCCGATGTAAAATGTAATATAATCTTGGATGTTTTTACACTGCAGAATCGACGTAGCAAAGAGTAAAGCTAGAAAGTGGAGTTACTTGTAACTAGCAAACGTGTTTGAACCTTTCCCCTTCTACCTCGAGGAGGCTGCTTGAATATTTTCTCGTTTGTAGGCTCGAGTAAAATATAAGATTCCTTTCTCAGACTGAGAACTGTCATTAACCGTCTCTTGACCATGCTACTCTTTGAACAAAAGATGGAATGAACGTAAATACAAATTTTTCTTCTGTTGATAGGAATCGCGCGGCAATTATTTATTTTAGAATATCTTCAATTTGTACTTCCGCACATGTATTGTTTGTACTTATGTAAGGTGTGATGTTGAATGAACGCTTCTTCAAATAATTTGTATGCATGAACGCATCTGAATTAATAAAGGTTGATTAACATATCTATTTTAGAACAGCGACGCACCATATGCGTCATCTAATAAAACTAACTGTAAAAGTAGTCTTATAATGCAATCCCAATTGAAATTGATTAACGAGCACGTTTAATTAGGTTAGTTCGTTTTAAATATCGGGGAATAAAATGAAACAAAATGTATTAAACTCGCCTCACGCTCCTCCTTTTCTTCTTCTTTTACACTTTCTCTTACTGTGTTTTTCTTTAAAGCAAGCATCGCTTACGTGTAATTAATTAAAAAAAAAAAAATGTTGGGTTGGTTCTATTCGCAGGGAATTAACAATTGGTTAGTTATAGGGAAGTATTGAAGGGGAAATACGATGAAGGATGAGCAGAAAGTAGAACTGGTAGCGGGGAGGGAAGTAAAGCATAATAGGAGGAATAAAGAGAAACGAGGAATTGTACAGTACCGAGCATGGTAGGCTTCCCTAGGGGAAAAGGCTCTACTACTCGGCATTTTATGATTAATACTTTTTAAAGTTAAAAATTATATTAACTTTTCTAAAATAATTAGGTCTACTTTACTCGGTACTGTACATGGGATCGAGCTTATTTTACTTCTTCGATTCGCGTTGTCGAGTGGCTGATTTTTTGAATATTGGAATGATTTCATTCAATATGGACATTGCTTTTTTACACGTTTAGGTTTCTTAGCGCCATTACATCTAGGACGCTAACGAGTCCATGGAATACCTTATGCAAATTTCTCATACTAAGAATATTAAATTTTCTTGAATATATACGACGAGCGAGATAAAACGTACTTCACGCTGATAGCACTGCATTATTTCTCTTATTAGATTGCTTATGTAATAGTTGCGTTCTGTGCATAGAGGTAACCACGATGCTGTAATGCCCTGGTGCTGTTTAAAATAAATGTTGAAATACGTGTAGGAAGCAAAACGTGCAGAAGTATGAATGAAACTTAAGAATGAGCACAAAGCGTGCATCTAATTAACCAATAAAAGGAATCAAATGGCTTTGAATAAACAATTAGAAATATTAGGTGACCTAGAAAATCACGCATCAGCTGTTTGCTCAGTTGCACCCTGGTATTGGAAGACGTTGCAAAAAAATTGTAATTATTTTCGCTTGAGTGTACTTAATAAAAAGGCGATTCTTAATTATCCGCTATAATAGATATAAATTCGTTTAGCGTTATTTACGAATAGGTGAAAGAACAATTTTTTCCACTATTTCAGGATAATAAGCTGTCGTCTGATCTGATCAGTCCATCCCTGCTTTGCGAATGTTGTAATCAAGAACGACGTCTGGTTTTGCTTTGTAACTGGCTGTTCTCGTGACCGCACAACAACGTAAGTTGTAGAGAAGCTGTGTGGCATGCTAACGGCATCGACACATCATTTCGCGTATCTCCATTTTAGGCAGCGCAGGTGCTTCCTTCTTGCTGAAATTATTATTATTTTTTTTTTCTCTCTCTTTTTTTGTTTTAATCTTGCAATCATCGCACTTGCTCGTGAAAGGTTTCGTCTGTTCGTTAGAGACCGGTAGTAATTATCCAAGCAGCCTCCGGAGTGCCGTAGCCTAACTCTTCTGCTCCCTTTTTATCAATTACACTACCGTTTCTCACGCACCATTGAACAAAGTATCACACGCTATTAATTATTCAACTTAGCGTACACTCGGATAAAATTTGCACAAATTTTCTTCAGGAGAAAAGTGTTAGTTCGAGCAGAAGGTTATGGCCATTGGCGTAACTAGGTGGAGGGCCCGAGAGTATTCTGAAATTTTAAGATTCTAAAGTTTCAGAATCTCGAAAAATTCAGAATTCTGAAATCATAGAACTTAAATATTTGACGCTGTTAGTAAAGCTAAGTGACCTGATTCGCCCCTAAAAAGATTCTAGTTACGTCAATGATTATGGCCAGGCTGGCTGTGAAAAAAAACAAAACACATTTCATTCTGTTTAAGGTTAAGGTTTGATAGCACTGCTTTGAAGCGACCACGCCTCATAATCGATGCAGAGCAGAGTGTAAAGGAATATAGAATTTTTAGAGCGTAATCACCGAGTTTGTCTTTCTTCGCAAGGCACGCGCATATTATAACTACAATCGATAAATAGAGGTTCTATATTTTTACATTTCCCGAGTACATCATCTAGTATTTAATACACGTAATCGAGATACAATATCCTGAAATGATTTATGAAGGGAGAATAATTTGAATCGCTTTCAAGATTTCTCCGATCGAGTCCTTTTAGTATATCCACGTGGAAAGTTGTTTCACGTGTCGCGTTTTTGGAAACCTACGCGTGGAAGCATTACCCGGGGGACGGCCTATGCCGTTCTCCGGAAACTTGTCCACCCACCTTCGACCTCGCCTCTTTGCATTCGCCACACCAACGGGCTCTTTGGTGTCGCCAACTCGAATCTCAATCCAACACCGAACCTTTCCGACAGTCTTATCCGGTTATCTCCACCGTTTCCTTCGCGCTATTTTACAAGACCGTGGAAATAAGTGGCTTTTATTTAAAACCGTGAACTATTTTTATTTTTCTCCGGACAGAAAGTGAACATCCTAGATAAGTCGGCTGGTAACGGTAATAGAGTGGACGAACGGCTGTCTGGTAGCATAATTGAAAAGGGAAACGTTACTTTTCCGACTCGCTAAGTTATGGCTCGTTTGAAGCTGCTTTAACGGCGCCCTCAACTTCTTAATTACACGTTTATGATTAAAATGCAAATTCGTTAATCGTTGAGTAATTAGTGTCGTTAGAAGAAATTATGGAGCAGTTTAATTGAAATAGAAATTCTGTGTGAGAGAGAGAGAGAAAGATAGGGAGAGACTGTCTAGTTGAAAACAAAGCGAGTCCTACCATAAATGGCGATCACCGCTGTTACGAGTTGCCTGGGTCCTCCGCCCTTACCACCTGGCAAGCGTTTCCTGCAAAAGTCCTCGAAGAAGTTGTCCTCGACTTATAGAAGCTTTCGAGATCCAGCCGTGGAGGCTTGGATCTCGAACGGGGTTCTGGACATGTCGAAAACGAAACTACTTGGACGGGAACGTGGCCCGACCATTTCCACGATAACAAATAGCAATTTGTTCAGAAGCTGTTCCGAAGGCAACTTAAGTGCACGTAAAACGACTGCACTATTATCCGCTACTCCTCTTGATAAGTGCATCCAGGCGATTTATGGCAGCTGGAAGAATCTCATGCACCGTAAGTGTAACGCTCCGAGAATGTTGCTTGACTAGTGCCGCTTGAAAATAGATTGAATAAATTATATGACAGGTTAATCGGTCGGAACGTTCTAACGCAGCGAGGGATCAAAATTACGCTGCACTTTTTTTAGCGTGAAATATTTTTGGACCAAATGTGTACCGGGTGCCTTATAACTCTCGGACGGCGGACCATGTAGAGAGCCATAGTTTTAATAATGTATTATCTTCGTTTTCTGAATTTTACACTGTTCCTTTAAAAATTAATTTGGGTCCGGTGTTGTTTATTTTAATTTTTTTGTTATTGTTTTAAAGTATTTATTTTTTAATCAATTTTAATATAGAATCAAAGAGTAGGGGCTACGAGCCTTGAACTTGTGATCTTTGGTATACAAAAACTAGTGACTTACCACCAGATTAGAACCAATTAGTACTTATATACATGTTTCAAACGTTATGAAATCTTGAAATGGAAAAAATCAACAGTTGATGAGATATTTAAAATTATCATATGAAATATCTTGCGAGCTTATGTTTGTTCAGGACGAGCTACGGTATTAAATAGATAACATATTAAAGAAGTGCATTAATGCATAGATGGAAGAATTTGCAAGATTCTATGGGGGCGCTTTTATAGAGGCATCTAGACGATTTCTGGAATCGGCATTCCTCGGCCAATGTGCAAATTGTTCTTGTGTTAATTCCAAGAATGTTCATGGTACCGTTGCTGAATTATGAACATTCCGAATATCCTATTATTTTTAGGCTCTTGGATATTTTATAATACTTTACCAAGCGAGTAAAAATAAATGCTAATATTTTCTAAGATTTATTTACAAATAATTTGAATAAATGCGAAATTTAACTGTCCAGAATTAGTTCCACTAACTTTCGAGTCCACTCCGCATGGCCGCTAACGGTTGTGTACTTAACGAGCGGGATTAGAACAATAATCCCGTCCAATCGTTCGTGGGTCCATAAAGCATCGCGAAGTACGTTGGATAATTGAACGTTGGTCGGCTGTAAAAGCAACATTTCATGTTCGTTTTAAGGTGCAAGTATCGTGTGTATAGTTCAATGTAACAGTGACCTTGGTATTTATCTTCTATGATATCGTATCACTGGTACGATAGCTCCCTTCAGTGTAGTGTAACCCTTGCTTGACAAATTACATTTTTTCTGTTCTAGCTTCTGAAAGTCTTTTAATTGTTTACCACTTTTTATCTTTCCTGGATTCTAACCGAGTTAGATACGGTTTTCTCTATCTTTTATTTTTCTTCTTACCAGCGTTAGCATTGACTTAAAAGGAATTTTCTCCGAGGTAAACGAAGTAAAAAAGGAAAATGACGTGATTGACTTTTGTATTACACTGTACAGAACGATCCAGTTACTAAACCACAAGTTAGAATGTTACGGCGAGTTGAGCCTAGTTTCACAGGTCTGTCGACAACGATTACCGCCAGATAGGGTCATTTTTCTGCCACGATTCCATCGCTCGTTTAACGCCACGACCAAGAATTGCCTCATTCAAACAACTTCTATTTGTATACGATCGATTATGGTGCGTTTCTTTTACGACATTGCTGCAAAACGTTTACACATACGTACGGGACACGGTAGATTTCCCTAGAAAGAATACTGGGAAGGACAATTTTTCAAAATCATAATTTTGAATTCCCGAAAACATTCGAAATCTTAATGTGAATTAAGCTTAATGGTATCTGTGGTCGTTGCAAGATACGAGCGTTTATAGTTGCAATATAAATGAAAAGAATAAGCAAATAAAAGCTTTAGTAGCGAAAGAATTATATTGAATTTATCAGAACGATAAATTATACGTTTGAACGATTTAAAATGATATACGGATTCTTTGCTTTAGGAATAGCGTACCGTTTTATTGTCTCGTTGGATGTTTTTGTCATGCAAGTTTAAATTACCGTCATGAATCACAAACAGAAATCGTAACACGAAGCACGAAGCATAACGATTGCGCATCGTAAGCCATGTGCAGCATACGAGACCTTGATAAAAATTATCTCGAGCTAACACATACATATGCGTTTCGTGTTCTCAGCCCCTGTATAACTGCTTTTAAATTCCACACGTTTGTACAGATGTTCATATACCAGTAGTATTTATGAATATTAAAAGAGAGAAAGAACATTTTTCTGACTAAAAAATGGATGACGTATTTCTGGAAAGTAAATTCTTTTCGTATTTACACAGCTAACGAATTTACACAGTTAGTTGACTTTGACCTTCTCTCCCTTTTTATTCGGCTCCTTATCTTCCTTCTTCTTGCCCTGTGTATTTCTTTCACGCCTACACCTACCTTTCTGTACACTTGAATTCCTAGAACGATTCAACAGAATGACATTAATTGCTTTACCAAACATTCTTCTTAAGGAATGTCGTAAGCTGTGTGTGTTACCTCTTTACTTGGAAAACGTGTCTCGCGTTCTTCAAAATTCAACGCTTTATCGTTATCACGCTAAAAAAGAAAAAAAAATAAGGAAAGAAATATATACATTTTGGTTTAGAAAAAAAAAAAAAAAAAAATTCTTTTCGTCGTTAAATCATGCAAATAATCATTTCATTATTAATAATAAATTGGAATAGACGAAATGACAAAGGGACGTTGTGTTGTAGTTGGCGGCATGAACCGGCCGTCCAAAGCTGTGACCCAGGCAAAGAAAGTGGCACCACCAGCTGTACCCGATGTATTTCGACATTCAGGCTCCTCTTTTGGATCCGCTGGATATGCGAGCAGCGAAGATAGCTGCTTCCTGCCCGGAAGTGGACCAGGAGGAACAACGGACGAGGGTTCTTACGGAGTGCCATCTGGAAAAAGTCCGGGACCTATTTTTACTCATCCTGGCTTTGCTTTTCCATCGGTCGTCGGCAAATATGCTCATGCTGAAGATCAAGGTGTGATCCTTATCGGGTTACGTTCCTATCAATGGGATAATAATACATATTCATAATAATATTAATCTTCTTATACAAATTCGCTCGAGCTTTCTACCTTGATATTCTGTAATATCTAATAATATAGGTGTAATGGTAGACGAGGTATTAATATAATCTTTTTCTTAGGAATCGACATGACTCAAAGTCCTGGAAGAGATAGCCCAGGTAGTTCAGGATCAGGTTCTGGTTCCAGACATTCTACAGCTTCGTTAGACTCTGGAAGAGCTTCGGGATATCATTTAGGCCCTAGAGGACCTGGTGCTCTCACTTCGTCTCCCAGGTGTTCTATTAGCTCCCTTGGCAGTCATCCTGACAGACCAGCAGACCTCGACGTCGTTCATGTTTGGTTAACCGAGCTTCAATTTGAAGAATATTTTCCATTGTTTGCTTCTGCTGGTTACGATCTCGCTACCATAACGCGTATGACACCAGAAGATTTAACAGCAATAGGTAATTCGGTGAAATGAAAAATTTTATTTACATAGAAATGTACATTTCTGTCATACTGAACAATTGCAGGAATTAAGAAGCCTAATCACAGAAAACGTTTGAAAGCGGAGATAGACAATTTAAATATAGGAGACGGCTTGCCAGAGCATATTCCTGGCTCGTTGGAAGAGTGGCTTAGACTTTTACGACTGGAAGAATATCTTGGGGCTCTTCATCAACAGGGTATGCGTTCGGTCGAGGATGTAACGACTCTGACCTGGGAAGATCTCGAGGATATAGGAATTGTGCGTTTGGGCCATCAAAAGAAATTACTGCTGGCTATTAAGAGAGTGAAGGATATTCGTGCTGGCAAACGTATACAGCCTCTTGATCTTGCACGACTGCCACCCCATCCTGGACAAACACAAGTAAATAAAAATAAATTTTCCAGTATAATGTAATTGTATCGTGTTCACTGACATAATCAATTGCGTTCCTAGGATGTAGTCATTCAACGAGGTGGCCCAGACTTGCCATCTCCAGACGAGGATTGTTCCTCGCCAGTCTTGAGATCTTTCCAAAGAGGAGGAAGCGACACTACGTCCGGGGGCGCGTGGAGAAGTATGTACGCTGCTCTGCCAGCTGATTACAACATCGTCGGACGAACTGGTTCACGAGGAAAGTCTTTGGAGAGTTTAGAGGATGCACCGCTTGGATATCCTCCGTCTCCGGCTCCTTCCACGCATCCTCAACAAATTGAATGGCGTCCACGTAGTTTCGAAGATGGTGATCTTACTCCTACCAACGATACTTCCGTGGTAGACGCAGGTGGTGGTACTCTTCCGCGTCCGAGGCATTGTCTCGTTCGTCCGCGACCTGTAGCCAAGGTAATTGAATTTGAACGGCCAATAGAAGAGCTGAATTTTTTAGATGAAAGTTTTTTCAGGTCGCCGCCACGCCAGGACAATTTAAATCATTACCAAGAGACTTTGATAACAAGTATCAATTAACTTACGGTCTCGAAAGTAGTCCACATCTTCCGAAACGTTGCCCTCCGTCTCCTCCGAGGCGCCAAAGCTCCAGAGACAACAGTGGTTCCGGTGTAGTTGGAGGAACAGGAGTTGGTGACGTCGTGATTGATTGCAGTGGACCAGTACCAACTGCTTCTTGCGAGGATCATCACATGCATCATCATCAGCATCATCACTTGCTTCATCATCCTTCGCCTCCACCCCCAGCACCCGCAGCTGCGCCATCCACTCCACCGCAAATGAACCGACCACCCTCTTCCATGTCGCGCTCTTGGGGCAGCGTCAGTGTCAATGTTAACGAGGAACACGAATTAATTGCTTCTCTTGCTCTGCAACACCGTAACGGTTCTGACGCCAGTTTTAAGGTATTGTATTTTTATGTATTTTCAGATATTGTTAGGAGCGTCTGGTTAACTTTTTCCTAGGTATGGAATTTTGTATTTTTCATACTCACTGTATTTTTAATCAGAAAAAAACATTCTTTGAACAGGAAGTAAGGTAAAATATTTTACTAATCTCATCATAGCTGATTCATCTTAGTTTGAAGAAAAAGAAGGTTCATTTGATTTTTTAATATAAGTTACGTATGTTTATTTATTTTATTACAGTCAAGTTCCAGTACAGAATCAGACTCACTGCCTTTTGCAAATGAAAACGCTGGTACGATAAAACAGAGAGCTGCTCGCGCACAAGAATATGCAAGTGGTAATTCCAATAACAGTATGCAGAGCCATGGAATAACCCATCATTCCGGTGGTAGCGAACCGGCGGATGTATTGAACGACATTGGAAATATGCTTGCAAATCTTACCGACGAACTTGACGCTATGCTCGAAGAGGAAAAGCGTCAAGGCCTGACTTCATAATTGCTGCCTTTGTTTGCACCGTATTTTCAGTTTATTAACGGTATAAGAAAGAAGAAGCATCTTCAGCGGCACAACCGATAATAAACTTTTCACTCTATAAGGTATAATATGGTAGAACACGAGCAGGATTAAATTCGAATTATCAAATTTCAAACAGCCACTGTTTTGAAATGAGAAAACGCTCGGCGTTGGATAACTACTGTAACATAAGTTACATCCTGTTATAATTGTATCAGTATGGTGGATCGTATATTCATCCATGCCATAACCTTAATTTTATCAATTTCTACTTCCTTTTTCTCTCATTTTTATAGAACAAAGCTTCTTATTTTTCTATCGAATTATTATGAACTTGTGAAGTTTCCAGAGACACCTCGTTGTTGCACAATTTTTGTAATTCTTCTATTCCTCCAAAGTACTTATTACTATACATATATACACATATATTTTTACTTACGTTCGTTACATTTATATCAGATAATGTTAACAGTTTGGACTTTGACATTTTTATGCAAAATATATAAAAGAAACCATTCAAATGAAAATACACTTAATGAATAAGTATATGCCTTATGAAAAAAAGACTGTAAGAAACATCCGTATAGTCTAGATCCCCCTCACTTTACATTTACACAGCATAAAGACTGATATTTTTTCTCTGGGAACTTCATTGGTTGCAGCATACGTACATTCCAGGTAGTATATTTCCTTTTCCACTTCCGTCCTTTGCTAAAACGATAGCACGTTAGATTGGGACCTTCATAACTGTTGGAACTGTTAGACATTTTGAGAATTAGTACAATACAAAGAGGTAAACTTCTGTATTCCTTTCTCCAAAATGAAATGATTCTTCCAATGATGTCAAAGAAAAAAATTATTGATTCAAGTTGTTTTTTATATTGAAGCATAATTATACCTTTGACTATATAATGGTACAACATCTATAAGAGTTTATGATAGTTTATAATAAACAAACGAGAAATTTACATCTTCCATTATCTGAACTTGAGAAGAAAGTTCTCATAAGACTGAGAACGAACCGACGTAGATATTTGACTGCCAATTAAATTTCAAGATTATACAGTTTAATACAGAATCATATGCACTGTAAGCCAATTAACATTTTATATTTATTATCCGTACTAATATAGTGATGTATGTAACTCACTATTGTTATATGGTGCACAAATCATGTGGAACGTACAGAGTATCCACATGTATCAAATCAAAGTAATGATAGTAGTAGAATGTTGTTGATAAAGTGTTCAGGTTCTCCCCCCCCTACATCCAAAATATGATACTGATACGTATTGAGACTTGGGCGTAAAACATGATGCATAAACTTTATTAGAAAAATTTATGTGTATGTGCTGATGCATATATGCGTATACATTTGTATGTGGTAACTTCAAACGATTAACGATCATGAGTTTGTACTTGGTTTAGTTTGAGATTTCAAGTATTTTGAAGTCTGTGATCTTCATTAACTGCCTCCAATCTTTGTTGACAAACCAGTTTGTATGTACTATGATTAAAATGTTTCATTTTTTAATTCATATATATATAGATACATATGTATAGAATTTAGAATTCTTACGATGCTCTTTATTTTGCATCTCTTAAAGGAGTATAAAACTTGTTGTATCTGTATAAATCAGTTTTACAACCAAAACATAAATTACAATGAATTCATTTATACTATCATTGTTTTAATGAATTTTAATTTTAATCTTGATACATGATTTGTTATATACATATATGTATCTTTAAATTCAGCTATGCCCTATTATTATGACGCAAGAAAAATGTGGTAGGACATATACAAGATTTTGAAATACACTTAAAATTTAGGATAATCAACTAAACATTGGGGCTACATTCTTGTGGCCTGCAGACTTGTTAACTACTGTAGGTATACATATAATAGTATATACATATATCATTTTAAGCAGTGTACTTAGGGAAACTGTTTTGCGGTGCTGCAAATTTATAAATTAATTATTAATTATGTTTAATTCTTATTGCGGTATATTGTAATATCAGAAGTAGATAAAAGAATCATAATTTTAATGTATTTGTACATAAATTTGACAATTTTCAACTTGAAATTGCGGTAAGTTATTTCTAAAGAAAAACTTAAGCAATATATGAATTTAAATGATGAGAATTTTTAATGTCTCGACAAATTTTTATATTTGTAAACAGTTACTGATTAATTGTTTTTCAGAAATTGGATACAGATACACGAGTATTTTTAAAAGAATATACAAATAATTCATTTTGTTTAAAAAATTATTGATATAAATATCAAAAAATAAAAACTATACACTGATATTTTGATGTAGGTGTTTAGACAGTATAAATGTTGATACGATGAGAAATTTTGCAAGTAATACGCGTTGGCAGGAAATAAAATATTTTATAATAACATTGAATGGTCGAGTAACCATACTTGTTTTTATAACATATAAATTGACAATTTTGATAACGTGTACAATAGGATATAATCCAAAAAATGAATTCAATCAGAATTTCAAATCAAACTCTGTATAGAGTTGAAATATCAATTGTGAATAGATTTATTTAATATTTATTTGACGATCAATTTTTGTTCATTAAGCGTATTGAAAATATATTATAAATGATTTCATTAGTATTTCGAAAGTATTATTTTAAGTAAAACATTATGAGAGGTATAGATCCATGCAATAAGAAAATCTATATACAGTAACGTATACATATTAATATTTGTAGTCTAATAGTGTTATTAGAAATGCTTAAGATGATATAATTATTGCTTTTAGATGGAAAAAAAGATCTTTAATAGTATTATTTCCATTTTCAGATTTCAGTGCGAATAAACTGTCTCTATAGAATTAAATACACTATGTTTACTTAAAATAATGCATTCGTGGCGTTTATGGCAGTTTGTGGCATTCCTTGAATTATGAAATACATGCTATTTACTATTTTTAAGTCTTTATAGTTTCGTTTAAGCAAATAGTTATTATTAAGTGATATCATAAACAGAAATTCAATCGATGGCTGATTTTTGGCAGCTAATTCAGAATTCCTGAAGACATTGCTTCTACATGGTATATACATATTATATATATATATAAATATTATATAAATATAGATATAAATATAAGTATAAATATGTATTTATATTTATATTTGTATTCAATTAGTCATAGTTTTTGTACAAAACGTATGCGTCGCTGCAATTTTTTTCAGCGAATTCAATATCCGCCTAAATGCATTTTACGAGTCCTCGAGAC
Source organism: Osmia lignaria lignaria (assembly GCF_051020975.1). Classification (NCBI taxonomy): domain Eukaryota; kingdom Metazoa; phylum Arthropoda; class Insecta; order Hymenoptera; family Megachilidae; genus Osmia; species Osmia lignaria. Next base: position 10,659,982 of record NC_135037.1, on the reverse strand, counting down.
CCTTCCTACTTTTTGTGTTTGTTTAAATGCACGTTAAATACAATTATTTTATTTATCAATTATGATGAGAATCATTAAATAAAACTAATTGACAGACTCAATTTTTCATGTTTTTTAGTGCATACCCAAAATAAGCCATTATTCATTTTTATTATATTTTTGTTTTATAAGCTTTCTATTATATTAAACATTTAGCAAATAGAAATTTTTATATTCTTATATAAAAACTAAGTTGGTTAGCTTTCTTATTTGAAAAAGGCTGCTTCATTGTAATCCTATAATTAGAAATAATTAAATGTTTAATTTTAAACATAAACAATAGTCTAGAGATTCACGTGAATAAATAATATTATTTTTAAGTGAGAATAAAAAGAAATCCTTGGAACACTGATATATTTACATTCCTCACTCTTAGCTGTTAAGTTTCTTTAAATATTTAGATGCAGATTATATGCCATGTTATGTATGCCATGTTTGTGTAAATTATATATCAGTTTCAATATAAAATTATTAAGCAACAGTAACTGTCACACTATGTGCATTTCCCATTAAATGAATTATTATTAATACATAGTTTTATGATATAAATCATACTTGTTTCTTAATTAACAATTCAATATTAATCTAAATTATGACAAATTCCTTCAAATACTAAAATCAATTATAAATGGAAAATTCTATATGTATAAGCCTATATGTAAGTCCATATTGATGAAACATCTATCTATTACAGAAAAGAATGTTTAAAAAATAAGACAATTGTTTCCATCATCTTTTAATTAATGTATTTCTGTTTTTATCAATTCGGTACTGTACAATTTATTCGTAATAGTCCCTTTCAAATGGAAGTGAAATATGATTGGTGCTTTTTCTCTATTTAGTTCTGCTTTCAGCCGTACGAGTGCGCTCGTGAACATTCTTGTGCGCCGCACACGGCAAGGGCAAGTTGTACGCTTTGTGTACCAGTGGAGCTGCTGTCGCGGTCCGGAATGGTCCGGAATGAGTGGTTGTTTGAGGTGCATTTCTTTCGAATATTTGGCATCGCGTCTCGACCTATTTTTCACAGACATTAGTGGAAGTTTCGTGTAAAAGTGTGAAAAATGATAACTATTAAACGCGATAAGTGTGGATTACTCTTTTGAAAGGTAAATTAGCTTGTGCAAGAAGTGAACGGCCGTGATTTTTAGATAGAGGATGGCTTCTTTCTACTCGACCGCCTACCATACTAGATGCTACTGGTTGCCACGAGATCCTTTCGTACGGATACCCTTTTTTTTTAAACAAATCACCAAGGCTTTCCCAGTGACTTGCAATATTGAAAAAATCAGGTTTAAACGTTACCGTTTCTCTTATTGTCTTCGTTGCGAAAGTGCTAGATATACTTAAACGTAATTTCGCTTTATTTCGAAAGTACGCGATCTGTACTTGAAAGTACATACATGTTGTATAGCGTGTACTAATTATTGAACATTTTACATAGCATTTATACTTGAATATTTGTACGAAGGATCCGAATTGAAAATGTTTTCATGGTAATCGATAATTGACATAGATAATAAAATCCTGGAAAGGATTGCTAATAATATATTATTGAAATTCTCTCAAGTTCTTTGTCTTCAGTATCCCAAGAGATATTATTTTTCATAATAATAATTAAGAAAAGTGTAACGCCTCTACGCGCGAGGCTTTAGAAATGTTTGAAATTTTTTTGGACAGTGACGATTTTCAGTTCAAAGTTGTCATACCGCCGAATCACGTGAGTCAATGTGTAGAGATGTAGAAACACACAAACACGAGAAGTACCGTTTCTCAAAACGGTCGGTCGTGAGTGCGACGATAATTTGCAACGTAAACGTTCGCATACAGTTAGTTTCAGGTCAGTTACGAGTTTCATCGTCGATGTCCATCGCGGAGAAAATACATATTAAATCGTATTATGGAAAATTTATGATCTCGCAGCGTCAACGCTATCGAGGTCGATTCGATCTTCGCTCTGTTAGCCGCGGACCAATCAAAATCGTTAGTTTTTTACTCAGCCATTATATTGGTCAATTTTTATATTCTCTGTTTGCAAAGAAGTAAAAGGTTATCTGTATCTGCGCATGCGTGAAAAATGAAGTTAAATTTACGCGGGCAGATTGAATAATTCAAATAACTTGTTGATCTTAGGTTATGAAATTTTGATGAATCAAGAATTGTACTTATAATGGCAATTTCGAATTGCAAACTGACATCCTTTCTCGTACTATTTAATGTAAAGAATGTAAATTCACATTTTCCAATAAAATGCCAAGTTTAAATAGGGCTAACAGGTGTCTGCGTACGTATTGTTCCCACAGTGGAAAGGAATATAACTGTCAGTGTGTACCTTTATCATGTATCGTTTAAAGAAACTTATAAATTAAAAGTGAAGAACGGGGAACACAGAAGAGCATCCTGTAGGGGAGAACGAGAAAAATCGTGTTTGATGCGTTACAAAGAGATAAAAGCGTAGGGAGTCTCGCTTTGATATTCGTGACGGGGATCAATAGTCAGAGAGAATATATTTCTGTTGTAGCACAAATGAAGAGCAAACGTGAAAAAGGGGCAGAAGTAACCGTGGCAAGAAGATAGAAAAGATGTCTGTGGAAGAAAAATAAGGACAGAAGCAGGCAGAGGGGATTTTATATCCTTACCGGTGGGTAAGGTCAGAGGGAGGGCGGGAGGGAGGCGAAGAGATTAACAGATCACGATACAAAGGCGGTTTTGCGAAGAATAATGCAACGTACGAGATGAAAGAAGCGCGTTAAACTGCAAGCCAGGCGTTGGAAGCGAAAAGCATTTCGAGCAGAATGAATGAGAAGAAGGATACGTAGTAAAAGAGTACTCGATCGAAACAGAGGAAAGAGAAAGCCGTACTGCGAAAAGGCAGAGCAGCAACGAGCGGAGGGAAGCGGTTAGAAGAAAGGAAGAGGAGAAACGAGAGAAGACAAAGCGGGAACCGAACGTGGAAAAGTACGATTTTCGAATAAGCCAGACAACGAGGGAGAAATAAAAAAGAAAAAAAAAAGGGAGGGAGGTGCGTTACACCCTGGAGTCCGATGTTCAGAGTCGTACGATGCCCGGGGCTCTATCTGAGAATGCCCCGAGGCCTGTCAGTGTCGTCGCGGTAGATGGTGCAACCGTTGATACCACTAGGTGCAACCAACTCAACAGACCACAGGTATCGTTACACCTACACGATACTATTAAAAATGATCAATCTTGTTTTTTCACGATGTAATAAATTGTGGTACGCGAATATTACACTAGTTGGGTTACCACAGTGGAAACTCGCATGTGTTAATAGTCGTCAGGGCCGAGCCTAGCAAAATTGCCTCGGGCCCCAAGCTTAAATATTTTCACATTCGCTAAATCTCAAAAGACAACTCTGATTATCGTACATAGATTTATTCGTTCTTTTGGATACCACTATTGCACTTACAGACCGTCTGGTACGTACACTGTCGCTCAAAAGTATTTATATTCTTTCTTCTATTTGAGCTATACTTACATTAATTCTCAGGTGAATCGGTTCAGTAGTTATCACTTTCACAACTAACGGTGTGGACAAATACTTTTGAGCATTAATGTATGCAAATGAAATGGCGCGGTTAAAACGTGAATTATGTAAGGCGCACGACATAACGTGTCAGTGTGCATTATTCCTGAAACCACTCAAGCCAGGAAATCGAAATCGAAGAAATGATTACAGTTATGGTTTGCGGCTACCTGTTACGGTTTTCTATAATGACGTAAACGCGTTGTTTTGTGTCCTCTGTAGTTTCATTTAATATCCTGCAAGGACAAATAATTAGGTAGCCGAAAGGAACCGGTAAGGTCCTTGAACTGCGTTCCTGCACGTTCGACGCGTGGCGCGGAATACTCGATGAGGATGTACCGAATAGTTTCGGGCGAAATTACGCTCCGCGCATCGCGAAAATTTTTACGATTCTTTCCCGAACATTTCTCAGGAGACCAGAGACAATGGACGCTCTTTCACTTCGACGGAGGCGCAAACGGAGCTGCCTCTGCAAAATGGTCCAGAGGCCCTCGAGGAACTGGACGGCGTACGCGGTGCCCGTAGAAGGGAGAGACGTATGCGAAGACCACGCCGAGCCTTGAGATCATGCTCGATGCCACCGACTTATCCTGGTGCATCGCCGGGATGTCAGGCTTCCTCTACCGCGCCTGGTGTACCGTTGGTCGCACCCGCGAGAGGATTTTTACATCCTCCCCCGCCTCATTTGGGTCTCAGGGGTCTTAGCCTCGGTCTACCGTTTCCGGTTTCCACCAGTGTCTCTGCTTTTGGCAGGTGAATAGTTTGCGAAAATAAAATTCCTTTAACCGTCTTCACCGTGGCACCATGGTTGACCGTAAGTCGAGCGTAGTACTGGACGAGCGTGTTCGAGCAACGCGTCAGCTTACCCGGGAGTACGTGTCAGTGGGTCATTCCAACGGTTAGCTGTTGTGTTGCAGGGACGCAGTACCGAAGCAGTGTTGCGGCCTTAGTTCCCCCCCTGTACGTTGGTCCATACTGGGTGTCGGCGTGGTGGGTCTCGTGTGCGCGGGTGCTGGCGCCCTGCTGGGAGCCCTCAGGGCTTCGGGTCGCGATCACATTGCCGTAGCGCTTCTTATGATCGGTAAGAACAATATTCTTAACTTCGCTTTGTCATTTTTCGTATATGAAAATAAATCTGATCGTGAAATATAAGGGGACAGGATCTGGAGGAAATGTTAAAGGGACGGGAGCATTGATGTGAGAAAGAAAGAATTATGAAATAGGGAACAGCAACGGCAAGAGGTTCGTTGGACGGCCGGATTGGTCGAGAGGAGGGGGCTGTGTTTGCAACGGTTACTTTCTAAACGTGGGCATGTAACCTGCGACCCGCATAGAATGCCTCTCACAATAGGAGAATGCTCTAACCTACAGGTACTGACGTCGTACGCCTACACGTGGAAAGACCGTGAGATCCATAGAACAGAAAATTGGGAATTTCAGGGATGTTGACCGAGGTCAACAAAAAGAAGATTTCATTGAAATTGAAATTTCAACATCCAGCCGCTGGAAATCTAGATTTCCCCCCCCGTGAAAGTGTTGAATTAATTTGATACGGTTCTGTTAAAGCGCATCATTGATACGCTTACTTTCTTTGAAATCCTGAATTAATTACATCATTGTTTATATTAAAAGTTATGTATTTTATAAACATTATTCCACCTTCAGTTCTACGTCTCAAAGAACCATTACACAATACTCGTTGACAACTACTTTTAATTGTTTCATAACAGATCTGTATGACTTATGTTTATTAATGCAACATGAAAGAAAAAAGGAGACAGAGAATTACGCTAATCGCCCTCGCGACACGCTCTGCATCATAGTGAAAATTTCTAGTCCATTATAATGAAGTAATGAAAGTAAAATAAAATTTAAAATGCAAATAGGAGGATCGAGTACGAGGTAGAGAATAAATCGAGCGAAGCGAAGGAAGATTGCTAGGTTCGGTTAAGAAATTACAAGGATTCGAGAGAAAAGAGTGGAAAGATGTGGGAAAAGGAGGGAGGGAAGCGAGGATGGGTGTGGTGTATCGCGAAAGCTAGTTCGTTTCCTTGAAGGATGTTTTCTTAGCTCTCACTATTCTCACATACTCGGAGTTCGTGAGAACAAGCGACAATGCTTAATAACGATTCCGTCATCTGTGGCTTTAGACGCCTGCTGCGGTGCATTTCACTGAGATTTTCACTCGTTTCCAATGCGACCAACTAGAACATTCCATTTTTCTATTTAAGTTTCGTTACTGAAACTGTATATGCTTACAATTTTTATTAGAACTCGTGAGATTTTAATTATTTGATATTTGAAAAAAAAAAAAAAATATCATAGAAAAAGAATTTGTCGAACAGTTGGTTTTTTGAAAGGAGTTCGCGTACATTCTGACAAAACGTGTTGTGTTACAGGTATAGGAGTGGTTCTGGTAACTGTGAGCGCTGTAGCGTGGCGAGTGACCAGTCGAGAAAATTGCGGCAGTTTCTTTGGTTTCACAGGGATCTCGAGCAGGATTCCACCGGCGAGGCCGATTCATCCTTACGCTGCCATGATTTATCCGGAATTTCAGTTTAGAACGCCACCTCCGAGCTATCAGGTGACATCTCACTCTCAAATGCCCTTTAGCGTTCTTCCATTAGTCGTTACGATAAACGATATAGTACACTTTATTTTCTAGTATCAAGCAGAACTTATTTTCATCATCAATCATTATTCATTTTTTATATCGCGCAACTAGGGGTGTGCGAAATCCAGATGGGACAGGAAACTTCGGGTTGACTCGGCAAAGATCGGACGCGCTCGGTGCAGCCATTAGCCGATCCTCGCGCTCTAGAACCGAGCGCGTCCGATTCTTGCCGAGTCGAGCCAAAGTCAAACCGCGCGTTTATATTGAAAGTTGAAATCTTTGCCACGTAAACAGATGAATCTCAACTCTATTATTTTGCCTTTTCCAGGCAAGCATGCAAGAGTACAGATTAAGATTGTTACTCTTGGATCGTTTGCAACCGACATCCTCGCCTCCGCCGACCTACAGATCTAACGCCGGAAGTATCGTGACTCCCGGTACAACCAGAGAAAGCAGACCGCCTAGTTACTGCGCTAGATCGAACGCTGCGGCGAATGCGAATGTCGTGCCTTCGAAGAAGGACGCGAATCTGGTCAGAATCGTTCAGACCGAATCGGAGCCAGTAATTTTGAGCGGGGATCAAACTCCTCCCGTCGCTGCCGTTGAAGTACTCGCGCATCTCTGATTCATTCCAATCGTTTTCTCTTTATGGTTCGATCGTAAAGGTAATGTTTTATTCGATGATTTAGCGAAAATAATCATCTGTCTGTAGTGCAATATAGTTGTATCGTTCAGTTTTCTTTGTCTAACTCTAGATTTTTATGAATCGTAACGAACGTTATGAATTATGTTTGATGGAAACGACGAATTAAAAGTGCTTTTGCGCCGCGCGACTGGCGTTAGTGTCGTGCCATTTGCAGTCGCTGGCAGATTAGCGCTGTTTGCATTGGATGAAACTAAATATCATACAAAACCGTGATAATTGTGGTCATGGTTAAAGTAATAGATCTCGACATTGTCTTTTATTCTTTTACCCGTTTCAGTGGAAAGAATAGAAGACTAACGCTATTGGAAAGAAATGCAGACGAGATTATAAACGTTTTACTGTAAAAAAATTATTTTCGCAGTTAGCGATGAAATTAGATGATACTTAAAATTGAATGAAAGTTTCGTTACTTAGGTACCTTAGAAACTTTTGAAATTACGAAACCATGTTACCTTACTATAATACACGTATTTTGCATAAAGCTGTATCCAGAAATAATATCGCTCTCTGAAATCAGTTTAAGGATTAACTTATTCTATACAAGAGAAAGGCAACTTTTGGAAGTGTCGCTTTGTAAATATCAGTGTTGAAATTTTAAAGCTGTAATTTGTAAAATAGTATGTTACAAAAAGGGTGCGCGATGCGGAACGTGTTGATTATGTGTAGGTCTTCCTGTTGTTACAATTACTCATACATAACTTCAAGAACAAAGACCATTCGAAAATAGTATTTTTCGTACTAATTAACGTGTTATAGAATGGTTTTGTAATAATTATAATTAATCAATGATAGCACTAATAGCGACAAAACCATTTCTCTTCTTTCTTTTTAATCAAACTATGAGATTATTTCTATATATTTTCCAAATTACTGTGTAAAATATTGAAAGCTGCATCAATTTGTTAAGAATGGTACTTTAGTGGATAAATAAATAATGCAGCTTTAGAGGTAACAATGCTGCCGCAAGCTTTAACGCCATACAGTAATATTACTGCTCGCTTTATTATCGCGACTTGTGACGACGACAATTTATCGTCTAAAGTCGATGTAAAAGAAATGAGAATCTCGTGTGTTGCGTACAATATATACATATTTTTGTAACTATTATTTGATGGTTAAAAACCCGAGTTACTGTCGGTTTTTATATACAGTAATTATAATTTTATAAAAACGAAAATTTATATGTAAATTCTAGACTTCGTTCATCGATTAACATCGACATATTCATTAATCGCTTAGTTATTTTTATAATTAAAACTTCAACGACTAAAAAGATACTGCAAAATACTCAACGAATGATCTTCAAATTTATACTAATAAGTTTCCTTTTTTGATATCTCTTTTGAGAATAATTTTTATTCTAAAGTTGTTTGTACTTACTGTTTTTTAAATTATGATTATTTTGTTACTGTTGAATCGGTGTAGATAAATAACATTACAGTTACATATTTTGTGTACTTTTAACACATTATCTCGGGTTATGGAAGTTTCCATATTTTAAATTTAAAAAAAAAGAAATTTAATAACAAAAAATAAACATAAAAAGTTAATAGCTGCCCAATGATAAGAATGTTAATTGATGTATTAGGTGTACAGATTGATTTAGTGCCTTTAGTATAGCGCCTTCTTAATTACTAATTTGAATTTGAATATTTTCTCGCGCTTCTGTAGATGTAGAAAAGTGGCGCGAGAATGATATTTCAATAATTAGAGTTACTTGAAAATGTATCTTCAATTAAAAATAGAAAAGGCACAGATTTAATTACTACGTCTAATACATTTAAGCATCAATAAATTGTTACATTCCATTCAGTACAAAGCAGACATTAGAAATATTGTTTTCTAGAAATCGTGTATAATGTTCAGATGGCTGTATATGTATTTTGTGAAATGCTGTATATACAATACCGACAGATTCAACGATAGATAGAGTTGTAAGAGTGGTAATTAATACAAGGGCGACAAATTTTCGAAAGGCGGCCTTAACCAAACTCGCAATGATTCGTGATATGAGAATAGATCAACTATAAGTCATCGATCGAATGAGTATATTGTTCCTTCATATTATTGTAGAACAATTTGTATATATAACGAGAACAAATATATTTATCTGACTTATTTGATCTTCCTCGTGATTCTATATTTTCATATTTTTAGGATTGAAAATTTTGTATTTTATGTGTAGGAATGATTGACACATTGGCGTAACTAGGCAGGGGCCAAGGTGAGCCTGACCCTTTCACATTATTTAAAATTTTTAAGCGACCTGGCTCACCCCAGAAAAAATCCTAATTACTCCAATGAATAAATATTTAAAAAATGGATGTTAGGATTTTCCATAGTAGATTATAAAATTGATCAATTTTGTCTAATGGAATTAGAAACTTGTGTTATGACCATAAAATAAGATAAACAATGTTTGTCAAATATAATTCAACATTTGTTTAAACTTATATTATCATTAGATTGTCTTCTTATAAAACATTATAAAACAATATAAAAAATTTGTTAATAACTGAAAAGCAATTTATTTTTATCACAATAATTTAAAATAATATGATCTAATTAAAGTAATATACTCTATTATAACTGCAAATAGTTTAATAAAAACTCGATAATGAGTTCATAATATGCGTGACTTGTATCTCTGAATAGAAACGCCCAAATATTACTCAAAAACACCCTGGGCAAATTCTTTTAGTGCATCCTGCGCATAAAGGTTTTTTGCATATTTCACAATAGGTGCCAGTTTTTCTATCACTTCCTCGTGGACACGATTGACACCTTCTTCGTTTTCCTATCCAGTCAACGGGTTCGTCTCGTGCTTCATTACGAGGATTACAAACACCAGTTAATTTCACAATTGTATGCCTTAATTCACGAGGTAGTTCCTTTTCTAAGCTCCTTCTTTTAAGTTCTGATTGAATCAGAGACTTGCCTAAGGATATAATAAAATCACGTCTCGTGATTTGTTCGGAATTTTCTTTTTTCGTTTGAAGTATGTAAGCATTAAATGCTGCGATATCCATGATGGCAAAAAACATCACCATGGGCCACCACTTTGTACTTTGTGCTGTGGAATATTTTGATATGTCCTGCTCTAGTTTATCCACTGTGTCCTTTGTCATGTTATAAAAGCGAAGTATTTCAGGTTTCCCACTTTCGTTATCAATGCTCTTTGTATGGTGCTTCGTAGAAATTAAAATTATTGATTTATTTTTTTTAGGAGTGTAGGAGACGAGGGTGGCGTGTTCGTTGAATCCAAAAACAGATGATCCGATAACTTTCTTCTTATGCGGAAGAAACTGTGGAGGAATTTGCTTCTTATCTTTTTTCATTGTTCCCACATATGTAACACCCCTATTTCTCAGTTCATCTGCAAGTTCTATAGATGAAAACCAGTTATTTCCTGTTACATTTCTGTTCGTTTTTTCTATCGGATGTACAAGTTTTAGAGCATGTTGCGTAGGCACGGAAAAATTCTTCTTCCTTTTTAAAACGTCCTCCTTTCCTGTATATACATGAGCATTGATTAAATAATGGGTTTTTGCATCTGCTAAAATCATTATCCTTATACCATATTTATTTAACTTGGATGGTAAGTACATTTTAAAGGGACATTTGCCTTCAAAAGCTATCAACATTTCATCGATCGTTAGGTACTCGCTAGAACTATAATTTGCTTGACAATTGAGAATAAATTGCTCAAAAAATTCGGATATTGCTGTAAACTTGTTTGTTCTCTTTCGTTCTTCTCTCGTTTTTTTATCATCAAATCTGAGACAAGAAAGTAAAAATAGTAACCTTTTCAGAGTCATTGTTGCTGGAAATATATCCCTCCCTGTCCCATCGTTAGCATATAAGTCCTCCAAGCTTTCATGTACAGTTTTGAAAACACCTGCTAAGTATAAAAGTCCCAGAACTGCTCTTACCTCTTGGTAATTAGTCTCACTTAAAAATGAGGCTTCATTGGGGCACAAATATTTACCCTTTCTTCTATCTATTTCCTGATTAGTATACTTCACAATAACATAAAGTGTTTCATCTGTGAAGAGGCAACGCCAAGCAAGTTCTGGATTAAGAACAGTATGTGCTTTTGCAAGTCCACAAACCTCAGGTGAATAACTAATTGTACTATGTTTCAAATTACATTCTTCTCTAACAGGTTTATTGTTCCACTTGTGTTTGTTTTTACCAAATGTACACAGTGTGTCATTGTCATTATTGATACTTTCATTGTCCGAACTAGCACTTTGTTCACTGTTGCTATCATATTCACTTTCAATAGCAAACTCTTGATCAACTTCTGTTTCATCCTCATCGTCACTTGATTCATATAAGATTTCAACAATTGGTTCTATGTTTAATTCTTCAAACATATTTCACCTAGAATGAAATGTTCAATCATGACATGTTTGTTTAATGTTAATGATAGTTATTAAAAGAACCAAACTTACTGAATATATGACGGTGACAAAACAAAAGAAAATATTAATATTATATAAGAATACAATGTATTTGTATATTGTTAAATGTTCATACATGTACAGCTCTTGCTTAATAGCTGATATCATTAATAAATCTTCTAACTTTTAAGATCAAGCTGGGTCATTTTGACCCCACCCTACCATTTGAGGTGAAGTAAATCATTGGTGACCATGTGTTATTAAAAAATATCCCTAGAATAATTGATTTATAAAAGAACTACGAAAATTAATAGTAGAGTAATAATTAACAATATAAAATAACATTATTTGGTACGAATATATGTTTATATCATAAAGAAAAGCATAATTTTATAGTGACAGTAATTACTAAAATGATGTACAAGGAATATATGAATTATTGAACGCTCATGTTATTACATTTATGTACAAAATTACATAAAAGCTTTAACAAATTACTGAAAGCAATTAACAATCATTCTGTATAAACTCTCAAATGGTAAAGTCACTAAATATATAACATGTGGAGGGACTTCGGAAACCAGCGCCACGAGCAGTCAATAATACAGTCAATAACTCAATTTTCTAAATTTTCGAGACAGTATCCCTGTGGCTCGGGGATCAGAATACGGCCACGGTAATCCCTGCCTGTCGTAAAAGGCGACTAAAAGGGAGATGTAATGGGGCGAGAAGAACGAATGAAAGGATTATGATGTCGAGAAAAATATGGTATGAGAAATCTGCTGTACTGACTGTAATGTTGTTTTGGGCATATAGAGGAACTATCTTTCACAAACGCCGCCTTCCGGGTGATTATCAAAAATTTTCCTGGAAAAAGGGTAAGACAACATCTGGGAGGGAACCTTTAATGAACGAATGAACATCAACTATAGCTTTATGCCAGCTTCAAAGCTATATGAATTAGGTGTTTTTTGATACGTGTCAAAACACTTGAAAACGTGTCACAAAAATGTCGGTAATTAAATATAGTTGATTAGACTACAAAATTTCAAGTTACATATTTAAAATCGACTGTTTCCCGCCATAAAAGTTCTGCAACATCATGAATCAAAGTCTCCATGAATTTAAAATTAAACAGTATGATATTTGAAACTATTGATTGACATTGCGTACGATATGAGTACTTTCACGGAAAATCCATTTTTCTTTTTCGTGGATAACGTGCCACCTATTTCTCCTAACAATCTAAAGAATGCAAGAAGGATTGTCGAACTGTCGGATACCGGATGTGACGCTAGGCTCTCAGTATCATCTCTTCTAAGAAAAGCTACACGGTATTATTCTTCGAAATCTGCTAAAATGAGGGCAAACGCAAAGTGGAGATCTCGTTGCGAGGAAAGATTAGGAAATGGAGAAAGATTTCGAGGACAATACGAACAAAATACGATAAATAACGAACAATTATACTTTATGCCTGAAGAGGCTGAAACCAACAAGGTAAATTTATAACAAACTATTAGTGGAAATTAATTCAGGATCTTTTCTTCTAAAAAATCATAGTAACTCCAATTATTGGAATAATCGTTATCGTTATTATATTCTCGTGCCACTTAAGCACTAAAGACACTGAATTAATTTGTCCTTCGTGTGTTCTGCAGAATCATTGGCAAGAATATTCTACATACGAAGATAGGGATTTTAGAATGAACTCAAGGATAACACCGGAAAGATTGCGTCACAATACTAACCGTTATGATTACCCTAACCATTCACAACTCCCTCGTTTCAATTACTCCAGAAATAATTTTGGAATTTACGATCAAGAAACGTTTCATAACAGAGGAGGAAGTAGGTTCATGGATTACCCGAAAGATTTCAAAGAAACCTCGCGAAATTTAAACGGTCACAAAGACCATTGGCAAAGAGATAATAACGAAGATATCCACACCAAAGTTTTTCATGATTCTTCTCGATATAATTCGAGGGAAACAATGACCAATGATCGTCGAAAAAGAACGCAACCTACCTCCAAAATATTTTACGAAAACGCAGAGAGCCAATACGACATTCAAACTTTTCAAAATTCCGCCTGTATGACGAGCAAAGAAGAAATATCGAATCCCAGTCGATCTACAGAAAAAATTAAACAATTTGTGGATCGCGCGGTCGATAAAGACAGTTTATCTGATATTGTAGACGAGTCCAATATAGCTACAGCGCCCTCAGTAGTCAAAGATGAAGGAAATCAAATAAGAAACAGTTTCTGGGAATTTATTTCACTGGAGGAGGATAATGATAAGAAAACTAAAAGACCTTCATGGCCTTTGAAAACAAAACGTTTGACGAAAAGTGGGAGTAGTGATCCGAAAACCAAAAAACGAATGGAACAAAGGAGTATTCAGAATATTCCCTCTAATAATGTGGCTGAGGACGTTGTTGAGAACATTACTGACAACAATAAAGTTGGAATGAATTTTATGGAGAAAACAATGGCATGTTTGAAACGTAAACTGGATAAACCAAAGGTAGAGGAACCTTTGAGTCAGAGTTATACCTTATCGACGGAGAAAAAGATTCGATCCCAAGGATCCACTCACTCCAGGCTGCCGGTAAGAATAGGAGGGCGCCATAGGTCAAAGAATCCAGTTGCAAGGATTCGAAGCAATGTGAAAGGACATACGGTTGGTGAAGAAGAAAATAAAAATACAGCTGGGTTGGAGCGAAATTCAGTCAGATCCCGGACCAAACCAAAGGAGAAACCAAGTGTCTTGCAAAATGAAGACGTTGTGGGTCCTCTTGAAGCTGCAGAGTACTCCAAATCAGTGGGACATGTCCAGCAAACTACAGGTATTAATAGTTGTTTAAATAGAAATCAAAAAGGAGACGAGAATTTCATTGAAAATAACGTTAGTGATGAATTGTATGATGAACAGTTAATGAAGGATGAAAAATTGGAAGGTAATGTTAATAATAAGGTAACTGGAGATTCAACAATTATAAATGTAACACGTGGAAAGAAAACAATTAGAAGAAATAGCCTAGCGAAAGAAATAGATATTTCAAGAGATGGTTTGAAAGAGAACTGTTTTTTCCATTTACACGATGAAGACAATATTGTTTGTAATTCTTATTGCAAAACAGATTGCAACAAATTAGATTGTTTGGAATCCACGAAACCTACGGCAATCAAATCCCGATTGTAATTAGGTAAATTGAAACAATTAATTATATCGTAACGGAACAATATTTTTTCATTAAAAAACGAATATTGAAAAAGCTTTAACGTGTTACATATTATAAATTACTGACAATTAAGAAATGTGTAATTTTATATATTTTCTACTGCTGAAAATTATAAAAATAATGCTTCGTGAATTGGCGCGCAATTCAATAGAAGATATTACTGGCGCCATCTAGCAAGGAATAGCAAAACCTAGGAGTAAAAAGTTAATAAAAATAAGTCTAATTTTTTGTTGCTAGATGGTGTTAGTAACACTATTAAAAACCGCACAGTGATATAAAATTTAAAAATTTGGAGAAATTCGATTTGCAGAATATTTTTAACTTATTTAATTAATCATTACACAAATTAAATAGTTATAACATTTTGATTAAGAATTTAAAACAATAGTACTTGTGGTATTCGATAGAGGATCTAATTTCTATATTTCATATTATTACTGATTTCTTTGAGTCACTTTGAAATTTAATTAAAGCTCTTATAAATTAGTATATTTTTCCAGCGAACCAATGATAATGAAAAACTGCATAGCATTTTAGAAGTCCTGTAAAATGATAAGAAACAATAGAGATTCTTTTCTACGCATTCCACTTGAACTGTTGCGAATATTGACGTATTGATAGAAACCGCGAGTGTATAGGAGCGTAAGTACAGATGTAGAAGGCGTATTGTAGATCTGTGACCGTAAAGGGGCTGCAGCATGGGTTACCTCAAAAGAAGATCCCGAATGATACCAATTATGTCATCAACGCACCATGTAGTCCCCCGGCTCGGTTCATTCACTGTCACGCTACGGATTTCGCCCGCATGTCAACCCCTGCCTGTCTTTCCACCCTCGTGTTCTTTGCCCCATAATATGCCCTCTGCTCTGTGGGGGATCTACGCAGTCTCGAAATCAGAAGAAAAATACGTAATTGTCTCGAATCGGTCGACGGAAATGCAAAATGATAAAGATAAGTATACCCACTTCAAAAATTCATTGTCTTTAAGACGTATACGGAAATATAGATTACGTTCGCGCGAGACAAGTGGCGAAAGTGTTAAGAAGAAAGGAAGAAAGACAGATAGAAGGTGGTAGGAGAGAATAGAAAGGAGGAAAGGAGGAAAGGAGAAGAGCGCGGTCCAACTGGGGGACAGATAATCAAATAACCTGCACGCACCGTATAAATTATCAATCAGGGCGCGATTGTGCAACCCCAACAGAGGGAGAGAGAGGAAGCCGTGTCGGTAAGGGTTGTTACACATCGCCGTTCCAACATGGGGAGAGGAAAATTGTGCGAGAGCTCGTCCTGTCGAGTGACCTCGCAACGGTTATCTTCCCTTCGTGCGTGGGCGCCCGTGGACGTGAGTTCACGCCCTTACTAGCCGACATGACACGTGCAAAGAGGGTTACATGTGTCTAACATTAAAGCCGACCTCTACGCGCCCCGTAACCGTATTGGAAAATTATACTAATCAAATCTGACTAAATAGACGCGTTTGTCTTCGACGTAACTTCAAAATATTTTCTTGACACTTTTGATAATACTTGGTTGATGAATCTTCAGAATTATAATTTTTATTCTCTATCGTTAATTTAATCGGACATACGTGTTTATTTGTTGGAAAAAAAATTACGTGTCAAAACAGAGAAGGGTGGAACGTGTACAGTGTACACAAGCATGTTAACTAAGGGGGTGATACTATTATACCCTGACTCGTGAGCGTGGGTGTACGTACACGTAAATTCACGCCCTACATTCCAGTCTGACACGTGCAACGGGATAGACACAAGTTGCCCCGAAATATCCGAGCCGAGCAAGGTAGATGAGCTACGATGCACGTGCACGTCGCACAATAAGCTGGAATCGCATTAATTTACAGCTAAAGTTACGTTCAATTTTTATCTTTTCATTCAATTAGACTGGGTGGTCTTGCGAATTATTGTATTATTTATTTTGAACGTCGAGTAAGATTCCTAATTACGCGAGACGTTGAAACGTATGATTAAAAAAATAACTTATATCTATTTGATGAACCACCATGGAATCGCACAGACGAAATCAAAAGTAAGCTTTTTCTATGGATTTAAACGGTTCAGAAAACTGCACGCGTATCAGAAGCGACGATCCGAAAACAGCACGTTGAGAACGTGAGAACGTTTCGAACATAGTACGATGCACAATCGTGCACTGCCTGCGGCTATGGGAAACTATTTAGTCTCCCTCAGGATCCTTTATCTTGGCGCGTGGCTGCGTCTTTCAACGCGTGCATTGCGCTTCGCGAAGCAGACGATTGCACACCCCTGAATTTTAACGTTTTATTTTCTTTGCTTTCTATCGTGGAAACCTAATCTTAACCGAACCCTTTATATCACCATGATCTTTTCTATAATAATTTAAATTCCTAATTTTAGGGCGGGAAAATCGGTTGATTCGAAAAGAAATTTGTGTAGCCGATATTTATCGCGATCGCGAGAGTAAACGCCTGGGGCGTTTATTTAATAAGTTGTTATAAATTACACAGCTACCGCATATTAAACCATCTTCGACATATTTATAGTGATTCTTAAAGAAAGTACGCCGAACGGTACGGATATGTAAATCATTGGCCCGGCTATTCGGACCTTATTCACATCGGCGTACGCGTATGATCTTCTCCGGTATCTTTTGCCCTCCTGCTCGCCTCTAAGCGCGTCCATCATCTCCGGCTACCGAAGACTGCTGGGTTCAGCCCTACAACACCCGTGGACACGTTTATGAATTTATCTTTACCGATGAAACGACAAACGGTTTTAATTGCCGCCTCGAGCTACGCGGAGGATCGTTATTCCGTTCCGTTCGGGCCTCTAACAATTTTTAGGCCCAAATGGGAATAACACTCTCTCCCTTATGTTAATGGTAATCGTATCGGTAACAATTTCCACGTTCGCAGAGAATCAGTGGAAAATTACTGTGCACGAAATTGGATCGTTTGCCGACAAATGGTACGCGACAATGAGGCCCTGGCTGATCGGATTATCCTGGAAACTCCTTGGACAGGGAACGGAAACTTGTACGTGCGAAACAGGACCGACATAAGGCATTGTTAACCTCCCATGGGACAAACTGCGAGATCAAACGCTGTTAGCACAAACTGTGCCTTTGATTCCCCTCTCCTAACTTCGTTTCACCTCGCCATTTGTTCTTTTTCTCAGTTCTATCGGCGAGCGAGGTAGAAATAAGAAATAAGAAGAAAAAAAAAAAAAAGGAATCATTATAGTTACGTGGGTACTATAATCCCGTGATAGTCGTGCGGAGAGGACTTAAAGCACGCCGCTCGGTCATAAGTCATTCCCGGAGCAAAGAAAGGTACGAATAGGGTGTTGTGGACGGACGGAGACGGAGAAACGGGAAGAGGCAAAGTGTCCCCGAAAATCCTGAAACCCACGCGGGCCCCGACCGAGTTAATATATTTTATCTAGTGGGATATATCCTCCGGAGGTGGTGGCTTTTATATACCCTGTACGGTATTTATGTGTCGCCGCCTTTCCTAAGCGTTTGATATATGAACTTTCAAAGCCGGATACCCTGTGGGGGACTTTGGAGTGGCGAAAAACACGTGTATTATTTTATAACCATTCGAATTCCATGCAACTTTTCCTTCGCGAGAGCAGCTTCGTTCAGGAAGCTGTCATCCCGGAGTGACCGATCTTCGAAGGAGCAGCCTTCTGGATAGCTTTCGTAATCAGCTATGCAAACGATCCTTGGCGCAATAAAAATTGCGGTATCTATAATGGCGCCGTTAAAGGTTTTTGCTCGTAAACGTTTCCAATGAAATACGCACCAGCCTTGGAAACGTTGATAGATAAATATACCTGACCCTGTATTACACAGGCAGAGAAGATGAGGTGACAGTTAAGTTTCATAAGCGATGCTAACCTTATGACCGTTAATGATAATTATAGCCATTTACCTGAACGTTCCCTTTCTGGATGCACTTTCAGTGCCCGTAACTAGGGTTCTTTATGGTCGATCGGCTGACGTCATAAGACGACGCGCGTGATAATTCTTGGAATACGAAGTCAAATTTTCTACCACGGACCAGTATTTTATATTAGCGGTGCACCGGGTCGTATCGGCACGTTCTCCTATACGAAAAAGGCATTCTTGTCGCGGTGGGCCGACAATGGCGGCCCGTAATAAATTATCAATCGAAAAAAGAAGGAGTTACGGCAACAAGAAGCGGCAACCGCGGCGAGTTACGGTTTCGCATTAAATATGAAATACTGCTATCCGCGTCCCGACGATTCACGCACACCCGGGTCATTCCTGTCTGTGTAGGGTACAGCAAGGTATTAAGTAGCCTTTAATATATTTTAATTGCCATACTCGAGATATCAGAACACCGTCATTCCCTTGTTGTTTATAAAAGTTCATTCTTTTTATCGTCTGTATTTCAATATTTACGATTCTGGTCTATTTTTTAGGGCGATAGACTGCGGTCTAGGGCGGAGGCTTTCAAAATAGAGATCACCAGCTCATTAATATTGTAAATTCCTTTTTAATACGCGTAAATCTAGAGTTTGGACAAGGCCACCTTGGAGACTGTTTTATGGCAAAAGCAGCGGCCCTTGGGGGCAGTCTTTGAGGTTAACCTGGCTCAAATTTACTGTGAAATATTTTTATAGTGGAACGGGAAAACCTGAAGGCGTCATAGGACGCCTTAGGCTCAGCATAGGGAGAATGAAAGAAAAATCCAATTAATTTAATAATGAAATTTTTATTTGAAACGAACTGTAGACGGTTAAATACACAGACGAAGGAGTTAACAAACGAACGAACACAGATATGTTGTATGATCTTTGGATGAGTTAGAGGGTCAGGTCCAGTCGTCGGTGCGAAGTCAGTCACTGATGGTGCTGGTATGACGTGGTAAATTATTTATTCACCGGCGACTGCGGGTGAATAATGGATGTTCCTTCGCCGCGAATGGCACCGAGAAACGTTATTGATCACCGAAATATCAAAAGTAGGCGTATCCATCACCGATGGACCACCATACGCAGCTGTTAAATGTACGCGCGTACACGGACGGACGGACGGACAGAGGAACGGACGAACGGACGGATGGAATGCATCGGTACCGAAGCTTGTTCCGACAATAAAATCGATTTTTCATACCCAGGCATTTATCATACACCCGCGATAATAGGTGTGTATGGAGTATACGATATAAATATTTCCAGGTAAATAATCGTTAGCTTTCGAGTAGCCGAGTGTGGAGAGAGCATTAATAACATCGGTGTCCTTTTTGCGTGTTACAACGAATTGACAGCGTGCTAGAATCCTTCGTTACCAATACTCGAGCCTGTTATTGTGTGTAATAACCTTCCACATCCTTGTTTGACCACGTTTCTCTTCGGCCCGAGGGTATACGCGTCCATCTGTACCATAGTTTCTGGGGAAAATTTGAAT